>NC_058092.1:239745625-240410000 GCF_020171115.1 Neogale vison
GACCGCGGTCAGCCCGTGGCCTGCTCGGGGGCTAAGTCAGAGCTTCGGGTCCATGGGGAGCAGCAGATGACGGGGCCTCTGTGCCCCTCACGTCGCAGCTGGTGAGGCTGGCGAGGGCTAAGTGTCTCGCTCGGTGGCCCCCGCCGGCCTTGCTCCTCGGCCCCGCACACGGAGGTGTGACACGGAGGCTCCACGGGACGTCCCCTGCCCCCCCAGCCGCCGGGAAATGAGCGTCACCGGGACAGCGAGTGGGGTCAGGAGGGCACTCACGGGTCGCAGGCCCGCAGGAGTCTGACGCCCATCTGGGCGGCCTTCTGCGAGCAGAGCATGGTGAGCTCGTGGTCGCGCGCGGCGTGGGCGAAGCGCGTGAGTCGCATCAGGGTCTGCAGCCCCACCAGCGGGTCGGACCAGCCGCACTCGGACGCCGTCCTCACCAGCTGCAGCGCGGGGGAAGGCGCGTCCGTGAGCACCTCCGTGAGCCCGGAGGAGGCACTCGGGGGAGCTCCCACACGGGCCCGAACCGGGGGCCCCGCACCCGGGTGCTGAGTGCTGTGGCAAGGACGGGGTCACTCCCCGGGGCCGCAGTCTGCCCCCTCAGGCGAGGCCCCGACCCTGGCTCCACGTTGGAGCCGCCGGTTCCATGAACGGCCTCGGGTCAGGGTCTTCCTACCTGGGCCAGGGGGGGCACGGCGAAGTCCATGAGGCCCAGCCCGTTGCAGGAGTACATCTCCAGAGCGACGAGGACCTGCGTCACCAAGTCGATGTCCTCGTTGGGACTCTGGGGGAAGGAAGCATCATCAGCCCAGGGGTGCCGGGCCACGCCGGGCCACGGCAGCACAGCGGCAACGACCAGAGCCACCGAAGGGTCTCTCCAAGACCCGTGTTCAGCCGCCAGCCGGCAGAAGGGCTGGGCCGTGGCCCGGGTGCGGCTCCAACTGCCCACCAGCCCAGGGTCCGCGTCTGTGGGGGCAAAGCCTGCCGGCCCCCACCCCACTCCCACAGTCTCAGGTTCACGCTCGGGGGGCGCCCTCTGGCCTGGGTGCACCTCCAGGTAAGGCCGCAGAACTAAGGAGAAGATGCTGCGGCCCACGGCAGCGACCTCTCTGGGGACAGACCTTCCCAGAGGGCGGGGCTCCTCTACAGGACGAGGGAGCCCTCCCCCACGCGCGCCACTGTCCCGTGGGGGAGAGCTCAGCAGGAGGCTTCTACGCAGCAGGGCCGGGCACATGGGGACCAGCCTCTTCCAGCCCCCGGGCCCCCCCGACCCCGGCCCGCGCCCCGCGGCCGCGGCACCTGCTCGTCCACGCCCAGCCGCGGCCCGACCTGCTGCTGCAGCAGCTGCTTGCCCTTCACCCAGGTGGCGACGAGCTGCTGCCGGGCGCTG
Source organism: Neogale vison (assembly GCF_020171115.1). Lineage (NCBI taxonomy): Eukaryota > Metazoa > Chordata > Mammalia > Carnivora > Mustelidae > Neogale > Neogale vison. Next base: position 239,747,010 of record NC_058092.1, read on the forward strand.
GTGGGCAGCACCTCCTCGGGCACAGGCCCGTCCGTCGGGCTCAGGGCAAACTCGCAGACCTAAAGTGGGCGGGTCCTGACTCACGTGGCCCGGACGTGACGGGGAAGCCCGAGCCAAGACCCACATGATTTAAAGACCAGTGGACGCGGCTCCCGGTCAGGCCGCACCGGTGGCTGAAGCAGATGCCAGTCCCGGCCCCAGCCCCTCCCCCCGGGGGCCCGGAGCGTCCCCAGAACTTCCAGGGCTCTGCGCGTTCCCCTCCTTGCCCGCGCCCCGCGTCCGGCTCCTCGCTGCTCTGCCACCCGTCAGCTCCGCGAAGGGGGTGCGGGTCCCCCGGCCTCGCGCGGGGCGCTTCTACCTCCACGGCGGTCCTGACTTCAGAGCTGGCCACCGAGTCCAGTGGGGCGTGAAACAGGTTGGAGCGTACGGGTCTCTTCGATTTTTCTGGCACGTGGGCTGGAATCCACTTAATGATCAAGCCGCGGGCCAGCGTGTTACAGAGCATGGCCAGCACGGTGGGGTGTCTGCAAAGCAACGTGCCGGCGGTGAGGGCACGGCCGCTCGCACAGAGGCGGACGCGGGGCCTCGGAGTCCCGGCCCCGTCTCACGGGGACCTGACGACAGGCGCTCATGGTTCCAGCCCTAGGCCATGGGGCTGTTCTCAGACCTTCCAGGGGACACTGGCTATGACGAGGGCCACACGGGGACACTTCAGTCCCCCACTGCAGGTCTTCGCACTGAGAGGGCCGCCCCATGTCAGGTGGGTGGGCTCCTCAGGGCCGGGACATCTGTCCATCCGGCCCAGTCGTGGCTCAGGTTAGAGTTGTTGAAATGGCCTCCCCATGCCAGGAATCAGGGCCTCAAAGTCTGCTCCCCGTCCACAACAGCGATCTGCGGGAGCGCGGCCCAGAGGGGAGAGGCGGGTGTCCACGGGGTCCCAGTGGGCGCTCGAGTCGGAGGGGCGTCCCAGGCCGCTGAGCAGCCCTGGGTCTCAGGGTCCACTTTGGTTATTTGGCCCGCACAAAAATCCACACACGCTGCCGCGTCCCGACCGACGGCTCTGTCTCTACCTCAGCCTCCGAAGCAAAACTCTGACGTCTTATTGCTCCGACCAAAAGCCAAGCCAATAACAAGAAAAGAGCGATCGGAAGCATCATCCCTGTCAGAAAACTCTGACCAGACCTGACGCTTTCCAATGTCTCGTTTTAGCTCCTCGTTCACGTCCAGCGGGACAAGAAATCACGGGCACAGATCCTACCCCTCTCCGACCCGCTCCAAAACCAGCACGAGGCTCCCTGCTGGGGTTGCTCTTTCCGTCTGTTCTCCAAGAGGACTCGGGTCTCAGCAAATGTTCCTTAAAACCCTTCAGTTTGGAAAACAGTGAGGCGGGCGGGATTCTGCACGGGCGCTGTAGGCGCAGGGGTGAGCCTCTGTGCAGCTCGGAGACAGAGCCTGCGGAGGCTTGAGCAGCCCTCGGGTTTCCCCGCGTCCCCATCACCGCCACACACCAGCCAACCGCAGCCCCGAACCATCCACGAGCCACACCTACCCGCTGTGGCCCGTGGCCTTGACAATGCTCAGGAGGTGGTCCAAGGTGTCCACGAGCTCCCTCTGCCGCCCGGCCACAATGAGGTGATAGTTGTGGTTCAGGACGTAGACCACCGCGTTCTGCACGATCCAGCCCTCCTGGAGCTCCCGTCCGATCTCAGCAGACCGCAGCCAGCTGCCCATGGCGCTCTGCGACAGACCCTCGACCCAGGTCCTGCGGGCAGCACACCCCGCCGAGCCTTCGCTCAGACGGGCGTCACAGACGCAAACACGGCACCTGCGACGGCCCAGCTCTCCGCAGCATCTGGGCTGCCTGCTGGAACCCGCCGTGTTCCCTCCCGGGGCGCAGCCCTGCTCAGCATATCCCGTCCCCCAGCTGGACGTCCTCCCTCGGCGCCGAGTTCCCAAATCACACCCCTACTCTGCCTCAAACCTCCGTCCGGGCCACCAGCCGCCCCTCGCCCTCTGCGGGACGGCCTGTTCTCTCGGACCTGTGGTCCCAGCGCCTTAGGGTAAGGAGCCCAGTGGCAAGTACCCTCGGCTTTGTGAGCCGTGGGAGTCTCTGTTGCCCATTTTTCTCTAGTTTACTTCGCAGACTTCTAATACCACTCAGCACGTCGGCTGTACAGAAGCATTCGTGGGTCGGGCGTGGCTGGGCCGTGGCTTACGGAGCCTCCTCCAGCACAGGCAGGCCCTTGCCGCGTGGCAGCTGGCACCCGGGGACGGGGCCCTGGGCTCTGCTCCGTGGGACCCCCCGAGACGCCGTCCACGTGACAAACACCGAGACAAACGTTCCGAGCGCCGAACGCGGGGGCCGCCCCCCACAGGAGGCTGTTCACTGCGTGGAACCCGCGGGGAGAGGCTCACCGGCCCCCCAGTGAGGGAGAAGGGCCGCGGCTCCTGCGCGACGCGCGGACGCCCACTCGGTACCACGTCCTCTTGCAGGAGTACTTTACACTGAACATGACTAGAACCCAGCACTGTGAAACCAGCACCACGAACTATGAGTGCTTCCGTGGCGGCGGCTCACGGGGCACGTCTTCCGGGCTGTTGAACACAAAGAGCTCCTACCCATCCACACGCACCATGACTGAGCCCAGACGCCGTGGGCAGAGCTGACCACCGCTCCTCCCGTGAGCTCCTCCCCGTCTCTGGTAACACGCTACCCGGGAGGAGCCACGTGTGTCACACGCAGCACGAGCCACGGCCCCGAGTCTGGGCCCTATCGTCCCCGGCCACCCAGCCCGTGCCCGTGGCCAAGCCGTGCCCGCAGCTGCGGGGGTCGCCTGGGCCCCGTCGGGCCACCTACCGGTACGTGATCCACTGCGCGTTGTCCTCCGGGGACTCGACCGTGTAGCCGGCTGAGTGCTGGCTCAGGTCCTCCGGGGGGCGGGGACGGCTGTTCAGCTCCACACCCTCGGAGCGCAGCAAGTGCACCGTGGCCTGCGAAGGAAGCGGCATGAGCGGTCACGGGCGCGGGCACCGGGCGCCGGGGGGTGCACAGTCAGGCCTGAGGGGGGCAGGCCCTGTGATGAACCTGTGGTCTTCCAGAGGGTCCTCCCCACCCCCCATCTGCCCCACGTCCCCCATGCATACGGCGTCTCAGGAAGAGGAGGCCCCGTTCTCGGACCCCCGTCACCGCACGAGTGAGCACAGACACCGGCGGCTGCCGAGGGCACCGGCACAGGCGGAGGAGCCGCACACAGGGCGGGGCGGGACGCTCCTGCCCCCACCGGCTGCCGGCTCCCTGCACCGGACTCTGCCCCAGGCGTCACCGTGTCCCCGGCTCACGGCCCAGGCACGATCTCCAGTGAGGGCTCTAGCCACGTCCCCCACTGACCCCAAGACACACAGGCCAAGGCGGCCCCGAGAACAGTGATGGGACGAGACGTCAGCGGGGACGCCGCCCTGGGGGGAGCGGCAGGTGCGGTGCAGACCACGGCCCCGGCCTGGCGCCGACCCTGGGGTCTGGGTGTGCTCACTGTGGGACGCGCTGGTGAACCCCAGAGGGGCCAGCCCCGCTCCGGCGCGAGCAGAGGGAACGCACAGCTCACTCAGAGCACCGTTGAGGGGACACCCCAAAAGCCCAGCCGTCGCCTCCGTGCCTGCGAAATGGCTGCAGACGCAGAAAGGGCTTCCACAGAAGGACGTGGATTGACACAAGATCGTGACCCATCTGTGAACCGGGGAGGCGTCCCTCCTCTGCACGGCGCTTCAGGAGCCACGGGGCAGGGGCGCACCTCCGCGCTGATGAAGCCCACTTCCGCAAACGTGCGCAGCAGGCTGGGGCTCGTCTGCCTCTGCAGGGTGACCTCCGACGGGCCCCAGGCGTCCTGGGCCGGGCTGTCTCCGCCCCTCCTCTTCTTTCCTGAGGGAGAGTGCGACGCTGGGGCTCAGGCCGGACATGCTCGTCTTTACCAGCAAACAACATACAGGGATTCCCAGCCGGGAAGGGGCCGGAGGAAACCCCCTGTGGGCGGGCCTCCCGGGGGGGTGGGAAAGCCCCCCCCACCCGACAACGCGTTCCTGGTCTGGCCTCTCGAGAAGCCCCGTCCCCCAAGCCTGCGGCACCCACGTCCCCGACCATGTGGGACCCCTGGCACGTCCCTGGGTCCTAAGTGTCCCCTCGACCAGAGCTGCTGCAGGGAGCCGCCCCCACAGTCCCGAGAAGCCCAGGGGCCCACGCTCGGCCCCCACCTTCATGTCACCCCTGCCCTCCGGCCCGACGGGTCCCCGTGAGCTGGGGTCCAGCATGGGCGCACCGACCTGGACCCAGCCTCTGGCGGGAGCCCGTCCCACTGAGCACCGTGCGGACAGCCCCTGCCCAGCCACTGCCCGTGGCTCCGAGGCACCGGGCCCGGGTACCTTTCTTCAGCTGCGCCAGCCTCTTCACCTTGACGTTGTCGTACAGGAGGCAGAAGCGGCTCGCCGCCCGGCAGACGTCCCACACGCCTTGCTTCCGGGACACTTTGGCGAGCTCCGCCCAGATCTGGATTCTGCTCACCAGACGGGAGGAGGTGGACAGGTGAGCAGGGGCGACATTAGGAACCCCCAGCGTGGGGGCGCCCAGTGGATCCGCGATGGGGCCGCAGGTGCCCACGTGCTTCCCTCAGGACCACCTGCCCCACGGACGCGTCCCGACAGCCCGGCCGAGCCGGCGCCCGGTGCCCGCGCCGCATCACCCACCTCTCCTTGTCGTTCTCGGCCCCCAGACGCCGCAGGTGCCCGGCGGCTTTGTCCACGCTGACCATGTGGTGCCGCGCCTTCGCAAACAGGTAGGTGAAGCGGCCCCTGACTTTCCCCATGGACACTGAGGGTAGACGTGGAGACGCCAGGCTCACATCGCAATGTTCGGGGCCACAGGACTGGGAGGCGCCACGTCTCTGTCCTGGGGACCCTGCGCCGTAAGCACAGCCACCGTGCCCGGCAGCTTGGGCTCCGCGGTCTGGGGGCCTCTCCCTCACGGCGGCCCCTGCCCAACAACCCCCCAACCCCGCGGTCTGCTGGGTGGTGGACCGTGCCCAGTGGACCGTGCTGCCCCCTCGCTGCCGACACACCAGCCTCCGGCAGCCGGCCCTAGGAGCCTCTTGAAGGCCTCACCGGGCTGGGCCGTGGGGCCGACTTCGGCTGGGAGGTCAGCGGCACGCTGGTTCATCGGAGCGGTCGGGACGGCCAACACAGCCCCACACCGGCCGGGGCAAGGTGGAAACCCAAGGTGGCACCACCAGGCCCCGGAGAAGCCGGAGGCCGACAGAAGGCCACGTCCCGGAGCAGTCCGCTCCCCAGCGCTGGGGCGTGCCAGCCGGCGAGGGCAGAGCCGTGGGTGGGCTCCCCAGTCAGGCACGAACCTGCCGTCCACAGGATGCGATGCGCTGGGCACGTCCGTGATGTGGGCGGAACTGTGCCCCAGAAAGGTACGATGAAGCCCTAACCCCAGGACTCTAGTGACCTTATTTGTGTCTCTACGGGGGCAATCCAGTTCAAATGAGACCGTGAGGCCGGCCCTAATCTGTTACGACGGATGTCCTTAAAAGGGAGCAGCTCTGGAGCCAGAGAAGCAGGTACAGAGGGAAGATGGTGTGAAGACGCGGAGAAGACTCCGTCTGCACGCCGAAGGGGGCTGAAGCCACCCTCCACCCAGCCCCGGGGGGAGCTCCTAGCCCTGCCGACCCCTCATCAGGAGCCCCGGCCTCCAGCGCATGATGGTCAGTCCTGCCGTGAACAAGGTCCTGGGGGACAGTGGCCGAGCTGAGGCCCAGACTGCACGCATGTCAAGGCCGGGACGGGCGGGGTCAGAGCTTGGGCGGGGCGCAGCCTGGTCCCCATGGGCCGGGCTGGGGGTCAGCCTGCGGACGCAGGAGGCTCAGGGCAGCTCCTGAGCAGAAACACGCTGGGCTCCAGGGGCGAGGCAGCACGTACCTTTGGCCTCATTCTCGCTGTCGAGCACAATTTGGAAGGTGTCAGGGGCCAGCGCCAGGCCCGCGTTCACCAGGAGAGCCCGCTTCTTCCTGACGCTGTCCTTGGGGACAGCCTTCTTCGCCTGCAGCAGGAAGACCCGGTGTGACGCGCGGGCTACTACATCACCTAAACGGACCCTGTGCCGGGCTGCTCGGCCGGCCCCGTCCCTGGGCAGCCCCACGGAGCCCGGGTCGGCACCTGCTCAATGGCCATGATGGCCTTGTCCTCGGCACGCTCGGGGGACTGGTACAGCATGGTGCACAGGCGCAGCCGGTTCAAGTCACTGGTGAGCTTGTCCTGGTAGAGGCCGAGGCTGTCCAGGAGCACGGCCTTCTGCAGGTGCTGGATGGCCGGCTCCAGCCGGTCCTCGTCCTCCTCAATGTGCGCCATCTCCATGTGCACTTGGCAGCGGAGCAGGACCATGAGGCTGGGGAGGACAGCACGGTGTGACGCAGGCCTGGGCGCGGACCTGCCGTGAGACCCCCCGGATCCTGGGCTTCCCAGCGTGCTTCAGCTCCCGCCGGCTTTGCCTGGAGGCCTCGTTCGGGGACAAGCAGGGAGGCCCCTGCAGGGCAGCTGTAGCACCTGGGCTCTGGGGCTGAGGAGCAGCAGGTCAGCGGACGGGGAACCGTGCGGTGGGACCTGCTGGGTAGGGGCTTAGCAGACACGGGGGGCTCGCGACGCTGCCGCTACCGCCCGTGGTCGTCAGAACCGTCCCATTGCGTGCCCGCTGCTGCCTGCTGCCCGCGACAGAAGTCTGCCATTTGCCCCCCGGGATGGGGCCCTGCTCTGGTCTCAGCAGCTCAGAGACACCCTCCAAGGGGCCTGCCCCCTGCCTGGCTGCTGCTCCGGCTGCTTCCTCTGCCGGTGTCTGCACATGTCACGGAAGTGTCCTCGGAGCTTTTCCATCAACAAGAGGCAGAGACCCACACCACAGCCACCGCCCTGGGACACCAGCATCAACAAATCCAACAGATTCGGCTGAACAGAGGCGCTGCAGGACCCGCGAGCTGACGGCGCACACAGAGGTGTGAATGCCATGTGATACGGCTGTGACCTTGGGGACACGGAGGCAAGGAATGCCTGTGGCTTCACCCACGCCCGTGAGGGGTCCCTGGTTGGTGCCAGACTGAGGTCCCTGCTCTTCCTCAGGAAACCAGGCTCTGCAGACCCTGCCCAGAATGTGCCACAGTTTGGGGCAGGCCCTGCCCTGAATCTTGCTCCTTTGGGCAGCAGGAGACCCGTCCAGGGCTGACCGAGCTGGGGCGCCGACTGAGGCCAACAGCACACACACAGCATGGGGCGCTGCACACAGGGACAGTCAGGAACAGTCTGGCAGAGCACGGGGCCAAGGAGGTGCCATCGCAGCGCAGCCTGGGCAGCTGCAGCCACAGGCGGGACGGGGTGAGGGGCTCCGCGGGGCCGGAGACCGCACGTGCCGCAGCCTGTGTGTGGATACGGCCAGGGCCAGGCGTTGGGTTTGCCAGATAAATCCTTCAATGCAGATATTAAAATGCAAATATAAATGTATGGTAAAAACCTGAAGGAAGACGATGTTAAGGACGGAACAGACACGGACTCTCGGGAGAGGAGAACCTGCGGGAACCGAGACAGCAGAGCTCAGAACCGGGACAGGCGACGTTGGAAAGCTCCTGCGGGTGCCACAGCAGGCTGCACCCGAGCCAGCCACAGCCTAGACGTCACGCCTCGGAGGGACAGACTGAAGTCGGTTCTTAAAAAGAGCAGAGGCTTGGGACGTGGGGGCCGTGTCCAGGGCACGGGCGAAGCTTGAGTCCCAGGAGGCAGAGAGAGAACCAATGGGAACAGCTAATGCTTCCTGGTGAGAGGCCCGGTCCCGCGCCTGCACATCTCAGCAGACCCAACGAGGAGCGTTAAAGGCTCCAAGGGTGGGCGCCTGGGGGGCTTAGCGGGTTGAGCCGCTGCCTTCGGCTCAGGTCATGATCTCAGGGTCCTGGGATCGAGTCCTGCATCGGGCTCTCTGCTCAGCCGGGAGCCTGCTTCCTCCTCTCTCTCTCTGCCTGCCTCTCTGCCTGCTTGTCATCTCTCTCTGTCAAATAAATAAATAAATAAAATCTTAAAAAAAAATTTTTTTTAATTAAAAAAAAAAAAAAGGCTCCGAGGGTACCGCAGTCAGAACTCTGAAAACAGAAAGGAGCAGAGCCCCTGAAAACAGTGCACGTTTTTACCAGGAATCCGGATGGCCAGAAGAACTAGAACAGCCTTGCCAAGGTGTTTAAAGAAGAAAATACCTGGAAACCCAGAACCCAACAGCCAGCGATGACAGTCTTCAAAGAGGAGAGTGAGGGAAAGTCATTTCAGACCAACGAGGGTCCGTCGCCAGCAGGGAGGTCTTCGGGTGGAAACAAAGCACGTGGGAACCGGGATGTGTAGGAAGGGGAGAGCCAGTAGGATCAGCGGAGTAGGTAAACGTGAGAAACCACCGTTTTCCTCTGCAATTTCCTTAACACCAAGCAAGCAAGCAAATGCACGGGCTGGGAGACCAGACGGCAGCTCCGCGAGGGACGGAGATCTGCTCATGCCGGAGCCACGTGGCGTCCAGACGGGAAACCCACCGGCAGGACAGCGCGAGGGCAGCGGGTGGGGACGTGGGGAGGGGCGCCGCGGGGCTCTGCCGTCAGGACGCGGGGAGGGTGCACCAGCGGCCCACACGGACCTGGCTGCCCGAAGACCTGCATTACTGGCCCTGGGGCAGCCCTCCGTCCTGGGAGGGTGGGTGGAGAAACGAGCCAGTGGAGGAAGTGGGGCCGAATTCTAAAAATTAACCTCAAGGCAGGCAGGGAAGGAGCCGCCAGAAGCCGAAGGGACGCACAGAAAGAAACGAGGTCAAGATCAGCTCAAGGCAACACCAAACGCCGCGGGGCTGGAGCTGCAGGCCCCACAGACGGTCCCAGTAGATGAAAGGAAGGTGGGTGGATGCTGCCCACCGGACGCCTGCCTCGCAGCCCAGAGCAGCACCCCTGGCCCTCTTCTCCCGGGTTTACTACGTTCCCGGCACTTAACACAGCCGGCCTGCTGGAAGAGAGGGGGTGCCGGTGCGGGTGGACGGAGGTGCAGATGTGGGTACAGGGGCCGGTGCGGGTCCCGGTGTGGGTGCTCGGCTGTACACCCCGCAGCACGTCTCTAGGCCCAGGGCCGTGCCCGGCCCAGGGCAGCGGCTCAGCAAGTGTGTGACAAATGTGTCCAACCCGGTGCGGACCGCAGACTCAGAGCCCCACACCTCAGCACTGACCCGTTGGTGCCACACACCAGCTCATGCCCCTGGTGTCACGGCCAGCGGGCACCGCACCATGGCTGTGGCAGGCTCTTCCATCAGAGCCCGTGGAGCGGAGACAACAGGGCACCGGCACCGGTCTACGGAGGAGGTCGGGCCTGCCCTGAATCCTGCCGTCGGCGTGTGGCCGCGGGCAGTCAGAGCCTGGGTGCCGGGACGCGGCTGGCCCTAACTTTGTGTCAGCCAGTGGGGAGGGCCACCCTGTCCTGCCCAGGGCACGCTCGTGACCCCGTCACCACCGGCCAAGCCCTTTCTGATGTAGGTAGAGTTTCCTGCTGGCACCACTTTTGGGGGACAAGAGCCGGACCTCATCTTCCTCCCGTTGTTGAGGGATCCGCCCAGGCCTCCCCACACGAGCACCCACCTCTTGGGGGCACAGACTACCTGTCTGCCTTCTCCAGGACATCGGCGACGTTGCTCAGCGGCTTCCGCAGCTGGCGCCGCAGGTTGTGCTGCAGCAGAGGGAGACACATGTTCCACTGCGTAGCACACACCGCGTGGATGGGCCCCGGCTCGCCCAGGCGCACAGCTCGCTGCAGGGCCACGTCGAGCCTCTGGACTATGCTCAGCTGCATCTGCACGAGACACACGGGCCGCCTGTGCGGACGGGAGGCAAACCCCGCGCCCCACCCAGGGAGCTGGAGGCTCGGGAGGCTGCGGGGGCCAGGGCCTCTGTCACCAGCCCTACAAGGGGCTGCTTGTCTGCGAGACACTTCCCTGAAAGGCCTGGAATGGGCCCCGCACACCCACACGGTGCTTCTCTCGCACGAGCTGCTTCCATCCAAGGGTGTGCATTTCTCGAGCTGGTACAGTGACCACTGTGGCCGGTGGCCGGCTCTGTCTACGACCCAGAGATCCCCTCCTCTGTCCTGTGCTACATGCGCCCTTCCCACCAGACGGGCTCTGGTCTCACATCTGAGCATGTGGGGAGCCGGCTTACGGCCCATGCTTCCTCAGAGCCCCCTGGGGCTGCCCGCTGACCCGAAGCTTGGTCCCACGGCCTCTTGCTACTGGCAGCCTCAGGGCCTCCCCTCACTCTGCCTCCCGAGCCGGCAGCCAATGCGCCCTGACCGGTGCCAGTGGGCAGCAGCGGAGGGACTGAGCTTGACACAGCGCCCATTGCAGCCCCTCGGGCCACCCATGCTGCTGCAGCCCGTGACCAGACGTGGGGCCGGGGTGCTCGGGAAACCATGCCCGACCCTGCCCTGGTCAGGCTCCTGCCAGGTGCCAGGTGGGCTCAGGGCTAGAGAAGCCCACGAGCAAGTCCGAGAGGAACACGGGCATCCGCCGGGCAGCAGTGAAGGCGCAGAGCCTGCTGCAGGTGCGGGGGACAGAGCCCCGCGGCCGGCTGCTGCTCTCTGGCTGGAAGGCTCTCTGGGGCGCCCCGAGCAAACCCCAGGAGCCCCCGCCTCAGCCATCACCAGTCGGTGCCAACCGTTTGCTTTTCCTTTTAAGCTGCCAAATTCTCATTAACGAGTAGTCGAAAACAATCTCTGGATTCCTTTCCTGGCCGGGGCTGCTGGTCCAAACCTACTGTGTTATACAGCAGATGCCCTTGTGTCCCCGCGATCCGAGGGGCCGGCAACTTCCAGGAAATGCACAAACGCTGAGTGATGCCGTCTCCTGTTCAGGGGTTTACCTCAACGGCCGCTCGGACATAGACTTCAAGTTTACTTTCGAGACTCAAAGCTTCCAGTTCACACTCCAGGCACTCGATTTCAATCAGCTTCCCAGGATCCTGCGGGACACACACAGTCTCTGCATATATGGGAGATTTTTAACGGAAGCAATCACACACGTTCATTAACCTCAAAGACCATTTAAAAATACTACTAACATACTAGGTAGAAATTCAACAACGAAAACAAGAGAATACAAAGACATATAACAAAAACTTTAAATATTCCCCCAAAATGCAAAGCTTTTTTTTTTTTAAGGTTTTATTTATTTATCCGACAGACAGAGACACAGCGAGAGACGGAACACAAGCAGGGGGAGTGGGAGAGGGGGAAGTAGGCTTCGCTGCGGGGCTCGATCCCAGGACCCTGAGACCACGACCTGAGCTGAAGGCAGAGCCTTAACGACTGAGCCACCCAGGTGCCCCCAAATGCAAAGCTTTAGGTGAGAAAGCAAACAACATTTTTGATACCTTTTTAATTGTGGGGAAAAAAAGATAATTTCACTGGACCTTGAATTTTTACATAATTACACCAACTTCAGATAAATGCTTACAACCCTTGGCAAACACGTTTTCTTTCACTTACTCCCTGTGGGGTTGGGATGAGAGCATCCTGCTTGGCAGGGCCAAGGTGTGGGCAGTAGGAACCCAGGATTTGTCTCGCGGGCCTCACTCTGCTTCTACGAACTGCTAAGCTCTTCCAAAGGCGCTGTGCCATTCTGCATTCCCGCTGGCCGGAGAGCTGTGGCGTCCCCACGTCCTCTCCCAAGCCGAGTGGGGTCGGTCTGTGCGTGCAGCCATCTAGGGCGTGTGTCGCCGTGAGTTAGTCCAGAACGCACACAGGTCTCCGCCTCGGTTCCCAGCACAGCGCTCCTGAAACGCTTGTGATGCTCTAAGTGTTAGAGCACTGGGGGCATCTTTCCTTCCAAAGACTGGGGGCTGGTCCACAAAGGCCAAGCCCTGACGACAAGCTGGGGGCTCTCAGCCCCACCCCCGCCCTCCAGAAATGCATCGCTAATTGGATCGTGCGTATGTGAGGAAACCCCCGTAAAATCCCAATAGTACAGGGTCCGGGGCGTCTCCAGGTTGGCAAACACGTCCACATACTGGGAGGGCAGCCCACCCGGCTCCACGGGGACAGAAGCTTCTGCCCTTGCTCAGGACCCCTCCCCCCAACTCTCCCCTACGTCTCTATCTGGCCACTCATCTGCACCTTTATTATATAATAAATGGGTAAACGTGTTCCCCTGAGTTCTGTGAGTTGCTCTGGAAAACGGATGAAACCCAAGGAGGGGGTTGTGGGAGCCCTTCGGTGGGGGGTACCTTGGGGGCCTTGTCCTCGCCATTGGCACCAAAGCAGGGGAGCAGCTCTGCGGGACTGAGTCCCTCAGCGTGGGATCTGGCGCTGTCCCCAGGGAGAGCATGAGAACTGTCAAAACCGGCGGACACGCAGCAGGTGTCCCGAGACCCGGGGTGCGGCGGGAGCGCGGAGGACGCGGAAACCAGCGCTTCTCGGAGTCTGCGCTTCGGTCCCTCCACGGGCTTCACCGGGGAAAGTGTCTACCCAGAGCTCTCCGGTTTCTTTCTTCTTTTCTTTCTTTTTTTTTTTTTTTTGGTTGTTTTCTCGAGCACTGAGCGCCCCCCGCACAGTCCGGGCGCAGCCCTTGGTCAGACACGGGACTCGCGGACACCTTCACTCAGGCCCTACTTGGCGTTTCGTTTTCTGAACAGCATCAGAGACCGAAGCTTCTTCATTGTAACAAAACGTATCAACTTCTTGTATGAATCACGCTCGACATCGAATCTAAGAAGTCTTTGCCGAACCCCAAACCACACAGACTCGCGGCGGCTGCTCTGGAAGTCTCCCCCGACGCTCGCCCCACGTGAGGTCTCGCGTCCGCGTGCGGCGGGAAGCGGGGGCCGGTGCGCGCTGGTCCGGCTCGGCTCCGGCTCGGCCGCGGGCAGCTCCGGCGCCGTCGTGTAAGGGGCCACGTCCTCACCCCCCGACGCCGTCACGCCTCTGTCAAAAGGCAAGCGGCCGGACGTTCGCGGGTCTAACGCTGGACTCGCCCCGTGGACATCGCGTCCTTTGGGCCTGCGCCAGGGCGGCTGACGCGGGCGCCGATGCCGTCCCCCCGCGGGCCGGGCCGCGGCCGCGCTCGACGCCCTCCTGCAGGTGCAGCGCTGCGCGTGGTGCCGGCGCGTCTCCGCACACGTTCTGTGACCCGCGGCCCGTCTCCGGAGCTCTCCTGCCGGGCCTCTGCCTGCGACGGCGCCAGCGCCGTCGACCCGGACAGAGTCTGGGGATTCACAGCGGGATCTTCCCTCTAAACGCCAGTGACCCTCTGAGGAGATTTCAATATTTGTCGAGTCTTTCTCTCCTGCTCCCTACTTTCTGCAGACCCGGGCTTCCCTCCCGCGCCACTTTCCTCCACATGAAGAGCTTCCCCTACGCTTCCTGTCGTCTGAGTCACTCTTTCAGACTCGGTATATTTTAATAAATATTTAGCTCTTTTTTAAATTCTTAAATATTTCTTTAAAATTTGAGAGTGAGAGAGCATGAGCCTTCAGAAGGAGAGGGAGAAGCAGACGCCCCACCGAGCAGGGAGCCTGACGAGGGGCTCGATCCCAGCACCCCAGGGTCATGACCTGGGCTAAGGCAGACATGTCCCTGACTGAGCCCCCCAGGCGCCCCTTACAACTGGTTTTTAAAGATCCTTTCGGAGCGTAGATTTCCTGTTTTTCATATTTTAACGATGTCGCTCTTACATGTCTTGGCTGCATCGTCTCCACCGAGAAGTGAGCGGCTGTTCTCACCCGGGCTCCTTAGTACCCAGCGTTCCCCTTAGAGATGACCACGTTGGGCATTCTGACCCACCGTGTCTCGGTGTCCTTCTCTGCCCTCCTCTCCTCTCCTCGGGGACTCCGACTACGCGCACGGTACTCTGCCCGAAGCTGCCCCACGACGCGTGGGACCTCGGTTATTCCCGTGTTTCTCCGCTGCTGCATTCTGGTAGTGCTAATCTTTTCCTCGGACATGTCAGTTCTGCTTTATTTTTAAAAAATTTTATCGAGGTAAAACTGACGAATCTGTATGTGTGGAGGGCAGATGTCATGATATACGTATACATTAGGATCTTATTACTGTAATGAGGTAAATTAACAAATCAATCACTTCACATATTTTGTTTTATTTTTTCCTTTTCACAAGAATGCCTAAGATCTACCCTTTGGGCAACTTTCCAACACACAGCCCAGTCCTCAAGCCGTACGCGAGCACCTCCAGCGCAGTCAGTGCCCCGACCAACGTCTCCTCCTCCCTGCACGTCAGGCCCTCGCAAGGCCCATTTTATTGTTTCTCCGTCTGGCTTCTCTACACGAGTGCACGCTGTCACAAACGGCAGGATGGCCTCTGTGTGCCCTGTGGTGTGTGTGGTGTGTGTGTGCACACGTATACGCGCACACACGTTCCCTTTATCCGCTCGCCCGCGGGCGTCGGGTCGTCTGCCTGCCGTGGCTGTCGTGACCAGCGCTCCGACGAGCACGGAGCACAGGCAGCGCGTCCGGGGACTGAGTTCACGGCCCTCGGGCGTATTCCCAGGAGCAGCATCGCTGGCTCTGCCGCAGTCTGGCTTCAGTTTCCCGTCATGGCTGTACCACTTCACTTTCCCACCTCGAGTGTACAAGGGTTTCCTGTTCTCCAGATCCTGGGACATCTGAAGGGGGTGGGAGCCAACACCTGTTACCGCCTGTGCCTTTGCTGGCAGCCACTCTAACGGCTGTGAGGGACACCACGGCTTCTGTTTGTAGCCCCTGACGGCGGGGGAGGGTAACTTCCTTTTCACGTACCGCTCGGCCATCCGGGTCTCTTGTCTGAGAAAGTGTTTACGCGGGTCTTTAGCTCATTTCATTCACTAGAGTACTGGGGGTTTTGCTACTGAATTACATGAGCTCCTTGTCTGGTTTAGGTGCCAACCCCTTCTCAGACACTCCGTCGGCAAGGGCTTCCCTCCTATGCCCTACGCTGCTGCTCCCCTGTGGACCGTTTTGTTTGCTGTGCAGAAGCTGCTGTTTGATGTAGTCCGTCTTGCTTACTTTTGCTTTCATTGTCAAAGTCAAAACGTCGCCAAGACCCATGTCAAGAAGTTTTTTCCCTATGGATGCGCATGGGAGAGGCTTAATGGTTTCAGGTCTTCAAGGTCTTTAATCCATCTCAAGTCAGTTTGTGAGTGCTGTAAGGTGGGGTCCAGTTGCACTCCTCTGTACGAGGTCGCCCGGTTTCCCCAAGGTGTGCTACCGGGGCTCTGCCAAAGACCAGTTGACATTATGCGTGTGCACAGACTTCTGGGCTCCCGATTCTATTCCGCTGCTCGCCTCTATTTCTAAGCCAGTACCCCGTAATTCCGATTACTATAGTTTTAACGGGGAGATGAAGCAGGACACCTGCCGCTCCACTCTCCCTTCTCAAGAGTGCTGCGACTCTCTGGTGCTCCACAGATTGTCCACAAGCTTTAAGATTTCTTTTTTAAAGATCTTATTTATTTATTTGACAGGGATCACAAGCAGGCAGAGAGGCAGGCAGAGAGAGAGAGGGGGAAGCAGGCTCCCCGCTGAGCAGAGAGCCCGATGCGGGACTCGATCCCAGGACCCTGAGACCATGACCTGAGCCGAAGGCAGAGGCTCAACCCACGGAGCCACCCAGGCGCCCCCTAAGATTTTTTTTTAATCTTTTGTGAGAAAGACCATTGGAATTTTGATAGAGATTGCGTTGAATCTGTAGAAGGTTTAGGGTAGTATGGGCATTCTAACAATTTTAATTCTTCCAATCCATAAACATTGAATATCTTTCCATTTACGTGTGTCCTCCTCGACGTCGTCCACCAACCCCGCGCAGTTCTCGGCGCACAGGTCCCTCACGTCCTCGGTTAAACTCACTCCCGAGCAGTTCGTGGTGTGTGATGCTGTCGTAGACGGGGTTGCTTTCTCGAGTTCTCTTGGATAGTTAGTCTTAGTGCACAGAATCAACAGATTTCTGTTGATTGTGAGTTTTCTAACTTTACTGAATTTGCTCATTAGCTCTGACAGCTTTTAGTGCAACTTTCCTTCTAGCTTTTCACCACAGAGTACGATGTGAGTCGTGGGCTGGTCGCAGGAGACCTCTGTGGAGACAACATCACTTCCGTGTCCAGTTTGTTGAGCGTCGTATCACGAAAGGATGTTGAATCTTGACAAACGCTTTTCTTGCGTGTATCGAGATTATCATGTGGTTCTTACCCTTCTTCACGTTAAGGTGCGGCGCCACATTTACTGGACCCGCCTGCGCTAACCCTTCCTCGCGTCCTCAGGATACGTCACGCGCGCTCTGGGCACCTGATCTCCATGACGCGCTGAGTCTGAGCTGGCCTCCATGTCCATCAGGGACACCGGCCCGCACTTTCCTTCTCTTGTAGGGTCTTTATCTGGCTGTGCTACCAGAGCACTGGTGGCCTTAAAGGTGAGCAGGGGAGTGTTCCTTTCTCTTCAGTTTTTTGGGGTTTTTTTTTTGAAGACTTCGTAAAGGACCGGCATCAGTTCTTTAATGTCTGGTGTAATTCCCTGGTGAAGTCCTCTGGTCCTGGGCATTTCTTCGTCGGGGATTTTTTTCACCAGCTCAAGCTGCTTGCTAGTTGTCAGCCCATTCAGAGTCGTGACTCGCGGTTCTGCCTCGGTAGGTTTGTGTCTCCGGGAACGGACCCCACGGGTTATGGTCTCCTCGGGGCGCAGCTGCTCCCAGCGCCGTCGTCCCTGGGGTGTCGGCGGCACCGTCTCTGCTTCCACTTCTGGTTTCGTGTGAGTCGCCTCTGTTCTGTGTGCGTCTGTGAAGCCCAGCGGGTCCGGAGGGCAGCGCCAGCCAGCAGGTCCCCGGTCATTTCCTGCGAGGGACAGGTCCCTGGGGAAGGCGAAGGGCCGCAGACCCTGCGGTTACCGGGTCGCGCTTTACTTCTGCTTCCAGGTGTGGTAAGACTCGCCACGCGCCGGGTGCTCCGACGCGGGACACCCGCACGCACGACGGTCCCGGCCTCGTGACGTTTCTCACCAGGAACGATTCTCTGTCCCGCTGCGTCTGTTCCGACTTCGGGTAAGTGCGGCGGCTCCGGCTCTCGCGCCCACCGTCCTGCACGCGGCCTTCCCGCCCTTCGCTTTCAGTCCGCCGCGGCCGAGGTGGCCTCCTGTGGGCAGCGGACGGCCGGGCCCGTCTTCGACCTGCAGTGCACTCGGCACCCCGTCTCTTCGGGGGAGAAGTCGGTCCGGCTCCGCCACGTCGCCGTGAGCAGGAAACGGCTCACCGGGGTCGTCTTCCTCTCCGCCGGCCGGTGTCCCCTGTGACCCGCGAGTCCCCGCTCGGCGCGCTCCCCTCCCCCCAACCCCCAGCCCCGCTCTTCTCCCGCGCATGCGCCGTGGGCAGCCGAAGCTTCCAGAAAACCCCCCGCGGCGAGCGTCTGCTCAACCTCCTGCAGGCACACAAAACTCCCTTGTCACGACTGCCCACTACACGGCATGCTTCCACGTCACAATTCACGATTTTAATGTTTCGTGCCCGTTACCCAGTCACTGCGGCGCGCCGTCCCGAGTGACTCTGACTTCCAGACCGCACCGGCCACCGAAGCGCCGTCCGAGGCGTCCCCGCTGCCCGCACCGGTGCGGTGCTTCTGCCGGCATCTGGCTGATCCCCGCCCTGTCCTCTCCCGTCTCCCTCCGTCCTCCGCTGCTCACGGACAGCGTCGCTGGACAACACACTCCTGCCCGGCAGCTTCTGCCTTCCGCGCTCGGAATGCGTCTCCCGGTCCCTTCCTGGCCTGCGAGGTCTCTGCCGACAAACCCTCCGACGGCCTCACGGCGACTCCCTTGGATGAATCGGCGTGTTTCTCCTGCTGCTTCCAAAACTCCTTTATAATAATAATACTTCGTACATCAGACCGTCTGGCACTTGGATTCTAAGATCCTTCGGTGCAGTCTTCACTGGGTTGAATCTCTCTGGGACCTGTGAGCCTCGCGTCCTTGGACGACCACCTCTTCTCCAGACTAGGGGAATGTTCAACCGTTATTTTTTTAAACCTGTTTTCTTGCCCCTTCCTCTCCCCTTGCTTTCTGGGACCCCCGGGACGCGCACACCCATAATTCACATCAGCCTTCTGTACTGTTTCGTTTCTTCTGGGAAATGTCAAGTGACCTTTCAGTTTACAAATTCTCTTCTGCTTGGATCAAGCCCCCGACCGAAGCTCCCCACTACGCTTCTCACTTCATTCACTGTATTTGTTCTTCAGCCCCAGGATTTGTACTCGATCGTGGTTTTTAAGAACTTTTCATCACCACTAACTTCTCATTTTGTTCCCTTGTTACTCCTGACTTCCTTATGTCTCTGTGCTCTCTCGCAGCTGAGCTTCCTGGAAACAATCACTTCGAATTCCCTGGCAATTCACAAACCTCCGTTTCTTCGGAGCACCTTACTGGAAAATTGTTGTGTCCCTTTGGTGGCGTCGTGTTTCCTTGTTGTGTGTGTCTGTGATGATGTCTGTGCATCTGATGATGCTGTCTCTCTTCCAGGTCCGGCCGGGAGAGACCCTCCCCTGTGGGGCAGGGTGAGAATGCCAGCCAGGGAGACACGGCCGGCAGCTCCAGTGCGGGGAAGGCCCGGTGTTGCCGTCCCACGCAGCTCCGCCAGCCGAGGTCCGCCTCAGCAGACACGGTAGGTTCCTCAACAGTCAAGGCTGCTGGTCTCTAGTTTCAAGGTCTGTAGGGGTCCTTGGTGGCGAAGGCTGCTGGGGACCTCCGGATCCCTTTCTCTCCCACAGGGGATCTCTTTGGGCACTAGGGCTGGGTCGCAAGCACTCTAGCAGCGCTGGCCCTGACCCCTGGCCCACGGGCGCCCACGGAGCAGCCGCGGAGCTGGAGACCACGTCGGGAGGCTTGCAGAGCAACGGCGGTTCTGGGGTCCCGGGCACTGGCTGCGGGCATAAGCAACACTGTGCTTACGTGGGTGTGTGTGGTGGCCAGGCATCAGGACCTAGATCGAACTGCTTTAAATTCCAGTCTAGGAGCGATTCTCAGCCCTGTGTTCCCGGTCAGACTGTTCCTGGTCGGTGGCTCCCTCAGCGGCGTGCACGGGTCCCGGACGCACGGACGCGAGTCGGATCCCAGCTGAAGACTCGAAGGGGGGCCTCGGGCCTGTCCGGACCCCCCCCCCCCGGTGCAGCTCGCTGCTCCCTGGCGCTCTGTCCTGTGAACCGGGACTGCTCTGTCCTCCGGGCGACCCACGGCTCCGCGGCTTGGTACGGTCTCGGGCTTCTCCCGCTCCTGCGCCAAGCCGCAGCGCCCCGCCTCCCGAGTTTCGCCTTCCTTCACTCTCCACCATTTGGTCCCTTGAAGATTTTTGTCTCCTATTTTGTTTGTTTTTTTTAGTTGTTTCAGACTTGAGGACCTTTTACTCCAACTTGGCCAGAAAACAAGTTCATTTCTTTCACGATGTCACTTTCATGTCTTTCCCCTTTTAAGGAAAGGTTCCCGCTCTTCTGAAGTATCGTAAAATGACACGGTTGTCTTTGTCTACCGTCCCCTCCGGAGGACGGCGAACCACCAGGCACTGCCGCTCAGTCTCCCGTCTCCACTGCGCCTCTGCCCTCTTGCTCGGCGTTGACCCACCCTGACCCCCCGAGTGACCCGGCATGTGGACTTTCCAACCACATGGCCTGTCCCTGCAGAGAGACCCTACGAAGAGAAGCGGACAAACCCTGAAAACCTGAACACGCCCGCTTCACAGAGACCGTAATGACCTTCACATCCGCTCACCTGGTCAACAAAATTTGCCGAGCACCTCCTGAGTGCCAGACATTATACGCTGGGAAGGGGGTCACAGCAGCAAACCGCTCAGACGGGTCCCTGTCCCCCAAGACATTGTGTCCTCACAGGGAAAACGGACGACACAAACGTCACCGTCACGCAAAAAGGTCAAGGTGTAATAATGTGACTAACAACTCACCGGGAAAACGGCTCCAAACCGAGACGAGCCAGTACCCGTGTGAAAGGACAAACGTGGACGTAAACTGAGATACTCGTATTTGTAGGAAGAGACTTAACACATTTCTCAGCACACAGATGAAAACGAACCAAATAACAGCGAGGCTGTTTAATGGAACCAGAATCCTTCACTTAAAAAATGAAGACATCCTCTCCGAGTCCGCCAGAATATCGACAAACTCCCAGAACAGGAAATACGGAGTACGCTGCCAAGGGCCAGTGAGGAGAGGGGGCTGTGGTCCCAGAGGCGCGATTCACGGGGCTGTCGGCGCGGGAGCTCCGCGTTTAAGAAAGAAGCCGGCCTCGGCGTTTCCACGGATACCACGGGCCACGCAGCAGCTCTGCCCTGGGGGAACGGCCCTCTCGTGGGAGGTCGCTGTCTGCGCGTGGCCTGAGCGGGGGGAGACCCCAGAGCTAAGGTTGGGCCACTGTGTGTGGAAACAGAAGATGGGAATGGCTCCGTAAAGAACTCTGAAGTCCTCCAAAAATGTGCCTCCGCTGGTTCTGGCCCCTGCGCTCTCCGGCCCCGCCGCGCACCCAGCCTCCCTCCCAGCCGGCAGTGCCATCCAGGTACCACTGCCGTCCCGGTCCGGGTGAAGTTTTCCTTCCTCTTCAGAACAATTTCCAGACCAACAGAACCACAAACGTGACGGCTCTCCCCGCGGAACTGTCTCATGACCCGCGCCGCGGAGGGGACACTGCGCTGGGGCTGTATTTGGAGGCAAATGTCGGAGAAGCAGCCGAGGTCTGCGACTCACGGGGACTCTGGGACCAAACACGGCAGGTGCTCAGGGGAAAGTGCAGGACGTGGCGGAGGCGGAACGGCCCCAGCGTCCGGGCGACCCCTCCCTCCCCTCTCCCGCTCTCACGGCCGTGGCGCCCACCGCGGCAGCAGCTGCTGTCGGGGAGCCGCGTCCACGGCGCGGGCAGCCCAGGAGCCTCTGTTCTGCCAAGAGCCCTCGCAGCCCCCGCAGTCAAGGCACACGCCGAGCTGCGCACCCGCGGGAAGCTCGGGCAGGGACGTAAGTCTTTCGTTGGAGCCAATATTTTAACACGTATTTTTAAATCTTGAAAGTGCAATTCGTGAGTACTTTCGTGTCCGTGGACTTACTATAGGAAAAAAAGGTAAGTACGGGTAAAAGCTTTAGGTACAAAATGCTGATTTCAGCCCCTTCTGTGAAAGCAGAGGGACGGGACGCAAGTGTCCAGTCATGGGGCTGG
Organism: Neogale vison; assembly: GCF_020171115.1. Classification (NCBI taxonomy): domain Eukaryota; kingdom Metazoa; phylum Chordata; class Mammalia; order Carnivora; family Mustelidae; genus Neogale; species Neogale vison. The sequence goes on from NC_058092.1 coordinate 239,768,282, forward strand.
CAACAGGCTGTGGGTCGGGAACACTATGAGACACTGGGCAGCCCCTCCGGTGAGTCGTGGGGCAGCTGGCAGCAACCTGGGCCGCGGCCTCAAGGGCGGCGAGACTGGGGGCATGAGCCGCACCCTCTTGCCAAGGGGCTGCACCCCTGCACAACTGGTGCCTCTTCGCCGCCACACCCCCTGCTGCGGGCTTCAGACCCGCTCTCCCTCCCCTGCCCTCCCCGAGCGCGCGCCGCAGGCCCCTTACTCTGCCGTCGACACTCTGCAGGTCGGAGAGGCAGGCGGAGGCGATCTCCTCACACTTCAAGGCCAGAGAGAGCCGGGCCAGTTCGAAGAGCAGAAGAATTCTGCGAGTGAGGAAACAGAGGGGCCCCGTGTCGGTGCGGGCGTCGGGGGGCACGGCCGCGTGCTCCTCTGCCCGACAGGGGAAGCAGCGGTCGCTGGTTAACCCCACAAGGGAGATAAACACCAAACAAACCTACGGCCACGGTCCCCACACCCGGCCCCCGCCAGGCCCTGATGCCACACTTGGCGGAAATGAAGAGCTCGGTCCGCTTAGGGACCTGCTCCTCCTCCTGTGCCCTCCGACGTACAAGCACAGGGAGGGGACGGGGACGAGCAGCCCCGCACAGCCGTCAGCACCCCGACGTCACCGTCGGACTCAGCAGAGCCGTGGGAGCAACACAGGGAACAGACACGAACTTCCTGACTCAAAGCCTCTTCCTCTGGCCACGGACACACATCCGGAGGCACCGCTGGTCCCGGTCTCTGCAGGAAGCGGCAAGCGGATGCTAACGTCGTCGGGGAGCGCAAAGGACCCGTGGCGCCCGGGGCCACTTGGGGAACGAGCTGGAGGCCGGGCGGCGTGATCTGAGACTACTGGAGCAGGACGGGCCCGGCCCCGCCTTGACCGGACATCCCGGCCCAGGCTGCTCTTCGTGGGCTCGGGAGACCCATCCTGCACACCCAGGACCTCAGCAGCACCCCTGGCTGCCGGCCACCAGGTGCCAGCAGCAGCCCCCCGCCGGGGCCCCCAGCGGCCTCCAGACATGCCAAACACCCCCTGGGACAAGCCGGCGCCCCTTCTGCCCTTCGCAAGTGAACCACCGCCGTCTCACTCAGGACCAAGTGGACTGTCGGCTGTCATCACCGAGCCAGGGGCGCCGCCCTCCCGCCCCTGCGTTCCCGCTGTCCCGGCCCAACGCCTCCTCCACCTGCTCAGCCCCTGGAGCCCCAAGGGCCCCGGCAGGCCTCGCCTCGTGACATCCGGCCCCTCCGTGCTCCCGGACCTCTGGCCGCCTGGACCCACTGCACAGGCTAAGAGGGAGAACCCGAAAAGGTACAAATCACAGAGTTTCAGTCCTTTTTTTTTTTTAAGTTTTAAACAGAACGTTTTTCCCGCCCAGAACTCTGGGCACAGAAGCCCAGGTGGAAGGCGGTCAGCAGAGCCCCTCCCTCGGAGCCGTCAGACAAGGAACGACCCCAAGCAAACACAGAAGGCAGCTGCGGCCGGTGAGACGGAGCCCAGGCCGCACGGGACGGGCCCCTCCTGCAGCCCGAGCAGCACCTCTGGCGAAGGCCGACCGTGCGGGAAGCCGAGGAAACTGAGCTGTCAGCGTCAGGAGCCGCGACGCAGCCCCCGGGGCCACACACAGGAAAAGCAGACGTTCCTGGGAAAGGAAAGCCCGAGCCACACCACAGGGGCAAGGACCCTCTCCAAACCTGGAGGGTGGGCGGGCCTTGCTGGGCTCAGAGGGAGAGGTGGGGACACAAGGCCAAGGCTGGCTCCCGCCGGGCGGAAGCACCCGGCCCTGGGCTTCTGGGGGACCCAGGTCAGCCTCGACTCTCGGGGCTGCTGGGGAAGGACTGAGCAACAGGCCCCCGACTGGCGGGATAAATGTGAGTTCGAATGAGTCTTATATCAAGTAACACATTTCTGTACATCAAAATTAATATTAAACACCTAAAAGGTGCACAAACTGGGACAAGGGGTAAACACAGCAGCTGGAGAGCCCAAATTTTAAAACAGAAAAAGCTTCTGCGAGTCAGTAATGAGATGGTTTATGCCCTTATTAAAAAACTGGGCAAAACAAGTGTATAGGAAACTAATAAAGGGGGAAAATGCCAAGAAACCCAGGACAGAAGAGCAGCAGTCCGAGGGGGGAGCAGTGGCACGCCCCTCCCCCAACTTGCCCTGCGGCGACCAGGGAGGTCAGAGGCCAGGGTCTGCCCAGGTGGGCTCCACATGGCTTTTGCAGCATGTCTGCAGCACGTCAGAGTCCCATTTCTAGAAACTTCCTGGAGCTGCCCATATCAGTAGCGAGAGCCCAGGGCCCAGCTGTCCCACGGCCGGCCGGAGGGGACGCGGCAGTCGTGCAGACACGTGCCGTGTGTGCAGGGCCGCTCTGACCCGACGTGCTCTGCCTGGCTCCCCAGAGGGCCTGAACACCCACGTTAAGGACTTCGCTGCAGACAGTCTGGGATGTAGGAACAGCCTCACAATTTCTATGGGAAAAGCAGTTAACAACCTGTGAGATGCGAATGCTGGAAGTTCACACTGATCCATTTCCAAACTCCCTATAATGATTGCATGTTCAATTGGAAATAAGAGAAAAATGATGGAATCCATCCATTTAAAGATTTATTTGTTTTAGACGGCGTGAGCTCGGGGTGGGGCACGGGGAGAGAAAATCACGAGTGGACGTTGCCCAGAGCGGGAAGCCCGACGAGGGGCTCCATCTCACATCCCTGACCTTGGGACCTGAGCCAAAACCAACAGTCAGATGTTTAACCAACTGCGTCCCCAGGCACCGCAATGATGAAAATAATTTTAGAAGTATGTATAGACACCACCCCTGGCCCATTAAATCCGTATTAATGCAAGACCCGTGGAGGAGCGCCTCCAGAAGTGACAACACGGACAGGAGACACGGACAGGAGGCCAGACGCTCCCCAGTCTACCACGGGCGGCCTCCAGAGACCTGGCTCACAGCCTGCGTGACCCCGTCCTCTAGGAGCGTGCAGCCTGGCGCCTGACCACATCCCCCACAGTTCCGACTCCCCGTGCACGGGTCACGGTCCCCAGCTGGCTCCGACAGAGCACCCCTGCGCCCCGCCGACCCCTGCACGGCAGCGGCGCCCGGATGCCCGTCCGCAGGCAGCGCGGGACAACGAGCGCGTGTCGTGGGCCGCTGGCCCTGGGGTACCTTGTGACGCAGCGACTGGTTATCACACCCCCGAGACGAGTTTCCGGAGGCGGCAGTGATGGGCTACCAGCTACTGATTGGCTTAAACAACAGAACTGCATCTCGTACAGTTTGGAGACAAGGAGCCTGAGGTCCGGGGCCAGACCCGTCCTGCTGGGTCGCCGGCAGCCTTGTGCTCATCGGCCTGGAGCTACGACGCTCTGACCTCTGCCCCCGGCGTCACCCGGCCTTCTGCCCCATGACAATCTGCATCCCAGACCTCCCTCTTCTTACGAGGACCCAAGCCACCCATGAGGGCCCACCCCAATCCGGTATGACCCCACCCGAGCCTGATGACCTCTGTAAAAACCCTGTTTCCAAATAAAATCATGTTCACCAGAAGCAAGGGCTGGGACTTGAATAGGTCTTTTTGGGGGACACCGTTCCACCCAAAACACCCCAAAATGAACGAATGAGTGACAGAGTGAAAAAATACACGAGTAATGATTACAGACCTTGGCCACAGTGTTTCGTGAGTTGGGAGTGTGGAGAAGGGGAGGGGACAATCACCGGGAACTCAAAGGCCGTCGTTCAGAGGCCGCCCCACGGCGAGCGGTACGCCCCGCGGTAATCGGGGCGCGCGGACGGGACCAGAGCAGGGAGGTCACTTCAGCCACCACCGCGGCAGGGCAGGGCGGGTGCTTCTTCCTCCGAGTCAGCACCCGTGAGCACGTGACGGGACCGCGGCCCGACCGGGAAGCCCGTCACCCCTGCGGCACACGCCAGGGCGCACACTCCTGCTCCTGCCGACAGCCGCTGGCGCAGCTCCCCGCTCCCGGGAACCCAGTCCGGGGTGTCTGCAAACGCCAGCGGCGCCAGGGGACGGAGGAAGGCGCAGACTGAAAAGCGAAGTCCGCGGGCAGGGGAGTGTGGCCGCTGACACGTTTCACTGCCGCGCAGAAAGCTGTGAGATGTTCCAATACCCTGGAACGTACCTACGCTGGGAGCTGAATTTGATTTTAAAAGTACGACATGAAGTTACATATCCCATACGCTCCCCAGACAGCACAAACCTCGAGGCCCGAACAAGAGCAGACTCCCCGCCGGGCTGACCCTTGCTACGGTCCGGTGACCACGCAGACGTGACGCGGAAAAACGCGAACACTTACTTCTCCTCTCGGACCGCAGGGGAGCGCTGGTGATTGTAGGAACTTAAATGTCCGTAGGCCTCCTTCAGAATCGCACCCACATCTTCAGGTAACTCATTCTTATCCAATTTCCTAGAATTTATTCAAACGTTATGTCAGATTTGTTCCAATTATCCTAAGAGAGACAGAAGGTCTAGGAACCGGTGTTTCCCACTGCACGGAGGCCTTCAAAAGCCTCCTCCCTCGCTCCTTCACTGTCCAAGATGACTTCTCCTACCTCCTGACGCCCCTCGCTCCCAGAACAGGCCCTCTGTGCCCACACAGGCCTCTGCCGGAACCAGACCCCCAGGAGGGCCAACCTGCAGGCTGGCTGGGCCCTTGGTGCCTCCCCTGCTCAGGACCCTGGGCGGCAAACCACCTCCCTCTACTGAGGCACACAGCGATCTCCCCGCGGACCTCGCCTCACACGCTCCGGATCTCCCCACGGCTCTTCCCTCGCACACGGCGGCTCTCCTCCTGTTTCACCCCCTCCGGCCGCTCGAGCCGGCGTCTGCCCGCGCCCGGGTCCGTTCTTCCTCCACTTCGGACCACGACCGTCAGGGGCTATCCAAGTCAACCCCTCCTGCTTTGCTCAACGTCAAGGTCCAGCGTGAAGGCTCATCTGGAAGGGCCTATCCGACGAGCTCGCTCTGCCGGTGCCTCTGCTCCTTAACCACCGTCCTCGCTGCCTTAGAAGCTACGCTCACCCACTGGCAGCCTCTCGGGCCACTTCTAGGTAACGGGAGGCAGAGTCCCGTCCTCCGGGCCCCGGCCCCTCCCTCCTGTCCCACCGTCACCCACCCCCCGGCACAGCCACACCCCCTCTAGGTGCCCCCCAGACCCTGAGTCGGCGCCTAAAACCCCTAAGCCACTTACGCTTTCAGCACGTTGATGTGGTAAGTGACGGCCAGGCTGGTGGAGGTCTTCTTCTCTTCCGCTAACTGTTGCTCGTCCGCCAGTCCGTGTCGCACCTGTCACGGGGCGGACGAGAATTACCCATCGACGTAAACAAATAATTAGGTAGAAATCCCGATATTAGTTATTATTTTACAATTATTTCGCTCTTAAAATAATACTTCTAACGAACAAGTACCTCTTCCTTAGTTACATTTTAATCTTAGTTTTCATGGAGAACCCAAGTTGGTTTCCCGTACGCCAAAGTTAGCAGAAGATGACGTTCCCCGTGCACGCTCGGGGTTTAGGATTCCTTAATTGTAACACATCTTCTGCTAGCCTGTCCTCAGTTCAGCGCTGTCACAAGTGAAATATTCAAAGATTTTGGTTTTTTGTCAACGGAGGCACGACGCACGTGTGCTTTTCTCTCGGTGGATGGACCCGGCCGTGGTCACACACAGTTCCCCAAAGACGACACTTAAGACCGTCCCTTCTGCCCGCTTCTCTCGCGCGCCGACTCACCATGACGGAATACATGTGTCGGTATCTGTGCGGCACGTTAGCTTTTATAAACGGTGCTGCGGTGACACAAAATTTTGCGGCCTCGTCCTTTTTTCCGGCTTGGAGATAACAGTCCAGAAGCTCCCTGGGTAATATAAACCAACTAGATATTAAACCCTGATAAAATCGTTTCCCACCGCAGATGTCTGATAACCAGGTTATTGTGCATTTATTATGTCTTGCAAACTGCAGAAAGACACACGGCTCCGCAGGCTCCTTACTGCGCCCCCGCGGCACGCGGCTCGGCAGCGTCCACAAGCTGTGCTACCCTTGGCAGCAGGGAAAGGAAATGTCTGCACTGGAACTACCTCAAACATTTAAAATAGCAGTTTTCGGAAAGATTGTACTTATACTTATTTCCTAAACAGCCATACAGCAGGGAAAGGAAAGCCTATGGATTCTGGATTCCAAGTTCAGGGCCCGTCCTCTGGGTCCCCCTTGGAGACACTCCCCCCGTCTCTGGCCTGCATGTCGTCCTCCCCAGAGATAGGGAAAGTCTGGCTGCTCGCCCCCCGGTCCCCTCAGCACAAGGATCACACGCTGACCGTGTGATCTCACCGTGGCTTCTCAGGGCTGTGTCTCTGGTGAGGCACTAGGCACACACCTCCCTAAACAGGGCCATCCTGGCTGAGTTTTATGTTGCTAACACGTCTACCCCATTAACAATTTACTGAACCGAGTTAAAACCACAAGCCAGGATCATGACCCAAGCTCACATTTCCTGTGTCCTGAGTCCACACACGCATCTTGTTATAACCCCCCGTGATCAGGACGCTGTGATTTCGTCTGCAGACCTCATCAGACAAGACACACACAAACGTAACTGTAGCTACAGATTAGAAAGCAGTGATATCCGCCCAGCCCTGGGACGTGACCGTCCTGCCAGGAGCGAGCGGGAGAGGCGAGTGGCCAGAGGCTGCCGGTGCGCGGGTTAGGGCCCACGGCCGGCGTCCGACTCACAGCATCAGCTCAGCGCGCCAGTCCTTGTCTTCCTCCTCAGTCTGGTGCAGCACACTGACAATCTGGGCCAGGCTGGAGAGCAGACGGTGGTGAAAGCCCGGCTTGAGAAACGGCCTCACCATGTGCCAGTAGAGGACCGATGCGTTATACACCAGGAAGTAGTACCTGCAGGGCGCGCAAAGGTCACCTGAGAGCAGGTCCCTGCCCGCCGGAGCCCGTCCCAAGCCAGTCCTGAGTGCTCTGTCTCTAGCAGATGGCAACAGCGCCATGGGAGCCGCTCTGGGCCAATCGCACCCACACGGCCTGTGCAGGAGGGCGTGGAGGCTACAGGTCAAGTCCAGCCGCACTAGAGATCCCTTCACCCATTCGGTCATTCCAAAAGTGATAGGCTCCCTGTGAAAACGCACCAGCCAGCAAGGTCTCCTTTGGTTCCCAAGAGATAGACAAGAACAGGCAAGTGCAGAGGGGATCAAGGAAGGCTTCCTGGAGGAAGGAACATCCTGCTGAGACCAGACAACAGCGCAGGGAAAGGGTCTGGCAGGTTAAAAAAAAAAAAAAAAAGAAGAGCAGAAACTTTGGGGACCAAAGTCCCCATGCCTGAGCGTGAAGTGCAAAGTGGGGCAGAAGGAGGGGTGAGGAGGGAGCAGGGACACCCCTCAGAGGGTGGGCTTTTTCCTGAAGGCTGGACAGAGCCTGGAGGAATCTGAGTGAAGGTCCCACAGGGGCCAATGGGCCTTTCTTGCTCCCGGCCCCTCTGAGAGGCCAGCTCTGCCTTGTAAGGCCCCAGGGGCCTGGGGAGGAGCCCGTCAGAGCACTGATCGGGAGACCCAGGGAGCGAGTCGGGATTCACACCTGCACCTCCCGTAAGCGGCGTACCCTACTCAAATGGGTTGAGTTACTACCACTTCGCGTGCAAACGTTACGGTTTCTCTAACATTTCTTTTGGATGAAGGAAACCTTCAGTAGGAGAGTGTGCGGGACTTGCAGCTCAATTGCTGTGCGCGTGAGGCCTCGGCCCGTCTGCCAGAGGCGACGTGGGCGAGCGGGGGCCGGGGAGGGAGGGACCCTGATGCTGAACCCACAGAGGCCCAGAAAGTAAGGGGGCCATGGAGACCAGCCAAAGGAGAAGTTCCCACAGACAAACGCCATGTGGTCACAGGAACCGCAGGAGACAAAAGGGTGAAGCCAAGGGACTTGTGTGCTCGGCCCAGACCTACACGTTAGCAACAGAGCATTCGGCGAGGGCACCAAGGACAACCCCCACAGTCTCAACAGGCAGAAGCACGTGGTAAATCCTGGTCCTGGACCTTTTACCCAATCCCAGTTAGAAACGGCCGATTCTATTACGCCTACCTGGGTTCTGCTTTTGCAAAGTTTATTGCCTTCATATACTGAGTCACACAATTTTCAAATTCCTCCTAAAACAACATAAAAATTCAACATTATATTGAATTGGCCACTGAAACATTAGTCATTCGTCGTGGCCATGTCCGTGGACATTAAGCCGCCTACGGACTGGCCTGTGTGAGAGCAGCCGGAGCCGGGGCACCTCGCGGGTCCGCACGCACACCCGGCCCAGGTCCAGGGCAGCTGTCCTGGGCACGACCAGAGCAGGAGCATGCAGACGCCCAAGGTCAGACAGGAACTTGGGGAAAGCACAGGCGGGGAACAGGCCCGTTTCCCACCACTGACAAGGAATCGCTCACGGACCTCTCCCTGGAGTTCTTGAGGGTTTGCCTGACCCGACTGCAATTTCGGGAGCAATTTCGGGAGCCGGGTGAGACTGTAAGTCTTTTGACACAAGATGTAACATTTTGAGAGAATCAAGGCAGCCTCGGGGAAAAACCCGGAGCGGTACAAGCCGTTAGCATTTGCTTAGGAACAGGGACCTAGTGTGTGGGGTGCAGTGGGGGGCTGGCTGCGCCCCGAAAAGCTTCACCCTCAAATGGAGGCCTGCCCTCTGGGGCGTCTCTCACCAGGTTTTCGGTGGACTTGGGGGCACAGAGCTGGGCCCTGCACAGGTGCGCTCGGCCCAGGAACTGGGTGACGGGCCCCTTCACCTTGAAGTACATCCGGAGGCAGTCATCGCTCAGGGCGGGGTGCCCCATCTGCAAGACACCGCAGTCCTGCCACGAACACCCCAGAAGGGGTGTCTGCAGGGGTGTCTGGCTCTGAAGACAGACCTGAGGACCACATCGCCCCACCCCCACCCGGGGGCGCCTGCTCTCTGCGGCTCCGCCTCCTGCTCCCAGAAACAGTGACCCTCCTAGGGCACCGCCCCCCGCCCCGCACTCAGTACCTTCAGGGCTTGTTCTGCGCACAAAACAAACAGATCGGGGCTGAAGCTTTCCATGGGGTCAAACTCTGACCTCCCGAGGTTGGCCGACTTGATCAGCTCGTAGGCCCTCTTCAGGGAGGCCTCATCTGCCGGGCCGCAGAGAAGACAGCGCACGTGGCTTCACTGTGCGCGGGGGCCGGTGTGGGAGGGGCCTGCTGTCCGGGCCCCACCCCCCGCGGTACGGGTTCCGCCCCCCGCGCTCCAAGCTCCGCCCCCGAGGTCCGGGCTCCGCCCCCCGCGGTCCGGGCTCCACCCCCTGCGGTCCGAGCTCCGCCCCCCGCGGTCCGGGCTCCACCCCCCACGGTCCGGGCTCCACCCCCCGCGGCCCAGGCTCCGCCCCCCGCGGCCCGAGCTCCACCCCCCGCGGTCCAGGCTCCACCCCCAGCGGCCCGAGCTCCACCCCCCGCGGTCCGGGCTCCGCCCCCCGCGGCCACACACACACACACACACACGCACCGCCCCCCCCGCCCCCGTCTGCACCAGGCCGGAGCGTCCGCAGCAGGGGGCAGGCATCCCGAGCCCCCGCGGAGGACGACGACGCGGGCCGCGGGGGTCCGGCGGCGGGGGTGGGGGCGCGGGCCGGACCGCCTCCAGTGGGAACCCCCAGGCGGGACCCGGCCGCCCCGGGTCTGCGGTCCGCTGGGACGGGTGTGTCGCCTCCCCGGGACAGGGTCCTGGGGGCTTCCGGGTCCCTCGGGCCGGGGACGGGGCCCCCGCCCACCCTGCTGGCTCTGGGCGCGGGCCAGCTCCTGCGTGATGGCCAGGTCCATGGCGCCGCACCGAGCGCCGCAGGCTTTCTCCGGCCGCCGGCGGCGGGGGGTTGCCTAGCGACCGAGGGGACGCGGCCGGCGCTACGGGTCGGCGACGGGGCCACACCGGTCCGAGGCGAACCGCCGCCCGGGCCCCGCCCTGAGCGCTCCCTCCCGCCGGTTCCCGCCAGCGACGTCGGGGCGGAGCCAGGGCAGGGCGCGCTCGCGTCGGGGCCCCGCGCTGGCCCGGGCGCCCCGCCTCGCGCCGCTCCCCCCACCCTCCCCGGGAGATGCTGCAGCCGCCCCGCGCCCCCGCCCGAGCGGCCCCCAGGTCGGGACGCCCCTGGCTCTGGCCCGACTGGTCCTGCCCAGACTCCTGCCCGGGGCGGTTCCCGAGCGTCCTCGCGCGTCCTGCAGACCCGGGATCCCGCGCACCGTTGCTCGGCCCGCCTGGGCGGAGGCCCGGCGACCTGGAGACGCCGCGGGCGCAGCGGCCGCGACCGTGGATGCGGGTCTGGGGCTCGGATCCTGAGAGGGTCGCGCCCGCGGGCCGGCTGAGCCCAGCTGCGGCTCCCGAGCCGGGGCGGCCGCTCCGTCCGGGCTGGAGGTGGTCAGCGCGCCTCCGCCTACGCGTGCGGCTGTGGACGAGCGCCCGGGGGGGGGGGAGAGCGGGGCTGGAGACCCCCCAGCCTTGGAGACCCCTCGGCCAGGAGCAGCGGGAAGAGCTGGGGGGGTGCAGAGAGGTGGAGGGCGAGCCGGGCAGGGCCCCAGGGAGCCGAGGGAGGGGTGTTGGGGAGGGGCCGCTGCATGGGATGTGGCGGAGAGGTCAGGGAGATGAGCCCTGAGAAGGGCGGTTGGGGTGAACAAGGGCGAGGCCTTGAGCGACCGAGAATAGCCATTTTCTGAAGCGGGGGGAGCAGTGGGTGGGTGGCTGGGCGGCCGCAGTAGAGACAGAGAGGAGCGCCAGCCTTTCCCGGTGCTTGGCCTCTGGTGGAAAGCGATGAGGCAGGGACTTGGTCTTCTGGGGAGGGACGTTTCTAAAGGACACGACAGTCGAGCCCTTTCCAGGTTGACGGTTTCATTGGTTAATGGGACGGCGAGGTAGAGAGTCCCGCGGCATCTCCAGACCCGCAGCGGCGGAGCAAGTGAAGTCGGCGGGATCGGGGCAGCACCAGCTTGTGGGTGTGGACGGGATCCCTAAATGCCGCAACAAACAGAAGAGCACAGAGGCCCCCGCGTTGAGAAGAGCATCGAAAACAAACCACGGTGGAACGGATTGAACAAAAGAGGGGACTGTCCCGGCACTACAGCTGCAAAGCCTGGTTGAGAGAAGTGGGGAGAGGGCGGCGTCGGGGGCAGGAAGACCCGGGTTTGCGAGCGGTCCTTCCCGCGGAGGTGCAGTTCAGCCGCAAGCCCAGCAGACCTTTTTCTGGAAATCAACAGCTGACCCTAACACGTCCATGGAGACACAAAGGACCTGGAGTGGCCAAGACGACCGTGAGGGGGACAGCAGCGCTGGAGGACTCACTCCATCACTTCAAGACTGACAGTAAGGCCGTCCCAGTACAGAAGACAGTGTAGACCCGCGGAGCAGACAGAGCTCAGAACCAGATCCCGTGTGCGGAGTCCACTGATCTGGCCGACATGCTGATGCAGGGAACAGGACGGCCTTTCCTCACCATGGTGCCAGAACACCTTGGAGGTGGGTAGGCACCGGGACACGCAGCCCCCTGCCCCGCCAGGCAGCCCTCGTCAGAGCCAGGTCACAGGCCATGTGTGGGGGACAGAAAGGAAATAGCGCACCATCTTGGAGCAGACGGAAGCGTCCTAGCTAGGGCACGAAGAGTGAAGCCATCAAGGAAAAAACAAAGCTGAGCTCATCAAAAATAAAACCCCTACTCTTCAAAAGACTGTAAAGAAAATGAGCAAAATGGGAGAAAATATTCGTGACAAATAATCCTGACGTGCAAACTGCACCCAGGGCATAGTTTTTTGTTTGTTTGTTTTTAAAGATTTCATTTATTTATTTGACAGACAGAGATCACAAGCAGGCAGAGAGGCAGGCAGAGAGAGAGAAGAGGAAGCAGGCTCCCTGCTGAGCAGAGAGCCCGATGCGGGACTCGATCCCAGGACCCTGAGATCATGACCTGAGCCAAAGGCAGCGGCTTAACCCACTGAGCCACCCAGGTGCCCCAGGGCATAGTTTTAAAAGCCAATAAATCTAAGGAAAGACAACACACCAAAAACTGGGCAGAAGATGCGGACAGGCACTGGACAGTGGAAGAGCTGAGTCCGCAGGAAACACAGATCTAACGCGCAGCGAGATTCTGCTGTGGACCCACGCGGACTGCTGAAACGGAAGAGACTGCCCCTGATGAGTATCGGTGAGATCCACCCACGGGGACCTCTCCCACGGCCAGTGGGAATGAAACATGGTGCTGAGAAACAGAAGGTTTTTAATGAAGTTACACAAGCTGCTACCCTAAAGCCCCACAATCTAGTTTCAGGGGTTTACCCAAGTTAGATGGCGTGTCCGCAGAGAGCCGTGCTCCGGGTGTCCACTGCAGCTCGGTTCCTGTTAGCCCTGAAGTGGAAACAGCACACGTAGCCAGCAGGGAGCCCGGTGTGCTGTGGGCACACGACGGGCTGCCTCCCTGCGGGCAGGAGGACCGAGCCGGGGCACCGACCAGCATCGTGCACGAGGGAGGGCAGCGGCACCAGGCGTGCAGGAGCCCTCTCTGCGAGTCCGTGTCCACCCGGTTCTGGCCCAGGCAGAGGGAACCAAAGGCTGGGGAGACCAGGGTGTGGCTCAGAGGGAAGAGGGCAGGCAGGGCCCTTTCTTTCCTGGAGCATCAGGCACATGGTTGTACTCCCTTCCAAACTCCCTGCAGTCGCCGTTCGCAGCGGAGAGCCTGCAGAATACCACGGGCGGTCGTGGAGGCGCCTGGTCCCAGGGCCAGTGGGACCGAGCTGAGACTCGGTTGTGTGGGGAGGAGCACCGGCCTGGGGCAGCAGGACGGGGTAGCTGTGAGCCGCTGGCGGCCGCTGGCACCCGGAGGAGCCGGATGCTGCGGGATGAGCCCGGGAAGGCAGACGGAAGAAAAGAGTGTTGAGCGCTGGTCAAGTGTTAGCTTTCCCCGCTGCGTTGCCTCCCAGACGGTGCGGAAGTCCGTGCAGCTCCACGTTCCGTTTGTCTCTCTTTACGCCTTCTCCCCCACTTCTTCTGCCCCAGGAACAGGCTCCGATTTTCGGCAAGCAGAAGGCTACCTCACTTCCCACCTCTCTTGTAGCCAGTGTGGTCAAGTGACCAAGTTCTGGTCACTTTGAAGCAATTTTAGGGGAGGGTTCTCACAGGGAGAGCAACCCCTTGGTGGGTCCTCTCTTGCTTGATGGTGGTAATAGGGCCATGAAGGCTGGAGCTTGCGCAGCTATTTTGTGCCATGAGGTGATGACCTCCATACGTGGACGAAGAAGCCTGGGTCTCCCGGCTGTGGGGCAGCTGCTCGGTCCTGGGTGGCCTTACATGAAAAAGAAACAGACATTTCTCTTGTTAAACCTAAGCTGCTCCTTTTTCCCTGGGACACTCCCAGCGGATGTCCTCACCAGGGTTTCATTTTGCATTTTCAAGATTAAGATGCGGGCCGACCCCGGGGCGGATTTCTGGCCAGTGTCAGTGTACGTTTTCTTAGATAAGATTTAAAATTTGAAGCATGACGAAGGACATACACACGTGTACCTATGTGCATACAGGGTAGTGTGTGGCACATGTGTGTGTGTTTGTATATCTGATAGAATTGCTTCTGCCCAGACGTGATTCTGAAACCCACAACTCCGTTTCGCTCGGGCTCTGGAGTCCTGCAACGTCTTGGGGGTGGAAGGCTCAGGCCAGTCGGTCGGCCGCTGTGTGCTCCCAGAGCGCCCTCGGATGTGGGTTTATTCAGAGGGACGCTTGGCACCGTGCGCACGGCGGTTACATTTATTCCCCCCAAGGAAGTATCTCCCAACGTCACATAGTAAGAGATTTTCCAAATCTTAGAGCATTAAATGTTAAACTCACTCCTCTAGTCACACAGTAGCCTTAACCCTGAAGACAGGGACGCGGAACTCTCTCTGCTAGATGGCGTCTCATGAGCGAGGACAGTGGCGGTCAGGCCCAACCTGCTCTTTCCCTTTTTCCGCCTGAGCACTGAGTGTGGAACTCGTGGGGTGCTGTGTGTTTCCCTGGCCAGTGCTCGTCCTCGCCGGTGCTCTGACCCCGGACACCTCGAGGACAGGCCACGGCGGCCCCGACGCACCCCTCCGAGGGCACAGCACTGCCCGTGTAGGGACACACCGCGCTCACGGGAGGGTTTCGGCGTGGGCCACCCTTCCCCTGACGGGCCTCGGGCCTCCCGGACTGGCCTCCTGATGGCGTCTGCGCCCGCCTGCAGCAGGAGGTCCCTGACACGCAGCTGGGTGACCCTCAAATCAGCACCTTGGTCACCCTCTTCCACACGGGGGCCCGCGTCCACTCGGGCTGCTCTAACGGCGGCTCCCACGGCAGGGGTGCCCAGTCTCAGCTCAGAGCCAGACGTCCGCGAGCCGGGGATGCTGGGCTGCTGCCTCCTGGGGCCCCGGGGAAGGGTCTGGTGCCGCTAACCAGTTCCTCAGAATCCCTGCCTCGGCGCTGCCGCAGGAGGCGGGTCTAGGGTGTCCGTCCAGACTTCAGAAGCCCGTCCCTCTGCGCTTGCGGACTGCTTCCGTGACACGGCAGCGGTGCCTTCGAGCTCGCCGGTGCTGGGGAAACGGCACGTTCTCTTCTTTTTCTTGAGCAGGAGTTTGTGCGTGGGCGTGCGTATGCCTGTGGGACAGTCACTGGTTCCTCCCAGCCCCGTGGGTATGTGTCTGAAACCGCGTCCGTGTCACCCAGACCTGAGAACGCACAGACGTGAACATGTGCCTGCCTCTCGACCCCTCTGTATCTTGGGCTCTTTTCCTACTGTTTCTTTATTTTGTGTCTCTTTCTTGTCTTCTTGGTCAGGCTAGCTGGGTTCTACTTTATTATTTTCCTTTAAAAAAAAAAAAAAGAATGAGCTTTCAGGTATATTTATTGATCCTAGAATTTGTTTTTTTACTATTTTTTCTTTCATTCTTACCTTCCCTTTCTGTCACTGAACTCGGCCGTGTGTTCTAGTTCTTCTTGAGTCGGACGCTTACTTACATCACTTTCCCCTTTTCTCATGAGTTAATGGAACTAAGCAGGGGTGTGGCGTTTTGTCCGAGCTCCACGGGCGCATCATTTCGGGTACGTAGGGCAAAAGCTTGATTCTCGGGCACCTGACTGCTTCCGCGCTTGCAGTGAGCGGCCCTTGATCTCAGGGTCGTGGGCTCGAGCCCCATATTCAGTGCAGAGATTACCTAAAAACAAAATCACTTTTCAAACCCTGGTTTAATTCTCACATTGTTGAAGCATGTTTTCTTACACAAATGCGGAGGGAGGGACGAGGCCCCGTGCCCTTTCCCTCATTAGCAAGGAGACGCGCAGCACGGCAGTCGGCTGGGTCTGGGGAGAAGCCCCCGCGGGCGGGGGTGGGATGCGGTGACTGAGATGAGGCGCTCCCGGGGCCCGGCGTCAGGGCAGAGACCCCAGGGGGACCTCCGTGTCCCCAGGTCGGACAGCCATCCGGAGGGTCCGGGCCTGAGCTGTGCCGTCTGCGTGGCAGACGTTAACCGGCACAGTGCTGTCCCCTTGCTGACTTCCGAATTCTGGCTGTTTTACCGGACGGTGGGGTTTTCCATGTCATTTGCCGGATGATCTGTAACGAGAGCGCTCATTTCTTCTTTGGCTCAACAGATTCCTAAAGAAGTCGGGTGTTCAGATGGGGGTGTTTGTGGTCTGGTGGTGTTCTTGCTTCCCTGGCGCTGGGAGCCTGGCCGCGTGTGCTCCGGGGGCTCCCTGAGGTTCCTCCGGGCACAGACGCGTACTCGGCTCCCAGCCTCCACGGACGTTTGCAAGGCTGTGCCGGCCATCAGCTGAGGGGGCCATGGTGTTGCTTTTGTTTGTCCGTGGGCAGGTTCCCGTCCAGGCCCCCGGCTCCGTGAACTCGATTCTGCACAGTTGGGTGCAGAGGGTTTATGGCCGTCCCGTCTTCACTGTGGGCTGCCCCCTTGGTCGCTGTAAAGCACGCATCCCTGTCTCATTAGGGCATTTGCCTTGCATCCAAGCTCGTCTGACACTAAGGTCTCAAGCCCTCTGTCCCCTCTTTACTGTGCCACCATCCGCCTGCAGTGACACACACTGGCCTTAAACGTCCCATTTTCAGAGTTCTGACAAATGCATTTGCAGGTCATTCGGTCCCCCCGTGGAGGCCCCTACTGTCCTAGCCACTGCCCCCGCCCACGGAACGCATCCGCCCCCGCTTCCCTCAGCACGGCTGGCCTGGCGTCCAGCTCCGCGTGAGATCTGACCCAATGTTCTCAGGCGTCCGGCTCTCCTCACGCAGCACGGGGCTCTCCAGACTGTGCACGGGGCCGTGTGTGAAGCTTATTCCCAAATACGCTGCGTAGCATAGCTGGCCCCAAACGGCGCGGGGTAAGAGGCTCAGAGCCCCGTGCAGCAGAAAATCGCATGTCACTCTTTTTTTTTTTTTTTTAAAGATTTTATTTATTTATTTGGGAGAGAATGAGAGAGAGAGAGCATGAAGGGGGAGAAGCAGACTCCCCGCCGAGCACGGAGCCCGGTGCGGGGCTCCATCCCAGGACCGGCGGGAATCACACGCTCACTGGCCGGCTCACCCTTAACAAACACCTGCGCACACCCGTGTTGTTTGTACGCATGTGACGCGTCTATCTGCTGTGTCCTTACCACGCAGTGAGCCAGAGCGGGGACGTGTCCGTGAGGAGATCACAGTGAGGTCACCGTGGAGACTTCTGTGTAGCACGGGACGCGAGCAGTCCACGCCGCGTCGCCCCGGTGGGAGCTGTGCTCCGGCCTCCCGCACCGGCGCTCCTGCTGGGGGCGGCGGCGACACGGCTCCCGCCAGTCCCCGTGTTCGCAGGACTTGGCCTTGGCTTCTCGGGGGCAGATGCTGACGCGCGGGACGGGCGCAGGCTTCGGCAACACTGCCGGCTGCTTCCCACAGGCTGCGCCGTTTCCATTTCTGCCAGCAGCGCGGGACCGTTCCAGCCGCCCCGGATCTCTGGCGGGGTTTGCCCTCCCCTCTTGTGGGTAGTGACGTGGCACACGGAATCCGAGTGGCTGAAGGAGCCCCAGGGCCGCCGCCGGGACGTCTGGGCCGCGCTCCCGACACTCCGTGGCTCCTCTTGAGTTTGTCTGCACGGCTGTTCCCGGGAACCGGCACTTTGTCCAGTTCTCAGCCGCATGCGTGGTCCACCTGTGAGCCCAGAGCTGCTGAGCCTCCGGCAGGCACCCACGCCGCCCACCTCGGCGACCCCCAGCCCCCCATGCTCCCCCGCACCCAAAATGGCGATGCCCCCGCTGTATCTGGCTGCAGGACCGAGGGAGACTACACCTCTGCGTCTCTCTGGTGCGGGTCGGCCCGCACACCTCCCTCCCACCCAGGCGCCCCGGGAGCTGAGCACAGGGACCCACGCAAGATCCAAAACAGCAGCTTCTCCTGGAACTGCTAAAAAATGAAATTCAACAAGTAAATTTTAAGGCTCTTACTGGCTTTGTTCAGTAATTCAGGAATCGGAGGGCGCCTGGGTGGCTCCATGGGTTGAGCCGCTGCCTTCGGCTCAGGTCATGATCCCAGGGTCCCGGGATCGAGCCCCGCGTCGGGCTCCCTGCTCAGCGGGGCGTCTGCCTCTCCCTCTCCGTTGCAGCCCCTGCTGTGCTCGGTCTCTCTCAGATACGTAAATAAAATCTTAAAAGAAAGAGAGAGAGAGAAAATCGGGCGTCCCACCCAGCAGACGGGAGGCCCTCGGAGGTGCTGCAGGTGGACTTACAGGCAGGAGGGGCAGGACGAGGACGTCCCAGCAGCACAACGCGGGTGGGTCACTGCACGGCGACTTTTCTTTAGGGGACGACGCAGGGGCCTCTGGGACAGGTGACCCGCCCAGGGCCGACCCGGCCGCTCCCGCCTCGCTGCTCTACGGATCCGGTTCTGGGTTCGGGTTGTGACCTGGGGCTCGGGGTGAGCGATTCCATTTTGGGTGTGTTGTCTTGTTTGTACAGAACCTACAGGAAGGTCTCTCGCCTGACCCACCCCTGGGAGGGACTCAGTCCCTCCCCCAACCCCTGGGACCCCAGGCCTTGCCTTCCAAAGACACTGGCAGTGGTGCCCCTGGGCGGGGGGATGGGTTTTCCCTTAGGCCCCGGTCTGAGGGCGAGAAAGAGGCCCAGAAGGGTTTCCGTTGTGTGCAAGCACAAGGCAAGGAGAGCCTGCCAGAACGGGAGCTCTGTCTCACACCCGCAGCAGGGCCTGGTGGAGGGGGCAGCCCGTCTGAAACGTCCACAAACTGGGAGATCTGCCGGCGCGTTTCCGCATCGGGGGCTCAGCACACACCCGGTGCTCAGGGTCACAGCCAGCGCTTTAGGTAGAAAAGTGCAGGAAGAAACTTCTGGGAGGCCCAGGCAGGATGGGACCCTCATGCTCACCGACCCAGACTGGGGACCCCCGGGGGAAAGCAGAGCCCCGGACGCTTGAGCAGTTTGGAGCCCACATTTGGGCACCTCGCTGTGCACTGGGCCTCACGCAGGTGCGCCGGGACGCAGGGATGAAGGCAGAGGCGCAGAGCCCCTGCGCCCAGGGCAGAGGCAGATCCTGCACGGGTGGGGGGGGTGCGGTTTCTGAGCAAGGCCCAGATGCTCTGACCTCTCCCTGCTGGCTGGGCGGATGCCCACCTGGATGCACACCCCACCCCTCCGCTCAGGAGCCCCCAGGCCTGGCCTAGAGCAGCTCACGTGGTGTCCCTGGCCATTGCTTGTTTTAGGAGACCTCAAATAGTTATTCATGTGTTCACATCTCTGTGCTCTGGGCCTTGGAGTCCGGCCGGACAGCCGGGTGGCCTGGCTCTCTCAGGGAAGGGGGACCACAGGACAGGCCGGCCTGGGAGCGTGGGCACGCAGGGGCTGAGGCCCGGGGCATCTGGAGGTCGGGGCAGGGGCCATCAGGGGGCCTTCTGTGCCGGCTGTCGGCCACTCCCGAGCAGAGGGATGGGCAGTGATGCCGGGCGGAGCTGCCGGGAAGGAGAGCTCATTCAGGCAGGGGGAGGGTGTGGACCGTGGCGCGGGAGTCCGTGTGGTGCCGATCCCCATCCAACCAGGCTGGCTGCGCAGGAGGGTCTCGCAGGGTGAAGGCCCAGGAAGGAGGGGCCTTGCTGCTGTAACAACCTTGCCCAGGAGAGAGGATTTCAGTTGCTCCAGAAAGTTCTGGGAGCTGGGAGCAGCCCCCACCAGTGTGCCTGGGGTGGATGGGATGACAGAGCCACCCAGAGATGGGTCCCTCCCGACCGGCGCCGTGGAGGGCAGGAACCGAGCCGTGTGTCCTGGAGCTGGAGGGCAAGCAGCCCCCACGGCCACGGTCCCAGCCCCCACGGCACCGGCGTCCTTCCCCAATGACTGGGCGGGGGGGTCCCTCAGTTCTGGGCTCGCTCCGAGGGTGCTGGGCCTGTACTCCGACCACTCCCCGGGCCCCTGTCACGGAGGCTCAACCTCACCCCAGAGACTTAAAAGTTATTATTGCAAAAAAAAAATGTATCGAGGGGGAAAAGCCAGGAAAAAAGTCAACGCAGGGGTGAGGAAGCAGGAGGCGCCCGGGACGCCGGTGCAGCCGCCCAAGAAGCCGGCCAGGGAGAAGCCTCCCACGAGGGCACGGCCTCTACCGAGACCCGCACGAACCCCAGCACCAGAGTCACAGATCATCTGGGGAAAGAAAAAGCTAAAGATAATCAAGATAGGAAGCATCACATAAAAATACAAAATATGAGTAAACATAAAACATAAATGAAACCAATAAATACAAATATAAATACATCAAATAGAATAAGACCGAAGTCATCAACGCTACGGGCCTGAAACTCATCTGTTGGTGGAAAAAGACTCAAACTGGAACACAAAGCAAACGAGTCACCTGCTGCTGCAGACCCACCCACACCCCAGCGGCCCCGGGAGGCCGGACAGATGGGACCAGGCGGGAGGGAGAGACAGGGAGAGTCCTGCTGTCGGGCAAGGTTAAAATCAAAGTAAGAGAACATTAAATAAAAAAAGGTTTGAAAATATTCATAACAAGAAACTGTATTCTGTCTTACCTAAAACGGGCCAAGAAGACAGGTGGAAGATTCTGTCTCCGCCGGAGACATCTGGCTGAGATCTGTGTCTTATGCTGGACATAGGGAACAAAACTTCCCAAGTGAAGTTCCCAAAAACCCTTAAATAGTCCCCAAAGTTGAAACAGTGCAGAGAACATTGTTGGATCGTGACAACACAATCAGACGTTAAAACCCAACTGCAAACAGCCCGCCTCGCCAAAGAAAAACCCCCGTGTCTCGGCCGACTCTGAGACCCAAGGGAAACAAGCCCGTCACACAGACCGTCTCAGACAGAACCGGAGGGAGGCACGCGTGTTCCTGCCGGAAGCCTTCCTCTGAGGGAGAACGAATGTTTGACTATGAACCAGAGTGCCAAGCATCCGACTCAAGTGTTCGAAGGAAGGACATTCACATGAACGCACAAGGAAGGAATTTACACGGTGATGTAGGAAGGAGAGCAGAGGCACCAAATAAACCCAGCTCCCAGGGAGCCGGTGCTAGCTGAGAAAAATGGGAAAAACACAAATATAGAAAATAATAAACGACAAAGGAAGAATTGCATAGAGATCTAAGCTTAAAACCCATGGAAACTTAAAACTCATGGGAGAGTACCTTGTTTTTATGATGCTTTCCTAGGAAAAGGTGAAGGAGTAGAGCACCCAGAAGACAGAGGCCTCTCCATGGCCCCGTCACCATGGAGGACACCGAGCCCGGTGCCCCAGACAGAGACCCAGCACCACGGGACACAGGCCACAGAATCGCCCCAGGAAAGCTGTTCCCAGGAGACTGGAGAAGGGACAGGGACTTGGGTATTCTTGGATACAGAGCCTCAATAATACAAAGATATTGGTTCCTTTAAACAGAATTAATAATTAATGCTGTGTAAACACTCCCAGAGCACAGAAAAAGAAGGAAATCTTCCAAATTATGTCTATGAAGACAGAACAACATCGATACAACAAGGTAGCAGGAAAGTGAAAGGTACAAACCCGTCTTGCCCGTGAAGTCAACGCAGAACCTTCCATAAATAAGACGTCGGCCAACAAAATCTAACAGCACAGGGAAGAGGGCGGCCGGGCTCATCCTGGGAATTCAAAGGCAGCTCAACACTCGGACACCGATTCCGTAAATCAGCATGTAACAAGCTGAAACAGGACATAATGATTATTTCCGTAAGTGCCTGAAACGCATTTGATAAAATCCAGCGTCTACTCTTGATTAAAAGCTCTGAATCGATTAGAAAGAAAAGAGCATTTTCCGACGCCCTAAGGACAGAGTATCGCTGCTTCCACTAAGTCAGAAACAATATGAAGATGTTCAAGATTCCCTTGGTGTAATCGGTGACATAAAGGAATCTGAGGCATAAAGTGGGGAAAAGAAGTAAAGTGACCTATTTCGGGAAGGCAGGGCCGTGTGCCTGGCCCTCCAGGGGTCTGCTGCTCTCTCTCACCCGGCTTGCTGCCCACGGCCCCTCCCTGTCCCTCCACGTCCAGAGTGGCCAGTTACCATGTGGCTGGCTGAGTCCGTGGCCTCCATCCGTGGTGCAGAGGGCTTCTGTTGGCATGAAGACCACACTCCCTGCTTCCAGACAGACGGCCTCTGTAACAGCTCACGGAGTCCTTGGCGTGGCGGGGACAGGCTGCACCTACTTCTGCTGCCCGAGCTCCTTAAGGTCTGAGGACCTGGGATGCACTTTGGGAAGGTGCCGCGGCCGTGGCCTGGGGACTGAGGAGACGGAGCCGGCAGGACCCGCACCAGTGCTGCCGGGAGGACTTCTCTAGGCATCGTCCCTCCTGCCCGGTGCCGTTGGGGGCCTGGCCCCTTCCAGCCGGGAGGCCGGGCTGTCTCCGCTGGGTCCACAAACAGGGCAGAACTCCGACCTGCCATGAGCCTGGGACCCCCGGGAGTCGCTGTGGGGCGGTGGCCTGGGTGAGGCTCCGGAGCCGGACCCGGCGGGCGCAGGCCCCACCCTGCTCGTGCCTCCCGGGCGGCTGCAGGCCACTCACTCCGCCGTCAAGCCCGGTTCTCCATCTGTGACCTGGGAACCCTGTGCAAGTGTGGGGGCCGCGCCGAGGCTGGCGAGGACATCTGTGCGAGGTGGGGGGTGTTCGGGTGGCTTTAGGATATTTGGGCACCCAGACGTCCGGTTCTGGCTCCTGGGCTCACGTAAGTCCAGCTGCAAAGGGTCCTGCTCACCTCCTTCGTGTCCGTGCAGGCCCGTGTCCGCGGACCGCCCCTCCGGTGGGAAGGGAAGAACCTCCAAACGGCGCGGGCTGCGTGTTTCCAGCTGTGCTGCGGCTCGCGAGCGTGTCCTGCTCTCCTGTGCCGAGACAGCACAGGCCGCTGCTCAAAGGGAAGCTCAGTTGGCCGTGACAGAGACTCAGCAACTTGGTAAAATCGGAAATTCCACAGTTCCGCTCACCGAAGTTGGGGACGCACGGGAGTGTCGGCCTTGAGCCCACTGTCCTCGCGCACGGAGCACGCAGCCACCCTCCAGGACCACGGCCCAAGGGTACCACGCGCCCTCCCCAGGGGACGGGCTGCACCGCTGCTCCTGGTCGTCCTGGCCCCGACCGGCCCTCTGGTCCTGCAGGTGACCCCAGCATGAGGACGGAGCACCCCTCCAGGACTCATGGGCGCCCAGGGGTGCTGTCTGTTCTTGGAGCTGCTGGGCTGGGCTGGTGCTGCGGGGCCAGGGCAGCCCAGGCGACAGCCACACCAGGGAGGGCATTGCCGGGGGACTGGGAGCTACCGGTGGACCCGCGCGAGGCTGAGGGGGCAGAGCGACGAGCTGGTCAACGCCGTCGCCAGGCCCCCACCCAGCCTCCATCCCCATACCTGAGGGAGGGACAGTCTGCCCACGTGCTGGGGACATCTGAGGGGCCGTGAGTGTCCCAAGGCTGGGACAGCACCACCCAAGGCTTCCCAAGCATCACAGAGAGTCAGCCACTAGTGAGCAGATCAGTGAAGGTTCACGAGGCGCCCAGCCGGGAATTCGCGCTGGGAAGGGTCCAGCTGCGGGGAGAGCGCCAGATGCCGCCGGACCTGTGACCAGGCCCCTCCCTGTCCCTGGACAGCCCACGGCGGGCTCACAGTGAGGACACTGGTCCCTGGAGGGGCTTCCACACACGAAGACCCCACCACTTGCCGTAGTCCGAAGCCCGACACCCCAGCCTCTGGGAAGGGGCCCCCATCCCGTGGGTGAGCTGCTGCCTCCAGGGCGGGGATCTCGGCCGCCTGTCAGGCTCCGCGGTGTGCCATGAGGACGCGCGGAGCCCTCTGCCGGTCCAGCTCTCGTCTGCTGCCGGGCGTCCCGAGGCTGCCCCGTTGTGCTCAGGAACACCGTCGGATCTGCAACAGCCTCGTGGGGCTGCAGGAGCTGCTCTCCGCTGCCCCGAAGACAGCGTTGTCCCTGCCTGCGGCTCTGCCTCCACGGCCTGTCCCTGGGCTCTGAGGTGGCCCAGCCGCTGTGACCCTCCGAAGACGGGTCCTCACTGGATCCTGAGGCCCAGACCGGGGTGGACGCTGGCGTGATGGGTGAGTCCGCGGACGGCGGCGCCCACAGGGGTCTGTGCTAGCAAGCCGTGCAAACCTGGGGTTCCGAAAGTGGTGGCGTCCCGCGCTCCCGTCCCGGGGTTGCCCGGGTCGGTCACGCCTACGGGAGCCCGTTATGGAGCCCAGGGGCCCCTCACTAACGGGGCTGACTGAGCTGGGTTGTCACCTCACGGTTTTCCTTACGAACATCCCCTGGTCAGGGGGAGTCGGCGTTTCTCAAGTGGCCGCGTGAGCAGAGGCCCCGACTCAAACCTTCTTCTTGGCGCGTCTTGTTTTCTGCAGAAGGGCGGCTGCGATCTCTGGGGTCAGGGCCGGGCCCCGTTCTCGGACACTGAACCCCAAGACAAGAGGCACCTGGGGCAGTGGCCACGTGGCCAAGACCCTCGGGCGGAGAGGACCCAGCCGCCTGAGAGAAGGCGCCCATCCTCCCCGGCCACGCCTGCCTGGCCGCTGGGGTCAGGGCGGACTGTCTCCGCAGCACAAAGGCGCCAGCACCTTCTGGGGCCCGACAGCCCCGGGGGAGGCTCTGTAGTCATCCTGGGAGGGTGGCTTTTTGTAGTTCACACAGAAGTGCACTGGGCCTGCCCACCTAGGGAGTCGGGCCGCTGGGAGCCCCTTGCCCAGGCTGGTGGAACCTGAGGATTCTCCACGTCTCGTGGGTCCCAGCAGGACTCGGCCCTGGGGCCAGAGCAGCAGCGCACGTCTACACTGCCGACTGCCTCCCCACCTCCCTCCTGCATGCCCCGTCGTGCTCCCAAGGCCCTTCCCCGGCACACGTGCCCTCGGAACCTTCCATCAGGCCTGTGGCCAGGCCAGCTCACGACACAGCCAAGTGCCTCCTGGGGATGCTCCCTGGCCATGGGGCGACCCAGCTCAGCGACCTCAACCCCAAGTCCGCGTCTGACCCACTGGGTCACGTGTCCCGCCCATCTGGCCAGGCAGCTGAGCAGGGAGGCGAACGGGAGTGTGGACGGAGCTCGGAGTGGGTGAGGGACTCAGCTGCCCCCCTGACGGCAAGGACGGCCACCACCGGATGGCCTGGCTCGCGTCAGCAGCCTTGTCCGACGCTGCTCTCAACACGCCTTGCTAGGAACGGGGCCTCTGCGAGTGGGAAGCCCAGCTGCGTCACTGCGGAGGTCCCAGGGCCTGGCCCCCTCCCAGGGACACCGCAGCCCATGCCCTGAGGAACACTTGTGAGTCCCCACTGTCCGGATCAGGCCCCAGGTTCGTGGGAGGATGACGGGGCCTGGGAGACAGTTCTGTGTCCCCGACCGGCCGCGGGACTGGCCCCCAGGGGACAAGCCTGCTCCTGAGGCCCAGGAAGGGCTCGCAACGCTCCAGCTGTGCGAGCGGGAGGGAGAGGGGCACGACTCATGGTGTCAGCGGAGGTCCTGGGAGATTCGGGAACGGGCGGACGTACGTGGGCTTTACTTACATGCCTACAGCCTGGCGCAAGGACGAGGGGCTGAACTTCCAGGAGGACCCGCGGGAATGTGGACGTTTCCGCGCACAGCGAGACCTGCAGCCGCCAGCCTGTGCCCTGGGGACCCCGGACGCAGGCCAGCCAGCTTCCGAGATGGTGGGCTGCGTGTGTGAGCACACGTGTGATTCGCGAGTGTGGGGGGTGAGTGTGAACACACGTGTGCGTCTCTGAACCTGGGCGAGCGTGAGCGCACTGTGCGTCTGTGAGTGGGGGGCACATGTGTGCGTCTGTGAGTGTGTCACACGAGTGTGAGCGTGGGGGGCACACGTGTGCGTCTCTGAACCTGGGCGAGCGTGAGCGCGCTGTGCGTCTGGGACCGACGTCCCCACGCGTGCGTCCCAAGCAGGCCGTCCGGGCCCCGCAGGCCCCCTCGCCCTGACGGACGGCGGCCGCTCCCACCTGGGCCGCTGGCGACACCGACCACGCGGCGAGGGGACACGGCGAGGCGGGTGTTGGCCGCGTCTCAGCAGGAGCGGCCGCGCCGGCAGCGTCTTCTGGGAGCGAACAGGCCTCGCCGTGCGGGGAGGTGAGCGGACGGAGGCCTCGCAGGTCCTCTTGAGTATAAATATCTTTCTTCATTGAATTGGAAAACGAAAGTGACTCCTGCCTTAATTTTAAACAAATGACATGAAGAGAATCAAGGGAAGGAGGCCCGGCCCGCCTACGCCCCCCACCCCCTGCCCCCAGGCCCCCCGAGGCCTTGTTATTGCAACACAAGGAGCCTCCGGTTATTTGCTGAAATATTCATGGACTCGTGAAAAATTAAGCATTCGTCGCTGGCCTTGTTCCACTATTTGCTGAGCGACTTACTTGTCTCTTGGCGAGGAGCTTCCAGTCCCTTCCAAGAAAACACACAAGTAGGCAACAGTAGCAGCCATATTTTGAGCCATTAAAATGAAAAATTTAAGTGACCTCCCCACCCAAAGCAAATACCAAATGGGCTCACGGGTGCAGCGTGATCGAAAATGAAAAGCGTCAGAGCTTTGTGCCACTCGCTCTGTGAGTGGATTTTGTCCAGTGACTCCCCCGAGCTGACGGCGCCGCCCCCTCCCCGTCAGGGCAGCTGTCCGCCTTGCTGTCCAGGGGTCCTGTCTGCCCCCGCGCCCTGCGTCCACCGGCATCTCCGGTCACCGGCCTGCAGGTGTGGTGCCCAGAGTCCGCGGGACTCCCGCAGAGCCCCCCACCCCCACCCTGGGGACCCAGCGTTTGGGGGCCGGTGGCTGCGTGAGGACACGGGAAAGGACCTGCCAGAATGCGGGGACAGGCCGGGCGCTCTCGCTGCCGGAGGCGAGCCGGACGGTGCACGTGAGCCCCGCCGGACCCCACCGCCAGACGAGACTCCGGCTGGGCAGGGCTGAGGCGGGGCTGGGGGGCTGCCGGTCGTGGTGGGCGTCGCTTGGTGGTATTTCTTTGGGCTCCTGTTACTAATGCGGGTCTTTCAGAAATTATACAAAATCATACAAAATACCTAGACATTTGTCCATGTTCCTACTGCGCCTACAAGCAGTCGTATTTCCAATGATTACGATCCCAAGCGGTGGCGCATTGCAGAAGCGACCGGGTTCCCCCATCGGCGCATCGTGTGTCACGAGGGAACCCGCACAGATCGGCCCCGGCCGCAGCACGGTCCGGCACCGCGGTTCCGCGCTCGATTCCTCCCGGACGGGCTTCCCAGTCGCCAGCAGGCCGTCGGGAAAGGACCCTGACAAGTCCCGCAGACAGCGGCCTCGGGGACGTTAGGGTCCCACGCTCGAACCCGGTGAGAATTTCGACAACTCTGACCAAGAAACTGATTCACGAAACCACCAGCTCCAGACCAAGCAAAGGGCGAACCAACGACTCGCGTCTGAAGGAACTGACGGGGGTGATTACAAGGTGCACAGCTTTCATTTTCAAAGGTCCCTCCCCACGTCAGCAACACATCGCTCCGGGGCACACAAAGCTCCCCTCTTGCAAGCCGAGCAGACGCGTGTCACCGTGAGATCGTCCACTGTCTCCGTCCTCCCTGAGCCGTCCCCCCTCAGAGCTGGAGCCCCAGCAGCACCGGCCGCTAAGGGGAAGGCGCAGGGCCCCCTTCCCTTTGGCACCGACCCCCAGACGAGGAGCCG
Organism: Neogale vison; assembly: GCF_020171115.1. Classification (NCBI taxonomy): domain Eukaryota; kingdom Metazoa; phylum Chordata; class Mammalia; order Carnivora; family Mustelidae; genus Neogale; species Neogale vison. The sequence continues at coordinate 239,795,553 of NC_058092.1, forward strand.
TGGCTGCTTCTGAAGGAGCCGCCGTTGGAGACGTGGAGACGTGAGCTTCCCCGTGAGCCAGCAGGACCCGATGCAGAAGAAGCCTTTCGTGCTGGAGACGCAGCCCCCGGGCATCCAGGGAGCCCGGGCGGCCAGGAAGCACTTGGCTCCTCTGCTCCTTCCTGACCGTCAGGCTTGCTCGGGCTTGCAGGTCTGGAGGAGCTGACGGCAAGTCTGAAATGTGGGATTTCTCGACCTTCCCTGCGCACCTCGTCGGTTAGCAGCCCGGCGGTTTTGCACACGCCGCTCGCTCTCCGAGAGGACCGCCCCCCTCCTGCCGGCCCCGGCGTTCCGGCGCACCGGCCATGGCCTCGGAAGTTACCTTCCAGATGCGCGACATTCTCCGCCGGGAACCGAAGCTTCGCTGAAAAATGTGCACATCCCGTTCGGAAACTCTTATTTACTGTGAACCAAAATAGCTTCGTGCCACACGTCTGCAGCAGGATGGCTGGAAACCGCCGTCGATCCTTCACCCGTGGTCGCCTCCGGCCGACCACGGACACGTTCCGGGAAAGGGAGTCCTCAGCAGCGCACGGCTTGTTTTACTTCAACGAGAGAGAGGGAAATAAATAAAAATGAAGCCAAAAAAAAATAATTAGAAGCCAGAATGGGGACGCCTGGGTGGCTCAGTTGGTTAAGCAGCTGCCTTCAGCTCAGGTCATGATCCCGGCGTCCTGGGATCGAGTCCCACATCGGGCTCCTTGCTCGGCCGGGAGCCTGCTTCTGCCTCTGCCTCTGCTGCCGCTCTGTCTGCCTGTGCTTGCTTGCACGCGCGCTCTCTCTCCCTCTCCCTCTCCCTCTCTCTCTGGCAAATAAATAAATAAAATCTTTAAAAAAAAAAAAAAAAGAAGCCAGAATGAATCAAGCTCCTCAAGGCGTGGGGGTCCGGCACTGAGGACGCGTGGCCACAGGGCTGCTGGCATCCGCCGGTCCTGCCCTGGGGCCCCCGTGGGGCTGCCAGCCAGCCTGGTTGGAAGGTTGGGGTTGGGGGGGAGGCTTTCGACTTCCACAGTTGGACACGAGTATCCAAAAGCTCGTTACCTTCTTTACCGGCGAGTGAACTGTCCGTCGGGCAAAGGCTTCGGCAGCCGCTGGCGGGAGCTGAGCGGCTTCTCACACACGTCTTCACGGTCGCGCTGGAGTCAAGAGACCGGAACGTCTTGGTTTAAGTGGGTGTGTTGGATTTACGGGACTTGCTTCGGGGCCGTGGGTGGGCACATCCTGCGCTCCCCGGGGTGACTGTCCCTTTTGGGGCGCACGGCAGGGAGCGTAGTCAGCCCCTTTCCTTGTCCTCGCTCGGCCCCTTGGGGGGCCTCTGTCCCCAGCTTGAAGAGCAGCGACCACAGGGGGCAGCAAGCCAGGCTGACCCTCCTGGCCTCTGTCCATTGACCCCTGGGCTGTGAGTTAATCGCCCACCTGTGGTCATTCTCCAAGGAACCTGCCCCTCGTGGGGCTCAGGCCACACCAGGGACACAGCTTCCTGACAACCCCTCCGGCTCCCTGGTAGCCCCCGAGGGCCCAGCTTATGCCCACGTCCGTCCGGACGGCTCCCCTCGCTCACCCCTCACCAGGGCCACTCCTCCTCCTGTCCGTGCACTGTCCGGCTCCACGCTCAGGCCGGGGGCGGGGGACGCGCTGGGCCAGCCTGGAGAGGGTGACCTTCGTCCTGGGGCGGGCTGCCACTCCCGCCTCCGATGCGTCTGGGCTGTACCTCTGTGTGTCCACCGGCCCGTGGCTCTGCTCTAACCTGTGTCCAGTGAGACGGGAGCCCCCGCCCCGCCCCGGTCTTGGCCAGGCCCAGGGCATAAGTGTGTGGGAGCTAGTTACTGACTGTCTACCCCGCTCTCAGGGTGGGGCCGGCGCGCACAGCGGCCAAGCCGAGGGGCGGCCCTTCCTCCCCTGCTCCTCAGTGGCCCTCTGGCCAGTCCCGGCTCCACCAACCTCAGCAGGGGCTGGGCCGCTGTGGGGTCCTGCTGCGCCTTCCAGGATCAGCACCTGTGACTCCAAGTGCCAGGAGACCAGCTTCAGCCGGCCGAAGGGGAGAAGCCTGGGGAAGGGTCCGAGTTGGGGTGAGGCTCGGGGAGACTTTCTGCCCCTCAGGCAGCTTCTCCGGGGGTGGGGAGCCCTCGGGAGAGCTCGGGCTGTTCTGCACCCACAACCGTGTATGGAGGCCGGGTCTGGCCTTTTCCTGGGATGAAAACGTCTTGGAAAAGTCTACTGCATAAATGATTCAAACCCTGTCGGTTTTGGAAAAGAATTCCGGCTCAGATAGTTTCAAATACATAGTTTACCGGAATTTTATTGAAAATTTGCTTAGATTTTTGAGGATAGATTTTGTCGTTAGTAGCAGAAGCTGTGGAGCAAGAAAAAAGCCAGGCCTTTCTCTTCTATAAAAAGTCCAGGGGATGTAGTTAAAAATAGCCCAGCTGCCCCGCTCAGCGACCCGCACGCGCCTTGCTCCGTGCAGGTGGTGAAGGCTCCTGGCGGGGCTGGGCGCTCCCACGGGCGGCCAAGAGGCTGTGGGGGGCTGGCCGGGGAGGAGCTTCTCAGTTACGGGGAGGCAGAGGGGCCGGTGCTCTCACTGAAGGTGATTTCTTCCGAATTCAGAACCCGCCACTGGGCGACGCGCAGGAAGGGCTGTGCCACTCACCGCGGGCCCATCAGGCCACGTCCGGCACCATCTGGCTCCCAGGCCACCTCGGGTTTTTCACCCCGGAAGGTGTGTCCTTCTGTATCCCAAGGTGGCTTCCCGAGGGCGCCCAGCCCGGCGTGGCCTCCATCTGTGGCGGCTTGAACCGCCTCCCCACGCTGCTCAGGGACACCGGAGAGTCGTCTTCTTGGAGTAATGGGGCCGCTTCCACGCTGCAGGGAGTGCTCCCGGAGGACACCTTCCTGTTGCTTCGTTATGAAGACATCAGACACGAACCCTGACCCCAAAACGTCCTCTGAAGGTCACAGATGCTGGGAATAAACAAAACCAAGCATCGTCTGAGGGGCCTTCGGAGCAGATCGGGGAGCTGCGCGTCTGTGCTCTCCGGGGAGCTTCCGAGGCACCGGAGCACGTAGGGACGGTCACCAGCAGTGCCTGGGCAGCCTTGGACGATGAGGACGAACCTCCACGCAAAGGGAGGGGACAGTGGCATTCTAGCCGAGGGTCAGCTGGACAAGTGTGGGCTAAGAGCAGATGGGACCTCGAGAGTGTGAGTGGGTTCTTGTCCACGGTCCCAGGCCCCCCGGCAGAGCAGCCGCTCACTGGCCGCCTGAGCCGTGCGCGTCTCTCCACGGGGGTCAGACTGTGCAGGGATGCGTGTGAGGGCGGCCACGGTTCACGTGTGGGGCGACAGCCCTGACCATGGACCTGTGGGACGGTCCCACCATCCCGACTCCCGACACCGCAGGGCTGCAGGGAGATGAGTTCGCCCCGGGGCCCGCGGGCACTGCAGGCCGTCTGTCTGCCCCGGTCTGTCCCTCTGTGCTGCGGACGCTGCCCGTGCGCAACCGCGTCGCCCTGAGAGGCGGCGCAGGTGATACTCCACGGGCTTCACGGCCCTCATGGTGAAAACTGAAACGGTTGACGGAAACCGGGTGGACTGGTAAGGTCGACTCGCCCTTCACTCTCAAGACAGCGTCACTGTTCTGAGGCGTTTCGTGGCATCTGGTTGCTAGGAGACGGAGGGAGAAGCGGGCGTCTTCGCCCCATTTTCTGTACCGACAGCGAAGCCCGGAGGTGGGGGCCGCGGCAGGGGAGGGGCCTGAGCTGTGAACTCGTGAGCCTGGGGGTGTGCGGGGTGGGCCTCTGTCCCAACCCCCAGGCCGGGCTCCGCCAGCCGGAGCAGATGTGCGCCCCGAGGCCGCCCGTGTGAGGACCCGCGTGGGACGCACGGCCGGACCCGTGAGGAACCGGGGTCGCCCTGAGTTCAGAGCACGCGTGACCTGCACCCAAACCAGCAGGAGGCAAGCCGCTGCCAAGGCTGGACGGTGCGTCGGGCTCCCCAGCGCTGAGGTCGGGCCACAGCCAGCAGCACGGTGCGCGCCAACGGGGACCCGTGAGACGGTCCACAAGCGGCCTCGGGCCCAGGCCCGCCCCGGAGCAGGGACACTCCCCCCACCTGCTCGGCCCGGCCTCCAACCAGCACCGGGCCTGGACTCCGGGGGGCCTCGAGCTGGAAGGAGCTCCGGAGCCGGGAACCCAGAAAAGCAGACTTTCTGTCCGTGGGCCGGGTCCTCGCTACGCACCCACTCTGCGGGGAAGTGTGCTCTGCCCCAGAGAGTGGCAGGTCGAAGCCCGGGGCCCCGGTCTGGCCTGGCCTCATCCAGGTCACGTCCTGGCTGCCGGCCTCCCCGCACCCTGGCCCCACCAGCCCCCCAGGACCTCGCAGCCACCCCTCGTCTCCACCACTGCCCTGGGTCTGAGGGGGCCCTGATCCGCGGGGAGAGGCCCCGCCCGGGGTCCTGGGGGCAGCCTGTGGGGCGGCGTTCTCGGCGCAGTGGACCCGTTTTCCTGCTTGAGAGGACGGGCTGGGTCAGTGTAGAAACCGTCCCTCGGGGCCCGGGTCCCCCGTGCTGACGGCCCCCAGCGTCCGTCCGTGTGTTCCCAGCACGGGCCCCAACGGCATCTCTTTAGTATTTGTAAACAGCACCTCCTGCGGCGGCAGCCTCGGGTCGGGCTGTAGTTTGGGATGAGGAGAGCCCGTCAGACATGGTGACACGGGGTGCGGTGGGGGGGCACAGAGACCGGGACCCTCCTGCCCGTGGGGCAGGATCCAGGACGGGGGCTGGGGCTGGAGTCCGGGGCTAGGGTCCAGGGTGGGGGTCGGGGACAGGGTCTGGGGCGGGGATCCAGGGTGGGCAACCAGGGCTGAGGTCTGGGACGGGGTCCGGGACTGAGACCCTGGGAGCCCCATGCCCCCGGCCGCGATGCAAGTCGGGACGCTGCGCCCTCACGTTTCACAAGGAGGTGCCCCGTGCGGTGGTGCCAGGCTGAGGCCGTCCGCGGAGCCCCACTTCCTGCCGACCTCGGCCCTGCCTTCCTCCGGCGGCTGCAAGGGGCTTCCCGTGAGGCAGCCACACCTGCCGTGACCTCCTGACTCCGGCGTGACTTCCAGGCTCTGGGCAGGGTCGGGGTGCTGCCGGGGGACCCGCCGGAGTCCTGGGTGCATGTGGGCACAGGTCCCCCGGGCACCACATCTGAAAGAGCAGAGCCCCGATGGGCACCGGGCGGAGTGGTCCACCCAAGGGGCTGAGGTTTAGGCCGACAGGACCCCTGCACCACCGATGGCCCGCGGGGCATCTGCTCCCCACCGTGGGGATGGGGCGGCTGAGCCTTGCCCGGTCACAGGGCAGTGGGTCCCCAGGGAGGACGCAGCAGGGATTCAGGCTGGAGACAGCAAATGTGCTTATTTGTGACCTCGGCGTTTCTCCCAGGACCCACGGCCTCTCACTCAGCGGCGAAGTCACAGCCCATCGGAGGCTGTGCCCGGCTCACACCCCGGCCCCTGCCTCCTCCCAGCCAGGACGGGATGGACAGCCAGGCGCACGCTGGTGGACGCTGGGGAGGAGGCTCCCTGGGCGTCCTGCGCCTTCTCCTGTGTCTCTGTCCTCCCGATGTCCAGCCAGGGTCCTCACCCCCTCCGACGCCAGAGCGCGCCTCCACCTAGTGACGCCCAGCCTCCCCTCCGGCACATCCCTGGGTGGGAGCTCTGGTCCAGGACGGACAGCAGTGGCAGCGTCCTCTCCACGGGACCCGGTGATGGACAATCTGTCTGCCAGGCATTTGCCGGGTTCCCGTAGATGCCCATGGAGCAGAGGCAGGGGCTGGGCCCGGAGGGGCAGCTGTGCACGTGGGTGAAACAAGCCGGGCCCTGTGCCGTGGGGGCGGGGGTGCCTTCCACCTGGGTTGGGGGTCCTTTGGGCAGCTCCTCAGCTCTCCTTGTGGTGGGGCACGTGGTGTGAGAGCGGTCTGGTCTAACACCGCCCTCCTCAGCCAGGGAGGTCCGTGTGTGGCTCCCCGGCCCTCGCCCGTCCGTGACTGTCTTACAGCGGCCGGAAGGGTTCTCCCTGGACCGGCTGGGGCCGCAGCATGTCGTCCCGTGCAGATCTGGACCTTGTTGCGGCTAAACCGGGGGGAGGGACGAGCTCCCCGGCCGGGCCCAGGGTCAGGAGAGGCGGCAAGACGGACCGCTGACCACGCGTCCTGAGCGCTGTCCTGGTTCTAGGACCAAGAAGGAACGGCATCTGGTGACGTTCGCGTCCCGCTCTGGCTCTGTCGGCCGAGCTCCCACTGCCCCTCCCGGCCCCTTCATCGGCCCCGAGCGCGTCAGCCGCGTCCCCCACCGCAGCCGCCAACCTGCCCTCTGTGTGCGAATCTGCCTTTTCTGGACACGTCTCATCCGTGGTTTCCATCACCACGCGGCTTCTCTCGCTGCGCTGCGGTGTCTGCGTCTCGCTCCTGCTCGTGGGGGCAGGCACCCCCGTGTCGGCCTGGACAGTCGCCGGTGGACACTGGCTTGCTCCCACCTTCTGGCCGTCACGAGCAGCGTTGCAGGCGCACCCGTGCGAAATGCTGTGCTTGGTCACTTGTCTTCAGGTCCTGCGGCGTAAGCTGCGGACAACGGGGGACGGCCGGCGGGGGTCAGAGGGTGTGGGACGGCCGGCGGGGGTCAGAGGGCGCAGCTGGAAGCTCCACGCCCCGCTCGCAGGGGCCCTGCTGTGGCTCCGGCCCTCGGCGGGCTCTTGGAGCGGGACCGGCGTGGTCGGGTGCGCGGGGCGAGCCCTGGCAGAGTCGGCCGAAACGCTGGTTCCGTCCCGCAACGCGGGGACTCACAGCCTCCGAGGACCGTCCCCACGAGGTTCAGCCGCCTCTTCCTCCTAGTTCTGTGTTTATAAAATAAGTGACTTCTAGGATTTTGTCAGTTAAAAATCTTAACAAACCTTATCACAGACATGAACACAAATGGGTGAGGCCCTCCAAGGCATCAAATGTCTTCCGGGCACAAAAATACAAGGGGCACTGGTGGGGGTTGTTCCCGTGTGCACGGAGACGCCCCGCGGCTGCCCGCCGAGCCCCTGCGGGTCTTGCGGTGTAGCGCGTGCGGGGAGGAGGCGTCGGGCACGGTGTCCTCCATGCTCCTGCGCGGCCGGTGGGCCGCCTCCGCCTCCGAGCCTCCTCCGGGAACGGAGAAGTGCGGCCCCAGAAGATGGTCCCTGTGGCTACTGTTTGGGCTTCTCTGGTGGCCTCGATCTCTACGCAGATGCTCTCGGTTTAAGGCCCACGTCGGTGTCCCTGACCTTCCCTGGCCTTCCCTGGCCTTCCTGGCTGTTAGTGAGCAGCACCTCTGCTCGGGGCGGGGCTCAGACGCGGTCCCTGTCATGGGGACATCTCCAGGCTCACGTGCACGGGAGGGCTGATGCTAGCCGAGGCCCGTGTGGAGGATCCAGCGGAGGCCACTTGGGCCCAGGACGTCAGTGGGAGCCTGTGGGCTGACCCAGGCTGTACCGGACTGGGCTTGGCTCAGTGAGCATCGCCTGGCCTTGGAGCGCCTGCATGTCCACTGCCCCTCACGTGCTCCCAAAGGCCTTCTGCTCTGGTGCTGGCCACTGCGGGGTGAGCTGGTCACCCTTGGGCACAGGGGAGCTCAGGCTGGGGGCCGGGGTGGACAGGCGCAGCGTGGGAAACACAGATCTTTTGTCCCCACGGCAGAGATCCCGGCGTCCCCGTCCTGGGAGTCACTCGGCACCTGCCACCAGGTGTCTCCGGGCGGCGCAGGTCACGGTGGGCGGGAGGCCGGCTCCTCTTCACTGGGACCTCCGGGGGGCAGGCCCCATCACTCTCCCACAGGGGTGGGGGCACTAGAGGAGGGTGGCCACGCGTGGACGGTGTGACCTGAGGTCTTCAGGGAGGGCTGCTCCCAGAAGGAAGCGTGTCAGTGTTGGGGTGCAGAGCAGGTCGGGACGGAGGGCATGAGGCAAAGAGGCTAAATCGGGGCATCCTTGGCACCGCGGGTGGCCCGTGGCGAGGCGCTGGGTCACGGCCAATACTCACCTTGCCGCACAGCCTCATCGCGGCACAATCTACACAGAATAAAATGCACGCGTGCCAGGACACAGTCCGCCGGCGGTCAGCACCAAACCGGGGTCCAGTCGGCTTCACCCCGGGTGTGCTCACCCCCATCAGCCCCACCCTGAGCCCCGCGCAGCCGCGGATCCCTCCTGACCCGTAGCGGAGTCTCGCCTGCGTGGGACTTGCTGTGCGTGGAGCACACGGGGGGTCTCGGGGACCGTCCTGCGTGAGAGCCAGCGGCCGGAGCTCCCGCTCTCGCGGCTCTGGACACGACGCGGCGCCGCCTGTGCCCCACTCCGGCGACCGCTGGCGTGTTCCCAGCTCCGGCCAGGACGGAGAAGCTGCTCCAAGCGCTCCTGTTCAAGTCTGCGGGGGACGGGCCGTCGTTTGTCCCGGCTGGACGCCGAGAGGTGGGACGGGGGATCCTCGGACTGCGTGCACGGCCAGGGAAGTGCCGAGGGCTTGCTCCGGAGCACACGTGGCCGCCCGGGTCACACCACACCACGCACACTCTTGCTCGCCGTTCCGTCCACTTACTGCATTTTTCAAAGAGTGAAAGTTTTGTTAATCAACTCTGATTTTCCAATGTTTTCTTTAATTTTAAATAATTTTCTCATTCCTGAATTGGTGTTTTCTGCCCCCCTTCTGCTCAATCTAGCAAGACTTTATCAATTTTATTGATATTCTGAAACTGATTTCTCTATTTTTTCCCTGTTTTTCTATTTCATTGACTTCTGCTCTGCTCTTTACAATCTACCTTCTTCTGCTTACTCTGCATTTGATTTTCTCCTTTTTTTTTTTTTTTTGGTTTCTTGTAGTAAAAGCTGAATTCATTGATTTGAGACTCTTTACTTTCTAAAAGAAGCATTTACTGTGATCCATACACCCCTAGGGGCGAGGTTAGTGGCATCCCACAAATTCTAAAATGTTTTATTCAGTTCCAAATATTTCTTAATTTCCTTTCTGGTTTCCTCCTTGACTCCAGGCTTTATGGCGTCTGAAGACTTGCAGTCTTTCCAAGCCCTTTCTGTTACTAACATCTGGTCTTACTGCACAGCAGTTGGAGAACACGCCGCCTAGTTTGGATTTCCTGAGACTTCCTTCTGGCCCAGAGGCTGCTCTGTCCGCGAACACCCACGTGTTCTGGAAAGGAGAGTGCCCTCCGACGATGTGGGGCTCTGCAGGTGTTGGCTGGACAATGGTGAGACTCAGACCTGCCTATTTATTCTGGAGTTAACTCTCCTTTGACTGTTTGGTAGAGTTCCCCGGAAGCCACCTGGGCTGGCTCCTGTCTGGAGGTTTGCACGCTGTTCCTCCCACCCCCTTGGGCTGTAGTGTACTCCAGATCCTCTGTCCCCTTCGAGGCCGTTTCAGGGCTGCCTTCCCCGGGACATGTCCGTCCTCACCTGGGTTACTTTCGTGTGTGGCTGTTCTTCTCGTTTCCTTATCATCCTTTTCATTCCCACAAGGCTCCGCCGGTCACTGGAGTCCTCTCTTTGCAGCTAAAGGGCTGTCAGCATCATTGACCTTCTCAGGGAAACTGTTTTTGGCTTTGCTAATTTTCTCCGTTGTTCTCCTGCTCCCCACTTGGACTTCTGTGCTCTCATCTTTGAAGGCAGACACCCTGCCTGCCCTCTCCTCGCTCCACACTGACCTTCCTCTTCTTTTTCTAGCTTCTAAAGGCAGAAGACTGAATGACTAGTTTGCACGCTCTCCCCTTGTTAAGACCCGTATTCCCCAGAGCGCGGCTTCCGTGGCGTCTTGTGGCCTTTGTCATGTGCCGTCATCCCTGACCCAAGTTATCAGGAAGGCCCTGTTCAACAGCCAGACATTCGGAATCCTTCTGTCATCAGTTTCGATTTTCATTCCATCGCCAAGTTAGAAACACAGCCTGGACAAGTTCGGTCCTTTCCAAAATCCTGGAACAATTATGAGCCCAACTTACTACCTAATCTGGAGAGTTCTCAAGGATGTGCCAGGAACACGTGGGAAGAACATGGCTCCCATTGTTGGGTGGGGTTTCTGGGTGTCCGGTAGGCAGCTCCCTGTACTGTCCGTCTGCACTTTTCCAGCTGATCCTCTCTCTGGCCATCCTATGCAGCATAGATGGTGGGGGCCAGGCGCACAATCGCTGCACCTGACTCTGCCATTTGTTGCCCCGTCTTCAGAGCCATGTTGTGGGGTATGTGTGCGTTTATGATTCTTCTACCTCCTTGAAGGATTAAGGCTTTTGTCACCTAAACATGTCTTTCTTTGTGTCTAGTAACAAGTTTTGTCTTAAGTTCGATCTCGCCTCCCATTAGTGTGGCTGCTCCAAGTCACCATCTGCAGCTGCACACCTTCCGTGCTTCTGCGATCAATCCGTCCGTGTCTTTGAAGCTAAAGTGTGTCTCCTGCAGATGGCGCAGAGTTGCATCACTTGAAAAATCCATTTGATTGATCTCTGCCTTTTGAGTATGTGTTTAACCCATTTGCATTTAATGTAATTACTGATAGGATTTATAAGTCTTATTGTTATTTGTTCACAAATGTCTTTTTTAAAAATGTGTATATCACTTACTGAAAACCCACTTCAAGTGTCTTACTAGGTGTTTGGATTTTTTCCCAACTTTTTAATACTATGCTATAATACACGTAGCATCAAAGTTTCCATCCTGTCCATTGACAGATGAGTGGATAAAGATGTGGTGTATATACACAATGGAATACTATGCGGCCATCAAAAACCAAAATCTTGCCATTTGCAATGATGTGGTTGGAACTAGAGGGTATTATGCTGAGCGAAATAAGTCAATCAGAGAAAGACAATTATCATATGATCTCCCTGATATGAGGAATTTGAGAGGCCGGGTGGGAGGTCCTGGAGGAAAGGAGGGAAAAATGAAACAAGATGGGATCGGGAGGGAGACAAACCGTAAGAAACTCTTCATCCCAGGAAACAAACTAAGGGTCGCTGGTGGGAGAGAGAGTTGGGGTGGCTGGGTGATGGACACTGGGGAGGGTGTGTGCTATGGTGAGTGCTGTAAATTGTATAAGATTGATGATTCACAGACCTGTACCCCTGGGGCAAATAATACATTATATGTTAATTTAACAAATAAAGTAAAATTTGCCATCCTTACTGTTCTTAAGTGTACGACTCCATGATATTCAGTACATTAGCTTCTGCAGCCATCACAGACTGTTCTTCTTTGAAATGCCTTTCACGTTGTAAAAACAAAATTCTGCCCCTACTACACCTGGGCTTCTCCCCTCTCCCAGCCCTGGGCACCACCTCTCTCCATGCTGTCTGCATGACTCTGACCACTCTAAGAACCTCCTAGAAGTGCAATCATGTGTTTGTCTTTTTGTGGTTGATGGTCTCACGGAGCCTAGTGTCCTCAAGGTCCGGCCACGTTGTTGCGGAATTCATGTCCTTTTAGGGCTGAATAACATTCCAGGGTGTGTCTACACCACATTTGCTTGTCCATGATCAATCGACGGATGCTCGTTTTGTTTCCCCGGCTTAGCTCTTGTGAACCGAGCCGCAGTGAACGTGAGGGTGCAGGTGTCTCCCTGAATCCTGCTTTCCACTCTTGGGTGCACACCCAGACATGGAATCCCCGGGCCACGTGGTGATTCTGTTTACCAGTGACTGCGCCGTGTTTCGTTCTCACCATTTTCTCCACCTCCTCCCAACATTTGATATTTTCCAGCTTCTTTGAAACTAGCTGTCCTCCTGACTGTGAGGTGACATCTCAGGGTGGTCTGGGTCTGCGTTTCCCTGGCAACTAGTGATGCTGACCGTCTTTTCACAGCCTTATCGGCCATCGGCCCCTCTTCTCTGGAGGGATGTCTGTACAAGGCCTTTGCTTGTATTTTCACTGGGTTTTTTTGTTGTTGAATTCTAGGAACTTGCTGTATATACTGGATACTAGTCTCTCACCAGATATATGATTTGCAAATACTTTCTCCCATTCCGTGGGTTGCCTGTTTACTCTGTGGATAGTGTCTTTTGATGCGCGAATTGAAATTTTTTTATGAAGTCAGATTTATCTATTTTTTTTTTTATTCTGTTGCCTGTGCCTTTGGTAGCACGTCCAAGAAATCACTGTCATGGCCCGTGTCGTGGAGACCTCACCCTGTGTTGTCTTCCAAGAGTCTTAGCTATCACATTTAGGTCCTGACCCATTTTTAATTAATTTCCGTGTACGCGTGAGCTAAGAGTACGGCTTCGTGCCTTCGCGGGGGGCGAGAAGGAGAAGAAGATTCCTAGCGCCGCTGGCTGGTGAAGGACTGGCCATCTTTGAGGCAGCCCTGCCCGGGGACTGTCACAGGTCTGGGGACTGAGGGTGGGGACAGCGAGGAGGCGTCTGTGGGTCTAGCGGCCATGGTCCCGCGGGCACCTTGCCCTCCTTGCCCCTGGACTGCCCAGCGCGGGGTTCCAGCTCTGTGGAGCACCGGGCTCATTGGTCTGGGATGGGGTGGTGTGAACAGCCCCCCGGCCCCCACGCTGCCCCAGGTGCAGGGCTCGGGCCTCCCCGGTTGCTGCACCCTGAGCCATAGCGACGGATTCCCCCTCGCCACCGGGCACCGCGAATCAGCTCCGCGTTCTGTAGGTGTTTCCACAGCAGCCTGTTTCCCCGAGTTGGGAAGCCAGTGGCATTTCTGAGATTTCAGACCATGTTCCCGTTGAGATCCATCAAAATCACTCAGAATAAGGCTGCCACTTTGCAGGCCACTCTGAAGGAAGGGCACCAAGCCAGACCTCTGCAAGGGCCTCGCTCCATTCTTGGGGCCCACCGACGGGCCTGTGTGCCATAAGGACACCTGCTGTGTTGTTGGGTGTCACTCTTGGACAGGGCAGGGCAGGAGGCCAGAGGGGGCCTGCAGAGGCCGGAATCTCACCATGCGGTGTCCTGCGAGTTTGATGTTTTCTTTGTTTTATTATAGCAAAATACAGTTAAGGCACATCGTAGTCACTTAAATAATGTCTCCCAAAAAGATATGTCCAAGGCCCCACCCTTACTTGGCTCCTATGAACGTGACCTTGCTTGGCAAAGTCCTGTAAAGGTGTGATTGAGTTAAGGAATTAGGGGAGTCCCAAGCCCAGTGACGAGTGTCCCCAAGAGAGGCGGAGGGGGATTGGAGGCGGGGGGAGAAGCAGGTGGCTGGGGCCAGGGGGAGGCACACCCAGGACAGGGGAAGCTGGAAGGAATGGGGGGCTGTGCTCCGGGGTCTCTGGAGGGAGCACAGTGCGCAGGCACCGCGATGTCACACTTCTGGGATGACCCGTGTGTGTTGTCTAAGCCTCCGGCTTCGGGTGATTCGCTTCGCCAGCCTGGCCACTCCCACACACGTGTCCCCAGATGGAGCCGATGGCACGTCGCCCAGATTGTGTCGTCGGTCGAATACACACTTTTCCAAAAGCATCTTTATCCAATTACATCCAATTCCCACCATTTATGTAGGAATCACTGGTGTTGTTTTAATGCTCCCTAAGCACATAAACGTCGGGCAGAGGGTCAAAGGATGTGGGCTTTGCTCCCTGGGGACGCTGTCCTGGTTGCTTATTCGGGCCGTCCTGGCCCCAGACCCCTCCATGCTCACCTTCTCAGATGGGGTCTCCCTGCTGGACTTTGACATCTGCCTCCAGGCCCGGGGCCATGCCCCCTCCAAGAGTGGGCCTGGCTCCAAGTTGTGCCCGGGGACCCTCCGATCAAGGAAACCGTGGGGTTTGTGCCCTGACTGGTTGTCCAGTCCTTCAACTTTCAGGGCCCCGGGACTGACCAGGCTGAAGGACTAGCCCAGGGGAGGGGTCAGATCGCAGGAAGAGAGCCAGATCTCGGGAGCGAGGCCAGACCCTCGAGGACAGGGTCAGACCCCAGGAATAGAGTCAGACCCTTAGGAATAGAGCCAGACCCCAGGGTCAGGGGCAGACCCCCCAGGGCTAGGGCCAGGTTGAGGCAGTTTGCGGGTGTTGCCGAGAGAGCGGGGCCGTGGAGAGCACGTGTGAGGCCCGGCCATAGCCGATAAGCCGGGGTCCACTCACAGAGGCTCACAGTGGCTCACACCGGGCAGTACCAGGCAGCAAAGGTGCACTGTTGCATTTTCAGGCATTTCGCACCTGGTTTTCCACCGGCAGCTGGCAGTCGGCCCTGGTGGGACTTCTTACATGAGAACAAATGGGAAACCAGGGCCTCCCCCTTCCCCACGATCACGTCCCCGGGGGTGGGGAGGCCTTATGCCCTGAGACCTAAATTTCTCCTTTCTGTGGCCTGGGCAATGGTTGCGGGGAGGACACCGAGCTGAAGAGGGCAGAGGGCACGGGCCAGCCAGCCCGGGAGGGAGGCACGGCACATGGGACAGGCTGTGGCGTGTTTGGTGCTGGTTCATTTTTCACTTACATCAGTGCAGATTACGCAGGTTCTACTGACCTCCCTCAGGCGGTGGGCCTCTGAGAAGGACTCCTCCAGGATGCCCTCCCTGAGCTCCCCCTGCAGGGAGACCTGCTCACGAGCGAGGCCCCAAGACATCAGGGTCACACGGAGACCAGCCGCCTGACCCGGCCCACACCAGGACCCAGTGACCAAGGACTCCAGACACACAGCGTCTGTGCCCTGAACTCCCAGCTGCTTGGTGAAGGTCTGTCCACGGAGAACACACAGGATAAAGGAGGCCCTTCCCCAGGGGTACGCACGGCTGCCTCAGAGCCTGACGCCTGTGACCCTGGGCACGGCCACGGCAGGACCCTGGCCCCCGCTTGTTAAGAAGTTGGCAATTACCGTCCCGTGCGCAGAGCATGTGCAGGGAGAGGGACGCGCAACCTGGGCTGTGGTGACGGGCCTTACGGGCTTCTGTCCTCCGCACTCCGCACAGCCAGGCCTCGGGGGTTCTCGCCGGCTGCCTCCTGAGCTCCTGCAAAGTCCTGAGCAACGAGCAGCCGCCGGGGGGTGAGACGCTGCTTTCCGCGGTCCGGAGCCCCCGACACGCTGTGAGGAAGGCGTCCCGACCCTGGTGCTGCGGCACGTCGGGCTGAAGCAGGAGACGGTGAGGGGCTGGGGAGGCCCTGGGTCTGGTCGCTGACGGTTAACAAGGAGGCAGACAACACAGGCCCGGGGGCTGCCCAAACCCCGGGCGGCTTCTACAGATCCCAGATCGGCCACGTGGCTGGAGGCCGGCTGCGCCGCCCACTCAGGGCGCCCTGTGGACACGGCAGCTGCCCCTAGACCGGCCCCGCCAGGCTCTGTCCGGAGGACACTACCTCCCAGGGCCCCGGGGACTCTCCGTATCACTAGCGGGAGGGACACAGCGCAGACCCCCACGCTGTCTGGCCCAGCGGCTGCCGCGTTAGCCCCTGCCCTGGGAAGGTGTCCGTGCTCCTGGGTGTGTAGAGCGAGGGGGGAATGGTGTCCCCACTGACCCCACCAGCAGAGCCCGGCAGGAGCCGTGGGCTTGGCACGCCTCGGACGCCCCGCGGACACATCCTGCGGCCAAGATAAAAGAGCCCTTGTTTCTGGCCCAGGACGGGCCCGCTCCTGGGTGAGCTACCCCAGGGACCACACCAGAGGGGTCGTCTGCAAGGTCAGCTTCATTTGTACGGACTGGGAGGCCACAGGGGAGAATTTCCAAAGCCGTTGACCCCCGAACGGATAAGCGGGCTCCTTTGATGAGGGCTTGGGACGGATCATGAGGGCAGAGGCCTCCGTGTCACAGTGGGCAGGCGTGAAGCTGGGTGTGTGCTGGTCACGCTCGCGCCCCTCGCACGGCGGGGATACTAACGTCTCGGCGGGGCCGCCGCACCTGCCCGCCTGTCTGCCGGCGCGTCTGGGCAGGGGCTCAAGCCTTTCCTGTCCTGCTCCAGCACGTCCTTAGTCTGCTTCCGGAACATAAAGTCAGTAGTTAGGCAGAAGCTTCTAGGAGCTTCCTGAGTCCAGGGGGGTCTTACCAGGGCCATCCCAAGCCCGGGCGTGGGGCGGAGTGCGGGGGTGTCTGGAGCCACATGTGAGCCCACTCGTCCCCATCCTGTGAGGACCCCGGGCCGCCGCCGCCTCGCCCCCTGTTGATGGTGGGTCGGCGGCCCCCACCGCAGCCACACCTGCCCGTGTGGGGTTCCCTGTGGGGCCGGGAGCACCCGCTTCCCGACCGAGCTGCGGCCAGGCCTGCCGGGGCCGCAGTCTCCACTGCCCTGAGCGCAGGGCCTGTTCCAGACCGGTTCTCACTGAGCCCTGAAGAGCCCAAGTGTGTGCGGCCCGACGCGGGAGCCGTGACGTTCACGGAGGATGGTGAGTGTCCAGAC
Organism: Neogale vison; assembly: GCF_020171115.1. Classification (NCBI taxonomy): domain Eukaryota; kingdom Metazoa; phylum Chordata; class Mammalia; order Carnivora; family Mustelidae; genus Neogale; species Neogale vison. The sequence goes on from NC_058092.1 coordinate 239,811,929, forward strand.
GGCACCTTCGTGTGGCCGGCGTGGAGAGTGGAGACGCGTCGCCTCACCCGCGTGGGGGCGGGCGCCGAGAACCACGCGGGGTTCCAGGAATTCCTCCCTGGGATGCTTCACGGGTGGCCACTCGCGAGACCGAGGAAGGGGCGCCTTCCCGACAGACGGTGCGCTCGCTGGTCCGCAACAAGGAAGAAGGTGCCATTTGGGTGAGGTGAGTCCGCAGCTGGTTCGCTCCAGGGGCGCCTCCGCCACGGCCGCGGCCTCGCCGCATCTCGCAACTGTCCTGCTGCCGCCACGCGTCGGGGCTCGGGTTCAACCTGACCTCAGCCTGCAGTTGTGAAGAACTAAGAGGCGTGTGTGCGTGTGTGCGGATGAGTGTGTCACAGATGAGTGTTCGTGGGTGGGGGTCTGTGTGTGTGTGTGCGGGTGAGTGTGTGCGTGGGTGGGGGTAGGAGTCTGTGCGCGTGCAGATGTGTGTACTTGTGAGCGTGTGTGTGCAGATGCGTCTGTCCACGCTCGAGGAGCCCCGGCCCGCAGGAGGACACAGGGCTGAGGGTCCCGTTTCCCGGGGCCGGCGCTCTGGCCGTCAGGCTCTCGACCGGACGGCGCTCTGACCCCAGAGCACAGTGAGGTCGTCGGTCCCAGGCCAGGCACCGGGACTGAGGTGGACACACACGCGTGCACAGAGGGGAACAGCCGCGTGTGCGTACACACCGGCACGCACAGGGGCACACACATACGCCCACTACGGGCTCACTCGAGACACACTCGCATGCCCCAGCTACCCCCGTGCACACTCACGCGCACACTCGAGACCTGTTCACACATTCACGCCCGCACGCGCGTCCCCAGCCCCTGGCATTTCTGGGTCTGTCCGTTTCTACGTTTTTCCGTTTCAAGGCCGTCCCATAAGTGAGTCCTCTGTGTGACCTCCGGGACTGGCCTTTATCCCCCAGCGTGGCCCCCGGCAGAGTCACCGGGGGCCCGCGGCGCAGCTGCGGCCCGCGGTGCAGGGTCTCGGCGTGTTGAACCGCCTGAAGAGCACCAGGCGTCCCACATTGGGGCGATTCTGGATAAAAGTTTATATCGGGGGCACCCGGGGGGCTCTGTCAGTTAAGCCTCTGCCTTCGGCTCAGGTCATGGTCTCAGGCTCCTGGGATCGAGCCCCGCGTCGGGCTCCCTGCTCGGCGGGGACCCTGCTTCTCCGTCTGCCCCTCCCCCTGCTCGTGCACACTCTCCCCCATCTCTGTGTCAAATAAATGAATAAAATCTTCGAAATAGAAGGTTATAATACCCACGCGTGGATTTTTCTGTGAAGGAATCTTCCGTTTCTCCAGGATAAAGTCCCGTGTGCCGCTGTGGGTCGTACTAACCGCGTGTTCGGTGGTTTAGGAAGCTCCGCACCGCGTCCCAGCACCCGGCCGCGCCACGAGCCGGATTCTCGGCACCCGCCGGCGCGGGCATGTCCTGCTTCAGCCGGCCGGCAGGCTGCGGTTTTAATGTGCACTTTCCTGGTGGCTCCCAATGCAGGCCGCCGTCCACGTGCCGCCGGGCGTTCTGGACGCCTTTGCCGAATGCCTCGCCGCACCCCTGCTCGTCCGATTGGATTGTCTGTTTTTCCCGCGGAATTCTGGGAGTTCTCTGTCTCCGTACCAGTCCAGATGTGGGCTTCGTACCTGCTTCACATCTATGCCCGTGACGCATCTGGACTTAACTTTCATTGAAGGTGAGAGGCTGAGAGCAAGACTTAGGGGAGGGTCTCCTGTGAAGACAGCGCTGCCCTGCGGCGGGTCCCCCAGGAGGCCTCCCACCCAGAGGACACCTTCTCGGGGGGACTGGGAACCTCAGGGCAGTTCCCTGGTGAACCGAGCCCAGGGGCAGGAGGGCTGGCACGGGTCTCCACGGTGTCCCCCACTGAATCCCGGCCTGTTCCCGGGTCGGCTGGGACCCACCTGGGGGCAGATTGGGAGGGACGGGGTTCTGCGGGAAGGAGCATCGTTTCTGATGTAAGATTTGGACTGTGATTAATTGCACGAAGGATGAGCCAGTCCCAAACCTTGGAGGGTGGTTGGGCAGACAGAGGCCGCAGCCCTCCGCCTGAGCTCAGATGACCGTTCAGCGTTCTGGAACCTCCTTCTAACCGTAGAGAGGAAGGGGCAGGCGAGGGGCGAGATGCCCCCACGTCTACGGGGAAGCATTGCCCTGAGTGACAGACATGGATTTGTCCGGGGGCTGAGGGAGCAAAGGTGGGAACCGGCGCTTGGCAAGACTGGGCAAGGGACCCACGTGTGGAGCCCGCGGTCACCCAGAACTAGCCACGCTTCCCGGCCTGCTGTCCTGTGGCCATGGGCAGGGGCCCTGGGCCTCGCCGTTCCCCATGATGGGGTGACCTTGAGGCCTTGTCCCCACAGGTCTCCACAGGCGGAGGCCCTCGTGGTTGGCGCTGCTGTCATTGTGCAAAGATGTGGGGTCTGGCTTCTCTCCAGTGTCCTGCATGGCCGTCACCAGCAGTGCAGCTGTCCCCGCAGAGGCCCTGGGGCGGGACGGGCAGGAGGAAGCATCCTCCAGGAGCAGGTGGTGCCTCTGCAGACGTCTGAACGGCCGCGACCCAGACTCCTGTCGGATTGAGTGTGACAGGAAAGAGGCCGCCGTGAGCTCTAGGGCAGGAGACGGGGTCCAGGCACGGCTGGTCGGGGAGGCCTTCAGGTGCGCACCGGAGGCCGCCGCTGACCCACACGGCCGTCTTCCTCCTCTTAGCTCATTCGGGCGTGCGTGGGCGCTCGGACCAAAAGAACACGGCCCTCGAAACGATGGTAAATCACCTGACTCCGTCATGATCCTGGAGGGGATTCTATCGTATTTGGGAAAGGATTGGGAACAGACAACCTTCTGGAAACGCGTGGGTCGGGAGCTCTGTCTCCGCGTCCACGCCGCAGAACGGAGGGCGAGTCGGTGTCCAAGCCGGGGCGGGGAAGGCTTCCTGGCAGGGCCGAGGGATCGGGGCTCTTTGGTGCTTTTACCAGCAGCGCAGGGAGAGCACGCGTCGCACACGCAAACGGAGAGCAAGGGCGTCTCCGGACCCTTACAGAGGAACACGGCAAATTCCATCACGAGAAGGAGCAAACGCTTTTCTCACCTTTTGCTGCTACATATATTCTCGGCCCACGATGGGGGTGGGGGCCGGGAGCCCCGTGACCGCCGCATGACCTGGGCCCACGCAGGGCCGCAGCTGGGCCGGGGGCTCTCGGGCGGAACTGGCCGCTCCAGAAATGCCGCCAACAGCGCTCCGGCCACGGCCCTGCCTCGTGGCCTGCACCCGTGGGCGCTCGGCTCCCCCAGCCCCTCCCTGGAGCTCTGCTGACTGCTGAGGCCCCCGGCTCTTCCCGGCTCCAGTGTCAAAGACTGTCCAGCCGTGGGGTGTCCGGCGTCGGGTGTCCTTCGCTGCGCTGTCACACGGCTCCGCGGCCCCGAGTGCCCTCCCTGCTCCCCCAGCCCTGGCGACCGCGGACCCTCTCCCGAGGGCGGAGCCGGCCTCCCGCGGAGTGGCACGTGTGGAATCGCACGGTGGCCCGGCCTCCTTCTGGCTCCCTTTATCCCGCGGACAGACTGCCTGACAGACCCCAGTGCGCCTCCCCGTCCCCCGCGGCAGGACGGCTGGGCAGCGTTCGGGTTTCGGCAGCTGCTGTAAAAACCGTGTGCAGATTCCCGTGTGGACTCCAGTGTCCCCTTCTCTGGTCAACCCCAACAGCACCACTGCTGGGTCATGTGTTTGATTCTGCAAGAAACGGCAGCCGTGCCGTCTGCGGGGGCTGTGCCCTGCCGGTGACCCCGGCCGTGGCAGGGGTCCCGCTGCGTCACCCCCCCGGCGGCTGGTGCGTGCCGAGGCTGGAACAGGGGTGCAGTGGTGGCCCCTCGTTGCCAGAACTTGTGACGACACGTGATGTGGGGCACCTTGCCTGTGTTCTGGGCTATGCGTGCGTCCCCTTTGGTGACTGTCTATGAAGGTCTTTGGCCATTTAATCAGCAGCTTATTTCCTGACTCTTGAATTCTAGGAGATCTTTGCATATTTTGGAAAACAGTCCTTTCCGTGATGTGTCCTTTGCAATTTTTTTCTCCCTCTCTGTGGCTTCTTCTTTTGTTTTCTTCAAACCGTCTTTCGGGAGCAAAAGTCTAATTTGAATGAAGTCCCGCTGACTGGGCGCTTCTTGCGTGGCTGGTGTTTTCGGTGTTGTGTGTGGAAGGTCATCGCTCCCCCATGGTCCTGGCCTGAGCCTCGGGGTGACGGCAGATACTCTGGTGGCCTGGGCTACGTGGACGGAGGGCAAGGCCCCCCAGCGCCAGCAGCATCAACGCCGTCTCCCCAGGAGGAGGCTCTTGGGACGGGGGCTGCCACGTGGGGAGACGCCAGCTCCGGGCTCTGTCTTCCCCTGCCTCGGTTTCCCCACGGCTGTGTGTTTCTCTGGTGTCCGGCTGCGTCTCCCCTGCAGGTCCAGCCGCGAACATGGAGGTGGTTTATGTGCAGACGCGCCCGCCGTCGGGGAGAGCACACAGCCCCACACCGCGCCGTGCGGGCGCGCTCGGACCCAACGGCCTCCGCCTCCGGCTGACCAGGGTGTGAGGGCCCGAGACCTGCTCGTAAGCCTGAAGTACGACAGGACATCGCCTGTGCTTCACGCTACGTCGGATCGCGACACCGACTCCGCAGGGACACTGCCCACCCGCCCCTGACGCCGACGTCATGAGCGATGGTGCCCACAGGGCGGGGGTTGCCACCTGTTGATGGTAGGTGAGAAACAGGCCCCGGCCCCAGAGCCCCCGGTTTGCTGCCTCCAGCCCCGGGAGCGGGAAACAGCTCCTTCCGCGGGGTCTCAGGTGAGACCGTAGCCCGCCCTCACTGGCCCTGCAGACACGGAGGCCGTCAAGTCTGCGGTGACGCGGCACACGGACAGGCCAGGAGCCGGCTGGGGGTGCCGTTCCCCTGCGGCCTGTCCGGGCTGTGTGTGTCCCTCCAGGCTAGTCACCCCTGCAGCTGGTCACTCTGGCGCGGACCGGATCCATCCACAGGGGTTGGGAATGCTGTCCCCACGCAGGCTTTGTCACCGTGTCCCCAGGTCAGCCGGGCTCTTTCTGGGTTCCTTCCTGGCCGCCTTGGAGGCCTCGTGACGAGGACGGGGGGGCATTTCTGCTCTTTGTAAGGTCGCGGAGGGAACCCTGACCTGTGAAAGTGGGGGGTGGTCACCGTGCCCCTGGCCCCAACCCACCCACCAGGCTGCAGCCAACATAAGGGAAGGCCGGCCTCTCCCTTGCTGAGGACCCTGGCACAGGCAGGCTGGGTCCGCGTGGGCACGGGGGGCCGTCGGGGCCTGCTGGCTTCAGGGTGGGTGGAGGCCAGGCCTCAGCACAGAGACGAGCTGTTCGGCCGCCACACCGCTGTGCCCCGCGTGCACTTCCCAAGCATCTGGCCCCTGGGGGCCTCAGGGGGAGTTTCTGGGGAGGGGAGCCGACTCCCGCCGTCCCCAGGGGTGCGGGGAGCCTGGGCCGGCACACGCGCCATGTGGTCACCACCGCCCCCCCTGCCCCCGGTGCCCATGAAAGGCCGCAGGACGGAGCCGGGAGTGGCCGGCAGGTGGAGCCAGCCCGCCTGCTTCCCCGCAAGGCCAGCGCTCCCGAGCGCCCTTTGTGTGGCTGAGCCACCACAGCAGCGACAGAGCGTCCCTGGGAGACTGGAAGGAGGAGCAGAGCCAGGAGCGGCCCCGCGCCGGGGGCTGGCAATCCTGTCAGTGCAGAGGGCGTCTCGGTCCTGCCTGGGCCTTGGCGGGGGCACCCCCTGCCCGCTCTGGGGCTGCCCCGGGCACGGGCACCCAGACCACAGAGGGTCCCCGGCAGGTTTCAGACCCACAGTGGTTTGCCCCGAACCCAGGGATGACGGAGCGCAGCCCCTGCGCACCCTACAGGAGGGGCTCCTGGGACCCAGGACAGCTGACCGACAGCGTCCTCACTGGCTGGGGAGCCACCGGGCATTCGGGGGTCCAGCCCTCTGGCCTATGTGCCGAGAAGGCTTTGTCCGCCAAGGGGCCTGGGTTTTAGAAGGTGCCTTGCCTACATGTTGTGCGCGGGCCGTGGGAGAGGGACCCTGGGGTGAGCTGACGGACACTGCGGGCACGTCCCTGCAGCCGCGGCCCCCGACCCGACCGCTCTCCTGATGGCCCACGGTCGCGTGTGCCCACGCTCGACCCTTCTCTGAGACCCAGGGCGAGCACTCGCAAGGCTTTCCTCTCGAGTGGAAACGGTGGCTCCGCATGCTCGGAAACCATGATTGAGGAGGCGGGCGTGAGGTCCGCGGGCACGGGGACCTGCCTGCATTTCTCTGCCAGGCGGTGCTTGCGAACGCCCGCCTCCCGCAGGTGCAGGGCTGACCGCTTCAGACCCGAGCACTTGTACAAACCTCCACAGCCGTCTCCGACGGGCGGGAAATGCGGACGTGCCAGCAAGGCGACCACAGCGGCCAGGGTGGGCGCCGGCTCCCGCCGACAAACCCTGGTCCACACGTCTGAGGGCCACGTGCTCTTAGCGAGGTTCCAAGCCCCTCGTTCCTCACCCCCTCACGCCCCGAACCCCCCTCTGTCCGACAGGAACACGGAGCTCCTCCCCCGCCCCTCAGCTCCTGGGAGCCCCTCCGCCTGCTCCCCTCCAAGTCGGCCCAGAGCCCGCAGCCACTTCCCCAATGGACCCCTGGAGAGGGGCTTCCCGGCTTCTGGGACCCGGCCCGTGTGCTGGGCGAGCAGCCGCCAGAGGAGCACTGGGTCCCTTGGGCCCAGTGCTGTCCTCCTCAGGCCCCCACCCAACCTGCCCACCCCATCAGGGCCAAAGCCTCTCTGTTCTACGAGGTGTTTCTTCCTGGGGACTCTGGTGACGAGAGAAGGCGAGGAGAAGAGAGGCAGCCCCCACGGCCCACAGCCCGGCTGTCCATTTAGACTCTCGGAGGCCCCTCCATCCGCCTGGTCACTCCTGCGGTTTTCACAACAGGATCCGGCCTGTTGGAGGGAGAGTGTCTCGTCCGTGCTAACCAGCGTGAGATCTTGTGCCGGCCCGAGACGACGGGGCTCTCACCCTCAGCCAAGGCCCGAGCCTCCCCCACCCCAGACACTGTGCATCCGCCCGTCGGGGGCCCCACGCGGGAACCATGGGTGTGGGGGCTCGCAGGCCGGTCAGCAGTCCGTCCGCCCACCACGCCGGCCCCCGGCGAGAGGGCTGCGTGCAGCAAGGACACAGCGAGCTTCCTAACGAGCCTTCGTGATCCTGACGGCAGGTGAGCTCCTGCAGACTCAGATGGGACAGCAGGTCCGGTTTCCGTGGCGCTCAAGCCAATCTGCCTTCCCCATCGGTCTGAAAACACGGCAGTCCGCCCGCCCCCAGGCAGGTTCCCTTTCGCTAAACGCAGGCTTCAGTCTCCCAGCAGCTGTGCCCTGAGCAGCCGCAGGGGCGCCTGTGAGCAGACAGAAACCCAGGTCCCTGACCTCCCCTGACCTCCCCCCAACCGAGGACTTGCCTGGCCGTGGTGACCCCCGTCCCCTGGGAGGACAGGGGCCAAGGTGGCTTGGCCAGGAAGCTGCCCAGAGGCCTGGAGTGCAGGGCAGAGATGGGCGATAGCCCCATGAGATGAACTCGGAGAGGGGCACAGGGTCCTGGCAGGATGCGGGAGCTCAGCTGACCTCAGTGGGGCTCTGACAGAGGAGGGGCGCCTGCCGCTTGCCGGGTATAGGCACAGCAGGTCCGCGCCCTCGGGGCACCCGGCCCGGCCGTCCGCGTGTGGCGAGAAGCTCACAGAAGCGAAGCAGATTGTAATCAGGACAAATAACTGCTCCTAGTCGCGGGAAGCGGCAGTGAAGTCTCCCAAAATAGGACTTGTGGGGGGAGATGGACAACTTAGCACTTGTCATCAAAACAGAGAAAATGGAAAAAAACCAGCAGGCTTAAAAAGGAAGAGCGTTCACATTTAAGAAACACATTACGAGTGTGTTTTCCTTCTCTGAAAAGGGCTCTGTCCTCACCCCTGTCTTTCCCCTCTGGAGACTGTCCTCAGACTCTACTTTCCGTGCGCCCTCGAGCCTCGAACACTCGAGGGGCAGCGGCTGATGGCCGTCGTCAGGACACCAGCCTGTCGGGCTCCCGCTCGCACACTGTCCCCACCAGGCCGAGCCCCTCGCAGCCGAGGGCCTTCCACAGTGACCGGGAGGCAAACGGGTCCTGGGGTTCCTGCAGGAGGTCTCAGAGGGGCCCCAGCCCCGGGGCAGCAGCCCCCAGTCCCGGGAGGAGTGGACAGGATACCACTCTAACTGGGGGCTCCGGGCTGCTGCTCCAGGCAGGACACGGGAGCCCTGGCCAGCCCCTGGGAGAGGCGCAACCACCCTGGGCCATTGTCCGCCCCCAGCCGCCCCCGAGCCCGGCGGGGCCGGCTCGCACCTGACGGGGCTGCTTGCCCAGGGGCACTAAAGGGGTCCTAACTAGCCCCTCTGTGTTCCGGGAGCTCTCTCATCGGCAAGGTGGACGCTCGTGACCACAGAGCAGACTCTCCTCGGGCCACCGCTCCAAGGGACGCCCCCTCCCCCAGGACCCACACGTCTGCGTTGAACCCACGACTTTGGGTCCTTCCTCCGGGAACAGCGTGCGCCGGGAACAGCTGTGCCCACACGCACGAGCACACGTGTGCACACACACAGGCACGCACACCGGGACGGGCACCGGGCTGCCCAGCTGTCCCGCCAGGCCCCTGCAAACAGGGGTGTTCCCCTCACACATCTCAGGCAGAATGAACCGACGCGTCAGCACACTCCAAGAAGAAGCGAGACGCGTGATAACGTGCGGGGCTAAATTTGGCTTTAATTACTCCGAACAAAGTAAACCCAGGGGAGACGAGGTCTTTATCCAAGGTTTGCGGCCTCAGGAGAGAGGATGTCTCAGCGACGGCGTGTGCGGGGCTCGGGTGCCTCCCGGCCCGGGACCTTCATCCGGAGAGGAATCGTGCGGAGGGGACTTGGCCTGCGCGACCGCAGCCGTGGTGAAGGCGTGAGGACCACGTGACCAGGACAGTGGCCGGCCCTCCCCCCACCTCAGGGCCCAGAAACTGGCGAGGGGACCCAGCTGCCTTCTTCCCTCGGAGAAGCCGAGAGGCCCAGGAGAGAGGCCCTCCGACCCTGCCCTTGCCAGACAGTGTGGGACGTGGCCGCCGGCCACCACGGCACAGGCCTCCACCAAGGGGCAGGTCGGCCCCGAAGCTGACCGGTGCAGGAAGGGAAAACCTACCACATTCTGACAGAGGCGGGAGGGGACACGGCGCTCAGAAGTGGGAGTGGAACGGGACTTGGGGGTCACGGTGGAGGAGGGCGGCCGAGGAGCCCCATGGAGGGAGGCCGTTCTCCCGGAATCGGGACCCGAGGGCCACGCCGAGCACGCGTCTGGGGGTCCCGCAGGGATGGCTGAGGAAGCGTGGGCATGGGTGCCAAGGGGACAGAGCAGCCCCTGCCGGCGATGTCTCTGCCCGGTGTTTGCTCACGGCACTGGGTTACCAGAGCAGCGGTTTCTTCCCGCGTCCGGACGCGAGGCCCCACCAGCTGCGGGACGTGCACGCGGCTCCCCCGTCCGCGGCTCGTCTCCCCTTCAACACGCTGTCTCTGAGGCTCCGTCGGCCGGCGCTGTCCGTAATCACTTGTGCGTTGTGCGTCACGTCCCAGAAATCCCTGCCCGAGCCAAGGTCACCGAGAGCCTCTCCCGTGCCTTCTTTTAAGAGTTTTATAATTCTTGTTTGTTCCTTTAGGTCCTTTATCCATTTTGATCAAATTTGTCCCTTTCATATAAATCCCTCTTTTTACACAGGGCCGCCCGGTGCTCCTGGCCTCGTGAGTTGAGGTGATTCTTTCCCCCCTTTTAATTGCTTTTGTGCCTTTGCTGAAAGTCGATTGGCCCTAAGTGTGAGGGCGGGTCTCTGGCTCTGGATCCCGTGGCAGTGGTCCGTGCGTCTGTCCACGCCAGAGCCACAGAGCCGTGACGACGGCCACGTGGTAGCAGCCTTTGAAACCAGATCGTGAGAGCCCCCCACTTGGTTCTTTTCCAAGAACGGCTGCTCGGGCCCGTTGCATCTCCGTGTAACAGGATGGCTTTGCCAGTTTCTGGAGAATCTCCTGCTTTCTCACGTCTAGGGTCTGCACTCTGCCCGGCGTTCTCTGGCGGACCCCACAGCTGAGCCTCCGTCTCTGGGTCGTGAGCCCACGGCTCCAGCGCACGGGGTTCTGGCCCGAGGTGGTGGAGCGGCCCCTGGAAACAGGGCTCCGCTGCTCGTCCATGCCAGGATCTGGCCTTGTCCTCTGGGCTTGGTCTTCCAACCGCGGTGCTTTGGCAGCTGGTGCAATCGCAGGCCCAAGAGCACGTGGTGGGGTCGGCCCGTGCCGACGGCTGAGTAAACGCAGCTCACCCGGGTGGGTTTCGATGTTCTTTTCTAAACAGCCTTGTGTAGAAATACAGAGCCCTTACGATCCCTCCACTTTGCCCTCCAACCCAGGGGCAGAATGGCCGAAAGCTTTGGTACAGGGACAAGTGCAGTGTCCCTGCCTCGAGCCTCAGGACAGTCGGTCCTGGGCCGCAGAGCTGACGGCAGCAGGATGCTCTCCGCTCTGGCTGCAGGCAGTGACCTAAGGGCACTGAGCCCCCTTCAGAGGAGCCCGTGAGCGCGGCCTCGACAAGCCACTGAAGGAAGGACATCTCTGCAGACCAACGTGACCGCCCACAGGATGCCACCGACCCGAGACCCCTGTCCACGCCGTCCGGGTCTGTCTGCTTCACCCGTGTACCCAGGCTGACTGAACGGGAGATTATTTTTCCCGTGACACTAAGTGACACGGAGGTCCCGTCTCCATTTACCTGCTGTTTCGGGTTTAATACCGTGCCCAGTTCAGTCACCATAGTGTATGCGTCAGTGCGCGTCCCGTGCAACCTGCCCGCTGCTCGCTGTGTCCGAGGAGCAACTGACTGACCCGGCTTGGCCCTCCCCACTCGGGTGTCTGTGAGCGTTACTTCTGTTGCAGTCGCCGAGAAATTGGGCCCCTATTGACATCTGTCCCAGGGCGACTTCTGGAAAAGAACATGGTGCTGTGGGGTTTTAAAGTCTGATTTGGTTTTATTTGTGGTTTTCTCTAGATGCACATTTTGTATGCTCTCAAAACACTTTTAAAGGAGGTTTTTTTTAAAAAATCCTTTTTGCCTTGGAGCAAAAACAAAGAAAACTCCTGTTAAAAAGTGTCAAGAAAATAGATGTATCGACTCACGCTGAGAATTCTCCATGGTTAACGGATTTTAACAGCCTAGACGTAGGAATCATTTTTGATAATTAGGCCTAAACTATTTGTACGTGGAAAGTAGCCGTGACAACCGGACATTTTCCAGTGCACTTGGTGTGGCAAGGGGTGGGGACATGAGGGGTGGGGCCACCCCTCCCAACACATGCGTCCGGGCCCAGACTTCACTGTCCCTGAACCTCGCAGTCATGTCCCAAGGTCCCCCGTGACGGAGAAGGGGCTGGCCCCGTCCCATGACAGGTGCGGCCGCCCTCCTGGCATTGGGACAGTGAGGGCAGCCAGGGCACAGGGTCACCTACCCTCCCCCCTCCCCCTGGGGGGCAGGGACTGTCCCCCTGAGAGATAGGACCCCAGCCCGCGTGTCTGGCAGTGTGGGGGCCTCAGGCATCCTCTCTCCCGGTCCTGCCTTGCATCCTTTAGGCCAGTGGCAGAGCTGGGAGGAAGCCCCATCGAGGGTGCGTGAGGCCTGCCGTGCCCACATGCCTGCCCCACCGGGTTTTCTGGATGTCCCTTCACTGGCTGCCTTACTGGCCAGAGGACAGGCCCACGTGGCCCGCAGGTAGGACTGGTGACTTGATTTTCAAGGTCTAGCACAAGATGGAAATGTGGGGTCCTTGTTGAAAACCTATGATGGATTTCAAGATAGCAACAGCGTTAAACCAAGCATGGGGTCCTTGTGCGCGGGGCCCCCTCTGTCTGCCCAGGTCACAGGGTCCCCAAGGCAGGACACGGTACCATCAGGCATGTCTCTGGACAAAGCCCGTGTTTGGGGCCTTCCTCTCCGAGCCCCACAGCCCCTTCTCCAGGGGACGGCCCCTCCTGCCCTTGGCACCGGGATCCAGGCTGCTCCGGGGAGGGCGTAGGGGTCAACGATCTCCAGCGGGCTGAGATTTCTGACACCAAAGACCGGCAAACCTGAGAAGCGGCAGTGGCTGGTCCGTGTGCTGTGGGAGCCGCAGCTTCAGGTGGGGAGGACCCAGGCGACCGTGCCCGCACCCCGTGACCTCCAAGGAGCTGTTGCGATAAGCTTCTCAGCCAAATTCCCATATTCTTCCTGCATGGCTTTAGCTGAAGAAAATGAGTCACTCAGCAGACGAGACCTGCTCCTGCTGTGGGGACGTTCACGCCGTCCTGTGGGTCATTCCTACGAAGCCCTGCCACAGGCCGGGAGCTTCCGCGCCGCATGCTGACCAGCCTCACGGGAGCCCCGCCGAGCCCCCGAAGGCATTGGCCCGAGAAGCCTGCCTGGGGCGTCTCTGGACCCCCCCACCAGTTCCTCGTTTGCCTGGAACGGGCAGCTGTGGCTCTGCTTGGCCGAGGGCAGACTCCGCAGGCCGCGGGTGTCCCGTCCCACAGGGTCAGGCCGCAGGGACCTGCAGAGTCACCGACGGGTGTCCCTGCAAATACGTGTGGACACTTGTGTGCAAGACACGGGAACGTTTGTGACGCTCTCAGCCCGCGCGTGACAAGCAGGAAGGGGGCGTTCACACGGTTCTCTAAGCGCGGAGCCGCGGGGTTATTGGACCTGCCTGGTTCCGGACAGGATTCAAGGCGGCGGACAGAGAAGCAGGAAGACAACAGGGGTAAACGTCCAAGAACAAGCGAATGCCACATCCCAGAGCAGCGCGGTGCGCGGAGCTGCCCAGGGCCGGCCCTGCACGTGGCTGCGGGGAAGGGGGACGCCCTCTGGCCTTAGGGTGCAGCTCCTGCTCCGGCCCTTCTCCAGACCACAGACACGGCTCAGGCTCCGGCGTCCACCAGGGGGACCAGGACCCCAGCCCAGGTCCGCGCCCAACAACATTCAGGGCATGCACCTCCTCGGCCCCCAGCCCCTGCCACGGCCATGCCCCCCACGGCCACAGGCGCATCGATCTGTGCCGATCGCACCCGGCAGGACATTCAGATGGCGGGAGCCCCTGCGTGCACAGCGAGCGCGTGTGGGGGCAGGAGCTGGCCCCTGGCTCCAAGGACTGCGGCGGGACTGTGTTCTGGTGAGGACGCCGGCCGTGTGGCCCTCCGTCCTGAGCCGCACCTGGGCAGGGACTCCGGGGACCGTGGCTTCAGTCTGAGCGGCCACGTGAGCTGGGGCCGGTCCACAGGGGAGAAGAGGACGCCCACGTGACCACAGTGCCGTGGCGCAGACCACCCCCAGCTCCGGGAGGTTTCCCGTCACCGCCCCACGCCGCAGTGTTCCTGCTATTATTTTTGAATCAGGACAGAATCTCAGAAATGGAGGGGAGAAGCCCCCCCGGGGCTCTCGGCTCATGGGGCCGCCTGTGGTGGCAGGCCCAGATCTGAGTTCTGCTGAGCAGGGAGGGGGCCGCGTGGGGCCGAGCTGTGAGCCTACGGCAGACGGAAACACGCAAAGGGGAGCCGGCCACGGCTTGGGACCAGGACAGGCCTGAGAATGTCTGTGAACCCTCTCCGGTCCTTTCAAGGACTCAGATGGAAACGCTCTGAAACCAGCTTCTGGAATCTTTGGAAGTGACAGGTAGCACAGCCCAGCTGCTGAGGCCCTCTCACCGCGTGAACCCAGAGCTCGGCCCCCGACAGGAGGCTGGTCAGGGCAGGCATCCTGCTGGGGGGGGGGGCGGGGACACTGGACAACATCCAGACATTAATGTCCTGACCGGGACTGCGGCTCCCGAAGAACACACAGGCCAGCCTGGGCGGCCAGGGCCCCGTCCCCGGGTCCCAGTAGGGCCCAGAGCGTGACAGCAGCCCAGGGATGTACAGGCCTGCCGTCCCGGCTTGTCCCGCGGGCCTGGCTTCCGGGGAGCAGGTGCTCGGATGCAGGGCGCAGGCGGGTCGAGCAGCTGCCAAGCCGCTGCCGTCTCCCCCGGCTCCACACCCCACCCCTCTACTCCGTGCTGGAGACCCGGGAGCGCGGGGCCGGGATTCTGCTCAGGCTGGAGGACAGGCCCTCGTCCCGCAGCAAGAGCGTCGGGCCCTCACGGCAGATCCGGCCGTCCTCCTGCCCCCCAGGAGGAGGAGAGGCCGTGCAGGCCGTGGGAAAGTCATGCCCCGATGTTGTCACTGCCCACCGGCAACAGCGGCCTTTGTGCGCGTGGGTCGTTGTGGACTGACCCCGTGCTGTGCCATGCGTCCGGTGACCGAGATCGGGCCCAAACGCAAAAGCCGGGAAGCTTCCGTCACCTTCTTCAGGAAAAGCAAGTTCTTCAGAACGGGCTGCCTGAGCCCCGTTCTCGGTTTCAAAGCCAGAACACGCTTCTCTTTCGTCTCAGAAGGGAGGAACACTTGGAGCGTCTTGCCGTCGCTGCGCCACTGTGACCCCCGAGCTGCCGCGCGGAGATGGACCCCCCAGGGCGGCTGGACACTGTCGGGCCACCCGCACACGTGTCAGGTGTGGCCCGGAGCCGAGAGGACCCACGCGCTGGGTTTAGGGTTTTGAGTCCTTCCTCGCCAGAGGAGAATCCACTTTCCTGCCTTGAAACGAAACGCGGCCGGCAAACAAGCAGAGCCGTCGTCCCGGGGCGATGCCCCGTGCAGGCCCCCCTCACCCTTCCCCCCACGGAGGCCACAGCAGAAGCAGACACGCCGTGTGGCCGTGAGCGCAGAGGGGCCGCGTTCAGCTGTGGGCGCGGAGCCCCCATGAGTACACGGCTGCCGAGCGTCCGGGCCCCAGGGCTGGAGGAGCCCCCCACTTCCTCGCGGACCCTCACAGGCGCTGGGCGGCACCACGGGCCGGGACCGGTGCTGAGAACCGCAGGTCTGGGCGACGCTGTGACCACGCGCGGGCACCACGCCTGGACCGGAGTCTCCGTGGCTGGGGGGATTCTGCAGAGCCCACGTTGCCCCTGGTCCCCGTGACCCTGCGGAGGCGGGTGGACCCCTTCGGCCGCTAGCGCCCCACGGACGTTTCAGGGCGGTGTGAGGCCGTTCCGCGTCCCGCTGCGAGGGAACGTGCGAAGCAGGGGCGTCCGTGTCGGCCCCTCAGGCCGGGCTCTGAGGACGCTCCCTCCCGGTTTGTGGATGTCGCCCTCCGGCCGCGCAGGGGTTGGGGGGGCGCACCGTCCCCCTCCACTATCCTGGAGAAGGAGATGACCGGGCCGTCTGGGTCCGGGTCTCCCCGCGGACGGTCCCACCCAGATCCCCAACCAAGCGTGCGGTGCGTCCCAGCCGGGCAGCGGCAGCTCTGAGAGAGCAGACGCACGCACAGCTGGGCTCCTTGGGAATGACCGCCAAGGCCGCACGCTCACAGGAGGCGGGCACGCGGAGCCCACGGAGCCCACCGCACCTCGGGCAGGGTTCCGCCGTGTGCAGAGCCGGGGGTGGGGGGTGCGCTGCCGCCACGGCCCTCGTGAGCGTAGCTGTTTCCGTGAGGGTCAGCGTGCTCTGAGTTTTTAGGGTCCGCCCGACGGCGAGCATCAGGGTGAGACCCCAGAGCGCGGACACAGCGGCGCACAGACGGGGCTTGCCCACGCGGGCGCCCAGCGGTCCTAGCGGAGACGTCCTCTCGGACCCCTCTGTCCATGAACGAGCCCACGCAGGAGGTCTGGGAACCCTGAGAAGCCAGGCGGTCACGGCTGGGTGCTGAGCGGAGCCTGTGTGAGGATGCGGGCCCGTGCCCCCAGGACGCCGGGTCCCTCACACAGCCACCCGGGCGCCCGGTCCCTGCCACCTGCATCCTGCGAACGTGGAACTTGCCAGGGCCTGGCCCACACTCCGCCACCATCCACGCAGGCAATCCAGACAGGTGAGGAGCCGGGTCCCTGGGCAGGGAGGGAGGAAGTCACAGGATGTGGCCAGAGGAGGAAAGCACTAGGCCAGCCCCCTTCTGACGGCAGATTTCAGGTGAGAGCAAGAAAAACTGTCAGACCCCGGCACTGTGGCCCCAGGTGGCCCCAGGTGGCCCCAGGACCAGCTGCTCAGGACTCTGGGGCTGAGGGTCCTCCCAGGGGCAGGAGGTGTCGACCCCTCCTGGCCTCCACATCTGGCCACCACAGCCCCTACCCTCGGGTCTGACGGCTCTACTGCCAGGCTGGCCCGTCCCGGGTGGAAAGGAGGCTGGACGAGGTCGGCACAGGCCCAGAGCCCGCGCACAGCCGTGAGCCGCCGGCCGCAGGGATGAGGAAGGGGAGGCTGTGAGTCCGGCCCAGGGAGCTCAGCGCCGTGTCGGCTGGCAGTCAGCAGGTCAGCAGTCGGTGCGGCGGGGTCGGGAGGACAGAGCAGCACAGGACCTACGCGGCGACCGGTGCTGGGACAGCGCGCCGGGGCCTGAGGGAGCCAGGCTGCCCCTCGCGGACTGCTCCTCCCGGGAGGCCCCGGTGGACGTGGGAGAGAGCCGCACCCAGGGCCTGGCGTGAGGACGGCCGCCCCGGTCAGCCTCTGCCCACCGTGGCCGCCCTCCCCTGCCGCACAGAGCCTCAGGCTCTGACCTCCCTGCGCGAGCCGCACACCCTCTCCTCAGGTGCACGACGCCCCGGCCCGGACGTGCTCTGCCGACGGCATCGGCCCGAGGCTCAGCCTGCCGGTGACCAGCCAGCTGCACGGACGGCACGTCCCAAAGGCGGCACGGTCCTGGAGACGCCCGAGGGTTACCAGCATTATTACTAACGAAATAAGTCCTGAAAAGCCAAATCGGGACATTTTTCTAGTTAATTAAAACAATGCATCTTGCTGGCAGGGCTGTGTGTGGTCACCGGAGCAAGTGCCCGGTGCTGGCAGAGTGGCGACTGGTGTGGGCTGCTGACCCGAGGGGCTCCCGTGCGGGTCCTACCTGGAGGTGAGGCGTCCAGGCCGGGGGTGCACCTGTGTGGCTGCAGACCCCAAGAAGAGACACGGCCTCCTCAAGTGTAAACCAGTTTGAAGAAATGACCACAAAAAGGCTGGCCAGATGCCCGGCCTGAGCCCCCGGACCCAGTCCCGGGAAAGCTCTGGGCCTTGTTGCGGGGCCGGGAGGCTCTGTGTGGTCGGAGGAGCTTGCTGGGCTTGCTTTCGGAAAGATGAAAAACGATTCTGTCTTCCCTCAACTGTGCCGAATGCTGGTGTGCATGGCCCCTCGGGGCCTCCCGAAACCACAAGGAGGCAACGCCGTTGTTCTGCTTGAAGCTGGGGAACTGAGCAAGCGAGGGCAGGCGACCCGTCCGATTCCCAGGCTGGGGGGCGGCTCCAAGGATTTCCAACACCCGGTTCCTGGCAGGTCAGCAGCCCCGTCGGCCCGCGGCGCGTCACGGAGCACCTGCCGGCCGGGGGAGGGGCCACCGCAGGCAGGTCGGGCCGTGTTTGTCCCGTCGACACCCAGACGTCCCTCCTCGGGGGGGATCCCGCGTCCTCGTCCCAGCCCCAGTCACGGGCTTGGATGTTCTGGTTAAAAATAGAACTTCAGAAGCGCACCGTCTGAGCAGGGTTGGCGGCCACACGAGGCCGGGCTCGGCAGCTCCGCGCTGGCACGCGTCGGTCTCGCTCTCTGGCAGCGAGCCTCCTGCCGCCCAAAGCCCGCGATTCCTCTCCTCAAACGCGGACCAGGACCGGCAGACGCTCCCGGCCCTCGAAGGCGACGCACTCAGAGTCACAGAGACGCACGGGCCCGCGCGGGCTCTCGCCAGAGGCCGACTGTGGGGCCAAGCTCAGAGCTGGGGGCAGGTCACACGGGGAGGAAGCCAGGCCCGGCCTCCTGGCGGGGAGGTGGGCGCGGCCCGGGCAGCGGCGTCCCCACACACTCCGCGAGGCTGACCCGCTTGCACAGGAGCAGGCCCGGGGCAGAGGCAGGACGCGCTGCCCTTGGCGTGTTTCAGCTTCTCAGTAGCTTTCCTCCTCGGAGCTGCGTCCCGCTCTCCACAGGCCGGGGCGCCGACCGGGGCAGGCAGGAGGGGAGCGCTCTTCCAGCGGCCACGGGAGTCGCCGCCGGCTTGTGTCTCCTTGTGCAGCATCAGCTGCTGCCCCTCACGTCCCCCAGGAGGCCCGGCCCCCAGGCGCCCGCCGCTCGCAGACGCTGGCCCATCAGCACCTTCCCACCAGCCTTCCGGCGCCCAGCCCCGCCTGGGGTCACTAGCCGGTGGACGTGCCAGCGTGTCTTCATGGTGGCCTCCTGCCCTTGGGGGCCCTACCAGCTCCTTGCAGCCCCCCGAGTGGTCCTGCCCGCCGGTCGCCATCCTGGCCCTGCCCCTGCATCACCCCCAGGAGCGAGCTGGGCCCTCCCCGTGTAGGCCTAAGGGCCTGCGTTGGCCCCGTCCAGCCGGTGTGCGCTCAGGGTGTGGGTAAGCACGCGGGCCCCCTTCTACCCGCCGCTCACCTGCGCCCCGGTGACCCTGTGGCTCAACCCAGGTCAGGCTTGCCCTCGGGGCCCCAGTACCCTGCCCAACCTGCAGGGCGGGTCTCCAACACCTGTCAAATCAAAGGGTCACCGATCGGTCACACTGGAGCCGCAGCGTGGACAGGGACACCTGAGACCAGCCCTGGTGAGCGGTCAGCTCCGTCCCGGAACCTGGTCTTCCGGGCACAGGGGACCGAGACCACCGGATGCAGGCAGGATGTCCACTCAGAGGCAACAGAGGGACCCGGGAAAATACCGCCGTCCCCCAGTGCCGCCGTCCACCACCAGCCCTCGGAGGGTGAACAGGCCGTCCAGGAAGGAGGGCGGGGAGTGGGGAGGGCAACGGAGGGGCTCAGACTTCTTGGGCCCTTAGTGTGCGGCCCACTGGGGACTGGAGAGCAGCCCCCCAGGCGAGCCAGCTCTGAGCCCCCATTCCTTAAGTGAAGAAAAGTCCAGTTGGGAACATCTCCAGGAGATTCAGCTGAGCGGAAAGAGAGGAGGGTCAGAGCGAGGTGCCGGGGCCTCGTGCTGAGAGGGACGGCGTCTGTGAGCTCCTTGAGCACCTGTGCTGGGACTGATTCAGGCCACCCGTGACCTTCTGTCCTGCTCTGACCGGGAGGGACCGGGGGTACCCGAACTTGCCAGAGGCCACGCGCACCGCCTCCTCCAGGGGCCGCCGCACCAGGTCCCTTCCAGACCGGGGGCGCGCCCTGACCGGGAGCGCAGGCCGAGGTCACGGGGCCGAGGAAGCCCAGCAGCAGCGCGCACACACATCCTGTCACTAGGACTCCCCAGCCAGCGGGCCCCGGGGCTTGAGGGCAACCCCGATCTGCGAACTATACTGAGCAGCACCTAGAGAACACCCTGAACCAGGAGAAAACTCCCGGCACCTTCCCCAGGTGCCGCATGCCTAGAGTGGGGCTTCCTTTCCCGGTGAAATCGTGGCTCCATTTAGGGTAAAATCGCCCCGTCCCTTGGAAGCCAAGCGCGTCTGTGCTGTCCCCTCCAGCAGGAGCCAGTCCCCCAGGAGCTGCTGGTCACTGGGGCGGGAGGCGGGGGGGGCGCGGGATGAAACGTGGAATGGCTGGGGACTTCCGGGGAGGGCGTACCCGCCACACGTCTGGGCTCCCCGTGCACACGTCCCCGGAACAGCCAAACAAGAGCCAGAGAAGCCTCTCCAGTGCGGGGGCCCCCACCGTGCCTCCGACAGGCAATCACACCACGAGCCAAAACTCGAAAGGCCTTGAGCTGGACGTTGCTGCATCCACAGTGGGCTGCATACCCAAAGGGCAATGACACCCCTTCTTTGACCAGAATTTGGGCTCGAGAGTCCAGTCAGGCCCTGGTGGAGGAGGGAACTCAGGACCACGTGAGAAGGAGCCAAAGGAGCCGCGGGCGCTGGGTCGGCGTCCGGACAGAGTTGAGAGCCTGTGAGCTCGGCCTGTGCCTGCCTTAGGGGAGAGAAGCAGCAGCCACGGGTCCTGGGGACATTGCCAAGAAGACCCAGGGGTCGTGAGGGCGCCGCCTGCGTCTCACGGAACCCTTTTCCCCCTGGAAGCCAGCCAGAGCCAGCTATGGACAGCGCTAGGGAAAGAGAGGCCAGTGGGGAGACAGACAGCAGGGACGGGCAGGGAACGTGCACCCGAGGGAGGTCAGAGGACCCGAGGGGGAAGTGGCCCTCCAGAGCAGACAGGTCTCAAGGAGGACAAGGACCCAGAGCCGGGGCTGCCGTGGAGACGCAAGGAGAAGCCTGGAGAGGGGTCGGGCTGAGAGCAGGGGGCGCGTGGCACAGACAGACGCTCCCTGTGGGGCCAAAACAACATCGGGGACGAGGCCACGGGGTCGAAGAAACCACGGAAAACAAGGAAACAGCGAGTTCCAGTGAGATGAGTGTGTGGAATCCAGAGGTGACCCGCACCGAGCCGTTCGGGAGCAAGAGGGCGCAGAAGTGGGATTGAAGCTCAGAGCGCTGGACGGTGGACAATGTCCTCGAGCTCTCGGGGACACGGGATTGCCAGCCAAGACCCATCCTGGCAAAGCCTCAAGAACAAAGACACGATCGTGCATCGTCCATGGAAGTTCCGGCCACCTGCGCGCCTCCCGGAGGGGCCCCCCGGCTGCCAACGGAGCACAGCCAGCGGGGAGGGCCTGGAATCTGCAGATGCAGGGTGTGCGGCCGTCGGCCCTTCTCCCAAACGGAGACCTCAGAGCTCGCGCGGACGCATCTCCGGCAACGGGACTGGGTACCCGGAGCAGAGCGGCGTGAGGGCCCCAGAGGAGCAGAAGCCGTGGGCTTGGGACACACGCGCTCAAGTCCCTTCCACCTGGAACGGGCCCGAACAGTGGGGCGAGTGTCGCGGCAGGACCCGGAGCTCACCCTGCGCCCCTCCTTTGTGGGCACAAGATCACGACGTGAGGTGGGGGCCGTGGCCACGGGGTGGAGGCGGTGGCAGGTGCACTGACCCTTGCACAGGGGGTGGCACAGGGTTTCCAGGGCTCAGCACTGGAGCCGCTTGGCAGTTCCTGACAGTTTTGTCTGCAGGCGCTGGTCTCCGCCTCGGCTGCGGGTCCCGACGGCCGGAAGAGCGTCCAACGCCAGCCGCACCCCAGCCGCAGTCAGGGCTCCGCGGGTGGGGCCCCAGGGTCAGTGGTTGCACAAGTCGTGAGGACCCGTGTGCCTCTCGAGGTGAGACCCGGGACGGCCGGGTCCTCGAAACCCCTCTTCGCGGAGAGCGACGTTTCTCTGGTGTTTCCGCAGCTTCTGGTTTGCTTCAACTGGTTCCTCTCCGGTTAATTTCCAGTAAAATTAATGTATGTTTTATTAAAACGCTCTGTATGTATTAGCCCAATTTTTAAAAATGGTGTCTTTCTAGCTATGAATATGTGAGCGGTTAGATTTTGGGGAAGTTTTTTACTTTCTTGGTGGTTTTTTGTGTCGTTTGATTAAGAGCATGTATCGTGATTTGCAGAAATCGTGAACTCCTCCCTGTTGAAGGAAACACACCGTGGACTGAGAACGTCCCACGGAAGCACACGACGTGTCCTGCTGACGCTCCGGGGCTCCTGGCGGGCTGAGCCCTCTCCGGGTCCACTCAGTGTCCACCCAGGGAGCGGGCAAGGGGGAGGACGGGTTCCTCACTTTGGTGCCCAGTGACCCTGGCGGGCTGAGGGCCCCTTTCCTCCATGGACAGAAGCGACTGCGGCCTCCCCTTCCCAGCGGTTGTTGTTCGGCTCAAATGAGACGGCGGTTCTGGGAAAGAGACGCGGCCGTCATAGCCCCTTTCTTCACGGGGCCCGGCGGCCGCCACGGGGCATCGCAAGGAATGCGTTCCTTCCACAAACCGCCAAGTCTGCACGGAAGCACAGCCAGGGTGAGCGTCCGAGAAGGGCGTTTTAAGAATTATTTAGGATATAAAGGTTTAAAAGGCTAAACATTTTTGCTTTGTAGAGAAAACATCATTTTAAGAAACACATTAATGTTTAAAATATACTATAAAAAGGTAAACCTTTTACCCGATGTAACAGCAATAAAATGTTGGAGCGTCTCAAATAAAAGCTAATACATTTTTAATCAATCTAGCCTCAAGGAAGTGCAGTTTTGGAATATTTTAGGGAAACCTTTTATGATAAACTTTCCACTTCTGCCAACATATAACATTTAAAATTATATTTAGTATAAAAAGATGATGCCACATTATAGATTTAGTTCATAGGCCCCGTTCCAAAATTGGGAAAGTAAGAAAAAAATTTTGAAGTAATAAGGAACATTTTCTTTTCCCAAGAAAAACCTCAAATGTTCAGGTCCAAAATAAATTCCAAATAAATAGTGAAGTTCTGACCAAGAAAATTATGGCGGAAATACTGAACCCAAACGTTCGGGGGAAGTGGGGCTGTGGACCTTCGTTTCCGGCGCATCTCTATTTCTGAGCCGAGGGACGCTCACCCGGATCCCGGATTGTCCCGATTGTTGCAAGGACCCAGGATGGTGGGCTCCGCCTGGGTCTCTACACATGGGCTCCGCCAGGGTCCACAGGAAGCGCTCTGAGCAGTGGACATCCCAGATCGGGCCATCAGTGCATCGCGGACAGCCAGCAAGTGCCTGTGTGCCCGGCTCGGCGTCCGTCATGTCCGTGTAGATGCCACCAAGACTCTCCACTGACGCGGGTCAGGAGTTAGCGGGGTCAGGAGCACGGCTCTCTGCCGGAAGTCCTCCAGGGTTTCCCCGCGGGGGCCGTGCGTGGACTCGGCGCCTGCGTCTGGAGCACCTTGTGTGCCAGGCACCCCACGGCGTCGTGGGCCAGCAGAGCCCCTCCCTCAGCAGAGGGGACTAATCTCTGCCTGTCGAGGTTAGTCAATCGAAGCCTTCCCTGGCCATCAGTGCAGGGTCGGGGTCATGGATGCCCAGAAGCAGGTGGCCCGAGGACAGACGCATCCCGCCCGAATCGGGTGAGCCCCAGGGCCGCACACCTGCCCGCGGGGGAGCGCACCAAGGCTCGGGAGTGGCGGGACTGGGTCTGAAAGTCTGCATCTTGGGTTTCGAGCTCCGCGGACTGCGCCTGCTCCAGGCCTGCCCGCGACTCGCCCGCTCTGCCCGGGCTGGATCCCAAAGAGAACGTCACAGCGCTTTGTGGGTTCCATGCACTCTGTTTTCGGGGCTAAGTGCAGCCTGCGTTACCCCGAGTGGGTTGTCTTGTCCACCGGGCGGGAATCCCGGGGAGGCTGTCCTGCCCCCGCTGCTGCCATGCCCTCGCCTGCCGACTCGTCCACCTCACCCCGACGACCCGGGCTGGGGGTCCCCAGGACCGAAGAGTGTGGTGGAGTGTGGCGGCCCCCAGATGTCATGGCCGTGTCTCCCGACACCCGTGCGTGCAGCCGCCTTCGGAAAAGGATGAAGACCTCGACGTGACATGGTCCTCGCTCGTCCGGGCGGACCCTGAGTGAGGCAGAGGCGGGGTCGTGCGGCAAGTCCGGGAAATCCAACAAGCGCGGGGCTGTCGACGGCCGGACAAAACCCAGAATCTCCCCCAGAGCCCCTGGAAGGAGCGCAGCCCTGCCAACTCCTCGACTTTGACCTCCCGAGTTGTGAGAGAGGGCACTTCCGCGGTGGTAAGCCCCACGTTCATGGTGATTGGTTAGGGCCTAGACAACTAATGCAAACATCTTCGTCCTGGGCGGTCCCAGCTGTGTGTGTACCCGCTTGTCTCAGGAGAACGAGCCGCTTCCCAAACACCAGCGAGCGAGAACGACGGCTTTCATTCAGCTGAGACGAGACCTCACCTCACCCCGGGCATGCGTCAGGTGCCCCGTCTGCACACCTGCCCTCTCCCCCGGAAGCCCGGTGGGACGGCGTCTGCCCTCAGCCCCGGGGCCGCAGCCAGCTCTAACTCTGGCCCGAAGCCGCACTCCAGCGCCGGCGAGCCTGTCCCCGCCACAAACTTCCGCCGTGGGCCCGTCCCGCCCGCCCCACACCCGCCACCCCGCGGGCCTGCTCAGCCTCCACGGAGCCTGCCGGCGGCTTCCTGCGCCTCCCCTGGCAGGGGACACTTCGTAAAGATACTGGAGCCACACGGTCCCGCTGAGACCCGGGGGTCTCCGCTCGCAGCACCAGTGACCCTGGGAGGCAAGCCCTGGACAGGTCAGGTGGCCGGTCCCCTCAGCCATTGCTTGGGCCGCGGGCTCTGGCCCCTCAGTGATGTTTGGAGACCAGCGCCCGTGCTGGTGTCGGTCCTGTCGGCGCCGGTGCTGGTGTCGGTCCTGTCGGCGCTGGTGCTGGTGCTGGTGCCGGTGCTGGCTCTGGTGCTGGTGCTGGTGTCGGTGCTGGTGTCGGTGTCCGCCCCCGTCCCGGTTCTGGTCCTGGCTCCTGAGCGCGGCCGTGCCCGGTCGCTGTGGCCGCTCTGAGCTTCTCGCAGGGACCGTTCTCCTGGCCCCGACTCTGGAGGCTGGCCACACGGGGCAGCATGGAGAGCAGGTGCCCTGCCCTGGGGGACAGCACGGACCGCTTCAGGCCCACTCATGAGGGTGCCCCAGCTCGCTGACCCTCGTTGGGGACCCTCAGGCCCAACCCACTCCACCTACTGGCTCCGAAGTCACGAAGTTACCCACAGCCTTCAGGTGTCCACCAGCGGGCGGCTACGAATGGTGGGCGCAGGGGAGAGGGGTCCGCGCTCTGCTGGGCTCGGTCTCTGGCCCCAGAGAACAACATCTGCTGAACTGGAATTTGTGGCCCTGGTGTGGAGCTGGGTGCGGCTCGTCCTTCTGTCTGGGGACGGGTGGTGGCAGCCCCCTGGGGCAGGAGGGCAGGGGTGGCCGGCCAGGGGACCTCTGCACCACCACGTCCACACCGAGCTGGCCCCCAGGGCTCTGGGTCCCTCCTGCGGGCCTGAGCCAGGGCCAACGTGAGGTCAGAGGTCACTTATCAGCCGTCTCGGGCCCCCGCACCTGGTCGTGTTCCCTGAGCTTGCGGAGAAGCAGCGGACGTGCATCTCTGCGGACGTCTCGGGGGAAGGTGGGGTGTGAGTTCCACCTGCTGTGACAGGACCCAGCAGGCTCGGTGAGGGGACAGACAGACGGACACCTTCTCCCGTGAGCGGCCGGGAGGACCCCCTCAGCACTTCCGGATCCTCCCGAGTGTGGGTGCAGAACGAGCGAGCATTCTCGAGTCTCCGAGAGCCCAGCGGGGACAGCCGCCGGGGAGCCGGGCCCTCGGAGCGCTCGGGCCGGGGCGCCCTGGGTTGTCCGTCAGACACTGCCGATGAGCGCGCGGCAGCAACCGCAGGCTTTGTAGTGAAGGAGCGCAGGGACGGGCGGTGACAGGACGGGCCCCCCACGGGCCACTCGTTCTCAAGCAGGTTCCCCTCGTGGGCCTGGCTTCCGGCTTGAACAACGTGGACACGGTCCTGCTGACGAAAATGCCTTCTCGCCTATCTCGGGCCTCTGGAGAGCTCTTCTCCCGTTGTGTGTCCCAGTCCAGGGCGTGCTGGCCAGACCTTCCAGAGCTCTCCACCGGTCCCCCACCCAGAGGGCCGGAGATGAGCATGGGTCCCCTCTCCTAGGCCGGTGGAGGTGAGGACCCTGGGGGAAGCCCTACCCTCACCTCCACCCCAAGGCTGGTGGGCAGGGGGCAGGATGAGGCCTCCACGGACCTCCTGAGCTCAGGCCCGACCCCTCCCAGCCCCAAAGACCACGCACCTGGACACTCGGAGGGCAGCTGGTGGGCTGCCTCCCCATCACTGCCCCCAGAAGGGGCCAGGAAGGAGCTTCACGGAGCACACGGAAAAGGCGACGTTCCCTGGCCTTGGTGCCAAGCCCAACCCCACCCCCAGGACACACACCGGCACAGCTGGAGGCCCCAGGGGGACGGCTCAGGAGGCCGTGGGGCTCCCTGTGGGAAGCAGGTGGGGGCGCGGGCAGGCCTGCTGGGAAGTCTGGCACCCCTGGCCCCACACTGGACAGGGTCCGTCACCTGCCCATCTGGAAGCCCACCCACCGCTGGCGGGGACACAGGGGTAGTACTTGGGCCCGGACCGGGGGAGGGCTTGGGCGACCTGTGTCCCTGGAATCCTGAGACGGCCCTAGCCCGGCGTGTAGCTTCCATGGCAGAAAGCGGCGGAGGTCCTCCCCAGAGCACGCTGGCCGCGGCGCCCGCGCACACCTCCACTCGCCCGCGCAGCGGCTCGCACGGCCCGCTGGGAGGAGGCCCCCGCCGTCCGGTCGCTGCGCAAGCCCCCGGCGCAGGCACCTGTCCGGCCAGGAGTCCCGGGCGGGGCAGAGGCTGGGCCCCGCTCTGCCCCTGCTCTGCCCGGAGGGCCGACTCGGTGCCAAGGTCAGGGTGAATTCTGACTTCGCGGAAATGCAGATTTGGAGAGAAAACTGAAGCACTTTCCTCTTCAGAAAGTGCCTGTGCGAGAGCGTGTGCCGACCTGTGCGGACGGACGGACGGACTCGGAACCAGCCTCCAGCGCGGAAGCGGGAACCCGCCCGGCTCAGACCTCACGGGCGTTCGGGGCCGTAGGACGTGCGGCTGAACCTGGCAAGGCTTCCCCGACGGAGGCCACTCGGGGGCCCAGTGGGCTGTGGAAGCCCAGCCGCCCCCCAGCAGCTCGCCTGTGGCTGGGTCTCAGGCGCGTCACGCAGGGGGGCTGTGCCCCTCACGCGTGCCCACCGGCCCAGAGGCACCACCTAGAGGCTGTCGTGGGCCTGGGGGCGGTGGGGGCCGGGTGAGGGTCCACGGCCGGCGAGTGGCACCAGGTGAGCGGCGCAGGCACGGTGGGCCTAGACGACCTCTGGGTCCTGGCGGGAGCCGGGATTCTCGCCCCACGCCCGTCCCCCTGCCCCTGGCCCGGCACGTGGGACCCCCGCGGGCCGAGCCACAGCGGTCATCCTCCGCCCATGGTGGCCCCACCGTCCGCAGACAGAAGCGGCCCCGTGCTGGCCTGCCCAGGGAGGTCACGCTCCGCGCCCCGCCGAGATCACCACGAGCTGCCGGCCGGAGCCAAGAGGGCAGAGGGATCCCGC
Source organism: Neogale vison (assembly GCF_020171115.1). Lineage (NCBI taxonomy): Eukaryota > Metazoa > Chordata > Mammalia > Carnivora > Mustelidae > Neogale > Neogale vison. The sequence goes on from NC_058092.1 coordinate 239,839,062, forward strand.
GCTGCGGGTCTGACCCGTGACCCGTGCCTGGTCCCCCTGAGCCGGTTCTTCACAGCCCACCGGCTCTGGCCATCCTGGTTGCGGCCGGCAGGTGGGCTTGGGCGTGGTCCCAGGTAAGGTCCGGCGCCTGCCGTCATGGGGCCGAGGTGGGACCCTGGCACTTCTAACGTCCCCTGTGGGACGGGATCCCAGGAGCCGTCTCTGGGGGTCCCACGTCAGGGAGGACAGGGACCCTCACGCCTGGGGTGACTGAGGCCGGGGCCCCCGGTTTGCAGACGTCAGCTGGGCCTGCAGTTCTGGGTCCCCCCCAGGGACCAGCCTTCCCCCTCCAGCCTGACCCACGGGGGCCCTGTCCTCTCCTGGGCTACTGACAACTCAGCCAGAGGCTCCTCGCTCCCTGGGCTCCCGACCTCTGCTGCCAGACCCTGGCCCACTCCTTGTCCAAGCAAGGCCCACCCCTGCTCCGAGTCACCTGGGAAGCGGGGAGCGAGGCCCTGGGGTGTGGGGTGGACCGTCCACTACGCCATCCTGCAGACTCGGTCTCCCTGGGCCCAGCGTGGCCTCTGTGTCCTGCCATGGGACGGGCAGCTCAGGGAAAGACAGGCAGGTCTTGGCCTGCCTTGGGAACGTCTGCCCTGCCTCCCCTGCCCGCTGGAGGTCCACCGGCCCGGAGCTCTCCCGTGAGGAGCAGCTGTGCAGAGCAGAGCCGGAGCAGGACCCGACCAGGGCGAGGAGGATGTGGCTCGGGGCCTGGGGGACCAGACTGCCGGGCCATCTGCCTGCTGGGAGCTGAGCCTAGACCGCCCTCCCTGAGCAGCCTGGTAACGGCCCATCCCCGTGCGGGCAGCCACTAGTGGCACCATCTCCCTGGTGGGGAGGGTCCGCCACGACCTCCTCGGGGACCCCACACTGCCTGTGGCCATCATGGCTGAGGAAGCAGAGCCGTGGGCGGGATGCTCGGCTACCAGCCCTTGAGATGCGGGATGGCCCGTGCCTGCCGAGGCTGCAGCGTGAGGAAGGACACGGGCCGCCCGCCCGGCCTCCTCCACTGTGCAGGTTCTCCAGAAGCGACCACAGCTGCCCCCCATCCTGCCCCCCGAGACCTCACAACACAGCAGGCTGACGCAGGAATCAAAACCACGTGTGTCACCTGGTCCACCTGCGGTGCAGCTTTGGTGGAACCGACCCACTCTGTCCACCGACACGGCAGGGCTGGTTTCGCCAAAGCTGTGGGAGCCGGGGTGTGGCCGGCCCCTCCGTCCTTGTGCCCTATGCTCGGGCACCGGTTTACAGACACACCTTCCTAACGGGACACCTGCGGTACGTTATGCTGCTTTGTTTCGGAGACTGTGGGAATGAGCAGCTCGTGCCTAGTCTCCGGGGCCAGCCAGCCCCGCAGCAGTGGTGTCCCACCCGGCACCGCCGGGGACCAGCCGACGCCGGAGGTCTCCCCACGCACGAGGCGACAGACAAGCCACCCGAGTGACCCTTGCGCCTCACGGGCTGGTGACCGTGGGGACAGGAGACCCGACCACATCTGGGTCTAGCTGGAGTGGCTGGAGGCACGGGAAGGGCTGGGGCGTGGACCGGCTGACGCTGGACAGAGGAGACCCCCCGCCCAGGCTCTCCAAGCTCTTCCAGGGACCCCAGTGGCATGAGCACACAGAGCAAGACCCGTCCCTGGGCACAGCACGCCTGCCGTCCCACCTCCCCGCCGACCTTTTCCCGGCACAGACCGCCCGTGTGCCGGGAGTGCCCTGGCCCCCAGAAGTCACCCCGCTCGCCCTCGTGGTGCTCCTCCTCCTCGTAAATGGGAACTGGCAACACCGCTATTTGGGGACGAGCCGGGATCTGGCCAGGAGGCAGCCGTCTGCAGGGTGCGGCTCAGTGGGTTCCCCGCAAGGATTTCATGCCCGAGACCACACCTGCACGGGGCCACCGTGCCCATGGGGAACGTGACCCTGGGTGGACGCTAGGGTTGGTGGGGGTGCCAGGCGTATGCTCCCCGGGGAGCAGGCCCAAGGCCCCAGCCCTGCAGCTGTGTGCCTGCCCGAGCATCTGAGGGCAGGGTTTTGTGCTGGTCACCTCGCCGAGAGCAGAGAGAGGCTGCCCTCGGAGCCCGGTCCCCAGGCCACAGCCTGGTTCTGACCCTTCTGGGTTCAGAGCTGGGGCTGGCACAGCGGGGCTCGGAGCAGGAGGGCTGCACTCCACCTGAGCCCTGGCTTTGTTTGGTCCCCTTCCGTGTCCCTAATGTGTCCCCAGGACAGGTGCTCCTGTCTGCATTTGCCGTCTGTCCGTCTTTGCAGGACTTCTGTGGGCATCGCTTCTTGCAGAGCGAGGCCATCGCGGGCACAGAGACAGGATTTCCACTGGGACAAACCCGTCACCCAAACACAGACACACCTGCTGGCAACGCGGCCACCTGGGGGCAGAGGGCAGAGTACGGACTCACGCCATTCTGCCAGCGCGTCAGAGAGGGTAGAGGGTCCCGGGACGATGTTCCCGTGGCTGCGTGGGCTCAGCACTGCACGGTCTGTGGCGGCCAAAGACATGAGGGCAAGGCCCGGCCTCCACGCCAGGCCCCTTCCGCGAGTTCTTGGGGGCCCTGACTCAGGAGGACCACAGGGACCCTGGATTCTGTGGCAAGCCACAAGACGGCTCCTCTGGGGTCACGCTACAGCCCTCCCAACGTTCCCAGGGCCTTGCGGGGGACACACGGGTCTTGTCGGAGGTGAGGAGAGCTGAGCACTGCCACAGGTCACAGACCAGACGGGGCCCCCCGGCACGGGCTCCCAGCCTCAGGCCGGCAGCCAGCTCTGTCCACCCCAGCTGCTCCGAGTCAGCGCAGGGACCCGCCACGCTGACCACCAGCCCCCAGACAGGCCAGGGCTCGCTCAGAGCTGGCTGAATGTGACCGTGGAGGACGGCACTGGGCAGACCCACTGTGCACATGGTAGACGTCCACGCCGCGCTGGGCGGCCAGCAAGGGTGGCAGCAGCGAGTGGGGACAATGGTTGTGCAGAGCCCATCGGAGCCCCAGGCCACGGCTTCCAGACCATCCTCACAAAGGCTTTCTGGGGAGAGTTAGAAAGACTCAAATGAATGACACGGACCTCGGTGAAAACCTGGCAGAGAATAACCTCCTTCCCGGCTCATGGCCCCGGGAGACCCTGGGACCCGCAGTGAGGGCAGGGCCCCTCTTGGCTGAGGTCCGTCTGTCTGTCACACTGTGCGTGCGGCTGTCTGGGGGACAGGCCAGGGAGCAGGCCCCGGAGCAGGTGGGATGAGCGCTCCCCATCCCCCGATGGCTGTGTCATCACACAGGCCGTGGACCTCGACCCTCGGTCATGGTGCGCTCCCTGTGCCCAGCAGCCTGATGGGTGCCAGCAGGGGTGGGAGGAGGGCAGAGCAGGAACCCCGGGGGCACCCAGCGCCTGAGCCAGTGAGGTGCCCCCATGGAGGAGGGAAGGTAGCAGACAGGCACGAGGACACTGGGCCTGCAGTAGGAACAGGGGTCCCGCACGGCATGGCCAGGGCTGAGCTGCCGCTTCTCACCTGTAGCATCGGGGGAGGCTCCTTCCCCTCCAGACCAGGCTTCCTGGCTCCAGCCCCTAAGTTAGCCAAGTGCCCAGTGCCAAGAACCTCATGTGGGATATTGAAAACGTCCAGTTCGCCAGACGGCTCCCTGCGGCTCCCCAAGGGGGGACAAGGGCTTGTGGTGGACAGCAGGTGCTGGCAGGAAGGTCCTGCAGGAACCTCCCGGGAAACAGGGCCGGGTCAGGCCCGACCTCCGCCACCCCGTGCCGAGCGGGTTTCCCTCAGAGATGTACGTTTGCTCCCATTTGCTGCGGACGCCTGTCTCTTGGGGTTTGCCCCTTGTGGCTCCACCACACGTGCAGGTCCCGAGCTGCCCAGGGGACAGTCCCAGGCTGGGGGTCCGGGGAGGGGCTGGGCCACCGGCCACTGGGACTAAGTCCGGAGCGTCACACCTGCTGCCTGTCCTCAGGCCCGGCTGGCCAGGACGCACGTCATCAGAAGAGACGGTCAGGGCCGCCAGCGGCAGCGCTTTCTCCAGGGAGTGTCCTCACGGGATGGTCGAGCAGCCGTCTGGGGCCTGGCCCTCGGGCACTGTGCAGCCGGACGAGGAGAGCCTGGCAGGCGTCCTCAGCCCATGCGGGTTTGTGCCTTCCCCCTGCCCTGGCCCAGGCCCCAAGGTCGGCTCAAGGACAAGCGATGGAAGCAACAGGCGACAGAACGGAGGCGGACTCGGGCCTTAGCCGCCCGCCGACTTGGGCTTCCTGTGGAGTCTGCGGCCGAGCAGGACCGCCTCCCGGAGGCTCCCAGCCCAGCGGGTAGCACAGCTGACCGCACCGCTGCCCGTCCGCTGGCCGCCCGAGCCCGGGGCCTCCACGGGGCCGCCTGTGGCCCCCGCACGTCCCCTAGCGCTTTCCCTCGGCCCCCGGGATCCGTGCTGCCCGCCTGCAGCCTCTGTGGGGACGTCCCAGCGCAGTGAGCAGGGAGCTACCTGCACATCCAGAGTCGGGGACGTCCCGGGCCGGAAGGACACCCCCGCTCTGCCGAGGCTGCACCTCACACGGAGGGAGAAGCCTTCGAAAGTCACCGCAGGGCCCTGTGTCCCACACAGACCTGCCCCCAGCAGCCGGCGGCTTCTAAAGGTGACGTGTGACGGCGCTCTGAGGCGAGTCTGCCGTGTAAATGCCGGGACGGAGAAAAGCTCTCTGGCTCCAGGCGGGTCACGTTTCCCTCCACAGTGAGTCAGACGCTCCGCGTCACCTCCAGCCTCAAGGTGCCGGGCAGGGACCCGGCTTCCCCGTCACCCGCCGGTCCAGCACAGCCGGTGGCCACACCGCACCGGAAAGCCGACCGCCTCCCTGCCTCGTGGCACCTCTCTGTCTCGCGGGAGGCGCCCTCTCTCCTCCAGGAACTTTCTGGAGGGGTGAGTCGGCCCTGAGTTGGGGGGTAACCTGCCCAGGACGGCGTTCCTTCTCCGGGCCGTGACCCAGGGCACGCAGGGGCATACGCCTGGCCTGTGGACACATCCCCGTCGGGCCTGTCTTGGGGACGCCCTCGAACCCGCAGTTGGAATTGTCTGGCTCACTTCCTGTGTGCGGTGGGATGCCCCGGGGGCCACCCACATCCCCTTCTAGTGTGAAGACCCCACAGGGCACCCGTCCCCCGCCGGCGGGCGTTAGGTCACCCCCAGTTCAGGTATCAGGAGCGACAGCACGGGGAGCTCACCCAGCCTGGCTTTCAGACGTAGCCCTTGTTTCTCTGGGTCATTCCCAAAATCAGCGGGCAGGGTCACAGAGAGCACGACCCGGCCGCTGGCCATCTGCCCTGCCTCACCCTCTGCTGGCCCAAGGGACAAGGAGGTGACTCGGTCAGGAGGCGGGGGGTGGGAGGATGCTGCAGGGCCCTGGCACCAGGGGGTACGGGCACAGGGCAGAAGCGGACACGTCTGTCAGGCTCTCCTGAGCACAGGGGTCAGGGTCCCGGGGTCCTGGCAGCCCGAGCGCCTGAAGACAAGGGGGGTGTGGGGGCGCTGCCTACGGCTGGGGCTGGTGAACGGGGTCCTGGTGATGCCTGGATCCCAGAGCAGAGGTGCGGACCGCAGATCTGGGACCTGAGTGTGAGGCGTGTGCACACCGCCTGGCCAGGGACGGCTATTCCCTGCGGGGGGAGGGGCTGCCTGACCCCCGAGGCCTTGCAGGTCTGTTGGGGGGTGTTCTGTCCCCCAGGAGGGGGCCGGAGGTCACTGGAGGGTGAAGCAGCCACGTGACCGGTGCCGTCTGCCGGAGGTTGGAGTCCTCACGCAGAAGGTTGTCGCGTGGCCCCGGGCGGAAGGGGTGCACCGTGGGCTTCTGGAGAAATCCAGTGCGTGCAGGGCACGGCTGGTACCCGGCGTGGGGCGTGGGGCTCAGCACTGACCCACGCTCCAGCCTGGGCTTGCGGCCAGGGCATGGCCTTGGGCCCCAGTGTCCCCTCAGGAGCCAGGGATGCCCAGGTGAGGCTTTTCCTGAAACGTCAGGATTCGGCCAATGCGTGACCAGCAGGAGGCTATGAGTGGAAGGAGTCACTCGCGTCGCGGTGAGGGCTGTGCAGCAGGCCTCGGACAGGACAGGCGGAGGAATGTCTTCTCCCGGCGTCTGTGGGGGCCCCTGGGTGGGCACGAAGCAGAGGTGGGGAGGGGGCTTGAGCCGGTGGGGGGTGGGTCCAGAGCATCGTGTGTGAGAGAGCCGGGCACAGGGTTGCCCTGGGGTGCGTGCTCCGGACTCCAAGCCAGCGCGAGTCTGCCTTCTGTCGGGGGGTCCACCGAGAGCCCTGGAGGTCCTGTCTCCCTCCCTCTGCGCAGCAGGAGCAGACCGGGGCTCCAGGGGTCTCCAGGCCCCAGAGCCCCACCCCAGGCTGAGGCTGTCAGCTTTCACTGTCCCCTGGGCACAGGCTGGTGGGATTTTGTCCTGCATCCCCTGGGGCTTCTGTCAAGGGTTAACTTGGCCGCAGAGCTCCCCACAGGCCCAGCCCACCCCCGCCCTGCAACATGCGCGTGACCTCAGGCAGAGGGACACTGTCTACAGGCTGGGAGCACCCTGGACCTCACTGTCCTGGCAGTGGTGACCTCCTGACCCTCCAGGCCACTGGAAAAAGGGAGCCTCCTGCACAGTCAGACCCTCAGAGGGGGCTCCTCCTGGCATGTGGGGGCGATGCTTGCGTAACCCCGTACGCCTGTGCCCACGGCCCCACACCCGCTGCCTCCCCGCACCGACCCTGCCCCACACACCCTGACACAGTCCCTCCCCACAGAAACTCCCCCACAGACCCCTCCGGACAGACCCCTCCCCACAGCGCCAACACACAGACCCCTCCATGAGCACACATCCAGAAGTCCCTCCACACGGGCGGACCACACAGTCCCTCCCACGGGATCCCTCGACGGGGCCACTTCTGTGTCTCCAGACACACCGGTTTCCAGTAACGCTCGGCTCTTCCCTGAAGCCCGTGTTGGGGCTCCAGGCGGAGACGGGGGAAGTTCTCACCGCGGGAGCGACCTCTCCAATGGCGGCTCTGGCCGGGGTTTGATTGCGGCGGACCGGACGGAAGCCAACGAGCAAGCCCGGCACGGCGTGAGGGCTGGGCCGCAGGGCTCCGGGCGGTCCCGAGGCAGGAAGGCGCAGCCTCATCCCTCACGGGCCCAGCCCTGCCAGGGCCACGTTCCTGCGGAGAGGCGTGGCGGCCCCGGGCCCGGGCTGGCCGGCTCCCCGCCCCGGCTCGCCCCATCCCTGGCTCCTCTGGCCCCAAAGCCGGGAAGCAGGGCGGTGTGGCGGCTGGCAGGCTGTCCTGGAACGTCTGGGGCAGCGACTCCCATGGATCCACCCTGACCCGGGGTCTAGCCCGCCGCTCGCCGCCAGAGCCCCCACAGACGTGTGCTGAACCCCAATGCAGGAATGGAAAAGGATCCGGGGTTCACTCAGGGAGCACTCGATGGTTCTGTGTGTGCCCGAGAGCACTCAGTCCCCCGGAGCAGAGCGCAGAAACCTGCGCCTATGCTGGAATCCAGCCGCGACAGGACAAGCTGCTGAGGGGTGCCGTCTGGGAGCAGAGGCCAAAAACACGTGCTCTGGGCCCTTCCTGCCGGGCCCTTGCTGTGCAGCTCTAGACCCGGCCCCGGCCCGCTGGGACCCACCCCGGAGGAAGGGCTCCTCTGCCTGAGGTGCCGGCCGCTTCCTCCTGCCTCTGAGGACATTCTGCCAGCCAGGCCTGCTCCCGCCTGCTGAAGCCGTCTCTCCCCACTCTCTGGGCTCCCAACATCCCTCAAGGTGCAGCTCGGAGGCTGCCTCCTCCAGGAAGCCACCCCTGCTTGCTCCTCCTGGATAGTCAGATTGGCCGGCCCTTTGACTCAGGCTCAGTGCTGTCCCTCACGCCATAAAAGGCGGTCATTTCCTCCACTGGCTCCAGGCGCTCCAGACCCAAGCGGAGGACCCCCCACCCATCTCTCAGGGCAGCCTGCCCTCTCCGCGAGGGGGGACCCCTGCCAGGAGGGAAGCATCACCAGCATCACCTGGACCAGATGCTGGCTGTGCTGTGAAGCAAACACGTGGCCCATGAGTTCCTGTCACTGAGGACACCTGACTTGACAGTTGCCTGGGCAGCAGGGACACAGGCCAGCGCACACGGTGGGGAAACCAGGGCAGACGGCCGGGGCCTCCCGGGAGCACCCAGACAAGCACGGCGAGGTCAGCTCGTCCAGAGAAATGCTTCTGAGAGACCAGAGCCCAAGGCCCCTGATCTCCGCTCTGACTGCAGCCAGTCACCAAAGGAGAAAGGAGGGGGTCAGCATGGAAGTGGCTTCTCTGACCCTCCCTCCAACTGCCCCCCAAGCCTCTCCAGGGCACAACCTCCCCAAGAGGTTTCCTCCCCATGGGGCCTCCCCCGAGAGACCCAGGGGGTGGGTCCTTCTCTCCATTTTCTCCCCCTCTGTCCCTCTGTCTCCCTCTCTCTGCCCCCCTCTCTCTCATGACCACCGAGTCCTTTGCCTGTGAGTCTGGCAGGGTCTGGCCTGGGCCTGGCATCGAGGGTCCCAGCAGGGAGGACGACAGCCCTGGTCCTGGCCCCCAAGGTTCTCTCAGAGGCCCAAGAGCAGGGAGTGGGCGCCGTCGGGAGCAGAACGGCTGGCGAAGGGGGGCCGCTGGGGGGTGGATCCCAGGCCAGGAGAGCCAGGAGAGGTGGCCAGAGGGAGCGTGAGCTGCGAGAGAAGTAAGTCAGCCCCCGACCAGGCGTCTGCAGGTTTGACCTGGGAGCTTCGTGCCTCTGACGAGGCCACGTGAGAGGAAAGGCAGGACCCCGAGCAGCTGCCCGAGGACAGGCGTGAGCCGTGAAGGGACAGCCCCGGCCACCACCCTGAGAAGTCACGTGCTCCTGGAAGCAGGCTCCCTCTGCCTCTCCCGGGCCAGTGCCGGCCTCGGGGGCATCGGGGCCGGCCTCCCCATGAGGACACCCCCCAAGCTGGGACATCGAGGGGCGGCGGGGCGGGGGTCAGGCAGGACGGGTTTGGGACCGGCGGAGGAGACCCTTCCAGAGCAGGCCAGTGGCGAGAGCGCTCAGCGAGGCGAGGAGGAGCTTGCGGGGGTCCCGTGGTCCCGGCAGCCCAGAGACGCGAGCGCACGGGAGCCTCCTCCCTGAGGGCGGCTGGTCTCGGTGAGTCCGTCTGAGGGACAGCGGCCGACGCAGCCGGGCTGTCCCCACGGGGACGGCGAGCACCGCCGGGGACGGCGAGCACCGCCGAGAGCGGCCACCGAGCTCCGGGCAGCAGCGCCCGAGGGGCTGTGAGCCGCCGGCCCAGGAGCCAGCACCCCCTCCCGTGGCAGAGCAGCCCGACATGCTGCCGGGGCCCCAGCGGGAGGCCCGGGGGCCGTCCCCCGCCTGCCAGGGACGCCGGGGCCCTGGGCGCCGTGCACTCGAGGGCCCCACACGGGCTCCCCCGCAGGGTCAGGTTCACACGCACTGCTCAGGCCTCGAGAACTTAAGACGCACCGTTTCCCGTTCGCAGGTTTCGAACATCAGGATCGAGCATCAGATCCCATTTAACACCGTCTCTGCAGAGGGTCCTCCTCTCCCGTCTGCCAAGGACACTCGTCCTGCCGCCCACGGGTCCCAGCGCTGGACTGTGCGGACCCCCTGGATGGCGGCCCAGAGCTGCGTGGACGGAAGTGCCGATGTTCAGAAAGCAAAGACGAGCCCGGGGCCGGGACGGGGATCCTTTCCCTCCATCCAGATCCCTCTCCTCTCCGCTGCCGGCACCGCCAGGTCGGGGAGCGGCCACGCACGTCTGTGGGAGCGGCGGGGAGCGGGGGCTCTGTGGCCGCCAGGGTGGGGTCAGAGGACGTGGTCGCGGTCAGGAAACAGCAGCGGACGTGGGCTGGCCTCACCCAGGCACCGAGCGCCGTGTCCTTGCAGCGGTGACCTGTGCTGGGCAGGGCTTGTGTCCAGGACCCGCCGGTGGGGCTGCCACGTTCCCGGGCCTGTCCTTGCCCCACACCGGGCGCTCCGGGCTGCGGGGAAGTGTGCGAGCAGGGACGACCGTGCCGCGGACTCCAGGACGGGCGGAGGGCTGGACGCAGAGTGGGGGCTCTGAAAGGCCGACTGGATGGATCCGGCTGCGTCCAAACTGCATTTGGAGAAAATTGCTTGATCGAAAATCTTTTATTAAACCCAGGATTAAGAAGGCTTGTTTCATCGCGTTTCCGGAGCGACGGGATTAAAGCTGCCCCACAGAGAGATTCCAAAGAGGAACAGGACCTCTCCGCAAAGCTGCACCCTCACGGTCCGGGGGCACCAGGGTCCCAAGGCTCAGGGGTCTCAGCCAGATACCCAGGGGGGCGTTCTGCCCAGGGAGACGGTCAGGCCTGGCCTCAGGGCCCGTGTAGCCCTTTCCCCGCCCAGGACGTGTCCGCACACGTTCTTGACCGTTGTTCCCTGTACCACCCGCTGCAGACAGGCACCCCGTGGTCAGGACGAGGCGGGACAAGGCCCCGGACTGCTGGGAGGCCCAGGCCCTCCTGCCTCACACGCTGTCCCCGCAGGAGGCACCCCCCAAGCCCAGGGAGCAGGGGTGTCCCACCCGGAGGCTGGGCCGAGGGGTGTCAGGTCAGGTCCGTGAGACGCCGCTCACCTGCTTCCCCACATCCCTCCTGGGCAGGGCGACGGGTGCAGGCCGCCCCACAGACCGGCTCTGCCTGCTCAGGAGAAGGCTGACAGCCTGGCCAGCAAGGATGCCCCCGGGCTATCTGAGGAGGCCGGGCAGGGGCGGAGGTCCCAGCCCTTTGGGGTACCGTGAGGCTGGGGCTTGGGCAGGCCCAGGCTGATGGGCAGGGGCAGCGTGAGGGGTGAGGAGGGAAGAGGCCAGCGTGGGCCTGTGAGCTCAGCCTGGGGAGGTCGGGGAGGGCAGGGAAGACCACGGGCCAGGTGGCACCTGGGTCCCACGAACAGAAAGGCGAGTTCAGGGCTGCGGCGGGGCATGGCTGGCGGCCCGTGTGAGGCGCTGGCAGACCCTCCCGCCACGGACGGCCGTGGATGCCCGACACTTCCTCAGCCCTCCGTCCACCTCCCACTCACCTACATTCTCCTTAGTTGCTCCCCCGCACGCCATGCCAGCGGGAAGACGCTGCAGAGCATATGGGCGTCCTGGCCCAATATTCGGCGTCTGTGAGCTGTGTTTTGAAATGAATGAGGATCTTAGCTTTTGCAGACTTGCGGGCTGATCCACGGGCCGGCTCGGGAGCAGATGAAGCCTGGGGGGGCAGGTCTGCGCGGCGGCGTGGCCAGAGCGGTGGGCGTCTGGCCACGAGGGGTAGGACCCGCGGCTGGGCTTCGGCTCTGCGGCCCCGTCTCCCTGCAGACGTGGTTCCCACGAAGCCTCGAGTTTCCGTCCTCACCGCGGTCCTGCCCACGGTCTGTCTGGTGCTCGCGTCGCGGGAGAACCGGGCGGTGGGGGATCCAAGGGCGCCGCGCCGGCTCCTGCGGGACGTAGCTGGGCAAACACGCACTGTGCTCACGAGTTCTTCCTCGGGGCTCAGCGGCTTTCCTACCTCTGTTGCCACACAGCGTCTGCCTTTTCCCGGCTGCTCGACTTGTTTTTCAGTTTGCAGTTCGTTTTGTTCTCTTCCCATTTTGCTCTGTGACCCAGGCAGACGCAGCGAACGGAACGGGCCGCCCTGAGGAGCTCGTGAAAACACCCGACCGTCCCGCCGTGAAAATGTCACGTTCTTACTGTTTAAGCTGATTTTATTGTGTTGTTTTTTTTTTTTTTACAAAAACAAAACAAAGGAAACCTTCTATACTCAGGAAAGCGACGTCTGAAACGGGGGCGCAGAGACGTGCGTTGCCCACACTCGCCCTCCGTGGGGCCCCCGCGGGCCCTGAACTACGGCCATTCCAGCCGCTCAGGGAGGAACAGCTGACAAACAGACATTAAAGAGGATTTTTATGCTTGCGGATGTCTTCAATCACGAGGAGGAGCTGTTCCGGGACGCGAAGCCCTGGGAGACAGACTCGGGGCCGCCTGCGCTGCCAGCACCGGGACACCGGTGACTCGGGATGTGAATCTTCACACAAACCACGATCCTAACAGAATTGCCAGGTGGAGACGTGCTTCTGAGCACATCGATCTGGTGAAATTGCTTTGGCTCAAGTGCCCAGAGCCCTGGCAGGAACCTCCCAGCCACAGCGCAGTTGAACGGGTGGCCCTGGCCAGGGCACGTGCCCAGGGATGCAGACAGGCCAAGCGGGCCGCATGGGGGACCAAGAGGCTCGAGCTGGGCCAGAGCGCTCCAGAGCGGCTGGTCTCCTGGGCCGGCTGCCAGGAAGGGGCCACGGCCAGTGGTGTCCTGAGATCACGGCCTGCTCTGGGATGGAGCCTTGCAGACGAGGTCAGGGCAGGTGCTGAGCGAGTATCAGGAGTGGTCAGGGTCACCAGAGGCAGAGCAGGGTGCTGGAGGGTGGTGTGTGTAAGGGCAGAGTTCCCGGGTTCCCCACCAAGAGGACCCCAAGACATGACGTGGGCTGGAACCAGCTTTGCCTGTATCCACCACCCTGCACGGGGCTGCGGGGCAGGTGTCCAGCCCTTACCGACGGGGATGGGCAGAGAATGGCCCCCACAGAAGGGGACTCCCCGGAGCCACCCCACCTGGGAACCAGGCCCTGGGACACAGGCTCCCACCCCAGCAGGGACGGAGCCTTTCAGGAAACATCAACTACCGGTTAGTGGTTCAGGTCTGGAAACTGGACTAGACCTACTCTAAAACCATCGAACCGCTCGGTGTCTACACTTCGGTCTCGACCCAAGCACAGCCTGGCCGCCGGCTGGGTGAGAAGCAGGATCCAGCCAAGGAACGGTCAGGCAGAAGGCCCGGTTACGAGGGCTGCCCCTCCTCCCCAGACTCGCCTTAGCTTCTGGGTCTGCAGGACACACGCCCCTCTCCTCTCCACAGAGCCGGCGCCGGGGCCGCGTGCTCTGCCGGTCGACAGAGCCGTGAGAGGAGCCGCATTCCCGCCACGAAGACGTCCTCTGGCAGAGCGAGGGAGATGCTGCCTCACCCCGGGCCTGTGGGGCTCCAGGCTCCCTTCCAGCCCCAGGATGCGTGGATGGGACATGCTTTGGAGTCACCTCGACTTCCTCACGGCCCCGTCACTAACGGGACCTGCGAGCGGCCCGTGCCACGTGCTCTGCTCCGGGCACCAACGGGTCCCTGCGGTTTGTGGAACCCTGCTCCGTGTGGCGCGCCCGACCTCACTGGGCTGGCCCAGGACTGACCGCGCACGTGTCTGTGTGGTGCAGGTCCTCGGGGCGAGAGTGGGTGGCTGGGGTCACAGAGAGCTTACGGCGAGCACATTGCACGCTGGTCTATGCCTCAAGACTGCTCCCGGTTCCCGAGGGAAGCTCGGTCCTTCTCCGATGGGCTAGTCGGTGGACCATGTGGGCAGGCTGCAGGGATGGGGACGGCCATCGCAGGGCGCACAGTCAGCAGAGACAGACAGGAGGGCCTCAGAGAAGAACGGGTGAGGAGCTGAGAGGCAGCTGCCCCAGGAGTCGGAGCAAAGTCCCCGACATCCAACACCCCCATGCGGCTGAGGGCTACTGTCCCCCAACACCCACCACGGCTCCCCAGGCCTGCGAAGCCAGCGAGGATCCTCGCGCACCTGCCCTCCCCACTGGCTCCATCAGCATCACAGCCGCTCCTCCTCCTGATGCAACCCCCTCAGGCCCGTGGGCCCCCAGCAGGGCCGGAGCAGCCCCCGCACGCCCCTCCTGAGCCTGGCCCTCCAGGAGCCCTGTGCCCCGTAGACCCCTGCCCCGGTGTGTCAGTTCCGGGACGCGCCCTGAAGGATACTCCCGGGGGCCTGCAGTCTAAGAAGGACGAGAAAAGTCTGATTTCAGAGAGAAAACACTGATTGCGCAAGAGCAACCGGCACCGGCGCCCATCCCCCGCCACCCAGCATCTGCAGAGGGGCCGTCAGGACGCACCGGGGGGGGCCTCTGCCCACCGACACTCGGACACCAAGGGCTGCACTTGCCCATGGCCCAGGGAGCCCAGGGTGGGCCCACTCACAAGCCCCAAGCCCCAGGCCCAGACGCTCGTGAACACAGACTCTCAGGGCACCTTCCAGAGCTGGAACCTGCCTAGGCCCTCCTTCCTCTGGGGCCTGCTGACGACACATGCCCCGTGGCCTCCCCGTGGCCTCCCCGTGGCCTTGGATGGCGGCCTGGGTCCTCCTGGGGCCCAACAAGGTTGCTCATGTCTTTGTTTGGTCTGAGGTGAGGCTCCACTTCAGGGCAGAATGATCTGTTGAGGCCAATCTTGGTTAGAAACGGTCTGCACAGATTCCGACGGACGCCGGGGGTGGGGGCTGGTTGCCACGGCAACGGGAGAGCCCGTTTCCATTCCGCTCTGCGAGCCTCGGATGCGGAGTGCCCCGAGACACGGGGCTGCCGGCGTGTCCCGCAGCCTCCAGGGCCGGGCTGCGCTTGTGCCCAGAGTCGCCGTCCCCAGCGTCCCAGGGCCTCTGCCTGTGCGTTCCCGGGGCCCTTGCGGGGGCTGGAAACAGGCGCCGGCTCTGAGGAGAGAAGAGTCTGGCCTGAGACGTCGGCCCCCGGAACCTTTCTCATCCCGGCGACCTCGTATTTTTAGTAAGTGTCAGGGGGGTGTAGACGCTCACTTCGGAGAGAGGGAAGCCGGCCCCCGTGTTCCCTACGCCCCACCGTGCCGGCTCTGTCCTCACTGACCTCCCCAGACCACCAGCCAGGCCTCTGATTCCAGCCACTCTGAGGCCGATCTGGAGGCCGTGCCACCACCCTCCCCCAGAACATTTCCTCTTCTCCCACGAAGGCCTGTGGGTTCCCAGCAGGTACAGAGAAACCCCAGCCCCCACACGGAGCCCTGGGCGAGGGGTCCCAGGTCGCTGGCTGATCGGCACGGCAGGAGGAGCAGGGTGGGCTCGGCCCCCGCAGGCCTCCCTCCCTGACGAGGCAGAGCCCACACTGCCTGCCCCACCCGGAGCCTGGCAGGCCGTCCAGCCGCCCCGCGCAGAAAGCGCCAGCCGCCCACCTCTGCGTCAGAAGCAACTCTCCCCAGACGGAAGAAACCGCCCTCTGCCGAAAGAACGGCTCAGGCGTCTGACAGGTTGGGCTGAACGTCCACAGGCCAGCGTGGCCCCCGCCGTGGGCAGAGGGCAGACCCACGCCGTGGACAGAGGGCACACGCACGCCTGCAGTGTGAGCCCGTAGTGTGAGCCCGCAGTGCGGAGGCCTGTGTTCGTGCGGACAGAGTTTGTGGGGGAGCTGCAGGCAGACAGGCCCCAGCTTGGAGGAGTCTGGGCAGAACCCCGAGTTCACCGTGAGCCTTCCTGCCTTCCTCCTGGCCGTGCTCATCCAGAACCAGCAGCCGGGGCGCTCTCCCCGGGGAGCGACCCCAGGAAGCCGGGGTGGGTTGGGGCCCAAGGGAGGAAGCGCACGGACACCCACTCTCAGGCCACTCGGCCCCTCCGGTTTCATGGCTGCTGTCGAAAGCCCAGGGCCCCGCGTGGCGGAGAACACCCCCTCAGAGAGAGAGCCGGGAACACCCCCTCGAGAGGCGAGGTGCCACAGGCTGAAGAAGCCAGGCCTGCAGGACTCCCGTTAGTGCTTCATTCTTAACGATGCCCCCCCCGAGTCCGGGCCCAGCCCCCCCAGAACCCGGCGAGTCTCCCAAGCAGGCACCAGTATCGTGACCTTTCAGCCTGGAGGGAAGAGCACTGGGCTCCCCGGGGCTCGCATGCGCCACGCGCGGTCCCCAGGCCTCCAGCCACACCTGCCTGGGAGCAGGGAGCTGGACGTGCCGCCTGGTAGGGGTCATGCTGGGGGGAGCCCACCCCGGGCCTGGGTCTCGCTGCCCGTCCTCCACCCCCGCTCCGTCACCGGCTGGGGCCAGGACCCTGGGTTGGGGCAGGGTCGCAGCCCTTCCCCACCCCCAGGATCACCCTGCTGGCTCACGGGACCGACGCGTGTGAGCTCAGCTTGGGGTGGGCAACTGGGATTTGAGAGTATTTTAATATAAGGTCCATGAAATTCCTCTGAAATCAATTTTCTTGCTCCCATTTCTGTGCCTGGAGCCCTCCACAGCCATGATTCCCTTTAGAAATGAATAAACTAACACCATCCAGTCCTCCGTCCGCCTCCGTTCAGGGAGATGTTTAATGCGAGTGTCTGATTCTGTTGGAAGCGAAGGCAAAACCTGGCCGGTTGTCTCTTTAAATCGGCTCTGCAGTGTGCCGGGCGGCCGGCCGGCTGGGAAGAACCATTCCCGCCTGCCGCAGGGAGCCGGCCCCGGCCGCCATCCGCGCTCCCCCATCCCCATGGTTACGGCTCCTGCTTCCCGGCCGGTCCCTCGTCCCCCGGCTGTCGCCCGCCCTCCAAGCAAGCGCAGAGGCGCTGGCAGTCCCCAGGCTGAGTTCTGGAAGCCGCCTGCTGAGAAGCACCGAACGTCTGCGGTCCCGGCTCTGACTCATCCCCGGTGCGGGGCCCGCGGCACGGGTTAGGCTGCGGTCCTGCAATCTGTTGATAAGTCCCCTCGCCGGCTCCCGCCCGCCGCCCCTTGGCATGGAAACCCGTCTCCAGGCACGGAGGTCGCTCTGCAGCGGGTCCGCTCGGAGGAGCGCAGCGGGGCCCCCACGGCAGCATTTGCCAAAATAGGTGAGAAGTTGAGCTGCGGCTCTGGGTGGGGGTTGGGGGGGACCCCGCAAGGTGGTGCTGGGAGCAGGGGTGGGGGGGCTGGGGGCCTGTAGGACGTGCGAGTCGAGGAGGGAGATGGGAGCCCCCTTCCCCCGGCCGCTGCTCGCCCCAGGGCCAGCCCGCTGGGGCGGTTCCTTCCATCCCCGCTGCTGTTCCCCAGGCAAATGCTGAATAACTTTGGGCTCCACGGCCGAGGGGAGCGTCTGGGGGGCCACGCCGGACCCCGGGGCGGCTGCTCCTCAGGAGGGGGACCCAGGGTTGGCCCAGGGCTCCCCCTGGAACCTGACAGACGTGTTGCAGACTAAGCAGTTGGCCAGGCAGGGTGGCCGGCAGACGCTGGTTCCAGGGGCGACACGGCAGCACTCCAGGGGCTCTGCACGTGCCACCCGAGGTCCCGGGCCGGCATGCAGACTCTGTGCCCCGGGCCACCAAGCCCCAAGCCAGATGCTCCATCAGACTGGCCGGATGGGATGGCCGTGTGGGGCCAGCCCTACACTGAGGCCAGGGGACCCTCCACCCTGCCCTGACCGTGGCCTGTCTTCACAGATGGGGACAGCCTCTTGACCCTCACCTGCCCTGCCAACGCCCTGAGACACCTGGCCCGGGGCTCGACCCCACAGCCACTGTATGGGACCTTGACCTTCGGGACGGCCATGGAGGCCGGCGGGGAAGAAGGTGCCACATAATCAGCTCGGCGGCAGCCCCACTCCGTCCGGCACGCACGCTGCAGGAGCTTGGCAGGGCTCATGGTGAGTACGAGCCCCGGCAGTGGGGCTGCCGGGCAGCAGGGCCCAGCCACACTGAGGGCGGCCACCCCTGTCCATGGAGTTACCGCGTGGCCCGTTAGAGGCCTTGGGCCCCCCAACCCCCCGGTCTCCAGGGCTGCCAGCCGGCCGCTCTGCTGTCGATCATGCTAATTAGCGGCAGGGGTGCCGCAGTGTGAAGCCGTGTCATGAGGTAATGAGACACGGCCCTGCGTCCCTCCCCAGGGCTCCGGCCCAGGACCCGTGGGACCACCTCTGGCCCCGGCGGGGGTCCCCCGCCCCTCCTGCCCGAGGCGAGGCCGTGGCAGGGCCTTCCCCTCCCTTCAGAAAGTTGGCCGGACGGTGGGAGATGTGGGCGGGCTTCGGCAGCGCATGCAGCAGTCACGGGGAGGGCACTGTCCCTCTCCCCAGAGCAGGGGGCATGGCAGCCGCCAGCAAGAGCGTCCGGGGACTCGGCGTGCCGGCTCGTGCAGCCTCCGTGCGGTCCCTGCCGGCTCAGCTTCCGGGAAGGCTGGCGGCGAGTCAATAACGCATTGTGTGTGTCCGCGAGGGTCGGGGGCAGCGGAGGCCCCGGGCGCGTGCAGGGAATGCCGATGGCCGAGGACACGTGGCGGCAGCGGCCGCGGCTCGGGTGCCAGCACTGAGTCAGATGCACCCCCGAGTGTCTGCTTCCAGAGCGGCGTCTGTCTGAGTCACTGGTCCGTTTCCTTCCTGTTCGTTCGAGACGCCCAAGTAAGGTCGGTGCTCGTTGCCAAGACTCCGCATGGTCCGCAGGGCTGCTCCGAGCCCCGCCGGCCGGGAGGGCGTCCAGACTCCCCTGCTCCTCTGGAGGCCGGCCTGGCCAGACGCCCGGCTCCTTAAGGGACCGCCTGTGGCCGCGCGGCGCCTTGCCAGCATGGCTGGGGCCTCCAGGTTGGCCTGTTCTCAGGTTTCCATCCTCAGGTTAGAGCCTTACTTGCAATACGGAACCTGCTGTCCGCAGACAGGGCGAGCCAGGAGCCGTGGCAGAAGCCTGGGGGCAGGGTGGGACGCCTCGGCCTAAGCCAGCAGCCCTGGCGCCTCCTCGGGTCTGACC
The DNA here is from genome assembly GCF_020171115.1 of Neogale vison. NCBI lineage: Eukaryota > Metazoa > Chordata > Mammalia > Carnivora > Mustelidae > Neogale > Neogale vison. The sequence continues at coordinate 239,857,681 of NC_058092.1, forward strand.
CTGGCCCTCCAAGCAGGTCTGCCCTGCATCCCACCTCCCGCGGCCGCACCGTGCAGCGCTGCCCCCGGCCCAGCCCTGGACACTGGCCCAGTCCAGGACCGTGAAGCCGATGGGTCACACTTGCCGGGAGGGTTTAGAGCCTTAGCAGTTTGTTGGTTTTTTATTCCTAACAAATAACCAGTTCCCTGGAGATTCCCTAAAGAAATGCAGACCCAGCCCTGCGGGGCAGCAGCCAGCACGTCTCTGCACACGTCCCTGAGTCTGTGCTGTGGACGCTGGGAGACCTCACCCCAGGGGCCCGGCGATACAAGGATGAAGACCAGAGGCTGCGGCCAGCAGGATGGCCCGACCCTGGCCGCCCCACACTGCCACACACACGCCACCTGCCAGGCGCCAGCCCCGGGCTGGCCTCCAGCTTCCCTGACCCCTGAGGTCGGCCGTCAGCCTGGTGGCTCCGGAGCATGACGGCACACGGTCCCCTGGAGGCACCTGGGGGCCACGCTGGAGTCCGTGTTGCACGGAGGCCCCGGACCTCCCTTCAGGACGTGCGTCCACCTGTCCTCGCTGCTGGGGCAGGACCCTCCCCTGCAGGGCCTGCGGGACCCGGGCCGCCGTCATAGCTGTTCGCAAACTAAGGAGGACGTGTGTGCAGTGGCGCCGTTCCTGTTCAATTCAAGCAGCGACCACAACGTGCGTCCTTGGCGGTCCGCAACCTTCTGTGATTTCACACCTACGTCCCCAGGGACAGGCGTTGGAAGGAAGGAAGAACTTGTCCAAAGCTGTGCACGTTCTCCCCGTTTCCTTTCAGAGCGTAGGTCTGGTAGGTCCCCTGAGGAGCGGTGTGGTCACTGTGAGGGAGGCCACGTTCATCCTACACAAGCCCGTCTTCCCAGCCACATCTCCTGTGGCGGCGAGGCGTGGCGGGACTCCTCGGATCACTGGACGTGAAGCAGATCTGAGAGGACAGGACGGCCGCTCCCTGATGCTGAAGCGGGAGGGAGAGACCCCGCTGTGGCGGCTCCTCTGTGATGTGGCCCAGCAGGTGCCGGCAGCCGCCGAGAACCCACACACTCGCTCTGAGCTCGGGGCTACCCTGTGTCACCAGACCATGCTTTGGCATGTCCAGCAGGTGCTGGAAGGGAGAAAAACAAGGCCTACCCTGGCCGTGCTTGGAGCACAGAATCCCAAAGACACAGCACGGGACACCCCTTTTCTGCACATGAGGATCCCACATTGGAGAAGGCAACAGTGGAATTAAAACCCTGAGAAGACCAGGGGCGGATGCAGGATGCAGAGGTGGAGTCTGGTCCGTGCGTGCCACGCTGCGGAGGCGGCGGGGTCAGGGCGGCCGCACCGGCGCGGGGCAGGACCAGCCTGGGCTGTGTCCACGCTGCCGCTCGCTAGGCTGCACCTGCAACCCCCAGCCGCGCCACAGGCCCGCACGCACCCGCACCCGCTCGCACCCGCACGGACCCGCACGCGCACCTGCACCCGCACGTGCCGCTCACACACGCACCCGCACGCACGTGCCCGCTCACACCCGCACGCCCGCACGCACCCGCACCCGCACGTGCCGCTCACACACACACCCGCACGCACGTGCCCGCTCACACCCGCACGCCCGCAGGCACCCGCACCCGCACGTGCCGCTCACACACGCACCCGCACGCACGTGCCCGCTCACACCCGCACGCCCGCAGGCACCCGCACCCGCACGCGCACCCAGAATCCCGCCAGTTGTCCCCGCGCTGCTCTTCCTCAGCTTCACGGTCAAGTTTCCGAAACTCGCGAGCTTCCCTCATCCCAGAGATGGAGGCTGCGTCACCCCCGACGTCCCCCGAGCGCCGCTGTGGGTCCCCGCTGTCCCGCACGCCCCGCCAAGGCGAAAACGGAACCAGCGGTACAACGTGACGTCCGGTCCGGCCCCGTGTGCGCGGGGTGAGTGAGTCACCGTCCGCCTCCGCCCTCCCGTGGGGCCCGCGGCACGGACAGAGCGCCCAGGTGCGGCGACCGGGAACCGCGCAGACGCGGGGCAGCGGCGCCCGCTCACCGGTCCGGAGCGGAGGCGGGGGACGCCGCCGCGGTCCGCAGCTCCGGGCAGCAGAGGCCCCTTCCCTCCCCTCCGGCAAACGGCCCCTTGGTCAGGCGGCGGACACCGCGTAGCACCCCCTTCCTCTCCTGCCTCCCCAGGCGCAAACTGATGGGTTTGCAGACGGACCAGAAAGGACACATCCACTAAAATGACGCAAACATAAGAGCAAGGGGAGCCTCGGGAAGGGGAAGACGCACCAGACCCGGGGCAGGGGCGCCCGGCCTGCAGGCTCCGCAGAGAACACGGCAGCCGCGGGGATTCCCGGGAGCAGAGGCTCTTCGCGGGGCTTCTAAAGGCAGAGCCGGGAGCGGAGACCGCGGGCGGGGGCCCCAGCGGCGGGACGGGCCCTCCACGGAGCCCAGGCTCTCCGGTGGCAAGTGCGTGCCGGCCCGAGGGCGCCGGAGGGACCGTGCGGGCTTCAGCCCCGTACGTCTCCAGGATCTTCTCTGTGGGACACTCGCAAAGCAATTCCTCCAGGAGGAACTCACACACGAATGAACTTTAAATACAGAATAATATCTCCTTTCGGCATTACCTACTTTGAATTTTAAATGTCACCTCTAAAAATGTAGAAAGACACAGTTGATAACTAACTTGGAGGAAAAAAATAGGAGCCGGAATGGAACTGAAGAAAACACAGTGTTGGTGCAGCTGCTCTGGGCTCAGGAACCCCCCACACCCGTGCAGCCTCAAAGCCGGGCCCTCGGACGAGAAGGCACCCCCGCAGCACGGTGACCTCGGCTGTGCACTGGCCAGGCGTGGGCTCGGGACACACGGAGTCTTGAGCTGACACACTCGAGCCTTGGCCTAGGACGGGAAGGAGGTTGGATTTCCCACTGGCTTAGTGGAAGGGGTTTGGGGTGTGGGGCTAAAACTTGGCAGGTGGGATGCCCTCGCGCGGGAGTTCTCGGACGCAGGTCCTGGGCCCCAGCCCTGCGTGCTACGCCCGGACACGGGCTGCAGGCATCACAGCACGCTCTGCTCCAGAACCGGCGTCTGTCACTCCTCAGCCCCTTGCCACCCGCCACCCCTGCCCTCGCCCCCAGCAGGAAGGTGACAGCCCCCCAAGAAAGGCCATGAAGGGACTGGGAGTCCCCAGAGGGGTAGGCCCACCCCAGGCCTCGACTCGGCTGGGGCTCTGCGCACGGGAACGCCGTCCCTGCCACCCGGGCCTTCAGGTCACAAGTGGCAGGGTACTTAGACCCCAGGCTCAAAGCCCCCCTCTCTGAAAAGAGCTAATGACACACACGGGGGCCTGGGTGACCTCCGGGGCGCGGACTTCTGACGGCCGGCTGGGCCGCTGTCCGCCCGTCAGCAGCAGAAACGGCCGTGAGAAGATACTCACAAACCAGGATGCGACCAGGAAAACTCGCTTTCCTCGACTTTCGCGGGGTTTACAACCGTCAGGAGGCTGGCGCTGGCTGAGGGTGGCAGGCGCCAAACACCTCAGACCTCTGCGGCGCCACAGGGAGCGCGCCCGGAGCCGGGGCGGCGGGTGAGGAGACGTGAGCGCTTCCGGCAGCCAGCACGTCCCGGGGAGCCGCACGAGCCCCAAGGAGACAGACGCACTGGGCCGCGACTTCCCAGCACCTCAGCCTCGATCTCAGAAACCTGTCCTTGCCGACGCAAGTCCCACGGTGCAGGACGGAGCGCCCGGCGGGGGCCATCAAGGTCTCTGGCGACCTGGGTGCCTTCGGGAGAGACTTCTGCTGGCCGTGGGCGTGGGGACCAGGACGGACGTGCCGGCGGGGCTCCAGGCCACAGTCAGCCGCAGCCCTTGTCCCCAGGGGGCCCCGCTGCTGTGGCATCCCTGTCACCTTGCCGCTGGCATCCTTCCACTGTCCTTGGTCTTGAGCCCATGACGTCATGGGAATTGGGGCCGCGGCCGCAGTGTGGGTCCTGCTGAAACCCCAGTCACCTGGAGGGGAGTCGTGAGTGCTCTGTGCGTATCCGCATGTGCCCTTCAGGCGTTCTGGCCTGTGTGGACAGTCAGGACAGCGGAGGGGGCGACCATCGCATCCAGCCTACGGGCTGCCACCTGACACACCCTCCTCCTCTGGCCAGCTGCTGGGTCAAGGGCCATAATTCCGGCTTCGGCGGTCAGCTAGGTCCTTCGCTGTCAGACTGGAAGGAGGCCCCTTGGTGTCCGGGTCCCTCGGCACCTTTATCACGGTGACAGGGTTCCGTCTGCTGTTGCCATGACAGCAGAGAGGTCTCTGAAAGGTCCCTGGGCCGAGCACGATCAGGATGCAGAGGCCACAGCTGGATTCCGGGGTGGTCCTTGGCTGTCCCTGGACATCCGTCCGAGGAGTCTGACATTCCCTGATGGGCCAGGGCCTTGTCTTAGCTCTTGGACACACTGTCTTCCCAGACCAGCTGAGGCCAAGCGTCCTTCAGGGGCATTTCCACCCTTTCCTGCGTGACTCGGGCTGGGCACCGTCCTGGAGGAGCACCAGCTGCTTCCTGCCGCCCTGACCGAGCAGGGAGGGGCCCAGCGCCCACCCAGAGCCTGTGTCAGCCTGGGGGGTGCGTCCACCATGGGCACTGCTGGCAAGGCTGCGTGCAACACCCCCGACCACCAGCCCGCTGTCATGCCTGGGCAGTTCCGTGTGGTCTCACAGAGGACCCCCAGGCAGCCCCTTGTGGGCACAAGCCTCCCCCCGTCCCTCCCCAAGCCAATCCGGTCCCGGGCTGTGGAAGCGGCTCAGAGCACAAGCGGAGAGGTGGAGAAAGCGTCTCACCCTCTGGCCCCGACAGTGGGCACAGGAGCAAGCCCCTCGGTGGGCTGCGTCCGTCTGCCGGGGAGGCGGGCCGCGACCAGCAGCCCAGGGCGGGGGACGGGCCTAACCTGCACCCCAGGCAGAGCCAGTTAACGTATACACTGTCCCTCAGTCCTGGAGCCTGGAAGCCCACGGTCAAGGTGTCAGGGGCACGTTCTCCAGAGGCCGCCCTCCTAGGCACGTGGACCTTCTCACCGTGGCCGCCAACGGTCTTCCTTCTGGGCAGGTTGTGTCCTCGTCTCCATCTCATAAGGGCACGGGTCCTATTGAACCAGGCCTCATCCTGTGACCTCTTGTGACCTTGGTCACCCCCAAAAAGACTCACCACCCCCTCTGCAGGCACGTGGGGCACGAGGACTCCAACCCCTGAGTTGTAGGGATAGGTTTCGGTCCACGGCCGGGCGTCCTCGTGACTCGGCGAGTTACAGCACATGAAGGGTCTGGAACGTTGCTCAGTGCATGTCAGAGGTCAGAGGTCAGAGGCGCGCGAGGCCAGGGTCCCCGCCGGCACCTCTAGGGCCTGCGCCGCAGAGGAGGGTCTGTGCCCCGGGGCCCTCTCCTCCCTCGCACGATCACAGGGCCTGGGTGCCGTGTGCCCGGCAGGGTGTGCGAGGCCCACGGGACGCTCTGCTTGGCTGCCACGTTTTCTCTTGGTGGCTTGGAAACCTGGTCCCGGGGCCGGTAAATCTTGAGGCTCCCTATGCCGACATGGAGAGAGCTCACCACACCAGTCTGATGGACAAAAAAGCAGAGTCCCTCAGCTCCCGTGTCCGGCCAGGGCCCTCGCCCTCAGCTTCACGTGCCCCTTGCCCTCCAGCCTTCGACCCGGGACTGCGAGGCCGTGCAGAGGGCCTCGGGGCTGCCCCATCCCGACCCAGCAACTGCTCTTTCTTCGGGACTGCAGTCGGCTGCCGGGACGTGGCCCGGGATTCTCCGGGGAGACTCTACAGAGCACGATGTCCGGTGCCTGAGGCTGGCAAGTGGGACCCGGCCACCTGCCCTGAGTCGCTGCCTCTCTGGGGGGCTCCATCCGGACACGCGTGGCCTGCGGGTCTGGGGCCCTCAGACGGGCGCAGTCCCAGGAAGCAGGGCCCCTGCCCCCGACGCGGACATCCCCGATGGTTTGCAGGGGACAGGCCGGACGGGGGGGTGCAGGCAGCTCCACCGGGTGCCCGGTTCCTGCTCACACGTCTGCTCTGTGTCCTTCCCAGGATCTGAAGACGGTCCTCTCCCTGCCCCAGTACCCAGGGGACGTCCTGCACCCCGTGGTGTACGCCTGCACTGCCGTCATGCTGCTCTGTCTCCTGGCCTGCGTGGTCACCTACGTCGTGCACCGGAAGTAAGGCCCGCCCTGCCGCAGGTCGTGTGCTCAGCGTCCCACGCAAACCCTGCAGTGAGCCCCTCCTCACGGAGCAAGACGACCCTGGAAGGCTCCTCTAGGTCACCGGCCTAGCACCGGGGGTGGCCCTGACAGCAGCCGAGGGTGGCCGAGGGCTCAGGGATAGCCATGCCCTCCCACGCTAGGCCTCCACCAAGGTCTTCCCCGGGGGGGCCTCCGTGTTCTTATCAGTCAGATAAATAGGTTCTTCCTCCTATGGCCCGGGGTCAGGTCACGTGCCCCAAGAGCCCATGTCCTGGGGAAGTTACAGCAGCCGCCAGGACCCTCTGCACACCTTTGCCTCGTGCCCTTCGATCTGGTGGGGGAGGGGCCGCTGTGTGTTTGCCGGGGGGGGGGGGGGGGGGGGGGGGCTGGCCTGCACGCTCCGCCCTCATGCTGGGTGCTGACGGGACCTCCCTGTTGCCCGTAGCGCCATCCGGATCAGCCGGAAAGGCCGGCACACGCTCCTGAACTTCTGCTTCCACGCGGCTCTGACCTTCACGGTGTTTGCGGGCGGCGTCAACCGCAGCAAGTACCCAGTCCTGTGCCAGGCGGTGAGTGTGAGTGACGGGATGTAAAGTGTGTGTCCACCTGCTACCAGTGGGGAAAGCTGGGCTCGTGCTCTTGTTTACGAACTAACACTCGAGGGTTGGCCCAGACGCATCTCCCGGAGGGAACTGTGGGCGTCCGCATCCGTCTCCCCCAGCGAGGCCCGCCGTTGCGCTCAGCATCAGATCACGTCAGAGAATCGGTTTTTCACGTGACCAGCGACCTGCGCGTGCGCGGCCCAGCCCCGGATGCTGGTCGCAGGGTTAGAGACGGGAGCTGCCCTCCCACGGCCTGGTGGGGCAGATGAGAGTCCACAGATGCTGATGCCACAGCTCTGGTCAGGGAGGAGGAGCTCTGGCACCAGACACTGGCCAGGGAGTGCAGGCCCCAGAGGCACAGCCCCCACGTGGAACTGTGGCAGACCCCCCACCTCACTCGGGAAGGTTCTGCTCCCCTCCCAGGTGAAAGGGCTTCAGAGCGTCACAGCCTTGAGAACAAGTCACCAAACGGTCTTCTTCCCTCCCGTGGCCTCCCCCGGCTTGTCTTTAAAAGGGGGGAAATGCCCCTTGGTCAGAGCTCAGAAGAGACCTTTCCCCCGGCAGTCAGCCTGGTTCCCTGTGCTGCCGAGCGTGACCCAGGCCCAAGTTTCTCCATGCGCTCCCTCTCCAGCTCCTTGCCCAGCCCCTGCTCAGAGCCCCAGCTCAGCCAGCTGATCAGTGACCTCTGTGTGGACAGTGGAACTCCAGGTAGAGTTTCCTCCAATGCAGACATGACCTCCATGGTGGGCCGTCTCCTGCAGATGGACAGTGACCTCTAGGTAAACAGTTCCCTCCAGGTGGACAGTGACCTCCAGATGGATGGTCCCCTCCAGTGCCCAGGCAGGAGTCAGGTGGGGGCTGACCCATGGACTGAGGAGAGTCTTACCAAGGACTGGGCCCCATGGAGGGAAGCTCTCAGCCTGGTGTCCACAGGCTGTCATGCAGCTGCCCCTACAGTCTTTTTCTGTGAATTCAGCACTTTCTGATGGCCGTGGGAGCCGCTGAGGCCTGATTACCTGACACCCAGAGGCCACAATGCCAACCTTGATGGTGGCCTGTGCACACGCGGTGGCCTGTCCCCTGCACAGAGGCGGTGAGAGTCTGCTCCCGCAGGGGGTTCCTGGGGAAGGACGGGCTGCTGAGCTCCCGCTCTGGAGCCCTGGCACCTGGGGTCGGCACGCTTGCCTGGGAACCCCACCCAGGCTGTCTGCCCCATCAGAGGTCAGACTCGGACACCCGCGCACGAGCCCCCGCAGAAACGCTGCCGACACACACGGAGACCACGCCAAGGGGCAGAGCCGCTTCCTTAAGCCTGTGGAGAGGCACGGAGACAGTGGGGGCTCAGGAAAATCCGACCCACGTTCCACCTATGCCTGTGGAGGAGCGATGCCGGCAGCGAGCCACGAAATGGACTCCGTCTTCATGCCCCACCGGGCCACTCAAGCGCGCCCGTGCCGGGACCCTGGCGATGAGCCGCCCGCCGCTCCCAGGCTCCTTGGCCCCACTGGGGAGCCCATTCCCTCCCAAAAACCTGGGAACTGTGTCTGTGCACCAGCCCCGATGGGGACGCCCGCTGGCTGGTGTCTTCGCAGCATCTGAGGCCGGCCGATTAGCCGGGTGGACGGCCTCGGGACGGTGCAGACCTGGTCGGGTCCAGAGAACCACGGTCTGCAGAGAGGACGTGTGTGACAGACTGTTGATTGCCTTGTGGTGACAGGCCTCGGGCCCCCCGTCAGAGGGAGCCAGCCGGTGAGCTCCGCAGTGGATGCCCCCCGACCTCCTGACCTCCCGCCAGTGAGCGGGACCATGAGTCATTCGCTCATTCGTTGGCAAACAGGCATCGGGACACGGCCCAGGTTTGGGAATGAAGCCACACGAGGCCTGGCTGGGCTGCCCAGCTCTCCGGCAGGCGAGCAGGGACAGAGGGCCTTGTGTGCATTCTAGAGAGCAGAGCGGGGGCCCAGGTGAGGGAATGGGGGGCCGGCCAGCCCTCGGGGTGACACTCCCTGCTCTCCCCCGACGATTCTAGAACACAGGCGTGTGATCAGCAGACACCAGTGGAGTGTCAGTCACTATTACGGAAGCCCGGCCAGATATGCCCAGTACGGCTGGCCTGGGGCAGGCCCAAGGAGACACAGCTGAAACACGGGGTGTCCGAAGATGGGCTAGTTCGCTTCAGTGTGTCGATGGGACTCTCTGCGGGGCCCACATTGGGTCAGACGTCACTCTGGGGCATGTGTGCAGCTGCCCTCCCCATTCTGGGACTCATCCGCTCCCCTGGGGGCCTAGGGACAAGGGCAGAGGAGGGAGGGATTCTCTGTGCACCTACCCAGTCTGCGACATCGGCGCCCAGCCCCTGGACTCGGCTCTCCTGGCTCCGACTTGCCCCATTGGGAACGGGACGTCTCAGCCTCCACGTGTCTGGAACCAATCCACCCGGGGAAACGTGCTTTTCCCCCGTGCGCAGCCAGGCCTGCCCCACCCTCACAAGGGACAGCTCGCCTCCGCCTTTGTGCCTGAGCACGGGGCGCCCTGGACCACCTCCCCCGTGCCGGTGTGGCTCAGACCCAGGCTAAGATGACGCCCGCGTGCGGCCTGAAGCGCTGTCGGCAGGAGGACAGCTGGTTGCTACGGCAACAAGATGACCCGGAGTCTGACTGCGGTCCTCAGTGACGTCACGAGCACAGACAGCCTCCGGTGGTCCCACACGACAACACGCGTCAGCGCCCACGCGGGCCCGGGCGGGATGGCCCGTGGCTGCCTCCTTCCCGGAGTGGCGGCAGCCCCGTCCGGAAGCCAGGGCAGGGTCCCTAGGACCTCCCCTTGTGTCCAGCCTGAAGCCGGCCCTGGGAGGCGGGGTCCTGCGCTTCCTGCTTCCCCCAGCCCCCACGTGGGCGCAGGGTCTGGGTCCCGGCGAGGCCGGCAGCCAGCCCCTCCCGCTCTCCTCCTGACCCCCAGACTCCTCCGGGGACTCCTTGCTGTTCATCTGGGATGACAGCCACGCTGTTGTCCCCCGGACAGAGAGACTCACTGTACTTCAGTCAAGGGCCCGGCAGACGTGGCCCGTTCCTCCCTCTGGTTGGCGGGGAGAGAGCGCTCACGCCCCAGGTCCCCGGCCAGGCCGAGGAGAAGGTTGGACTTGCCACGTGCGTGCAGGGAGCCGACCCAAAACCACAGACAACTCTGGGGTCCCACTCCACCCGTGCCATTCCCATCGATCTAGAGCTTTCCACGAAGTGAGAATGGAATCTGGGTTTGATAAACCATCGTGAAACAGCGTTAGCTTTAGTCAGAATCTCCGTATTCCTTACACATCTGTGCCCTTTCCAGCGACAGCCATAATTTACTTGTCATTGTGAAATGTCAGCTTACTGCTTCCCAGGGAAGCAGGCAGAGACCGAGCAGGGGATGCATAGTCTGCCAGGGCAGTACGTGCGGCCAGGGGGCTGGCCGGGGCCGCTGCTGAGGGCCACCAACAACTTGGCCTCATGGGGAGTGGATTTCAGCGTCTGACCCTGGATTGTCATACTCACCCCGCAAGGCCATGCCGCTGGGGAGACCCCTGCTGCAGGACCGCCCCGCCCTCCACTTGGGGGCACCTGCCCTCCTGGAGCCCTCAGGGTCCCACATCCGGCCACGCTGATCCTGGGTGCATGGACACAGGCCCGTGTGCTCCCAGCCCCGTCTCTCCTCAGGACAGCAGAGCCAACCCGTGCCAGAGCCTCACAGCCCATGTACCTCCCCGTGAAGGGGAACATCTGCCTTCACTGGGGACCCCACGTGCCCTCCTGCTGGTCACTCCCTGTCACTACTGAGTTGGCCCCTAAGAAAGCACAGGGAGCGGGAGGGCGCAGACCCAGAGCTTGGGGAGCACACGGTCCCCTAGGGCGGCGCAGCTGAGCAGCCCCTTCCTGCAGGCGGGCCTCCTGCTGCACTACGCCACGCTGGCCAGCATGCTGTGGATCGGGGTGGCCGCCGGGAGCATCTACGAGCAGGTGACCAGGAAAGCGCCCCCGTGCCCGGCCGCAGACCAGCCGCCGTACCCCAAGCAGCCCCTGCTCAGGTACCCGAGCGCACGCGAGCCCTGCCTCCACCACCGGCCGCCAAGGGCCCCGGCTCTGCACTCCCTCCCGGGGGTCCCAGCAGACGGGCTCACAGGGAAGCTTGGGTTCCAAGGACGAGCCAGTCTGCACTGTTGGCCAGAGGCGGGGCGGGGCACTGGAGACAGGGTGGGGTGTCGGAGAGGGGATGTCGGGGAGCTGGGGGCTAGAGCCGGAGCCGGTGGGTGTGGGGGCCTGCAGGTGGGTCTCTGTGCTACTGAGCTCCACGCCACGAGGGGCTGTGGTGGACAGCTCTGGGGGGTGGGTCCGGTCTTGCCTCCAGCCTGTCCCTGGGCTGCCGTGGGCTGAGGCACCGGCTCCTTAGCTGGGAGAAACTGAGGCTTGGTTACCAACCCCCGAGGTGGCCACGTGGCCTGGGCCTTTCAAGGCTGGGTGGCAGGTGGCTCTGAAGCCTAGGACTCGGTCGGGCTGGGAGGGTTCGGGATGGGCAGGTGGTCCCCGTGAGGGACAGCTGATGTCTCTGCTGCTAGGACCCCAAAGGACCCCCTGGTCTGGGCCCAGGGGCACGGACACTCAGCCCCTTGGACCGAACTCTGTCCAGGTCTAAACTGGGAGGGCCTGCAGGAAATATGTCAGTGACCTGAACTCGTCCGAGGGACTCATCTTGAGGCAGACAGAACAACGCCCTATGCTGTTTAATAAATACGGTGACCTCGTTAGGTTTTCTGACACGGAGTTTCCGGAGCTCGCACACCCGTTGCCACACAGCTAGCAGGGCCCGTGGCACTTTGCTGCCGACGCCGGCCGGGGAGGCAGGGTTTCCGTCCCTTGTTCCTCCTTCCGGGGAGGCCTTTGCTCCTTGGGGTTTAAGAATCACTCTCAGAATAAACGTCCTGTCTGTCACCGACTGAAAAGCTGCCTGGCTTTCTGAAGAAAAACATGGCAGCCTCGGAATATTCTGGAGCCTTTCTCTCTGATGGTGCCACATGCACATAATGAACCAGACTCCCAGGTGCTTCCAGGAGCAGTGGGCCGGGAGCATCCGTGGGCATGTGCCCCGTGGGCTGTGGGCTCCGTGGGCATGTGTCCTGGGGACTGTGGGCCCAGGGGGCCTAGGACAAGAGGGGCATGGGCTCGGTGGCTGTGCTCTTAGCTGGCATGTCACACCTGCAGGTCACTCTGGGACACTTGCTCTCCCTGCCGTGCTGTCTGGAAACCACTGTCACCTGTCTCCTTGGCCCCTTCTTTGGTACAAATGCTCGACAGCGGGGCAGGGGTGCGGGGGGCATGTGATGGGATTCCGGCAGCAGCTCCCTAGGTGATGACCCCTCCTGCAGGATGAGGCTCGGGAGGGCTGGACACTGGCTCTGGGCTCTGCAGAGGCCTGGACTCCTCCACTGTCTTCTGTGGCCAGGCCTGGCCTGGGGGTGGTCATGGGGACCCCAAAGGTCAGGGGCCAGAGCCTGTCTTCCCAGACACCTCCCCGGCCAGAGGCACCCTTACCCGCAATGGCTCTTCCGAGTGGCCGCAGGGACCATCTTTTATCTGCGTCCCTGATCCCCTTCCCACGGCGGCAGGAGCCTGAGTGCAGCCTCTGCAGCCTGTAGCTCCTGAGGCTCCCGGGGAGGGAAGTGACCCCAGGACTCGGGCTGTCCCTGCCCCTCGATCGGCTGGGCAGCGCTGCACGGCAGGTCCCGCTGACCTGCGGCAGGCCCGGGGTGCGTGCGCCGTCTGCAGGCAGCAGGCACCCCTGTGTCCCCCCTGCTCTGCCGTCTTCCGATGAGAAATAAAAAGGGAGTCGTTCGCGTTAGGACGTCCTGTGTGAACTCAGAGCTTTTTGAGAAACAGGTCAGCGGTCTCACTTCTCACGTTGACCTCGCTGCCAGGTGGCCGCCGAGATGCGGGAAGGGGTCTGCCACGGGGGAGGGGGCCTGTGGGGCGGGGCCCTGCGTTCCGCGCTCCCGCACCGGGGTCAGCTCGCTCGCTACACAGGCCCCTCTGCGCTGTTTTGGGGGGAACTAAGCCCATTCAGTGATTCCCATTCACATTCCCCTAACACTTCGCAGGATTCTGGATTGGAAGAGCATTTCGGGCCTGCCTGGCCCCCACCCCCGGCCTGAGTCCTGGGGGCCATCCCTGCTCGGCGGCCACAGCGTGGGGGCGGGGGGCGCTGCCCGGCTGAGACCCCTGGTCTGGGGTCGGACACGTTGCCTTCGAGTCAGGTTGGCTCAGGAGGCAGAGGGGCAGAGGCTTTCGGCTTCAGGACTGTTTCCTCTATTCAGCGTCCCTGGCGATTCCGTATGGACATTAGGGTCCATTTGTCCATTTCTGTAAAAGTGGTCACTGCGGTGTTGGTTGAACCGGCCCGGACCCGACAGAGTCCTGGGAGCGGAGAGGTTGACTCGAGGACTTTACAGCTTCCGATCCGTAAACACAGCACAGCTGTCCGTGTCCTCAGGTCCACGAGACCTCTGCTGGGGACACGGACAGCTGTCAGCACGCACGTCCCACACCGCCTGGGTTAGACCTCTTTCCTCACGATCTCTACCGGCACGTCTTCTCCGTCTTCGGGTCGGTCATCGCTTACGTGCAGAGGCACCACTGAACTTTGTGTGTTGGTCTTGTGTCCCGAAGACTGGCGGGATTTGTTCCCAGAGCTGGGAGCTTCCCCGTGGACGCGTAGGATCGTGTGTGCGCGCGTGTGGTCCCGTCATCAGCACACAGGGACACATGTCCTGTCCGGACAGCTTTTAATGCTACCTCTTCCTGCCTCGTCACTCTGGCTGGGACCTCCAGCACAACAGGACCCTCTCCACCCCCCCGCCTCCCTCCCTCTCTGCCTCTCCCCCTGCCCTGTCTCTCCCCCTCTCTCACCTTCTCTCTCTAAGTCAGTCTGGCTGGCAGCTACAACCCGTTTTGTGCAGTTTTAAAGAGCCCGCGTGCCGGTGTGGCTTTGCTCTTCCCTGTCTTACGACTCCTGCGCGGCCCCGCCGCTCCCGTCTGCCTGCGGCTGGAGTCCTCTCGGTCGCCGCGGCGTGAAGCTGGGCGAGTTCCAGGTCCTTCCGTCTTCATCGTACGGTCCCAGCGACGATTTCTCTCGGGGCGTGATTCGGGCACGTTGTATCACTCATTTCAGTATTTTCTGAGCTTCCTGTGACGGTTGTCTTTGGCAGCTGGCTCCTCCGTTTCCCGGACAGTTAGGTTTCGGGGCGGCAGGGTGCTCTCGAGAGCCGTGCCGGCTTCCGCGTCAGGCCGAGGGGAGGAACCTCCAGCTCCACCAAAGAGGCCCGTGGCTTGAGGGGACGTCCCTGTTCTAGGGACATGTAGCACACCATCCACGGCCTTGGGGGGAGGGGGGAGGGGCAGACTCCGCTGGGGAGCGGATCTCGGCCGGGGTGCTCTGCCTGTCTCAAGCAGGGGGGCGTGGTCCTCAGGCCAGTGCTGGGAAGTGCAGGATGCAGGAAGGCGATGACCTCGGGGGGAGGACATGGGAGGGGTCGGCCCAAGAGGGGAGCTGCTCTGTGGGGGCAGGACCGGGTGACAGACGCAGGAGCACTGCCAGCCCAGCCCCCCGCCACCAGGGCCTCTCTGGTGCAAGGACACGGCACCTTGCCCGTCACGCGGGCTCTCTCCTCTGCCGCCAGAAGCCGCCGCGTCCCACAGTGTCTGTCCCTCCTGGATCCAGGCTTTCACTCCCGTGGTGGCTGATGCCTCCCCCTGGGGTTCTGACAGTGCCCGCCAGTGCGTCCTCATGGAAGGAATCCCCACGTGTCCACGGGAACAAACCCCAAACCCATGTCCCCGTTTCAGCATCCTGTCACCGTGTCGGAAAGCCAGCATGGCTCCAGATTACTCTCGTCCCCTAGCCGGAATCAGGGAGCCCACAGGCCCCGACTCTGCCCCCAACCCTGCACCTCCCCATCCCCCACAGGCCTCATTCTTGGTGGCCATGGTCCTGCCACCACCCTGAAGAATTTCCATTCCTCCATGGGGGAAGCCCGGCTGTGCTTTCCCCTTCCCAAAGCACGCAGGGTTGCCCACTGCTGCCCAGCCTGGCCCCGGCCTTCAGCTGGCTTCCCCAGCATGCCAGCCAGAGGGCCCACGGCCAGATGCCCAGATCCCCTGCCCTCCTCCCCAGGCCCAGAGGAAGGGCTGTGTCCTCAGATCCCGGCACACAGCACCTGCAGGTTCGATGGAGAGATGTTAGGGATTCAATAAATATTCTTTAAATTGGTCTTAAATACTCCATTTTAGTCACAGGACTGAGTCTGGAAGAACCCAGCCTCGGGTGGGTAAGCACTCCCTTCCAGCTGGAGGGCAGGTCCCAGGAGCACAGCTGTGGGGTCGGTGGGAAGCTGCGTTCCGTGGGGGGAGCCGAGAACGAGGCTTCCAAGGGGCAAGTTCACTTTACTCACAGAGAGGGGGCGGCTGTGTGCCCCGCAGGCCCTCGATGGCACAACCGGGCGGCTCGCCCCAGCTTGGCGAGACGGGGACAGATACCCTCTTGGGGGCCCAGCTGGGGTCCAGCATCAGCCCTGGCACTTCCATGGCGTGGCCAGAACGCAGGCCGGCCAGGCCAGGACGGGCGAGGCTCGAGTGCGAGGTCAGGGTTTGCCCCCAGGGTCTCAGCTCCTTTGGGTGTGATGGGTCCTCAGGACGGTGAGGACGTCGACGAAGCCGCAGAGGTGAGCTCCGGGTGGGGGGTCCCACAGATCCTCCGCCAGCAGCAGAACACACACGGGGTTTCTGCCCCAGAAGCCGGCTTGCCACTCCGTCCCGGTTTCCTCGGGAGGGGCCGCTCAGCCACCACGGATGCTGGCCCTGCAGGTCCTGGAGGAGAGCAGGCCAGGCCGCCCGGGCAGCCCGCTTCCCCCCGCAAGCCTGCCACCTCCCTGCTCGTTCCCACCACGTGGCTGGAGAAGAAAGGCAAGCTGAGGGGTCGGCCGGCTCAGAAACGCGGGAGGAGAAAGAACGAGGCTGCTTCTGCAGACTCTGCATCCGCCGTGTCCACAGAACAAGGGGCATCGCCGGCCCCCGTCTCCGAGAGGTCACGTTCTGCTGCGGGCCCCGATCGGGCGTTTCCTTGGACCGCTTTGACAGCTACTCACACGTCTTCCCCCTCACCTCCGCGGGCCACGCTTTGGGCAATTTAAGGACCACGGCCCGCAGCACGCCGCAGAGACTTCCGGCACACAGCTCCACGGGCTCCAGGCCTGAGCGCCAGGGAGAGCGGCGCCGTGCTGGCACCCCCCGCGGCGCTGCCCAGCCCCCTTCGGTAGATGCACCGTCCCCGGGCTTCCCGTGTCTCCGTCCGAGCCGGGACGGCCGCCGGCGGGCACTTATGGACAGCGGAAGCGCAGAGTCCGGAGGCCAGACGCCTGCGGAGGGGCCAGCGGGCTCGGTTTCGGCGGGAGCAGACTTCTTGCCGTGTCCTCGTGGGTGGAAGAGGAGGGGGCTCCCCGGGGTCCCTTTCGCAGGAGCACAGCCCCTGTTCACCAATGCGTAGGGCCCCCGCCTCGCGCACACTCCCCTTGGGGTGGGGCTGCCGGTGAGTCTGGGGACACACACTCGGACTGGAGCCGCTGGCCGAGGGACGCCACCTCACAACCAACGGGCCTCCCTGCTGTGGCTCTCCGGATGCTCAGGGCCAGCCCCCAAGTCAGCCGCCTGCGATCATGCCCTGACCTCAACGTCACCAGCTCCGCCGGCCTTCCTGACAACGGGCTCCTAAGTCCTTCCTGCTTCGTCAAGGCCTGGTGCTCCCTCTTGAAACACGCAGCTGCCCCAAGACCCAGGGGCTTCGTCTGGACACTGTGAGCTCCGTGGTGGAGGGCACTCGCCCACCCACTCCCCAGTACACAGCTGGTGCCAGCCTGGGCCCTGCCGTGGAGGGAGAGTGCCCCAGGCTCCATCTGTAGGAGCCCCTCTGGGACAGCAGGGCATGTGCTGGGAAGCACGGGGTGGCGCCCGCCCTCGGCTTCTTCATACAGTGCCCCCGACCAACACGGCCCCAGGAGCCCGTGCAGCACCCAGCCGGAGGCAGCCCTGCGAAGGGGTGGGGGCTCCGCGGCCATCGCTGAGCAGAGCATGAGCCACCCAGGCTGATGTCCATGACCTCCTGTGACCCCGGGAGCCCACCCCTGGGGGCGGAGGTCCTGGCCCTGGTTTCGGAACGTCTTTTCAGGCAGAAGGGGGGCTCTGCCGCGCCACAGGCTGTCCCCGGCTGGCGTGAGTCCCGCTACTGCGTGTCTCCGCGCGTCTCGTGGTCTGGGCACCCGTCTCGTGCCCGGGGCTCAGCACAGGTGTGGCTCACGTTGTCTGCGTGACCCCCAGGGCCCCTTCTCCAAAAGCAGCTTCTCCAAACCCGTGTGGCAACTGCGGGTGGGCGGCCTGGACACTCAGACCGTGCGGAAGGGCCTCTTGGTCCCGGCGAAAACTGTCAGTCGGATCGCTTGGAGCTCCGAAGTCGCAGCCGGCACAGAGGGTGCTCACCGGACCTGGAGACGGATCCCGTGCGGGGGCGGTGCCTGGGGTGGGTTCCCGCGGCCCCACAGCGGCCCCCGGGACATGCGTGCTGCTCGGGTTCACCTGGGCTGCGTCGCTCAGGCACACCCAGCCTGGAGGGCTCCCCGGTGACCAACGGTGCCAGCGCGTCGCGGGCACGGACTCTGTGAGTGGGCTGCCGGCAGGACAGCCCCCAGCAGAGCAGTCCTGGGGACACTCTTCAAGAGAGGAAGTGTCTTCTGCCGGGGGGGCCAGTCGGGGTCCAGAAGGCCCGAGAGGTCAGTCTCTGGAAGGGCTCCTCCGCCTCTTGCTAGCCCCAGCCTGAGTTCCCGAGTCCCCCACCCCCACCCCCTTGCCTCCCGGGCCGGGGTCCACCTGGATGGGCAGCACAGGCTCCAGAGGAGAGAGACGCAGTCTGCGGAAGCCGGGCCCGAAGCCGGACTCAGCCGGGTACCTGGGCCCCTGGGGCCTATCGGAGCCCGGTCGTGGTGGCCCACCAGCCGAGGCTGCACGTGGCGGGCGGTGTCCTCCATGGACACCTGCTGCAGGTCCGGGGAAAGCACTACAAGCCGCTGAGGAAAGGCACAGAGGACGCCCCAGAGACAGGCCACGGAGGTGCAACAGTTGCCACGCTGAGCACAAGAGGCTCCTCGTGCGTGAACGGGGACGGTGCCGGCGGACGGACGGGGTGGAGAGGGCTGTCTCAGGGCCTCTGGGCTACACCGCCAGGGCCGCCCCCAAAGGCTGCAGACCCACTGCCAGCCCACCTCCCCGCCGCTGGCTGCCCCTCCCCCGAGCGCCACCGTCCGTCTCCTCCCTAGGGACATGGGGCGGGACCCTGCTGAGAACCCCACACCCTGCCTTGTCCCCGTCCCTGCATCTCTCCTGCCGACACTCGCTCTGTGACCGTGTCACCGGACCGCAGCTCCCGTGTCTGTGTTGGGGGGAATGGGGCGCGTCTGGGTGCGGCCGGCTGGTGGATGGAGTCCTCCAGGAAGGCAAGGAGGGCTCACTGCCCTAGCTGGTGGCCGGACCCCAACACGGGTCCCCTGCTGGCTCTGAAACCTGGGGCCAGCTGCGGGGGGGCCGGTCTGCTGTGCCCACCTCCCTTCTCTCTGTCGCAGGAGTTTTGTTCCCTTCGCGCCCGGGTTCTTGGTCGCGCTGCTTCGAGGAAGGAAGAGGCAGCCCAGACAGAGTGCCGGGCAGCAGTGCACAAGGCCCCCGGAGGGCTGCCGTGTTCGCAGCTGCCCGCGGGCAGAGCAGGCTTGCTTGGATGGCCCGTTCGTGCTGTCAAAGCCGGCTCAGAAGAGCCCAGTGGCCGGAAAGTTCACATCAGGGAAACTGTCGCTGCCACGCAGTGCTGGGGCGTGAACGGCCGTGTCCTGGGCCTGTCCCTCTTTCTGATGGGCAGCATCCATGATGGCCCGTCCTCTGAGACACAGACGCCAAGATGAGGGTCCCGCGGGCCCACAGCAGCCAACACTGGCGCCAACCCCCGGCTTCCCTGCGGCTGACTCCTGCTCGTCCAGTGGCAGAGGAAGCAAGTGGCCGCGTGGGAATAACGTGGCAGAGATCTCGCCAGGGCCTGGAGGTCGCCGCAGCCACGCGCTGCTGACCGGGCCAGCCCCGACACGGGCTTCCAGATGGTTCTCTGGCCTCCACCTCCGGAACTCAGGGGCAGGCTCCCAGGGGGGCCTTGCGCTTGGACACAGGGCCCATCCTTGCCCGTCCCTGGAGCAGCAGCTGGCACCTGACCTGTCACATTCCGCCCCCGGCCTGGGCGGGCCCTCTGGGGTGTGTGCGCGTGCACAGGCCCACACCGTGTGCTTCCCGAGCGGAGTGCACGGGAACAGGGCATGTGGTGTGGACGGCACTGACCTTCCGCGGGGGCTAAGGCGGAGCCGTGTCCGTGTGCGGGGATCTGGCAGGTGCGTGGCAGCTGAAGCGTGGCCCAGGCTCCTGGCGTCAGGAGCTGCCGGAGGGCCCTGTGCCCACTGCCTGGAGCTCCGCCGGGTCCCAGGAGCCGGCCTGTTCCCACTGCACCCCGGTTCCAGTCGGCCGCGGGCACGTGTGCCGGGCTGGCCCGGGTCTGATGCTGTCCCAAGGCCAGCGCTGGCACCGGTCAGGTGTGGCCTTGACCAACCTGCCCAGGGGCCCGGGCATGCTGCTCCGTTTTCCTTCTGGATTGTTTGGGGTTTTTGGTTTTTTGGTTTTTTGTTTTTAAATTGAACACTTACATCAAAAAAAAAAAAATGCCTAGAACATCACTGCATGCTTACAGAGCCTGTCCTGTGCCCTCCGGGGGAGAAGCGGAAGCTCCCCTGCCAGGAACACCAGGTCACGCTCACACCCGGCCCACAGCCCTCTCTCTTGAGACTTTCTCTGCCTCTTTTCGGGTTTGTCCACCCAAGTACGCGTCCCCAGACACTGGTTCTGTTGGCACCGGTCACGAGCTCTGAGTACGCATGGGCCCACGGGCCTTACCGTCTACATCTGGTTCCTTCGCTGCCCGTGGCTTTTCTCAGACGCACACGTGGGATGCATCTGCCTAGCTGGGCTGCCGCAGGCCCGGGGCCCGGTTCACCTGCTCCTGTGGACAGGACGCTGCGGCCCGGACGCCCAGCTCCTCCCGAGGGCTCACCCACACAGACTCCCCGGCCGCCGGCAGCGCCCCACGCCCGCCGAGCTCCCTGGCTGGGACACGCTCCTGAGGGCTTTCTCTCCGTGGCGCACCCCCTCAAGCTGCTTCCCCACCGTCCTTCTGTCTGTCCTGCTGATTTGTTAAAGCCCCTCACAAGCACCTCACGGGAGCATGGGGTCACGTGGGTCAGAGTTCTCCTACTCACGGCAGCTAGAGGCGCGTTTGCATTTCTGTGAGGGGGACCCTCTCCAACCCACACCCACATCCAGCTCCGACCCACACGCGCCGTGGGGGACGTGAGGTGCATGGCTCGGGACCATGTTCCTTTTCTGCTCCTGATGTAACAAACACACACCAACTTACTGACTTGAAACAGCACGTTTGCTTCTTACAGCCCTGGCAGGCAGAAACCCAGTCGGCCTCTTGGGCTGCATCCAGGTGTGGCCAGGGTGGCTCCGGAGGCTCCCGGGAGAGACGGTTTCTTGCCTCTTCTGGAGGCGTCTACGCTCCTCACGGCCCCCTCCGGTTCCAGCCAGCCGTGCAGCGACCACCCTCCCATCTGACCCCCGCGCCCCTTGCAAGGACCTGCGACGACATCAGGTCGCCCGGACCCCCCCGTCCCCGCCTCCGCCGCCACATCCGCAGCGCGGGGTCAGCACAGCCCAGCTCTGGGGCCGACACCCGCCCGCGCCGGGGTGGACCTCGTGTTCCCGTACGTGCTCCAGTGACTCGTCAGGCCACCCAAACCCAGATGTCGCTCTCCACGCTCCGCCGTCACTGGCTGTCCCATCTCCCCTGCCACTGTCCCCGTGCTCTCGGGAGCCTAGGCCTGTCCCCCACCCCACGCTCCTCCCCAGGGGCCTGTGGTCCTGCCCTGTGCACATGTTCGGGTCCTGTGCGGCGTCACAGGGCGGCAGCTGGGGTTTCCTTGGGGTCCTGGTTCATCCTTCTTTCTAGGAACCCTGCCCTAAAGGAAGAGGCTGGTCTGCCCCCAGGAGCCGGGTGAGCTCCAGACACCCAGCAGACCTGCCCTGGACGGTCTGTGTGGAGACCCGGGAACATGGACATGTGCGTGGTCCTAAATGGGCCAGTGTCCTCTGGGGCCGTGCAGGATCCAGCAGACAGGACTTCTGTGCACAAAAGACAGCAGGTCAGTGAGCACAGCAGGGCAGGGTGCCCAGGAGGGGAGGACAGGAACCCCCAAGGGAGAGGGTGTGGCTGGGGTCGACCAGTGACCCCGGGCACTGCGCACGCTGAGGCTAGTGCTGAGCGGTCTGCATCGGGCCGGGACAGGCCCGCAGATGTCCTGCTCGTCCACCATGCCGAGTGCCCAGCAGCCGCAAGAACAGTGTTTGGGTGGGGCCCTGCCGCGGCCTGCAGCGCCCTCTGCCGACAGCCCGGCTGGCACCGGGAGCTGAGCTCGGCCGCCGTCCGGGAGGCTTGGCTACTTGGGGCTGACACAGCTCGGGCAGAGGCGGGGGAGCCCCAGCCAAGGAAGAGGCACCCCTTGGCTTGAGAGGCCTAGCCGGAAGCAGTGGGGCTGTGGCCCCCTCACCCTCCAGGATGCATGGCTGCGAGGGTTTGCAGGGCACGGTCCCCAGGAGCCAGGGGCACTAGGGCTCTGGCTGCCGGTCAGTCCGCTGGGAATGGTGTCCCGCTCCTGGACTGGCCAGGAGTCGAGGGGGCTGTGTCGCCTGGGGGCACCAACAGGGGGTCTCCAGGGCCCCTGCCCCCAGGTGTCGACAGCTTAGCAATGTGGCCCCTTTGTCCTCCTGGGGACACCGGAGGGACCAGCTCCGGCAGCACGCCTGCTGATGCAGAGCAAGCCTCACGCTGTGCCTGTCACAGGCTCCCGCGCTCCCCGCTTTTGTGCCTCCCCTGCATTACAGGAGGAGGGACGGGAACCCCAGGGTCCTCGTCTCCCTGGAGGGTGGAGGCGTGGCTCGGGGAAAGTGGCTTTCTGCAGGTTCTGAGGGGCTTTCGAGCCTGGTCAGTGCTGGGAACAGGGCCACGGATGGCCGTGGACCGGGCCCCCGCCGGGCCGGGTCCCCCAGCACACGCTCCCCTGTGGCCTTCTCCTGCAGCCGTTACAAGCAATCAGGGATGTTTTCCCTACAGTCTTTCCTGGCTCGCCCCCCGCCCCCGCCCCAGCAGACCCTCTGACACCCGCTGTGTGCTGCGTAGACGCAAGTCCTGCTCGAAACCGGGGCCACGGGGCGGACCACAAGCCTCTGCCCTCGATGCCGCCCGGCTGTCTGTCCCGGTCTGCTGAGATCTCTCACGGCAAGCGTGGGTTGAATTCTGCCGAGTACCTTACTGCGTCTGTGAAACGGTCGCAGGGAATCTCCTTGTGCTTCCGTGATGAGCTACTTTGGTTTCATGAGAGACACCGCGTGCCTGCGTAACTCTCACCGGCCTGGTGTTTCCTCCACGGTTTTCTGCCGCGGGTTTTCCGACCGGGCGCCTCCTTTGCTGTCTGGAAGAGCGTGCTGGGCACGGATTCGCGTCATCTCTCCCTCCGACGGGTCCGGTTTCCCCGGTGGCACTCGGGGGGCCTGGGAGTTTCTCTGTTGGGTGTTTGTGGATCTTGGAACCAACATTTAGAGAGATTTCGCTTTCTGATGCTCGTCTCGCTGTTGCTAATTTGTATTTTCTCGGGGAATTTGCCCGTGTCCTCGGAGCCGCTCCAGGGCTGGCCACGGTCGTTCACACGGACTCGCCCTCGGTCGTCTGCCTGCCCCTCTTCTCGCCGGCCCGCGGGGCGTGAGGCAGTGCGTGGACACCCGTCCGTTGGTTGTGGACATCACTCTGGGCTGGTCATCCTCAGCCCTGCCCGTTGGCTTTCGGACTCCTTGCGTCTGGGGACTCCGCGTTCACTTGGCTCTCTGCCTCGGCGCGTGGCGCATCCAGCCTCCTCTCTTCCCACGGACATCAGGGCCACGAAAGTCCCTCTAAGGCGTCTGCTGCCTCCCAGAAACGTGCTGTTTCCTCTGTCATCTTGTTTGAAGTGTTCTCTAGACCCCCGTACGGCGTCTTCGACCCACGAATGATTCAGAAGTGTGTCGTCTCGCGTCCGCGTGTATGTGGTTCTCCAGTCACTGCGTCGTCCCTCACCGGCCGGACGCCGTGGTGGTCACACCCGACACTCGGTGTGATCGCAGCTCTGGGGAGGCGAGCCGGGCTGCCCCGCGGCTCACCCGTCGTCCGGCGCGGCGAGCGGAGCCTCAGCGGGGGCAGAGTGCGTCTGGGACTGAGCCTGATGCTCCAGGAAGGGCACGGGGCAAAGTGAGTCACGTTGTTGCTCGGGTCTTTGGTTTCTTTTTTTTTTTTCTTCTTTTTTTTAAGATTTTATTTGTCTACTGGACAGAGAGAGGCACAGCGAGAGGGAACACGCGCGGGGGCGGGGAGAGGTGGAAGCAGGCCCTCCGCTGAGCAGGTTGCCCGATGCAGGGCTCGATCCCAGGACCCCGAGATCACGACCTGAGCCAAAGGCAGATAACCACGCAGCCCCCAGGTGCCCCCAAATCTTCGGTTTCTTTCCTCCTCTCTTGCCTGGTTGTCCTAACAAGCGCCGAGCGCTTGCGTCTGGATCGCAGGCTGTGCCTCTGGCCTCGTCGGCTCCCCCCGTGGATCTGTCCTTGTCGGCTTCGTGTCGTTTGAGTCTCTGGCCCCGCATGTACACGGCCTGGCCGCCGTGTCCCGCCGTGGGCAGTGCTGACACTGACCTATGTCCTCCTCCTGAAGTCTGTCCTCTGGCGTCGGTGCGGCCGCCATAGCCTCCCTGCATCTCCCCGGCGGACGGAGCCCCCTGCCCACCTGCTCTGCCGGCCCGGGGCATCGGGGCGTCGGACGGTCTAGGTCTTTGTTTTAACCACCCGTCCACCTGCTTTCAGGTTTTACTTCTCCTTCTGCTCCTTCTTTCCTGTCCTATTTTGTCCTTTAGGATTATGTTAGTATTTTCCCACATTTCATTTTACTTATCCATTAGCCCTTTGCCTGTTAATCTCTTGTGTTGCCTCAGGGACCGAAGCCCACGGACTCTTCCCCGTATCTTTGGCGCGACAGCCGCGCTCGTTCATGAGCCTCCCTGCGGGGCCGTCCCACACCGTCGCGGCGCCGAAGCTGCGGCGTCCGTCCGTCCGCACGTGGCAGTAACTCCCTGGGCAGTGTTACAACTCTTCCTTCACACAATCATATTGGTTTTTAGTTAAGAGAAAACAAAATGTTCTGTTTGCCCTAATAGCTAGCGTTTCCGGCGTCCTCCGTTCTTGGGGTTTCTATCCGGCACAGCAGCCCCTCAGCCTCAAGGACGAAACTGAGCGTTTCCGGAAGGTCGGTGGGTGGC
Source organism: Neogale vison (assembly GCF_020171115.1). Classification (NCBI taxonomy): domain Eukaryota; kingdom Metazoa; phylum Chordata; class Mammalia; order Carnivora; family Mustelidae; genus Neogale; species Neogale vison. Next base: position 239,882,069 of record NC_058092.1, read on the forward strand.
AAATTTGCTCCGTTTTATTTTTGTCAGAAAAATGTCTGTATTCGTCCTGTTCTGAAGGACATGTTCTCTGTATATAGAACTCTGGGAGGCACAGAGCCCCAGGGTCACCCTGCTCTCACCCCCGGACCTGGGGCCAGTGGCATTCCCCTTGTCAGGGACAAAGAGCCATCGGCCCCTTGGTCACCGCGACCCTCACGCGGTCGGACCGGCAAGCTCCTCACATGCTCGAGATCCAGCCTCAACGGGTCGGACGGTAGATGGGAGAGGGCCCTTGGATGGAGCTGCCGGCCAAGACCCTGCTGGCAAGAAGGTCGGGCCGGGTCCAGGGTGGGGGCCAACTCCACCCAGACGGGCCTGTCCTGGGGGTGGTGTCAGAGGCCAGATGCGTCCCAAGCAGCTGAGAAGCCAGGCTGCTGGCCAGCACAAAGGTGTGGGGGGGGGGAGTGGGGGGGGACAGGAAGGAGCTGGGGAGTGGGATAAGGGATAAGGGAGGGGGTAGATGAGGAGAGGGAGGAGAAGGGGTTCAGGCCAGGGGAGGAGGGAGTGCAGGGTGGTAGGAGGAGGGGCATCCCGGCTCTGCAGGGGCCCAGCTGGGGGCCGGACCTTGCTGGAGGCCAGACCTTGGCCCGCCTCTGCCCAAGCGCTGGAGGCTGCCCCTGGGGGACCTTCTCTCTCCGCAGGTCCTACCTCATCGGCGGAGGGGTTCCCTTCATCATCTGCGGGGTCACAGCCACCACGAACATCGGGAATTACGGCGTGGACAATGAGGACGTGCCCTAGTGAGTCCCGGGCACCGGGCGGGTGGAGGCTCCTTCCCGGCCCCCCGCATCTCCCTGTGCCCAGACCACCTGTGGGCGCACCCCTGGGACTGCGTCCCCTGCCCCTCTATGTCCCCCCAGCAGTCCGCCGTCTCACTGAGTCCCCCTCCCCGGGCGCTGTGGGCTGCACCGGGGACCAGGTCAGAGTGCACACGGCCCCACCGAGCTCCGCACCGCCCATCACGCGCCTTCTCCTCAGTGGCCCCCAAAAGGCCAAGCCTGCAGGACACACTGGCTCTGCTCCCTCGGGGGCTCCAGCACGAGGGACATGAAAGGCCGAGAGGCCGGCCCCCCAGCCCAGACTCCCGGCCACACTGTCCCGGCAGGGGCCGGCAGGGAGGGACAGTCCGGTCTCCTCACCACGGTCAAACAGAGAAAGTCCTCCCACGGCCCGAGGACGGCCGGGCCCTCGCCCCCACCCCGGGCGACCCCTCAGGGACCCCTCTCTTCCCGCAGCTGCTGGATGGCCTGGGAGCCCAGCCTGGGTGCCTTCTACGGGCCGGCGGCCTTCATCGCCCTGGTCACCTGCGTCTACTTCCTGGGCACCTACGTCCAGCTGCGGCGGCACCCGGAGCGCAGGTACGAGCTCAGGCTGCGGACGGAGGAGCAGCAGCGGCTGGCGGGGCCCGAGGCTGGCCACCACCCCGGGGCCCGGCCCGGCCCGCTGCCCGCCCGCGACGGCCTGGCCGCCTCCCTGCTGCAGAACGAGCACTCGCTCCAGGCCCAGCTGCGGGCCGCGGCCTTCACGCTCTTCCTGTTCACGGCCACCTGGGCCTTCGGGGCGCTGGCCGTGTCGCAGGGTCACTTCCTGGACATGGTCTTCAGCTGCCTGTACGGCGCCTTCTGTGTGACCCTGGGGCTCTTCGTCCTCATCCACCACTGTGCCAAGCGGGAGGACGTGTGGCACTGCTGGTGCTCTTGCCGCCGCCGTGGGGACGCGCACGCCCCGCAGCTGGCCGCCCGCCCCGCACTCGACGCCAACGGGGCCGCGATGGGCCACGTGGCCTGCCTGCAGGACGCGCCGTGTCCGGGCAAGCCACGGGGCTTCGGCCACCCGCCCACCAGCCACTGCAAGATGACCAACCTGCAGGCCGCCCAGAGCCGCGTCAACTGCCTGTCGCCGGCCCCGCCGTGCTGCGCCAAGACCCCCTGCGAGCAGCGGCTGGAGGACGCGGCCCACGTCCACGTGCACGAGGAGGACGCCTTTGGACACGAGCCACACCTGCACAGGGGCCTCCAGGCCAGAACTCAGCCCCCCTACTTCAGCCGGCACCGGACGGCCCTGGAGGAGCCAGAGTACGCCTACCACATCCCGTCCAGCCTGGACGGCAGCCCCCGCAGCTCACGCACAGACAGCCCCCCCAGCTCGCTCGAGGGCCCGCTGGGGGCTCACACGCTGGCCTGCTGCACCCAGGGCGACCCCTTCTCCCTGGTCAGCCGGCCCGAGGGCAGCGACAGCAGCCCAGTGCTCTACGGCTGCCCCCTGAGGCCGGGCAGGGAGTCGGCCTCCGGCCCCGTGCACTTCGAGATGCTCCGGAGGACACAGTCCCTGCCCTTCGGTGGCCCCGGGCAAAACGGGCTGCTCAAGGGAGACCTGTGTGAAGTCCTGTCCTTCAGTGCCAGTGGCATCGGCAACATCAGGACAGGGCCTTGGAGGAACGAGACTGCGGTGTAGCCGGACGCCGCCGAACCCTGGCGGATGCACGGGGCGCAGAGCAGGGTCCTGCACGGGAGGCCGGCGGGGGCGCGCTTCTCAGACGCGGCCGGCAGCCCCACGGACCCTTCGCTGTGGAGGACCCGAGTGGGAAGATGCTTCGGGCCACGTCTGCTTCTGCGAATCCTAAGGTCAGACGGGCCATCCATGTCCCAGTCTCCGGCTTTCTGACCCCATAGTCCACGGTCCCCCGGGCGGCCAGGAACGGAGCAGGTGTTCTATCAGGAAAATACCCTCCGTGCCCGGCATGGGCCATAGGGAGCTCTGGGGTGAGTCCCATCTGGCCCACAAGCCTGGCCACAGCAGGAGGGACCCCCACTTTTTCTAGTGTCTAGTGTGTGTCTCATTACATTTTACTCCCAGGCACAGGCGGGCTGCCGGTCTGGACCTGGGCCACCACCCCAGCCCCTCTGCCGGCCCATGTCACTACCGCCACCTTCAGCGGCTGCCCTGGGTGCAGCCCCCGCAGGACTGAGAGCCTCATGGACACTCGGGCTCGTGACCCAACCCAGGCGCACGTGAGAAGAAGGGGCAGCCTGTGACCGTCCTCCAGGGGGCCAGCCGGGGTCTTTGAGGGGCTCTGAGCCTTCAGAAATGCCCAAATGTCTGTCAGCAGACTCGAGTGTCAAAGCCAGCCACTATTAGGACCTTAGCCTGCCCCACCAAGGTCATTTGGGCTCTAACATTCCCAGCCCTGAGAAGAGGGGGGCTGGCGTTTCCAGGAGCATCTGGGCTTGAAGGCCCGACTCAGACGACAGTTGTCCGTCAGAGTGAGCTGTGTATGGAGCTAGGGGCCCTTTGCAGAGGCAGGGGCCCGGGGTCCCCACAGAGGCAGAGCCCGGACCCCTGAGAACACGTGTGCAGGACCACCCAGCCATTCCTCCCTCCCTCCCTCCTCCCAGACCCGTGGCACACATGCACAGACGCGTGTGCACACAATACACGTGTGTGCCCCCACATACATACGTGTGCGCGCGTCTCCATGCTTGTACGTGTGCGCGCTGTACGCACTGCACGCCCACCGCACGTGCGCCACATGCACACACACAGTCGGTGTTTTCCAGACACTTGAGTGCCCGACTCACTGCCCTGCACCGATGTCGTCGCTGGGAGACCTCGGCGCACTCTGCCGTCTGCAGGATGGCCTCGCCAGGACAGAGCCTCCTGAGCACATGCCTGGGGGCGTCGGGTGTCGGGTGTCCCAGGGCCAACGCTCAGTATCTGAGCACGAGGAGCCTCGCTTCCCGGGATTCTTGTAAACCTGACGATGTCCCAAGCCCCCACCCGCCCCGCGTGTCCTCACAGGTCAACCTGACAGGCAACCAGACGACTGCCGGGCAGTTTCTGTCTCTGTGCAGCCCGTCCGCCTGCTTCCGTAGCCAGTAGGAGCCAGAGACCCGACGCCGTGCCGTGTGCACCTGCGGACCCGTCACAAAATACAGTATTTTGCACTGTTTGCTGCTTGTGAGGCTGGTTGATGGTGTCTCTCGTCCTCCGTGGGGCGGACCTACCTCGGCACGTGGCTCCTGCTTCTGCCCACAGGGCCCAGGCTGGGGCCAAGGAGCCCAGAGAGGCCACTGCCCCAGACAGTCCTGCCCCCAGGAAGGTGTCCCCCGTGGCCCTTCCACCCCGGCAGGCCCAGCAGAGCGGCCTCGTTATCAAACCAAAGAAGTTCAGTGTTAAACCTCGCGTGTTTCCACACTGATTCGGCCTCCGGAGTCCACTCGGGACAGTGTGGTGACCCCATTGCTGTCACGTGTCATGTTTTCAGAGCAGGGGATCCCCAGTTCAGCAGCAGCACAGGGCCACACGGACAGACTTCCGGAAGGATGTGGCTGCAGGTCGGAGCCGTCCCAGTATCTCTGGCCTTACAGCGTGTCAGCCCCGTCCCTGGCACATATGTGTGCGTGTGCACATGTGTGTTTCTCTGTGTGCACACATGTGTTATCTTGTGTGTGCACACGTGTGTGGCGCGTGCGTGTGTACACATGTATGGTGTGTGTCATCTTGTATGTACACGTGGGAGCGTGAATGTGTGTATCTGTGTGCATGTGTACATGCCTGTTGTGTGCCTTGTGTGGTGTGCGTGCACACGTGTGTTGTCTGTGGTTTTCATGTGTGTGCACTGTGGTGTGTGTACACTGTGTGGTGTGTGTCTGTGCGTGTGCACGTGTGTTGTCCGTGTGCTGTGCACGTGTGGTTGCATGTGGCCTTCATGTGTGTACACGGTCCGAGCACAGAGCTGCCACCGCGGCCACCACCGCTCATGGCTGCAGCCACTCACGCCTGCCCTGCCGGCCACCACCCGCCCCCAGAGTTCACCTTGGGGCTCTGCCCTCCGACCGCTGAGAGCGCTGGCACTCACCAATTAGCTGAAAGGCACCCCACTGCCCCCGGACCCCTCCAAAATCCACCAGGGCCGCCTCTGAATGAGGGACTACAGGGGAGCCCCGTGAGCCCTGCCAACACGAGCCAGCCGGGTCTGTGGGGAACGCACTGGATCGGGGCTCAGGGTGAGCAGCCTCGCCCCTCACACCTGGTCCTGCCTGCCTGGCTGGGGCTCTACATGGTGGTCAGGGGTAGCCCGGAGCCCCCAGGAGCCCTGCCTTGGAACAATGTTCAGCTCAGAGGGTGTGAGTGCCAGCTGCTGGGGCGGGCTCAGGGCACGGATCCCGTCTGCAAAGGCAGCTGTCCTGGAGGCCCCCACATGGCGCCCAGCTCTGCCCACAGCGCTCAGGGCCCTAGACGGGTGTGGAGCCGGTGGAGGGGGCGTTAGGGTTAGGGACACCCGGGCTGCAGCCAGGCCACCTCCGTCCCCACTTGCTGCCCATGCGCACCCACCGTCCTACCAAGGACCAAGCACGGACAAGGGAGGGTCCTTGTGGGCTGGAGGCAGAGGTGCCTGGGGCCGCCCTGAGAACGGGTCACAGTAGGAAGTGGATCAAGATAAGCCTGGGACTATGGTCTGTCTCCCGGGCCTCGCATGTGCTGGGGTGTCCGGCTGTTGGAGCTGGGGTACACATCAGCCTCCTGCCTTCTGAATGCTGGGGCCCCTGGGCCTTCCAGCTTTCCCCACCTGGCTTCACCTACCCACCTTGCGCAACCTCAGACTCAGGTCTCCTGCCCTTCTTAGCTGGGGCACAGGACAGAGCAGTCACTATAGGGTCAGGAGAGAGGAGGCAGGCAGACCCCAGAGAAGCAGAGACACTGGGGGTCAGCCAGCTCCCTGGGCCGCCTGCCTGGGGCCACTGGACCTGAGCCACTTGGCTCAAGCTCTAATGAAGGAGCAGAAGAGAGGGAGGGGGAGGGGGAAGGAGAAGGAGGGGGAGGGGAGGAGGGAGGAGAGGGGAAGAGGGGAAGGGATGGGAGGGGCCAGCTCCAACAGGCCAGGGTGGGGGGCCCTCATGGGAAGAAGTGGGTCTGGACCCAAACTGCAGCCCCCCTGGGAAGAAGGACAAAACACCAGAAGGTCCAAACCTCGGGGTGGGGGAGGGCAGGGTGGGGAAGCAGGGGCGGGGTCCTGGGCTGGGTGCCCTATGGCTGGTCTTCACTCTCCTGGCCCCTACTGTGTTCATAAAGAGGTCAGGTTCGGGTCCCACTGCTGGTCAGGGATGGAGCCGGGTCCTTGGAGCCGGGACCTGCCAGAGCTAACTCCACGGCCTCCAGGAGCGTCGGTCAGTGGGCTCCCAGACCGTCCCTCTGCTCCAGGATAACACACTCATCAGCAAGGACATGGCCTTCTGAGCTGGTTTTTTGGAGGAAATGCAGGGCTAAAGAGTGGCCTGGGGGTCGGTGAGGCCCCTGACAGGTCCCGCACACCCCAGGCCCCCAGCTGCCAGCCCAGGCCGGACAGTGGCCACTGCTAGGCCTGGTCCACTCCCAGAAAGGTCCAGCTCCACAGACAACTGGCTCAGGCTAGGGTCTGGACACTCCTTGGGCCAGTTACCAAGCCAGAAGCCCCCCCTGGCTGCACTCCACCACTCTCCTGGGGGCAGGGGTCCAGCCGGGCCCCTAAAGCTGCACAGTGGGAGGGCTCTGTAGACGCATAGCAGGACAGTCTGCAGGTCACAGGGCGTGGGGCTATGGGCCCGGGGGCACGATCTAGCCCCCAGGGCCCGTCCTGGGTGAGGATTGCCAGCAAGAGACCCCACTGGGCCCTGCAGATCCTGCCTGACCTCCTAGGGAGGGCCGAGCTGCTTGTCCTTCTCTGTCCTGCAGAATGCAGGTGTGGTACACAGAAGAGGCTCAATAAATGCTTATGGAGTTGCAGTAGGGCCCACTCTGCCCAGGCTGATATCAGCCTCCAGCCCCTCATGTTGACCACAGCCCCCCAGGCCTCCGGCTGCTGTTCTCTCCTGTGGGCCCTGTGCTGGACACCAGACACGGGGCTTGGGCTGATGGCTGCGGAAGACACGGGGGAAGCTGGGTCCCCTGGAGGCAGGGGCTGCCCCCCAGACAGGCTCAGAGCCCAGGCCCCATCTTTGGGGCCTCTGGAGGCCTGAGCACATGCCCCCTCCCTGGGAGCACTGGGGGCCCCTGGTAAGGAGAAGAGAGTCATGACATTTGTTATAGAGGGAAAGGAAAGCCAGACTTGAATCAAGGGGGACAACGGCAGGGTCTTGCAGCAGGGGTAAGACACGAGACTCACGGGCAAAGGGGACTCCACGGCCAGGGAGCAGGGGGTCTGACCGAGGTTCTCTGCTTGGCCAACCGCAGGCCTGCTCCCAAACCTTCTCCCGGCCCGTCCTGTGTCAGCAAGAGCCCCGCCCTCGATGCCTCCTCATCCTAGGCGGCGTCCCCAGGAGTTCTGGGAGGTGAGTGCAGCCAGAACCCCCAGCCCTAAGGTCCCCTTGCCATGCTGTTCCCCGTGTCCATGCTGCATTCAGAACGGGGCCCAGCCTGTCCCCACACGGCTGCTCCGAATACAGCCTCCGCCCCACTTTGTTTTCTCTGACACGGTCCTGAGGTCCTGACGGGTGGCCCCTGGGAGGAAGAGTCAGGAGGAAGCGTTTCTGGCTCGAGTCGCCAACAGGATTCTTGCTAGAGGCATTGGGGTGATAAGATGTCCCCGGAGAGGAGAAGGGGCCCCTCAGACGCCAGGGCCGGGGTTCTGCCCCAACTGGCTAGCAGGGCGCTCCCTAAAGTCGGAGGGTTTGGAGGGAAGCTCGGAAGCCAGGAGCCAGGCCCGACTGGGTGGCTCAGGAAGCTGAGCAGAGAGAATCTGTCACCTTGAACCCCTCAGTCTTCGGGGCCGTGACAAGGACCAAGGGGCCACCTGCCTGTCACACCCCCTGTGTGGAAGCTGAGGGCCTACGGCTTCTGCCCTGTTCTCGGCCGTCCCCTCCCCAACCCCAGGACTCACAGACAACCCGGGTCCGAGGCAGCGTCCCCCCCCCATGAGGTCACATCTGGAGGGGCAAGCAGGGCCTCCCCTCCCCTCCCCCACACTCACCAAGACAGAACCAGCCCAGCCAACCTGCTCCTTACCCCCAGCTCCGAGGGAGAGGATGCAGGGGTGGAAAAGGGCCCTTCCCCTGCCGTGCCCAGGAGCGCGGAAAGGGCGCGACATCGCCCCAGGCCCCACGGGGAGAACCCCCACCCGCCCTCCGGATGGCCAGGCAGCTGTGGCCCAGGCCACAGATGTGGGGAGGCAAGCGACCGGGAAGGGCCGGCGGGGAGGTTCTCTGGGATCCAGCTCGGCGCGAAGTGTCGGGACACCAAAAATTCCGTCATCGAGACCCACGCGCTGGATTCAAAAACCTAAACTGATGTAAAACACCCTTACGAACAGCACCCGAATCTTCCGGAGAGACAGGCTCTTCCCCACCCCCGGCTCCGGGTGCTGCAGGGGTCGCTGGCCCAAGGGAGGGCAGCGCACCCACGGCGACACCGGGCCCCCAGCGCAGGAGCCACATGGGTCAGAGGCCGGGGTCATAGAGAAAGGACCCCACAGGCAGGAGATTCAGGGCTGAATGTGCTGAAACCACCTGGACACAAAGGGCAGCTGGCACGGCTTCTCCTCGCCACAGACGCGCCCCAGAGCCCCCGGCTGGAAAGAGGAAACGGAAGGGTTCTAAGTCCGAAGTCTGTCGCGCCTGTCCCGGCCCTGGGGCCTGAGGGCCACACTTCACGGTTTACCAAGTGCCCCGTGGCTGTCCCTGCCTCTCCCCACATCTGGCAGCCTGAGCTGGGGCTCTGAGGGGTGAGGCCCTGCGGGAGGGGAACCCATGGAGAGCCTGGGGCGCTGGGACCCGCTGGGCATGCAGGAGACCGCACAGGGCAACACTCCCACCCAGTGTCCGGCGACCAGCTCAGCAACAGACAGCGTCCCTGATTCAGTCCCCCTCCACTCTAGGGCAGCTCGGGACCAATGACGGGGGAAAGCCGAGCTCCCCAGCCCATCAGAGGACTCTGCCTCCAGCCTTCATCGGGGCACCTGAGCCCCCTTTCCTCCACGACCTCCCCCTCTCCCCAGCCTGCCCCGGGTCTCTGCCACACACACGTGTCGTGGGACCCCCCCCAGTTCAGGGCACTCTGAGGAACCAGTCTTACCGTTCCCATCTGGGGAGGGGGTGCCTCCTTGATGTCCCCATGCCATGTGCCAAGCATACACCGAAGAGGGCCAGGCCAGGTGCCTTGCACACGTCACTTGTCAAATGCTGATGTCACACCCGTGAGCAGACTCAAAGAGGTCAAGTGACCTGTCCGGGATCACACAGTCAGGACCAGACAGGGCCAGAACGTCCACGAGCCACATGCCCTGGCATCTAACCCTAACCCTGGCCGCTCTGAGGGAGCAGCACTGACACTGAGACGGCACCCCTGCCGGGCCCGGCGACCGCCCAGCGCTCCCGCGTGGAGGAGGACGGAGTCCCCGCGACACGCCTGCGGCCTTCTCCACTACCTCCCGCTGCACGGGCCTCTCTGCCCCGTCCGTGTCTGCTCCCCACGGATGCACACCCGCACGGTTGGGGCAGCGGGGGCCCGTGATCACCAGCGCGGGCGGACACGCAGCTGTGGGCCGGGCAGTGCGGCGGGAGAGCCCTCCTGGGCGGGGCAGGTGGTATCAGTCACGTTCCCAAAGTAAATGTCCTCCAAGTTCTCCAGACCGAGCTAAAGACACCGGGATGAGGAAGGACAGGTTCTCTCACTTCCCACAGATGCACCAGACGTGGGCTTCTTCGAGCCGCAGACCCAGGAGGAAGCCAAGAGCACTTCCCAGAAGAGGGGCACCGGCCAACGGAGACCCCACGGCACGGCCCACAGTCCTCAGATGAGGCCAAGGGAGAAGCCCACCAGGTATTTGGGGGTAAATGATAAGACGAATTCCTGGTCAAAAAGGAAAAGACCGTTGCCAGGCCCGGCATTGAAAGCCGCTGTTGGTGGCCACGTGGACCTCTGGGAAGGCCACGGAGCTCGGCCTGGGTCCTGGGGCTCCGTGGAAAAGTCAGCAGAGCCGTGGCCGACGGAACTTTGAGAGGACACGTGGCAGGACACCCACGAAAGGACACTGCAACGAGAGGAGGGAACGCGCGCCCGCTGCTCCCACGGCAGGGCCCGGGTCCCAGGACTGGCTTCCCAGCGGCCGCTTGCGCTCCTCAGGGCCTAAGTCCCACGTCTTTTCATCCCTTTCTGAGACACGTTTCCCGATGACGTGACTGAAACGGAGTCCTGGGCGAGTTTCCCAGGAACAGGAGCCTCGACCCGGGTCAGGGGACAACGTTTCAGCATTTCGTTCACGGGGAGCCGCAGCGCAAACTCGGTCTCGCTTCGTGCATTAGGGAACAGCCCAGCCAGTAAACTCCTGGCAACTCCCCATGGAAGCTGGGCTTAGTGGAATTTATTCTGGAATTGGGGGTTTGTTTCTCACGGGTTAGTATTCTTCCACTGGCCGGAATGTCGCGTGGCCCTGCCTCGCGCAGGAAGGAGCTACCTCTGTGCTCCAGAGCGACCTCTGCCCCCGCTTGCAGGGGCCCCGACAGCCCAGGAAAGCCCTGTTGGAAATCCAGTTCCACGGACAGAAACAAGGACAAGAAGCCCTGGTTCCCAGGCGAGGGGCTCGCTCTGCTCGCAGACCCAGGGCCGACACTGCAGCCGCCTCCCAGCGACAGGGAAGGGCTGTCCCTCGCGGTGACCCTCCCCACGCACCCCAACACCCACACGGAGTTACTGAGGGCTTCCGAGTTACTGAGAATCCAGAGAAACGGAGGACGGGAGACGTGCCAACAGTAACGGGGGCACCCGGCGCCATCCCCCGTGCCAGGCAGACAGTCCCCACCCCACGTGCCTCCGTCTGGCGTCGGAGTGTCGGAGTCAGGCCCTGAGCCACCGACGCCTGCATCTGTCCTTGGCAGGAACCCTCAGGAGCGGCGAAGACACAGGAGAACACGCCGCCGTGGCTTCCAGTCATGAACCCTGCAACTGCGGCACAGCCGCAGCCCCGCCGGTAACCGGGCGGGCAGGGAAGCCGGGGGCCGGGAGCTCCTCGCCACACCCGGGCCACCATGGAAGCCCACAGCACACAGGACGGCCCTCCGGGCTGCTCCTAACGGCACAAAGCCGGACACTCACGGGTCAGGGTCCTCCGGCCGGGGAAGGAAAGCCCCCTGGGCCTGGGCTGCACTCCATCCCCGCCCCCCCTCCGCCCCCGCCCCGAGGAGGGCCCTGCCCGCCGGCGAAGGCTGCTCTCTGAAGCCGTCACAGCCGCAGTGGAAGAACACATGTGCACCGCGAGCCCAAGCGCTTGCCCCGAGCGACAGCGGGGCCGGCCACGAGCCTGAGGCTGTGCCCTCAACCCACTTTAGCCCTGAACTGTGCTGCCCTTGGCCCTTGCAGAGCGCCCAGGCCAGCAAACAGGCTCGCCGGGGTCCCAACAAGGTCTTCATGGTCCCAGGGCCAGCTCGAAGGACACTGTGGTGGGTCCAACAGTGTCCCCAAAATGACCTGTTGAAGTCCTAACCCCAGGCACCTGTGAATGTGACCTTTTTTGGAAATAAATGCTGTGTATATATAACACATTATGACGTCTGTCTTTATGGAAAAAGGGACAGCCAGAGTGAGAACCACAGGGTGACCCCAGGGTGACAGCCAGAAAGTAATGGCCACAGAGTGACAGCCAGAGTGACAGCACAAGGCTCAGACTCCCCCAACAGAAGCCACGGCAGTGGTCCACAGTCCTCGGGTGTGTAATCCCATCCTCAGGACAAACATGGTCATTTACTTCACCAAAAGACTTCAAGATTGTAAAATAAGTTTTACGGTCACTGGGGGGAAAAAAGTTTGTTTTTTTATGTATTGAATTTTTGATGAAAACCTGCATATGTATTTGTTGCAAAGAAGTGTGATGGGATCTACAGAGTCTTTCAAGCTGAGCAGTTATTACTGCAGGATAAAATTCTGGCCAAAGTCTGATGTCTATCGTAAGTTTACGGGAAAACACTCTGATGAAGGCTGTGGACCGGCAGAGAACAAGTACATGGTTTTTTTTAAATGACGAACGGCGAGTGTCGCCGCTATGTCTCCGTGAGGCCCGGGCCGGCTCCGGCCTCTGGAGTGGGGGCCTCCTTGCCCCGGGAGTGAGTCTGAGCCCCACGGCGGGCGCAGAGCTTACTTAGACAGAAAATGAAAATCCAAAAACCATGTTGGTATTTAGTTCCTTGGATAGCTTGACAAGAGTAACAGCTTTACTTCAAAATATCAATATTTACCACACCAGAAATTCCACGCCTGGCAATTATTTACATTTGTGATTTCTTACAAAATTTAAATGTTGACTTCAAAATGTGCGAGCAGTTTGACAGCTTTTCAAAATTCATCCGGGGAAAGGAGAGCCAAGACCCACCCCCCCACCCCGCCCCGTTCGCGACAGCCGCGGACTGCTCGGCCCCGGAGCCCCTGCTCGCGTTATATGGGAGCGACGCCCCTGCAGGAGCCCCGCAGGGGCCCCGCGGCTCCGAAGAGTGAAGCAAAGTCCTGCCTGTGTCTGAGAAGGACCGGGGCCCGGAGACGAGCACGGGACTTTGCAGGAGACGGCGCCCGTCTGGGGCGTCCTGTCCCGGCCCCGATCAGGAGCGAGGTCTGTGGAGGGCAGGGGCAGAGGCGGGGAGGGCGGCTCAGGCCGGGGTCTGCAGAAGGACGGCTCTCGCAGGGACGTGAGGAAGGGCAGACCGGTGGGCAGCGCACGCTCGGACGGGTCAGGGAGGACCCCCGAGCGGACGGCGGCAGCACCACGCCACGGCCTCAGACCGCAGGGCCCGACTCCAACATCACGGGACGGTCCTCGGGAGGACGGGGAGCAGGCGCGGCGGGGCGGGCAGGCACGGAGGCCAACGCTCGGAGGCCCCTCCGGGGTCCGCTCGTGAGGATCCTGGCACAGCTGGAAACTGGGTCGGGAGTGAACTTCGAATGGACACCAAGGGCCTGCCGGGCTGTCCTCTCTCGTGCGCGGGCTCCTCGGCTCGGGGAAGACCCGGCGTGCCTCATCGAGACCAGCTCAGGGTCCTGCCTCACCCGGCCACGTGAACGAAGCCTCTACGCTGTCCGAGGCCCCAGAATACCAGGCGAGCACCAGATCCTCTCCTGGGCCAGAGCCTGCCACGAGAACAAGTGAGCCCTGAGACCCGAAGGCGGCACCCCTACCCCCTCTTCCTACCCCGTCTACCCCGGCCGGGGGGAGACGCCGCAGAACCAGGCCGACCAAGGAGCACAAAGCTTCCGGGGAAAGCAGAGGGTAAGGACCTGCGTGCGCTGCGGCCCCATGGGCTCCCCCTTGGCCCTCCCCCACCGGCCCATACTCGCCGTCCCGCTCTGTGGAGCAGCGCTCTGCCCGACCCAGGACATGGGAAACGCGCACCTCAACCTCCCGTTTCTGCTGCATTTTGCCCAAATTGGATGCGTCTTTTCCTCAAGTAGACGACCTGTCATTAGATCCAGAACACCGGCAACGCGCCCCTGCTCAGAAATGGGTTATCTCAGCCCCTCCCCTGCAGTGCCTAAGCCCCACCCCCAGACCCTGAGCCCGCAACCAGGTGCACAGTGACCGGAGAGCCGGGGGACAAAGCCCACCTCATCTCCATGAGGTCCCCGCAGGTCGGTTTTCGCGCCTCAACAAGGAGCACGTGGGCTGGGCGTTGAGAGAAGGCCGGCCGCACCCAGGCCTCACCAGCCCGCTCCCCCAGCCCTGCAGCGCGCAGACCCCGCAGCCGGACTGCTCAGCCCTGTGGACGGGGTCTGAGGGCGGGCCTGCACCCGGGGCCCTCCTGCCTCCCTCTGCCTCCTTCTGAGGCCCTGAGTTGAGGCAGCTCAGACAGTGGCCCACATCAGACAACTGGGAGGGGCTTCTCTCCGGCTCCTCCACCCAACCCTGCTGCTGCTCTGGGCGTCCGTAGGTCCGGAAGTGGGGGAGCGGCACCCAGTTTCTGCCTAGTTGGCCTGGGCGGGCTCGCGGACCGCCATTTCGCACAGGACGAGGTAGACTACCCCGCTACCAGCTCGAGGCCCGTTTCTCCAGTGACTTGAGCGCCCCACACGCTTGGGCGTCACATGCCAGGGCCCAGGGTCACCGTGACCGGACCCAAGCACAGAGTATTGGGAATTAATGTCCCAGTGAACGCTTGGACTTGCACGCCTTGCCACAAGCCCTGGCTCAGTCACACAAGAAGCGTTTACGGATCACCTGCTGTGTACCCGGGGAAAGCAAGGGTAGGGCCGGCGCGCGCGGAAACTGATAGCCTGGCCCGTAGCCTCCGCTGACCCAGAGCTCTGCTGGAAGCAGGGAAGGGACCACGTCCACTTCCTGTGGAAGAGCGGGTAGGGGTGCCGCCTTCGCCAGGGTTGGGAGAGTACCCTGCACGTTCAGACAACCTCCGGCCCAGCCTGGGGCAAGGCTCACACGGTGCTGAACCGAATCCAGCCACTGGACCATAAGCGGGGCAAGGAAGGGGTTCATGGGGCGACAGCAGGACCGCTGAATTGTGGGCAGGTGTCCTCTGGTGTTTGGGTCTCCTTTGCCCCAAGGCTGCCTGGCAAGGTCAGAATGAAACCCTAACTGTTGCTCCCTACATCCCATGAACCCTCGCTCCAGGAGGAGGCGGGCCAGGCCCCCCGCTGCTCAGACCCGGCCTGCCCGGTCGCCCGCCCGCTCCCCGCTCCGCGCCCCACCCCCACCCCCGCGCCTCTGCAGCCGCCACCCCCACCCCCCGCCCCCGCGAGGACTGCGGCAGCCCCGCCCCGGGGCGGCGGGGGAGGGACAGGAGCGCCCCGGCGGACTGTCCACGACCCACCCAGAGCGGCTCCCTCCCCCTCCCCCGGGAGTGCCCCCAGCCGTGCGCCCGGCCCTCGGCCTCGGGAGCCCAGCAGCAGGGGGCGGGGGCGTCGCTCAGGACACCCGAGGGGCCCCGCCCCGAACCGCTCCCGCCGCGCACAGGCCGCCGCCTCCGCGCCGCCCGCAGAAGGGGCCGCGTCCCCAGGAGCGCGCAGCCCCAGTCGCGCCGCGGCGCCCGCCGAGCTGAGCCAGGCCTTGCGAGCGCGGGGACCCCCGGCCTCCCAGGCGCCGGGTCCCCGCTCGGGTGACACTGCGGCAGGCGCGCGGGCGGCTCGCCGAGGGCGGGGCCGCGGGGGGCCGGCGCGTTGCCATGGCGGCGGGGCGCGCGTAGCCGGAGCCGAGCCCGAGCCCCAGCGGAGCCGAGCCCGAGCCGAGCCCGAGCCCGAGCCGAGCCCGAACCCGAGCCGAACCCGAGCCGGAGCCGGAGCCGGAGCCGGAGCCGGAGCCGAGCCCGAGCCGCAGCCGCAGCCTGGGCCCCGCCGCAAGGCCGAGGCCCCCGCGCGGGTGTGTCCGAGGCGCCGCCGGCGCGCCCGCGAGCTGCAGGCCATGGACGCGGCCGAGCTGTACGAGGACGATGGCAAGGACCTGGCGGGCTACGACTTCGAGCCGCTGCCCACTCTGCCGGAGGACGAGGTGAGCCCCGGCGCCCGCGGTGGGACCCGCTCCCCCCTCCCTCCCCGCCTTCCAGGCACAGTCCGGGGGAGGGCGCCCTCGCCCCCCGCAGGCCCCTATGGGGGCCCAGGTCTTGGCAGCCACTCAGCAACCCCAACCGGCCTTGAACATTCTCGCTCCTAGAGGGCAGGCCCCCTGGAACCCCCCTGGGACAGCAGTGCGTGGGCGGTCACTGAAGAAGTTGGTGCCTGGGGGGCTGGGGGGCTGGGGGGCTCCGGACTGTGAATGTTGGATGGACGAGTGTGGTTTGGGGCGTGGTGAGGGGGAGGAGGTGGATCCTGTTTTCCTCCTTGCCAGCGCCCTGGAGGTCGGTGGGAGGCACCAGCCAGCAGAGCCCAATCCAGCCCTCAGGTTGGGGAGCTGGGGTGGAGGTCCAGAAAGCCCCCCAGGACAGAGGGCTGCTTCTTGCACACAGTGGACAGCAGGGGCCTCCACTCCGGATCCTGAGTCCTGAGGCATCTCCCTACCCAAGCTCAGAGAGACCAGCAGCCTCCCTCACATGGAGCTGCTGGTCATTCACTGGACTGCTGCCCGCAGAACCCATTTGCCTGCAGCTCTGGCTTCCCTGGCGCACCCCACAGGCTGTGGCTCGGGGTCAAATGAACAAGCCAGGTCCCTCCGTGGGATCGCCGGCCCCCAGAGGATGCAGCCACCCCCAGAAAGACCCAAGGCTATGAGGTCTGGGTGGAGGGCCTTCCAAGCTTCCAGCGGGCGAGTGGCCTGATCTCCGGGCTTCTGCGCTCACGGCTGAGGAGCGCTGGCGTCACGCAATGCTTGTGGGAGGGGCTGCAGCCAGATGGTGCTGGTGAAGACCCCCCAGTGCCGAGCAAGGCTGGTGCCAAGGCTGAGACAGGGCCTCCAGCTTCCTGGTGCATGCGGGGCTCATAGGGGCCACAGCTGCAGTCTCCACGGTCTTCCACCTCTGCCCCCCACTCTCGGAGGAGAGCCGGCTGTAAGGACGGAGTTCACACTGTGGGTAGCGCTGTCCTGGGTAGCAGAGTGTGCCCCGGGGCGCCGGTGGCCGGCCGGCCGAGGGCCGCTGCCGCTGCCTGCTCCCTCCCACGCCCACCATGGTGGCCTGGATTTGGTGACAGTCTGCAGAGGGGGGAAGCAAGAGCGTGAATAGAGCTTTGGGCATCTCTATGGCTTCGATGGAAAATGAAAGGGCGCGCCCAGCCCACCGCCGTTGCAGTCTCCCCCAGAGAACACATTTCAGCGTATCTGTTCGAGACTCACCTCCGAAGTCAGCATCCGAAGCAGGTGTAGAACGCAGTTCTTCTGCAGACCCGTGCTAGGTCAGCCAGCCCCCTCTGAGGGCCACCTGTGTGCCCTGTGCAGCGTCAGCGACCCGTGCCCAGTGAACAGAGCAGCAGAGCCAGGACCCAGACCCAAAGCCAGATCCCCGCCCATGGTGGGCACTCCTGTGTGCCCTGGTGCCTTCTCTGGGCTGGGGTTCCCTCGTGCCTCTCTGGGTCAGAGCAGCTATGCATAGTGTATAGGCCGAGGGGTTCCCCCGTCCTGTGACCGGGGCCTCCAGGTGAAGTGGGAAGCCGCTGCGTTAGTAGCGTCCACTGGGAGAGCTCAGCTGGACCCTTCGAACTTCTCGCACCTCTGCTGGGGGACAGAGGCACTGTCTTTGGGCATGATCCCGTAAAACAGGAAGCCCGTCGAGGCTCGAGCCTTGGAGCCCGACCGATGTCCTGTACCTGCGAACACACCTGGTTCAGACTTGGCGCACACTGAGCTCAGCTGGTGCCGGAGGTTTTACATCTCCATCAGCGACGCGGCTGTGCAGCTCCAGCCCTGTAGAGCCCGGCTGCCTCCGGAAAGCTCCTGTGTAAGGGGAAGGGGGAGGCAGCCTGCATTGTCACCGGGGGGGGGGGCACGCTGGCGCGAGCCCTGGAGAGAGCCAGGCCGGAGAAGACGCGGGGCAGCTCCCCAGGAAGGGACGGCAGGTGTCAGACCCAGGACACAGACAGAGGAGTTTGCAGTTCCACAGGTGATCACAGCCGACTGCACAGCAAGGCCAAGACACGGGACCCTATGCTCACCCCCACCCCTGCCCAGGAGCCCCTTGGAATGTTTCACTGGTTGTAACCCTGGAGAAGAGCCGAGTGGCCAGTAAACATGAAAAATGTTCAACTTCGTCATCGAGGAACGCGGAAGACGCTGACGGCGGGCGTCTCTGCACAAGGCCGGTCGGTGAGGACCAACACCGGGCGGCGGCCGCCTCGGCGGGGACTGGTGTGCGGCGGACGCCCCCCTGCCGGAGTGCATGTGCGTGGAGCAGCCTCTCTGGGAAGCAGCTTGGCGTCTGGTGGTGGCGTGGAGGATGGCCGCTCCCTGCGTCCCGGCAGCTGCACTCCGGGTGCAAGCCCTGGAGAATTCTCTGAGCTGGTCACCCCCCGAGCACGTGGCGAATGGGCCCGAGGTCGTGGAGGGCGTCGCCCAGCCCACTCTCTGGCTTCTTGTGGGCCGTGTGGCTGCACTGGCGCCAGCGAAGGACAGGGACGGGGGATCAGGAAAAGCAGCGGCTGGGGGCGGGGCGGGCCTTCTGGAGGCCGGTGGCGCCCCTTCCAGGGGCCTTCCGGGGACAAGGACAGGAGCGGGCTTGGGGATGAAGGTGGCGCACCGGTTTGGGCCCAGAAAGGGGCGTGTTTCCTGCTCCCTAGACTCCCCGGAGGTCTAAGGAGATTTCTCGTCCCTTCGAAGTTCGGTGAGCACCTCTCCGGCATCTGTGTGCTGGGCGCTGGGCCGGGCCCAGGGGTTTGGAGGTGGGCGGACCCACGACTCCAGGGTGCCCCATGAGGAAACAGATATTCCCGCGGCGCCCCGCTGGGTCCACGTGAGGCCCCGGCCAGACAGCCCAGGGCAGCAGGCACCTGGGAACCCAAGGAAAGCGTCGTGGTGGGCCAAGTTTGGGGGTGGAGGGCGCACTTTGGGGCCGGTGGAAGGCCCCCAGCAGGGCACTTGGCAGAGCTCCCCGGGCCTGGGGGTCCAGTCCCTTGGAGGAAGCGGCCGGCAGGCCTGGAGAGTGTCAGCTGCTCTCGGCCGTGATCCGTGTCTCGGGGGCAGTTCCTGCTAGGGTGCTGCGGGGTTGAAGACGTGAACAGCTCAGAGTACACGTGAGATCCGCAGGAGCAGTCCAGGGGTCCCTGCGGGTCCCTACGGGTCCCTGCGGGCACCCTGGCTCCCATGCCCTCTCTGACAAGGGGCAGTGGGGTGTCTTCGAGGCCCAGACTCTCCTGGCGGGGCACACTCTGCCATAAGCAGACAAGGGTCCTCAGGTGGGAAGCTGGCGCTCGCCTCTGAGACCCAGGGACCGGCTGAGGAGGGGTGCCCCTCCTCCCGGCCTGGGCGGGGTGGAGCTTGTGCCTGCAGGACCTCTAGGGAAGGACAACTGTCTTCCTGTCCCGCAAGGACTACGGCTTAGGCGACTCCCACCTCAGGCCCACCCCCCATCCCACCCAGGTGGTGCGTTCCTGGGGAACGGGAACCCAGGACCCTGTAGGTGGGGTTCCAGGACCCAGGGGCCTGCCCAGAAGGCTTGGTCTGCACCCAGAATGTACAGCCACCGAGGCTGCCCAGCAGTGACAAGGTCAGGCTGTGCTGGCGGTGGCAGGGGACAGCTGCAGTGTGGGCAGTCACGGTGCCTGCGGCCTGCCACGGGCCGTCACGGGTGCCGGGTGTGTGGGCGCCCCACGGGTGAGGCTGCAGGCAGGCATCAGTGGGCGCTGTGACCCGCCTTACTGCCCGCAGCACGCCACCTGCTTCTGAAATTCTACCACACGCAGGGATGCTCTTGTCCATCCTGCCTCAGGCCCTGGAGGGTCACTAGGGTCTGCGTCCCGGGGCGTGCGGGGCCCACCTGACGGCTGAGCCTCTGGGTCCGGAGGTGGGCACAGGTGTGCAGGATGCCCACACGGCTCTCGTCTGTCAGGGTGGCCGGGGCAAGGGGCGTCCCCTGGGACTCTGGTGGAGATGGGCCGGGGACCCTGAGCAGACGACACAGGCTTCCCAGTCTCTCGTTCTTGTCCCCGCCAGCCCACCGGCCGCGGTTCATCCCGCCCACCCTCCTAGAGCCACGGACTCAGGCAAGGAAGGGTGATTCCTCTGGGTGAGCTGACAGAGGGGTGTCAGGTCCCAGAGGACAAGTGACCAGGGAGTCTGTGGCTCAGGGTCCCCCAGCACGTGGTGAGACCCCCCCCAACCTTGGTGTGCCAGGAAAGCCAGTGGCAGATCTCAGCTCTGTCCCGGAACCACGTCAGCTGAATTGTGCCTTCCCGTCACAGCTGGGCTCCGGAGGGGCTGAGAGCATCTTGTCCGTGAGTGGGGGCCTCGGCCATGAACCGGAAGCAGTGACTCGGGACCCATCAGACCAGACAACTGTCCAGATGCCCCACCATGAACAGGCGCTGGGGGCTACAGGTCTTTCGGGAAGGAAGAGGCACCCCCTCACAGGGAAATCCTTCAGCTGGACGGGGTGGGGGGAGCCTTGAACAGGACATGCCACGGGCCATGAGATGCCCCATGGGCACCCCTGACCTGGGCTCCCTTCCCTGGGCGGCGCATCGACAGCTGTGGGGGCCGGCGCGTGCTGCCGCTGCCGGCACACCAGCCGGCGGTGAGCAAGGCCCTGCCGTGGGGACTGGCTCCGAGGCAGTGTGGGCTAGCGTGTGTTCCCTAAATAGCACAAACCACGGGGTCTTTGGGTCGTTTGTTAGTGCGTGCCTGTGCGTGTGGGACCTCATGCGTGTGCACGTGCGTGTGTGGGGCTGCGTGTGTGTGCGGGTGTGCCTGTGTGTGCGTGTGGGGCTGGTGTGCTCTGTGTGCCTGTGCATGGTCATGGGTGTGCACATGGGTGTGTTGCGTACACAAGTATGTGCATATGTACACACTCCCTAGACATCTCCTTAATGAGGCCCCACAGGCACCCTGGGGAGTCCCCAAATAGTGCACAGTGTCCCCTAGATTGAGCCAAAT
This sequence comes from Neogale vison, assembly GCF_020171115.1. Lineage (NCBI taxonomy): Eukaryota > Metazoa > Chordata > Mammalia > Carnivora > Mustelidae > Neogale > Neogale vison. Next base: position 239,902,578 of record NC_058092.1, read on the forward strand.
CAGAAAGACCTTTTGGGGTACCTGGGTGGCTCAGTCGTTAGGCGTCTGCCTTCGGCTCAGGTTGCGATCCCGGGGTCCTGGGATCGAGCCCCGCATTGGGCTCCCTGCCCAGCGGGGAGCCTGCTTCTCCCTCTGCCTCTCCCCTGTTTGTGTTCCCTCTCTCGCTCTCTCTCTCTCTGTCAAATATAAACAAAATCTTTAAAAAAAAAAAAAAAAAGGAAAGGGGAGAAGTTTTATCCATGACCCCCGGGAACACAGCCAGGAAGCGGGGAAATGGAGGTTTTCGGGTTTGCTAGCCGCCTCCACGGCCCAGTCTGCTTTATGCGCTCATTCTGCTTCCCAAGCTGCGACCTCCCTCCTCACAGGGCCACGCGCTGTGGGAAGCCGGCTAGCGGCTCTCTGCTCTTGGGTCCGCGTGAACCTGGGGCCCCTTCTTGAAGCAGCTTCCAACGGGCTGTCCTTCCCTTCTCCCTCTACCCCGCGGAGAGAGCTGGAAGGGCCTGGGGACTGACGGGGTCCGTGGTGAGCTCTGAGGAGGAAGCAGGCGGTGGCCGGTGCCGAGCCGCGTGGGCACGGGACCACCCAGTCCCCGGGGGCCCTTCCCATTCCCCCTCTCTGCTGAACCCCGAGGCTTAGCCGAGGTGCCATGAGACTCACCCTCCGATTTGTTTCCTTCCTTCCTTCCTGCGGCTCCTTGTCCCCCTTGCCCGTGGTGGTGGGGATCCCTGCCCGCAGTGCAGGCGGGAGAGATTCGACGGCTTGAGCTAGACTTTTCCCGACCAGACAGCTGGGCCGCGCTCGGAGAACAGCCCTGTGTGCGGGGAGCGGTGGGGCGGCTGAGGCGGGGCAGGAGGGAGCTCAGGCTTCTGCACCATTGGCCCTGCTCCCCCCACCTCTCCGGACCCCACCTGCGTGCGCCCTCCAGGCTCTGGCTCCCCCGGCCACCATGGGCCAGTGGAGCAGAGACACACGGGCACAGTGGGGTGACCGGGGCATGAACTGCCTGCCAGCTTCGGGCCTGGAGATCCGAGGTGTCTCACGGGAGAATGTGTGTGCACATCCTCGGGGCACATGCACGGTGTGAGCGCACATGGGAGTGTGTGTGAGTCAGTGTGTGGGTGCCTGGCCGTGCACAACTGTGCATTACGTAAGCATGCGGCTGTGAGCGTGTGTCTGCGTGTGCGTGAGGCCGTGTGGCACGGCCACGGAGGGCGCAGGAACTCACGTGTGTGCGCACATGTGAGCTATGCGTCTGCGACCCTGGGAGAGCTGTGTGTGTGTGTGTGTGTGTGTGTCCACGTGGTGCGTCCCGAAGTGCACGCCTGCCCGGGAGTTGTGTGTGCATGTGACCATGCGTCCGTGTGTGGGTTCAGGTGCACTTGTGCGTGTTGGTGACACAGTCACCGCTCCCCTTGGTCACAGGGAGGCCTGGGGTCTGGCCCTGGGGGAGGGACCACGGTGACGTCGGGTCCTCTGTGTGCCCTGCCCGAGCTAATGTCGGGGCCGCCGCTCCGCCATCCCATCCACGTGTCGCTGTGTGTCCCAGGTTCTGTCAAACGCTCACCCCACGTTGGCTGGGCTGCGAGCTTTCCCGGCACGAATGTGCTTCTGTCTCCCCCGGTGACTGCCTCGCCCGTCTGCGACAACCCAAAGAAGCAAAGGCCCCCCACATGCCCACTGAGCCCCGTGTGTGAGCTGGTGGGGTCGGGGTACAGAGCCCAGCTGGACACGGGGGCCGTGGGGAGGCCGTGATTTCTGAGACCAGGTGCTAGGTCCCAGCCCCCCGAGTGAACATGCCTCCCAAGAGCACACCGGTTGTTCTGCCAAATGCTCTGTGGCCTCTGGCATCCAGGGGACAGTGCGGTGGGTGACTCCCGGGGTGGCTTTTTTCTAGAGCCTTTGCCCACAGTCCTGTGTCTGATGTGAAGTGAAATCCTGCCGCGTGTTGTCTGCTTCCCAAGAATCAGTGCGGACGCCGTGGTGCCAGGCCCTTCCCAGGGAGGAGGGCCTGCTGCGCCCGGGCCTGTCCCCAGACCTGCCTCAGCCGCAGCCTGTCTTGGCAGGAGAATGTGTCCCTGGCCGACATCCTCTCCCTGCGGGACCACGGCCTCAGCGAGCAGGAGGCGTGGGCCGTGTGCCTGGAGTGCAGCCTGTCCATGAGGAGCGTTGCCCACACGGCCATCTTCCAGACCCTGTGCATCACACCGGACACTCTGGCGTTCAACACGAGCGGGAACGTGTGCTTCATGGAGCAGCTCAGTGGTGAGCCCGGGGCGGCGCAGGGGTGGCAGCAGGTGCCCGCGGGGAGGCCGTGGACACGGGGTCCCGACCCACCCCTGATTGCAGCGGCCACCCTGGTGGTGTCTCCAGCCCCAAGAACGCGCTGAGGGAGGAGGAGTGGGAGGTCCCCACGGGCTGCGTCACCCGGCTCCTGCGGGGGACCTGCGAGGGGCCCACATGCCCTGGAGACCCTGGGCCACCGGCCCGCAGTGAGTGGATGTGGGGCATGAAGCAGAGGGCAGGAGGCCGCCACTGGCTGCCCCGCCTCCAGGACTCGCACAGCCCCTGCCCTGCTCCAGGGAGGGCCTGAGCAGAAGGCCCGACTTTCCCCAGCCTGTGCCTCCAGTCCCCTTTCTGGGAGCCGGGAAAACCCTCTGCTTCCCCTCTGGACGGCTTCCCTGGGCTTCCAGTGAACGTGCACTGTTTCCTCTGACGCTCGACGCAGTCCCCAGGGACGCCGGGACAGAAGGAGGTGGGGGGGCAGGACGGGGCCCCTGGTGAGCAGGAGGCCATGGCTCCTGACCCTGGGTGGGCGGGCTTCCTCTTCCCCGTGGGCCCTGTCCGTGTGCGATCCGAGGCCTTCTCTTTTCCTTCCCCAGATGACCCCGAGGGTGCCTTTGTTCCCCCGGAGTTCGATGTGACCGGGAACACCTTTGAGGTGGGTGGCAGCAGCCGGGCCCCACCCTCACCGGGCTGCCGTGCGAGGCCGACACGGGGAAGGCTGGTGTGCCTCTGTGCAGGGCACGGGCTGGGGGTGGGGGGCCGCCTTCGGAGCACCCCCCTTTGCCAGAGTCAGGGTCCCCGGCGGCAACTTGGCATCTGGACGCGCTCGTCATTATCGTCGAATGCGTTTCCCGCGTGCGAACTTGCCTACGTGGAGCAGGTCGGACGTGCCCGGAGTTGCCAGTGGCGGCGGGCGGGCATCGCGGCCTGTGGGGGAGCATTCCCGACGGTCTCGCTCCGGGCTGAGGTTATCACCCCCGGGCACCCTGTGTGCAGGCCTGGCAGCGCGGCAGGGGGCGCCCAGAGCGGACCTTGCCGCGGAGCCCGCAGTCTGAGAGGGACGGAGAAGAACTCGGTTGCGAACGGGTCGCTACAAACACAAAAATCCTAGGAAGACCCAAGAGCTCAGCGACATCAGGTTAAGTTTTAGGGTCGGCTCCTCCGGGGCTCCGTGTTACTTTGTAATAAGCTGGCATAGGTCTGGTCCGTGCTCCGGGGCGGGCAGGACCCCAGGGCCCTGGGTCACTGGTGGAGCAGGCCTCTCAGATGCCCTGGCCTCCGGGGCCAGAACCGGAGCCTGGGGCCTTGGCTTGTGGTGGTTCCCAGCCCCGGTCTGCGCACAAACTCCCTGGATTCGCCTGCTGGTCCAAGTCCAGAGCCAGCGCGGAACCGAACTCCGGGAATAAGGAAGGTCCCCCCGAGCCGCCCGCCTCCGTGCTGCGGGGCTGGTCCTAACAGCAGTGTTGCTGGGTGTGTGCTGGTTCCCACCTTCTAAGAAGAGTGTCGCTGCGTGTTATCTTCTGGAACTTTCTCTGGAAAGTTCTGGACGTGCTTCTGGATGACACGTCTGAACCCAGCGGAGGGTCACGTGCAGCCCACGGCTCGTGGGGCATTAGTGCCGCTCTGCGCACCCTCGGTCGATCTGGGCGAGAGCCCCTCCCGGTGTGGACCCGCCACGGGACGGCCACGGGAGGGCCACGGGAGGGCCACGCAGCGGGGCAGACGCTGTTCCACGGTCTCGGACGCAGGCTGCCCCTGAGTGCTCTCCCGCCGGCAGGTGCCGCGGACCCCCTGCTCCCCGTCTTCCGTGTCGTTGTGGCGTTCTCCTCCTGTATCTGCGCCCGCGGAGTCGGAGGGTAAATGTCCCGCTGCAGCCGGCGTGACCCTTCGCCTCCCGGAAATGACCGGGTGGCCGAGAGCTTCTCTTGGGGCAGGTTACGCCTGCCTGTGTCGGCGGTTGGAACTGGGACAGACCCTGCGACGCACAGACCCGAGCTCACTTAAACACAACGGTCAGCCTTGCACGTTAGCGTACAGAACAGGTTTTCACGTACATTAAGAGACTTTCCGAAACTTGAGGTCTAATGGAGGTTTGCCGATATTTTCTACTAGGAATTCTAAAATTTGGCTCTTCACAACCGAACTGCTTGATGGTGGTTTTCTCAGTAGTGGGAGGTAAGGACCCAGCTCCTCCCTTCCTGTGCGGGTGCCCATTCCCGCGGGTGCTGGCCGTGGGCACACACGCGACGGGCCCGGCAGCAGGAAGGGCCCGTCCAGCCCAGCCCCAGACCGAGCACCTCCCTGGGAGGGCGCCCGCCCCTGTCCTTCCTCAGAAATATTCTCACTATTCTTGGTCTTTAATCTTTTTTTTTTAAAGATTTTATTTATTTATTTGACAGACAGAGAGATCACAAGTAGGAAGAGAGAGAGGCAGGGGGGGGGGAAGCAGGCTCCCCGCTAAGCAGAGAGCCCGAAGCGGGACTCGATCCCACGACCCTGAGATCATGACCTGAGCCGAAGGCAGCGGCTCAACCCACTGAGCCCCCCAGGCGCCCCTCTTGGTCTTTATTCTTGCGCATAAATGTTAGAATGAGTTACCCAGTGCCGCGAAAAGCTCTGTTGGCATTTTGCTGGACGGGCGTGCCCTCTGCATCCCTTTGGGGAGGAGGGTCTCTGTAGGGCCGGGTCTTCTACATAAAGCCCTTCACCACCTCCGTTCAGCACCCCAGTGGCCCTGCGTCGGAGTCTGGAGCCTTTCACTAGTTGCGTCTCAGGAATTTGCTCATTTCGGCTCGCGTGCTGACTCGGTGGTCATCTCTGGCTTGTTGCTGGTCTACAGAGCACAGTCCTGTAACACCTGAATCCTCTGTCCAGCCGCGCTGAATCCGTGTACTGTTGCCGCAGCTTCTTCAGTCTTTCTCTCTAGCTGACCAGCCCGTGCGAAGGGTTTGTGTCCCGTTTCCGCTCCCTGTCCGCTGTCTGCCCCCCGGGACGCGCCTCCTGCTCGGGGCCCCGGGGACGCGCCTCCTGCTCGGGGCCGGGGGACGCGCCTCCTGCTTGGGCCGGGGCTCTGGAAGCGGCGTCTCCCTGCACCCCTCCCCCAGCCAGGGCGGTGCTGGCCGCGCGAGGCCCTTCTGGGCCAGTTCTCTGCCGTGGCCGTACCTCCGGCGTCACGAAAGTGCTTCTGCGTCCTTTGAAAGGACCGTTAAGATTTTTAATGTTTACATATTTACTTTATTTAATCTATTTATTTGTCAGAGAGAGAGAGCACAAGCAGGGGGCGACACAGAGGAGGGAGGCAGGCTCCCCACTGAGCAAGAGGGGCTCCATCCCAGGACCCTGAGATCATGACCTAAGCCCCCCAGGGGCCCGCGTACTTGTTTTCTGACGTTAATTCCCTCCTTCCTGCCTAGAAACACCTAAAGCGGCTCATCCTAGCGCCCGGTCAGTCCCTGCAGACGCTTACCGTGGCGTCTCGGGCCGCGTCGGACCACGTAGGGGCAGGACCGTCCCAGGCCGTGCGAGCGCCCCAAGCTTCCCCTCCTGTGCTCACGAGAGCTCGTGCGACTGTGGGGCGCCCCGTCCCCGAGGCCCCGTCACGCTCACTCGTCAGGACTCCTGGGTCCTCGGAGGGAAGGCTTTTGTGCCAGCTCGACTTGGGGTGACGGGAGCGACGTTTTCTGCTTCTCACGGAGAGCTTCCTGGTAAACTGTTTCTGCAGTTGGCCCACTTCTCCTTGTTTCTCAGTTGCTCCGCTTGGTTGCCGTGTCCCTTGTCGCCGTGCTGTCTGTGGGACCTAAATTCTCCCTCCTTGCCCTTGTCAGCTCCCGGCGGGCGTTCCCTTGGCTCATTTTTCAAAGACCCCACCTCGTGCCGCACGATCTCTCCGAGGTCTTTGTTTTCTTTCTCCACTGGCTTCTGCTGCCGTTTTTCACTGTCTTCTCCTCGGCAAGTACCCCTCTGACATGAGTCAGACGCTCAGCTCTGCCGCCTCCGGCCCAGCTTCCTTTCCACATGAACGTTTCTCTCCAAGCCCATGAGTCTCCCTCGAAACACGGGTCTGGCTGTGTCCTGCCCACCGGGCCAGGAGGCCCTGGTACCAGCCTCCACTTCCCAGTGTTTATTTTATTCCCCCAGGGATTTCTTCAAGAAGGGGTTGAGTTTTTCCTGACTTGTCTTGGAGACATAACGTGCGTACAGAGACACACACGGTCACCACGCACCGCTCCACGTGCTTTCCCAGGCCGAGCAGCCCTGACCCGGCATCGACGCAGACAGAGAGCACGCGGGCTGGGCTCCCTGCAGGGCGCGGGGCCGGGCAGGCGAGCCACGGGGTCCACACTCCTGCCTGTCCGCAGCGGCCAGGGGCGGCTCCAAGCCGTAAATGTGTCACGTCTCTGCACTTGTCCCACTGTGAGCTGCCTTATTTCCCAGTGGGTGATTTTCTGTGGTTTTCCACCCACGGAGGTGGCAATTCTCCTTACGTGACACGTGCAAAGGGCCTGCTGGTGTGTACTGACGCCTTGGGCCCAGTGTTTGCATGTGTCCCCCCTTGGGCCCATGATCCCAGGGTCTCTGTTCTGCTCTTGGATTAGCTTCGTTCTAGTGTCTGTTGCTGGGGCTGTGAGGACCCCCCAAGTGCTGCCTTCTGGAGACCCAGGACATGTCCCATGGACTTACCATGTCTGCTCAGGCGCCCATTCCTGCCCGCAGCCCGGGGCCTCGACCCCCTGCACGAGGACCACGGTGGCAAAAGTGTCTTCTTGGGGCATTCCTGACAGGGTCAGCCCCTGCTGCTTGACTAGGAGACCTCTGGCCCTGGCCTCTGGGCCTCTGGACTGTGGCAGGAGTGCAGCCTGCCGGGCCGTGCCTGCCGGCCATGTCAAGACTGAGCCACACCCTTGCCCACTGTCCTCCCACGGTGGGGGGGGGGCAAAGATACCGATTTTCCTGAATTCCTCACACAGAATTCCCCCTCATGGCCCCGCCCCACAGCCCTACCCACTGCTGGGACAATGCCTCAGGCTCCCCAAATCCCCAGATGCGTGGAAGCCGGCCCTCCCGGGACCATCCCCTGCACATGCCAGCCTTTGCCCAGGATGCCTCAGAGATGGGCTCGTTCCCCAAGCTGAAACGATGACCATGGCCAGCATTCAAGGCCTGCCCCAGGCAAGCCCCTGACCCTCACGGACTTACCGTGAGCATATTTGGGCCCCAGGACGACATCGACACCCCCACCCACCAGGACTGTCCCTCGTCCTCCGACGTGTGTGTCAGGCCTCACGGGGAACAGAGCAGGTGGACTCCTGCTCCCTGGGGCTCATGGTCTCCCAGGGGACAAACTTGATGTGGGCAGTGGGCTGGGTCCTGAGAGAGGAGGATGGGGTCTTTCAAGGAGACGACAGGGTCCACGTCCAGCTCAAAAGTCCCTGGAGGCCATTCTGAGAAAGTGATGTTCAGGTTGGAACCTGAAGGGTGAGTAGGGTTTCGCCAGATCCAGACCAGGAAGGGCTTCCCAAGACAGACAGGAGGGAATGTGCAAAGGCCTTGAGTGGCAAAGTTGCCTGCATTGGCAGCACGTCGAGAACGGCGTCATCCGACGGGCACTGAGTGTGTTTGTCGGCGTGTTGTCTCTCACAGATACAGAGTGATGGGTGGGCGGCTGGGTGGACGTGTGGGCAGACGCGTGGGCAGCTGGGGGCCGGGGCGCAGGCGCGTGGGCGGCTGGGTGGTTGGATGCATGTGTGTGGGGGTCGATGGCCGAATGACTACATAGTCTGGGGACCGGACGGATGGCCCCTGTTGTTCCTGGAGGGGAGTAAAGGGCAGACGCAGATACCCTCACCTTGCAGGAACAGAGGCAGGTTTTATTCTCAGGGCTGAGATGGGGGTGGTGCTCAGGGCAGGCTCGCGGCTCTCGGCCCTGGCTGGAGCCCTACCGGTGGGGGCTCATAGGGTTCACCTTTCCTTCCACCCCAAGCATCAGCCACCAGCAGGGTCCCTAAGACATGGCGTCTGCCCCAAGTCCGTGCCGCAGCTTGACTTCAGTTTGGCGCCTCGGGAGGCCCCGGACACTGGCTGTGTGGGGGCCCAGGCAGGGGACCTGGGGTGTGATCGGCAAGGTCAGTGTGTGAGAAGGGCGGGCAGGCTGCCCTCCACATGCGGACCAGGGCTGGGGGTTCAGTGTCTTCTGTGAGAGGTGGGGGAGTGGCCCACGGGCCCGGGCAAGTGGCGGGACACCAACAGGGACAGGTGCGGGAGGTCGGGGGCAGGGCTGCCCTGTCTGGGTGACAAGTCTGTGGGCCTGAAATCTAAGAGACTCGGGTGGGAAATCACAGATAAGAGACCCGAGAGGCCAGCTGAAAGCAACATACATCCCCAAAACAAGTAGCTTCTCTGTGTGTTGGTGACTACCGGTTGGAGATGAAATGGAAAGTGTTTCGTTTGTGTTAGCAACAACTGTAGAGAGTCTGAAGTGAGTACGGCCGGAAATGCGAAGTGCAGCACTTTTCCAAAGACGAGGAATCAAGATGCAAGACGAGGGCACAGACCCGCCCCTGCCCCTGAGCAGCTCCCCAGCTCTCCGGACACTAACGGACCTCTCACGTGGTGTGAGTTTGCGCACCGACGAACGATGGCATACGCTCGTGTTTTGCAAACCTCACCCTCCTGGTGGGTTAGTTAGCACCTCCGTCGTGCCGTCACCTTTTCTTCTCGCTGAGAGAACACTTGGGGTCTCTGAACAGCCTCACAGTACCTGTTGCCCTGTCACTGAGCCACGCGTCCGATGCCAGGAGCTCACTCGCCTCCCCGTCTCCGCCAGCCCCAGCCCTTGGCAGCCGGCCCTGCACGGTGTCTGCGCGTTCGGCGTTTTTAGATTCCACGCAGAAGTAGGATCAGACGGTGTTTCTCTTTCTCTGTCGGACTCGCTTCATGCAGCGTCATGCCCTCAAAGGCTTCCTTTCTCACAGCCGAATCGGATTCCCTGGTATCTCTAGCCCGCATTTCATTTTTTTTTTCCTTTAAAGATTTTATTTATTAGAGGGAGCGCACAAGCAGGGAAAGCAGCAGGCAGGGGGAGAAGCAGGCTTCCCGCGGAGCAGGGAGCCCGATGCGGGACTCGGTCCCGGGACCCCAGGAGCATGACCTGAGCCGAAGGCAGAGGCTTAGCGACTGAGCCCCCAGACGCCCTTAGACAGCACCGCTTTACCGATACATCCAAAGGCTGACACGGGCTGCTTCCACGTCCTGGCTTTTGTAAATAAAGCTGCGGCGAATGTGGGCGCACACACATCCCTGAGACCCTGATTTTACTTCCTTTGGGTATGTACCCAGAAGTGGAATTGCCGGAGAGTGTGGTAGTTCCGTCTGTAACGTCTGTTTTCCACGGTGGCGGCACCAGGTTGCGTTTCCTCCAGCCGTGCGCAGGGCTCCCCTTTCTCCACATCCTCGCCGTATTATCTCTTGTCTTTTTGGTAAAGCCACAGCCACAGGTGGGAGGTGACGTCTCCTTGTGCTTGGGCTGTGTATCTCCCTGATGAGAAGTGACGCCGCGCATCTTTTCTCGGTCTGCTTGGCCATCTGGACGTCTTCTTTCGAAAAGTGTCTCTTCAGTTCCTCTGCCCATTTTTTTTAAAAGATTTTATTTATTTATTTGACAGAGAGAAATCACAAGCAGGCAGAGAGGCAGCAGAGAGGGAGATAGCGGGAAGCAGGCTCCCCGCTGAGCAGAGAGCCCGATGCGGGACTCGATCCCAGGACCCTGAGATCATGACCTGAGCCGAAGGCAGCGGCTCAACCCACTGAGCCACCCAGGCGCCCGCTCTGCCCATTTTTTAATCAGATTATTTCTTGGCTCTTGAGTTGTAGGAGTTCCTTCTAAATTGGGGGGATTAACTCCCTATGAGACAGATGGTTTGCAAATACTTTCTCCCATTCTATGGGCTGCCCCGTCTCCTCTGCCGTGCAACGTCGTTCCCACTTACTTGTTTTTCTTTTGTTGCTTCTGCTCTTGGTGTCACGTCCAAAAAGTCATTGCCAAGACCAATGTCTTAGGGTTTTTCCCTGTGTTTTCTTCCGGGAGTGTTGTGGCTTGGGGTCTTACGTCACGTCCTTCATCCATTTTGAGTTAATTTTGTAGGTGGAGCGAGACGGTCCACGTTCATTCTCCTGCAGGTGACTGTCTACTTCTCCCAGCACCACTGTTGAAGTGACGGACCTTTCCTCGCTGACCGTCACTGGCTCCCTTGTCAAATATTGGTTGATTGTGTAGCATGAGTTTATTTCCGGGCTCTCAATTCTGTTCCTTTGGTCTGCGTGTCTGTTGTTATTCCAGTCTGGTCTGCTCGCGTTACCGTAGCTTTGGGGTCGTTTGACTCAGGACATGTGGTGCCTCCAGCTTTGTTCTTCTCTCTCAGGGCTGCTTGGGCTGTTTAGGGGCCTTTTGTGGTTCCATATGAATTTAGGATTGTTCTATTTCTGTGAAAAATGCATTTTTTTGTGAAAAACAAAAACTTTGATAAGGATTGCATTGAATCTAGAGATGACTTCGGGAGGTACGGACGTTGCAGACACTAAAGCCCCAGCCCGTGAGCGCGGCGCGTCTTCCCACGTGTTTGTGTCTTTCCTTTCCTTCACCCGAGTGTTAAACTTGTCAGTGCCCAAAACGTCCACTTCCTTGGTTAAATTTGTTCCTAATTATTTTTTTTGTTTTTGATACTATTGTAAATGGGATTGTTTTCTTTACTTATTTTTCCTGTATTGCACTGTTCGTGTGTGGAAAGAGAGCTAACCTCTTCATGTTGCCCTTATGACCTGCAACTTTATTGAATTTGTTGACCTGATCTAAGAGAGCTGCGGCCGAGTCTCTAGGGCTTTCTATACGTAAGACCACGTTGCCTGAGAATAGAGACAATTTTGTTCCTTCCCTTCTGATGTGGGTGTTTTTTATTTCTCTTTCTTGCTTGATTGCTCTGGCTGGGACTTCCAGTGCTGTGTTGGTAGGAGAGGGAGCAGCGGGCACCCTTGTCTCGTTCTGATCTTAGAGAAAAGTTCTCACCCTGTCAGCACCCACTGTGATGTTGGCTGGTGGCGTGTCCCATGCAGACTTTGCTATGTTGAGATTTTGTTCTGTTTCTTCTATACCTCATCTCTTGAGAGTTTTTATCATGAAAGATGCTGAGTTTTGTCAAATGTCTTTCTGCGTCTATTGAGATGATCATGTGATTTTTGTCCTTCATTCTACTAATATAGTCATCACGTCGACTGGTTTGCAGGTCAATTGGATCACTTTGCAACCCAGGGATAAAACCCACGGGACCACGGTGTACATGCTTCTCATGTGGTGCTCAGTTCAGTTTGCTGATGTCTTCCTGAGCCCTTCTACATCTCTGTTCCTCGGGGATTTGCTCTGTAGTCGTCCTTTGGTTCCTTATCTGCAAATACTTTCTCCCATTCTGTAGGCTGACATCTGACTTCGGCGTCGGGGTAACGCCGGCCTCAGAAAGTGAGTTTGTGAGTGTTCCCTCCTCTTCAGTTTTCTGCAAGGACTCAAGAAGGATTGGTATTAATTCGTTCAAGGTTTGGTAGAATTCACTAGAGAAACCATCCGGTCCTGGCTTTTCTTTGTTGAGCGGTCTTTGATTACTGATTCATTTCCTTAGTATGCATGGTCTGTTCAGATTTTCTATTTCTTCATGATTCAGTCTTGATAGGTTGTATTTTCCTAGGGATTTATCCATTTTTTCCTAGGTTATCCAATTTGTTGGTATGCAGTTGTCCTCAGTAGTCTTAAGACCCTGTGTATTTCTGCGGCGTTACCTGCAATGTCTCCTCTTTCACTTCTGATCCTATTAATTTGAGTCCTTTCTTCTTTACTGGCTAGTCCAGCAGTAGGGTCCCTGGCCAGGACCAAAGTCTGTCTGTTTTCCTATTATCGGACACATAGGTGGGCAACATTCCTGCCGGGTCCCTCAGCATGAGGCACTGGCTCACACAGACCCCACACAGGGGCTCTTGGCTGTGAGTGGAGGTTGAACTGCTGTCGAAGAAGACATCCTGTTGACCATCTTGGTGACATCCTAAGTGTTTCATTTTGTAAGAAGTTGATCCTTCCCAAATTCTGCATTATTGATGCAATTACAATAAAGTCACAACCATTTTTGGTTTATTTTGTGAATGGGAATGGGAGAATTTATATTTGTGCTTTGAAACCAGACAAAAGTGAAAATAATCCAACTTTCTAAGGGAAAAAGAGGGACAGCTTGTCCTCGGGATATGAAAATACACTGTGGCTCTACTATAATTAAAATAGCACAGTCTGGACAGCACAGACACCTGGACCAGCGTCAGAGGAGGGGAGGCCCGCTGGGCCCCAGGGTCCCGGGGGAGCTAGCAGGACCAGCAGTGGCGGAGGGCAGAACATCCTCTAAACGCTTCCGGGGCTGCTCTCCACTACAAGGGAGACAAACCCAGATCCTGACCACATGCCAGCACACTGACAAATTTCAAATGGATTAGAGCTGGATGTATAAAACTTATAAAAAATATGGGAGGAAACAAAAGAAAGCTGTTTTTATCAACCTGGGGTAGGGAAGATCCTCCTAAGAACAGCTAAAGAAAAAAATTCTTTCAAAAAAATTGATTTCACCAATTAAACGTGAGAATTTTTGAATGTGAGACGACGGATGAACTACATCAAAAGCTAAGTGACAAATGGAAAAACATATGTGTGGCACCCAGACCGGCAGTCGGATCCCAGTGTGCCAGGGGCGCACCCCAAACAGGAAACAGCCTGGTGGAGTGCGAGGCCCGTGAGTGGGCATAAGGAGGAAAAGTTAGAACCGTGAATAGCAAAGAACAGATGCTCGGTCTCATTCATAATCCGAGAAGCACAGATTTAAAAAAGAAGACTGCCCTTCGGAGACACGGCCACCGTCACAGGTGGGGGTCCTGCGTCTGCGCACCCCGGGGTGAGGCTGGGGTGAGCCGGAAGCCCGGGGGGTGTCCACGGGTCAGTGCAGCAAGGCCTGCGCAGACCCCACACCCACGGGCACAGGGCCCCTGCCTTCGTGTCGGCACGGTCACCGGGGTGGGGGAGGCACTGCCTTGGCCGTGCCGCGTGGGCTGTCGGGGCAGGGGTTCCCCAAAACACGTGTTCCAGGCCAGTGGAGCAGAGACCGTGTGGGGACGAGCCATGCTCCAGGGCACTGATCAGCTTTCTGGGGCTGCAGGCTCACATCTACTCTCTGGGGGCCACGCTGAAGGCGGCCCTGGAGTACGGGACTGACCCTGAGCTGGAGCCCAGGCTGAGCCAAGACCTGGAGGCGTTGCTGAGCCGGATGCAGGCAGAAGACCCCAGGGACCGGCCCGACCTCGAGGTACAAAATCACCCTCCAGGCGAAGACCTGAGACCCTCCCTCTGGCCCCGGGGCCCCGGGGAGACACACACACACACACACACACACACGGGGCACTCCTGCCCCCACGCCTCTCCCCTCGGTGCACGGGCTCTTCAGCTGGGACCTGGTGGCATTGCATTTTGCTTAAAGAAGAACCTGACCTTTTATTATACATTGTTGCTGGGAAGAGTGTGGCTTAGAAGCATGGCCTGGTTTTCCATAATCACGGGACACATAGCTTTTCTGTGCCAGAAAGCAGACGTGGAGGGGGTGGGCTCCAGAGGCAGGGCTCCCGCGCTGAGCTTCTGCGCACGTGTGCAGGCCGTCATCGCGCTGTGCGAGGAGAAGATGCTCTTCACGTCCTCCTGCCGCCTCTGCCGGAGCCTCTCGGCCGTCGGGAGGAGAGTGCTCTCCATCGAGTCCTTCGGAACATTTCAGGGTAAGCGCTTGCACACACAGTCACACGCACGCACACGTGTGCACGCCGTCGTGCTCACCGTGTAAACACCCACACTCATGCGCACGTGCCCCACGGGCACACGTGGTCACACTCACTTGCTCATAGTTCCAGAAGCATATGTGAAAGGGCAAAGTCCTTCACACCTACTGGTGCACGTGCACCCTTGTCCACAAGCACAACACTCTCCCATGCACACCCATTTTGTAGCCATGCTCACAGACGGACCCCTTCGCTCTCGGTCACCTAGCACAGGCTTTGCAGACACCTGGGCCCTGGGGGTGGAGCGCAGGTCGTGCTGAGACGTGAGCGGCCCTACACCTCTCCGTGCGGGTCCACGAGCAGGTCGGGACAAGGGCCCAGCGACACTGAGCCGTTCCTTCCCACTGGCCGGCACCACACGGTGTCTGATGGACCCGTTACTTCTCCACAGGAGAAGCTGCTGCTGAAACCTCTGGGCTTTCCTGTCCCCCGTGGGGCTCCGGCACGGTCTCACGTCACGTTTTGAACAAATATCTGTCTGTGCCGTGCCTGCAGCAGGGAGCCTGGAGGGCCCTCAGGGCGGCCACACGGAGCCTCTGTTGGCAGCAGGCCCCAGTGGCTTGAGGCTCAGCTCCCCCGGGCAGCAGAGAGCAGTCCCCCCGGAGAGGCTGCAGGCCACAAGGAGGGGCGTGTGTCTCGAGCTGCGTCCACGGAGGGTAGCAGCTGCCTCCCGATTCCGTGTCCTCCTTTGAGGACAGCATTCTTGTGATCGTACTAGAAAGCAAAGGCTCTTTGGACAAGCTGCTTGGACGACCTTATGAAGACCCTGGGGGGGGTGTGCATGCTGCACAGGGAGCCCAGGGGCCCCTGGAGCCTCCATAGTTGGAATCAGCCAGGTCATGCGATGAAGGAGGCAGATGAAGGTGGTTCTGGGCCAGTGCTGTAGGGGGGAGTGGAGGCCCAGGAGAGCAGGGGAGGCGTCTACGTCCCTCTGGTACCAGGTGCAGTCACTGGGGATGCCCACCCTGGGCTCAGGTCCCCGGCCGCCTCCCCTGCAGCAATCACCTTGCTTTTGTCCAGATGTCACCGAGAGCGTCTGGAGTGGGAAGCCAGCCACAGGAAGCGTGGGGCCCAGGAGGCCGACGGGGGGCCAAGCCGTGGACCCAGGGAGCGTGCCCCAGTGCCCTGCCCAAGAAGCCCAGGGCAGCCCAAAGCAGCCTGCTGCCCAGCCCTCTAAGCCCCTGCTGTCAGCCCCCGTGAGAAACGGAGAGCAACTGGCCAGTCTCCTCCTGGACTCCCAGCGCCCCCCGGGCGACACGGAGAAGAGGTGCCTGCGGAAGGTGCAGACCTTCCCCAAGCTCCCGCCCGATGGCCCTGAGCCCAGCACCCTCTGCCTGACGCTGACCCCCGCCAAGAACCAGCCACCCACACCCCAAGTCTTCCCTCCAGACCTCAGCAAGGCCTCTCTAGATGGGAAAAATGGCCTTTCCAGCTACAAGTCAGAGCCCGATTCCAGACTGCGGCCCGGGCGGGAGCCCGAGCTCCAGCAAGGGGGACCCGGAGACGCCAGCCGAAGTGGGGACAGGGCGTGTGGGGCACTGGGCTGGAGCCCGGTGGAGCAAAGCGCCCCACCCCGTTGCGAAGACCCTGGAGATGCAGGCCGAGAGCCCAGGACGTGCAGGGCTGAGGAGGGGTCGGCGGGCCGAGCTGGGGAGCCGGCTGGCGCCCCGGCAGAGCAGGTGAGTGATAGCGGTTTCCGCCACATGCCGGGAGGCGCCGCACGCGTGCACACACTCGGTGCGTGGCTCACATGCGGTGCTGGTGTCTCCTGCACGGAGAGGAACCTCGCCGTCACTCCTGCTCCATGACTTACCAGCTTCCGGCAAGCTTCTGTGTCTGAAGGAAGCTCTGGGTACAGCCTGCTGTGGTCCCAGGCCAGGCCCTTCCTGCGGCCTTCCTGGAGGTGGGGCGTCCATGGGAGCTGCCCCACACCCCACACGGTCGCCAAAGGAGGCACACCCCTGCTTCGGGGTTAATGTTCTTGCCAAAGGAGTGTGCAGGGAGCTGCCTTCCCAGGAGGAGGCGCGGCAGCCCCAGGCCGGCAGGCGTACCTCTGCTGCTCTGCTCCGCAGCCCGGTGGCCAGCGGCCACAGCGCCTTTTCCCCTAAGTATCTCAAAGTCAGGAGCAGGCTCCTGGGTGGCCCGGTTGGTTGAGCACCCTACTCTTGATCCGAGCTCAGGTCTTGGTCTCGGGGTCATAGGTTCGTCTCTGCACTGGGCCGCACGCCGGGCGTGACACCTGCTCCCCGCGGAGCATGGAGCCCGATGCAGGGCTCTATCCCGTCACCCTGACATCATGACCCGAGCCGAAACCAGCAGCCGGACGCTTGACGGACTGTGCCGCCCAGGCACCCCAACACTCGAGTTAGTTTAAAACAAATGTCTGTCGCAGAGATCCCCCTGCACACCCTTGTGTCCACACCTTAGCCCAGTGGTCTCCACCGGCCTCCTGGGCCCACACGGGCTTGTGTGTAGACAGCTCCAGCCACTGAGGCAGGAAAACCCCACCACATCCTGGACTGGGCTCACCTTCCCCTGCCCAACAGCTTCTTGGCCTGGGACAACAGCAGCCCATTTCTCAGACGGCTGAACTGAGGCGTGGAGCAGCTGTCCGTGCCGTTGGAGGGTGGGCAGCCGCTGAGGGGCAGAGCCGAGCCTCAGCTACCGAACCAGCAGGCTCCCCTGCCCCAGAGGCCTCATGGGACCAGGCCCGTCCAGACCTCACCCCCACCCCAGGCACAGCCTGCTGGGCATCAGGGCCCCAGATCTCTGCGGCGGAGCTCGACCTGCTTTCAAAGCCAGCTGCCGCAGCCCCCACCCGTGGCGAGGGGCGTGGGGGGGCCGGAACGCGGGCTGCCAGCCGCACTTGCAGACAGGTGGCAACACGCTCAAAAGAGCAAGGCAGCTGCACCCGGGGCGTGGGGGGTCCAGGGGGCGGACGCTGCCTCGGGGACCCTCCCTAAAGCATGTGCTTGTGTGTCCCAAGTGTGGTGGCTGGGGCCTGGCTCTTCCCGCAGCCTCCGAGGCGAGGACCTCCTGCCGGCTGAGTGCGTTCCTCGGACTCCCGGGAGATCTGTGTGTGGTGGGGAGGGTCGGGGAGAGTACGGTCGTGGAAGACGGCCCGTCTCCGCCACCAAGCGTACAGCTCAGTGGCGGCCAGTCCCCGAGTCCCGCAGCTAGCCCCAGCCTCCACCCCCATCCCTCTCTTCACCTTCCCGACGATGCTCTGTCCTGGTCCCCGCATCCACTGCTGTCTCCGGGACTGTGACAGCTCCTGGCACCTCACGACGGCGGCGGCACACACTCCCGGTCCTTCGGTGCTGGCTCTCTCCCTCGGCATCAGGCCTCTGGGGCCCTGCACGCAGAAGCAGGTGCCGGCCCGTCCCTCCTCTCAAGGCTGCGGGACGCTCGTCCCTTCGTCCCTTCATCCGTGCTGGGCGCCCGTGTCCCTGTGCCCGCGGCTGCCGTGACCCACGCTGCTGTGAACACGGGTGCAGACACCTGTTGCAGTCCCTGCTCCTGGCCTTGGGGGTGCGCGCCCACAGGTGGGATCACGTGATCATCTGGTGATTCTCTGTTCAATTCCTGAGGGTCCACACTGGTGTCCCCACATTCTGGCCAGGCACGCTGGATTCCCAGCTCCTGTCGTGGCCCCGTGGGGACGTCGCTCCCCACAGGGCCAGGAGTGCGCCCTGTGGGAGGCCCACCCCACCCTTATTCAAAGTGGTTCCCGCCCTGCCACTTGCCCACGGGCCCAGGACCACGCCTGCTAGGTGCGACTTCTCCCTCCCCAGGTCGTCTCCCTGCGGCAGCTCCTGCGCCAGCTGGGCCGGCCCTTCAGGGAGTGCGAGCTCTGGGCTCTGTCGCACGCGTGTCTCACTGCTCTGCACGCTCACCGGGAGCACCCAGGTGCTGGTTTGTCCTGCGGGTCCGCGCTCAGCCTGCCCCCCGACCCGTGTGTCCCAGGGCATCACTTGGCCTCTGTCAGGCACATGTGGGCCCCGGGGACAGCCTGGGGCCAGGTGGCTGTGAGCCCACAGGGTCCTGGAGGTGTTGGCTCTGGTCTTAGGACCAAAAGGGTCTGGGGGCCGCAGGGGGCAGGTGCATGGAAGGTGGGCCTTGAGGCCGACGACCCTGCTGTAGAGTGGGAACTGTATGGGTGGCCCACAGCCCCTCAGCAGGCGCCATTGTCCCCAAGGAGGCAGAAATGGTCGGGGGAGGGGGGATTTCAGACACCGCCCTGGTTTGCAGCCTGCTGGACAGTGTGACAGGCCCACGGCCCTTGGAACACGTCGTGGGGAGGGACAATGAGGGCTGCCCCCCAGTCCCACAACCCATAGGCCCTTTGGGGCACAGCCTCCTCTGGGACCCCTCAGAGGGGCAGCAGTCGGGGCTGGGCTGTGACCCTCCATGCCCCTACCTCTTCCTTCCGCTCCTTTCCATTTCCAGCTTGATGTGCGAGTAGCGGCCCTAAGGCGGCTCCGGTGGGCAGGAGGGTGTTGCAGAGGACCCCCTGCCCCGTCCACCGGGCAGTGTGCTGGGGCCTCTGAGAAGAAGCAGTGCACCAGCCCCGGCCCCTGGGCTCCCTGGGGTGGGGGGCGGCGCAGAGGGGAGGGCTGCGCCCCCCGGCCTGCCTCCGCGGGGTTCCTGGGAGAGCGGCGTTCCCACCGGAGCCTCCCTGACCCGCACCGTCTCTTGCAGCCTGCCTGTGCCTGGACTCCGTGCTGGTGGCCGAGGACGGAGCCGTGCTCTTCAGCCCAGCCCCCGCCAACGGTGTGTACCAGGGTCGCCCTCAGGAGCTGTGCTCTGCCGCGGACCCCCAAGGCTGGCAAGAGAACTCAGAACCGGGGCTTTTCTCCCTTAGGCACTTACGACTCGTTCTTTCTGGCTCCTGAGGTCGCAGAGCAAGAAGTGGTGACTGAGAAGGCAAGTGGGCGCCCCCGGCCCTCCCTCCCCCCCAGCGGGCGCCCCCGGCCCTCCCTACCCCCCAGCACCACGGTACCCCTTCTGCCCAGAGCCGGGGTTGGGGGGGAGGCGCGGGCCCAGCGCAGGGCCCAGGAGAGGCAGGGCCCTCCCGCAGTGCAGCGGTCACCTCCAGAGCCTGGCTCTCCCGGCCAGGGTGGCCTCCACCTAGCCAGTGCCTCCCCAGGGGTGACAGGTGCATGGCTCTGGGAGCGTCACCCCAAGATGGGTGGGACTTGGGCAGGGACCGTTCGGGCCAAACGTGCTGGTTGCGAGAGCCGAGGGCTGAGTGGTCAGCGGTGTTCACGAGGCACTTGCCACACAGAGCCATTATCCAAAATTAAACCGCGAACTTGGGGGCACCTAGCTACCTCAGTCAGTGCAGCGTGCAACTCTTGATCTCAGGGTCATGAGTTCAAGCCCCACACCGGGCATAGAGCTTACTTTAAAAAATAATAATAAAATAAAAAATCAAATTGTACAAACTAAAAGTTAGGTAAATTATATTTGAAACGGTGCTGGAATTCCACTTCCCTACTCGCCCAATGTGCATCTAGAAACCCATCCCTGAAACAAGAATGAGAAGGGCAGAGAGCAAAAGGCAGCCTGGCCGGGGCCCCAGGCCCGAGGGAGGCACAGTGGTGAGGGCCCTGCTCCCTCTCTCTGCCTCATACGTGGGGACAAAGCCACACTCTCAAGCCCGAGGCCGTGGCTAGGGAAGGGGTGGGCCCGCGCATGCCGGCAAAGATCCCAACCAGGTGGTGCCAGGGAAGGCCGAGGGTCCCCACCGGCCTGTAATGGCCCCTGCCCTGAAGCCAGTAGAGACCATGTGGTCGCCATGGGGTCACACCCCCCACCCCTGGCAGAAGCAAACGCCCCTCCCAGCCAGGTGTTGTGAGAGGAAGCCTTGTGGAGAGCAGGCACTCTGACCGTCACCAGCAGCAGCGAGGCCAGCCCTGCCTCGTGCTGGGAAAGGAGGCGGGTGAGGAGCAGGAAGGACACACTCTTCCCGCTCCCAGCCAGAGGCGCATCACTGGAGGCCCAGTGGAGATCTGGTCTCCCACCCCCTATGCGGCAGTGAGGAGGAGCCCTTGGCTCAGGTGTCCGGACCCTGAGCTCTGCCACCACCTGCCAATAATGAGACGGTGCCCATCTCACAACCTGTGCCCAGGTCACAACATGAAAATGTCCAGGTTTCCAAAAAAACCACTTCCCATACCAAGAGCCAGGGAGACTTCAAACTGAATGAAAAAATCAACAGATGCCAGCATTGACACTGTGGGACACAGCCATAGCGGGTCTAAGAGGGAAATTCATAGCACTAATGCACATGCGTGAGAAAAGAGGTAAAAGTTCAAGTCCATAATCTAAGCCACCACCTCAGGGACCTACAAAATGAAGAGCAGCGTAGACCCAGACCAGAAGGACAGAAGTAATGAAGACGAGAGCAGAAATCAACGCAAATGGGGAATAGTAGAGAAAACCAGTGAAGAGCTGGTTCTTAGAAAAGACCAATAAAAGTTTAAAAGTTCCAGCAAAATGGACAAAGCCAAAAAAAAAAAAGGGTGGCGGGGAGAAAGAAGAAAAGAAGAGGAAGAAGGAGAAAAAGACACAAATTACCGGGAATGACTCAGGGGATACCCTACAAACCGCTTAGACATCAAAAGAATAATGGAGGCTACAGACAACTCTACACACATAAATTTGACAACTTTGGTGAAATGGACCAATTCTTCAGGAAACATAAACTACCACTACTCACCCAATATGAAACAGATCTTTGAATAGCCCTGACTGTTGAGGAAATGGAATTTGTAATTTCAACAAAAGTAAATCTCTTGGTCCAGAATTTCACTGGAGAATTCTACTCAATGTTTAAAGAAAAATTAATATCACTTCTACACCTTCTTTTCCAGAAGACAGAGAACACTTCCCTGTTTTATTAAGCCAATATATTTCCTGTCAATGTATACGGATAGAGGCTTACCTACACCAACATCCCTCACAAATACCAACACAAAAGTCCTTACCAAAATATGCAAGTAGAATTCAACAATATATAAAAACTATGCACCGTGACACAGTGGAAGTTATTTTAGGGATACCTGGGGCTGGTGTAGCATTTGAAAACCAATCAGTCCAACATATTAACTAGGTAAAAAAGAAAGACCCCATAATCACATGAATTGATACAGAAAAACCATTTGGCAAAATTCAACACCCGTTCATAATAAAAAACTGTTTCAGAAAAATACAAAGAAAGTTGCTCAACGTAACAAAGAGTGTCCACAAACACACACACACACACACACGCACACCCTGTAGCAAACATCACACCAAATGGGAACAGACCAGATGCTTTCCCCCAAGGCTGGGACCAATGCAAGGACGTGCGCGGTCACTGCTTGACCCAGCACAGTGCTGAAGGTCTAGCCGCTGAGTAATGCAAAACAGCACAAAGACCCAGAAGAAATAACAGCATCTGCACGGGACATAACTGTCTTTGTAGAAAATTCCAAGGAAGCCCATGGGATTAAGGAGTGAGTTCTGAAGGTCACAGGATGTAAGATAAACGTTCAAAAATCCACTGTATTTCTGCATGTTAGCAATGAACATACAGACACCAAATTTAAAATACAGTCCCCTCCCCCCAAAAAATACAGCGCGCTCTCTCTCCGCGTGAGCACCGTCTCGGAAGCCTCCACGCGGTGGAGGAAGGGGCGAAGGCACGGGCTGAGCGGGAAAGGAAGACGACGAGGCGGAGGACCACGTAGCGCGCCCGCTTACGCACCCAGGAAGCCGCAGGAGCAGACACTGGGAACGCCGGAGGCCGGGGACGCTGGTGCAGACCGTTGGACACACACCTACTTTCTAGAATCTGTTTCAGGAGATCTGAAACCTCCCTCGCCGTCTGATCTCAACGACCACTTTTGAGAGACCTCGTTCATTCCAAACCGGTCCCTTTTGGTCCTTTGCCCCGGACCTGTGACTTTCGGGACTAAGTCTGTTCTCAGCTGTGGCCAAGTGGGACGTGTATGATAGACCGTCTCTTCTGTTGTCTTAGCTGAAGAAAAAAATTTAAATATTAATTTGAATTGAATTAAACTATAAAATGTAAACTTGATGTAAGCGTGCCATGACTAAAAAAAGGAAGTACTTACACTCAGATCTAACCAAGCACGCACCGGACTGAGTGTGCTGAGAACTACAAAATCCTAATGAAAGAAATCAAACAAAATCTGAGGCAAAGAGTTCTTAGACGTGACACCAAAAGCCGTGGCCATAGATTTCTCCACAAAAGGAAAAGTGGGCAAGATGGACTTCATCAGAATCAAAAACTGACCACGTGGGGCTCATCCCGCGTGCGGAGGCTGACTCAGCAACGGGAAGGCCTTAGTGTAGAGCGTCGAGCCAGTAGGCTGGACAAGACAAACCCTGTGCGTGTCAGTAGGGGACCCCTGGGAGGGATCTGGCCGTAACCTCTGGGCACAACGCAAAAGCACGTTCTGTGAAAGAGAAAGTCGATGTACGCCTCCGTGACAACCTCAGACTGAGTGAAGCGACTGCGCAGACTGGCAGCAAATTCTAGGAAAACACACATCTGATAAAGCATCTATGTCCCGAACATACAAAGATCTCTTAAAAGTCAGCAGTACAAAAAAAAAACACACACACAAATTAAATTTTTTTAAAGATTTTATTTATTTGACAGAGATCACAAGCAGGCAGAGAGGCAGGCAGAGAGAGGAGGAAGCAGGCTCCCGCTGAGCAGAGACCCCCCTGATGTGGGGCTCGATCCCAGGACCCTGAGATCATGACCCGAGCCAAAGGCAGAGGCTCAACCCACTGAGCCACTCAGACGTCCCACCAAATTAATTTAACGAATCCAGTTTAAAAGTGGGCAAAAGGCCTGCAGAGCCCCTCGCCAGCGACGTCTCACGGCCCACGAACAGGAAAGCTGCCCGACCGCACGGGGCACTCAGGAATCGCCCACGAAAGCAAGGAGACAGCACTCCGCGTCCAGGAACGCGGCTGGCACCCCAAACGCTGCCCACGCCAGAGGCCGGCGAGGATGCGGAACAGGAGCCCCCGGGCACCGCTGCTGAGCGTGGGGAAGGACGCGGCCCTTCTGGCCGTTTCGTCAGAAAGTAAACACGAACCTGCCTTAAAGCCCAGGAGCCACATCCCCAGGCGTCCATCCCGGGGAAACCGTGTTCAGAACAGCCCCAAACGGGACTCAGCCCTGATGCATGAGTGGTTAAGCGCGCGGGGTCCGTGCGCACCGCGGAACGCCGCTGAGCAGTAAAAGGAGCAGAGCACTGGCCGCGCGGTGACCTGGGGGCATCTCCGTTGGGTTATGCGGACAGCAGGACGCCCGAAGCTCCCAGACCGCATAGTTCCGTGTATGAGAAACAGCACGACCCTAGAAACGGACAACAGGTCCGTGGTTGCCAGAGACAGAGAACATGTGTTGGGGCCCCGGACCCCTCCTGACGACCGGATGCTCTGGATCGTGGCAGTGTCTGCCCATCACCCGGTTTGGCAAGACGTCACCTCTGTGGGGACCTGGGCCCAGGACCCCCGGGACCTCTGCCTCACTGCTTACAACAGTACGTGAATCTATAATGACCTCAAGATAAAGGGTTGAATGTTCTCAGAAGGTCAGTAACCATCTAGAGCCGATAATTCCCTCTCGTGGGACTTCCCCGCGCGGCAGCTCCTGGCCGTGGGAGGCCCCCATCCCGGGCGCCCGCACCACCCCGGCGGCCCGGCGACATCCTGCAGAGCGTCCAGCCGCAGAGACGGGGGTGCGTGGCCAGCAGCGCCGGCTTGCAGTTCTGTCCACTGTGCCGACCTGGCAAAGTGACAGAGGAAGTGTTCGCGCTGTGACGGAAGGCACAGGTGTGTCGCGTCCACGCGCCGAGCCTCCCGCCGCCCCACTCACCGGGCCGTCCGCGCTGCGCCTCCATCGGGCCGTGGAGTTCAATAACACCGGCCAGCGTGTGGCAGTAACTTCTGGCACGACAGCATCCGCCTGTCTGTCGCAGGCGGATTTCGGATCCAAGAGCTGAGAAGAATCCGAGGGCACATCAGGGACGCTCCCTGGGCTCTCCCGGGGGGTGACACCTTCCCTCACTCTGGAGCCGTGTGCCCATCCTTCCCCAGGACGTGGACGGCCAGGAGGCGTAGAGGCGGCCGGTCTTGTTCAGAGCCTGCGGTCTACCGCTGAGCAACACCCCACAGGTTCGGGGGACCCCGGCCTCAGACCCCCGAGCTGCGACCTCCACCTGCCTGAGGACCGTGAGAGCGGGCGGGTCCCATCGAGGCCTCGCGTGTCAGTGTGAAGACCCGCGGGTGTTTGGTAAACGTGCAGGTCCCCAGGCCAGGCCCCCGCGGGATCTGACTCGGGGTCTTGCCAGGGCCTCCAGGCTCCAAGCAGGTGCACAGGGGGAGGGTCTCCCAGGGCTGCTGTCCCGCTCGTGCACCCCTGGGGAGCCCGCTGAGCAGGGCTGGGCTTTTCTCCACCCAGGCCTCCGTGTACGCCGTAGCTGCGGTCCTCTGGACGGCGGCCAAGTTCAGCGTCCCCCAAAACCACAAGCTGGCCCTGCCACGCAGGCTGAAGACCTTCCTCTTGGACATGGCCAGGCGCAGTGCCCAGGAGCGGCCACACACGGCAGAGGCCATCAAGGTAGGCACACTGTAGCTGGGACCCCCACTCACCGTCCAGGGCTCGGCTGATGACCAAGCAGCCAGGTTCCTGTTTTCAGGAAAATTGGGCATTGGACAGGGCGGGCCACGGGCTTCATTTGTGGACAGGTGGTGGACAGGTGGTGGACAGTGTCTGCTGCCCGTGACCCTGGCAAGCCCCTCCCAGACCAGCCGGTTGCCTCCAGTGTGTTCGCCCGGCCGGAGTGGGCAGGAGGGGTCCTGGGACCAGCCTGACCCGTGTCCCTCTGCCAGCAGAGAGCGGAGTTCCCCCAGCAACCCCACTTCCCTCCTCTCCCCTGAGGGTCCTCTCAGCCTCTCCTTCCTTCACCCTCCCAAGACTGCCCCCATCTGCCAAGAGCTGGACAAGTACAGGGGGGTCCCGTGAGTGTTTCAGTGACCAAGAGGCCACAGGAAGGCCACCCCCTGGAGGGAGAAGCCCCTTGCGACCTTCTCTGCCCGTGACGCTCTGGCCTCTCTGGCCTGCCCGGCCAAGGAAGGATGAGGTCTCGTGCCACGGAGAAGCACAGCAGACGTCAGCTACAATGCTGGGACAGTTCACTCAGTAGCTACAGGCGGATGGACAGATGGATGGACGGACAGATGGACGGCAGGGGAAGGAGCTTCACTCCACTCCAGATCTGCACGGAGGCAGCCAGGCGTGTTCAGGGAGGATGAGGGGGTGGAAGCAGCCGTGTCCGCCGCCCCCAGACCCTGGGAGCCGGGCCCAGCCTTCCTGAGGATCGACATGCTGAGCATCAGGTTCAGGTCCTGGGCTGTGAGGGACACAGACGCCTCTAGGATGGGGAAGAGTTCGCAGTCGGGACCTTGGCAATAAACGCTCTGGGGGAGAGGTCACAGCCTCTGCCCAGCGTTGGCTGAGCAAACTGAACTTTTCCAGACAGGAACCCTGGGGGCTCTGGGCCCCCCCAAGCCATGCTAGGCTGGGCAGCCTCCGTGCAGAACCTGGATGGGGACGTTCTCTGCCGAGTTTTCTGTGATTCTTGCCAGTGGTTAGGAAATGATATGGGGCGGGCGGCGGGGGGGAGGCTTAAATGGCAGCTTAAGGAAAGAATCTTTATCTTCACGTTCAGGACCGTCCATAACCCAAATGAAAAATACAGATTCTCAGCAGTGACATTCTGTCCCCAAATACCAGAAGGTCTGAGCTGGCAGAGGCTCAGTTCCCAGGAGTCAGCTCCATGCTCCGGGACCAGCCCTCACCCCAGAGCCGTCCAGGGCCTAGGTGCACCAAGGGTGGGCCTCAAACCTGCTCCCGCCCAGGCACGGGCTCTGGGGCCACACCCACAGTCACCCTGCAGGCCCCCACTGGGCTGTCGTCAAGGGCACAGAGGACTTGGGCTTGTCTGGGTTGCAGTGGGGGGGTTGCTGTCCTGTCTGTGCATGTGGGAGCTGGCTCGCTACGGGTCTTAACGTCTCCCTCCTAGGCGCTCTTCGAGGGGCCAGCTGGAAAAGGTCATGCACCCTCGTGCCCCTCGCGCCCAGCACTGGGGTAGCCCCCCTCCCGGAGCCTGCCCCTCGCCCCTCACCCCTCCCTGCGGATGGCTGGCAGCGGTCCCAGGAAGGGCTGTGGCCATTTCTGTTGGGTCTTTATTCCTTCCACACGGGGCTGCCCGATTTCCCCCCAGGCTGCCCGAGGCTGGGCCTGCTCAGCTCTCCCCGAGGGGGCCCCCGTGGGATCCCCCTGTACAGGAAGCCCGCAGGCCGCCGTGCGCTCTCTGAAGGCCCCTCCGCGCTTGGAGGGACGTGGGGCCGCCGCCCGGCCTGCGGTGTCTCAGCGCCTGTTGACGGGCTCATCCCTCCTACAGACATGCGGCACCTACCTCCGTCAGCGAGGCATGGACAGCAGGAGGATTCTAGCCCACCTGAGGGCGTCCACGCGCAAGGTCGGACGGGGACTTCCAGAGCAGGTGAAGACCCCTCAGTGTACGCCTGGGGAGATGAAGGTCCTTGCATTTTGCTGTTTGCTGTCCCTGTGGAGGGAGCTGAGGTGGTAGCTTCTCCTTCGCTCTCAGAGCGGCTCCTGGGGCGGCCCCACGCCCTGCCCTCCCTGCGGCCATGGGGGTGGGGGGCGTGTCCTGCAGGACGACCCTCAGGTGGCCGGCACGCTTGGTCAATGTGCCTGCAGCCTCCTGAGCTGACCGGGCGGGGCCCTTGGAGGGCAGAGAGGCCCCCTGAGAAGCCCGGGGTCCCCGTCGGCGCCGAAGTCTTCCTAGGCCCTAGAAACCGACCGAAACCTTGTCGAACTGCGAAACGGCATCCCCAGAGCCCAGCAGTGGGAGTCGGTGTGGGCTGTGGGCCCCACTGAAGGGTCAGAGAGCGCCCAGCGTCTAGTCCGCACCCGCGGGCCCTGCTGTCACCTTGACCGGGACCATCCGTGGCCTTCTGCCTCAGGCTGACCAGGAGGAAGAGACCATCGGCCTCCAGAACGCGCTCTCCGTGGGCGAGCTGAGCCCCAGCACGACCCCCGCCTCTGGGCCCAGCTCAGGTGGGTCACCAGGGCCCAACCTCGCCGCCCCCGATGCCACGGCCGCCCCCGCAGCTGACCCCAGCCCTGAGAGGACACCCCAGGCAGGCACCCCGGGCCCCAGAGCATCACGGCAGTCACGCCGTTTACTCACACCCTCTGTCTCCACGGCCCAGTCATTCTGCCGCGCCTCCAGCCCCCAGAGCAGGCCGTGTGGCCGGGCGTCCCTCACTCTCTCCCCACGTCCACGCACACACCCTGCCGACCGCTTCCTGTCCGGGCTGCGTGGTGACCCCAGCCTGCAGCAGGAGGAAGACCCCCTCGTCCTGTCTGTGGCCCCCGCCCTCCACCACCCGGCCCCTCCCCCAGCTCCTTCACCCTTGACCCTGGAGGTCGCCATGGGCTGGGGAGGAGCCGCCACAGCTTTGGGGCGTCCGCACTGCCCGCTCTCACGCAGCGTTTGTCCCCAGGCTTTGTTGGGGTCAGCCGCGACCCCAGGCCGGTGGCCGTGCAGGAGCTTGTGCCCACGCAGCCCCCCGGCACTGACGGGGCCACATTGCTGCCGGCCGCCTTCTCCGCTGCAGCCACACACGTCAGGCCCATCGTGCAGGCCCCAGATGCAGAGGACGCCAGGTGAGCACCCCGACCCTGGGGCTGGTGGGGTCCCTGAGCCCGCCCCGAGTGCTGTCTCCTCTCTGTGCTCTCAGGGGCAGGGAGGGCGATGGCCGGCAGGCTCCCGAGGCCCCTGGAGCTGCCAGCTGGAAGATGCCTGAGCAGCCAGCGCCTGGTGCTGGACCCCAGGGAGCGGCCCCGGAGCCTCTCAGAGAGTGCACGCCGAGAGAAAAGGCCCAGGGGATCCCCTGCGTCCCAGCCCCGGGCCCAGACGGGGCGTCACCAGGGATGCCTGAGTCTTCGGCTGATGTCCGACTCCTGAAGGCACAGGCGTTCCCCACGGAGGAGGGGTCCAGTGTGACCCGCCATGACCCGAGTCACCCAGCCAAGCCACCCAGGAGCAAGGCCACTAAGGGCCCAGGCGAGGAGCCTGAGGGTCGGTCCTCGGCTCCATGGGACGCCAAGGCGAGTCCAGACAGCCCCAGATGCACCCCTGTCCCAGAGCAGGATGACCAGGCCACAGACAGTCACCCCGAGCGGCCCCTGCCAGCAGACCGCAAGCTCGGTGTGCCCAGCGTGGACGCCTCGCCCCTCCCGAAGAGGACGGCCTGCCCATCGCTGCAGGAGGCCACACGCCTCATCCAGGAGGAGTTTGCCTTCGACGGCTACTTGGACAACGGACTGGAAGCACTGATCATGGGTATCGTGGCAGAGGGACCCCCGGGTTCTCCAGACAAGCCCCAGGACCACGGAGAGGCCGTAGGGGGACACAGTGCCCTGGGGGAGGGCCAGTGTGTAGGGGAACTGGGGCCCCCACTCGTCCGTCTGCATGAAGAGTTCGAGGGCCAGAGCCGTGCCCGGGCGTGGGTCCAGCAGCAGAGCCTCAGGCAGGAAGAGGGTCTCAAAGCCCGGCCCCCCCGCCCGGGTGTCTCCCCCACCTGCAGCTGTGCGGCGAGCAGGAACCCGGAGGGGGTGCTCCCCCCATGGTGACTGGCCGCTGCCGTCTTGCAAACCAGGTGAATACATTTACGCCTTGAAAGATCTCACCTATGCCACTTTCTGCGGGGCCATATCGGAGAAGTTCTGTGACCTCTACTGGGGGGAGAAGTTGCTGCAGAGTCTTTTCAAAGTGGTGAACGGGAGGACGTTCCCCTCTGAGAAGTGAGTCCCCCTCCCCAGGCCCCAGGCTTCCCCCACACTGGGGTCCCCTGCCAGGCAGGACGGCCCTGGTTCTGCCTCCTCTGACCCACCGCTGTTTTCCCCACATCCTCCTGTCCCCTAAAGCCCAGCTCCCCTGGCTGGTCGGCCACGCGGGTCCCTCTCGCTTGTCCTGAAGCCCACCCTAGCCCCCAGCTTTCCCTCTGGGCACCGGGCTCCTTCGGGCAGAAGGAGAGGACTGTGGGCTCACGGGGCGGGAAGCACATTCCTGCTTGGTACCAGCTTGAGGAGGTCAAGGGACCCGGAGCCCAGAGGGCAGGAGGCCCCATAGGGAACAGCATCTGCCCCCACCCCCTCATCCAGCGGGCACTGCATGCCAGCTCCCCTCCTGATGGTAGAAAAGGGGGTGATGGCCGCCGGAGGACCAGCCCCTTCACAGACTGGGCCCCGTGCTCCTCTGCCGTGCACTGTGGACAGCCATGTGGGTGGAGGTGGCCCCGAGGGCTGGGACCGTGCCTGGACCCCAGTGCCGTGACACCCCATCCCTGAGCTCCAGGCACTCCCACAGCCCCGTCTGCCTCCAGGGGCCCCACCAGGCGGGTAGGCCAGGGGTCCCTTCGCATTTGCCGTGGTTGCTGCCAGGGCACTTGCCGCACTCCCTGCCCGGGGAAACAGGTCAACAGAGCACCCAGATGGGGGCCGCCCGCACTTTGCTCTTGGGGCGGGGAGAAGGGCCGTGCAGGGACCTCCCGAAACAAATGTCCAGAAAGCCCTGTGCCCGTTATTAGGCCCCCTTAACCGCTGCGGAAAGAGGGGCCCTGTGCCGTCCTGTGGCCTGGGGTCGCGTTGTCCTCAGGAAGCTTGCATGGGACGGGGGACGCCCCTGTCAAACGGTGTGCGTCCGGGGTGCCGGCACGGGGTCAGCCTCAGCAGGGTTCTCCTCATCCACCTAAAGCTTCCTGTGGGAAGGCAGAGCAGGGAAGCCACTGTGCTGTGGGGAGGGGGCGGGGGGTCACGGGGGGCCTGCGACATCCTTCCTTCTGATGACAGTGCTTCAGAGGAGGCTGGGGCAGAGCCTGAGGGCAGCGCAGCCGGCACTCCGAGGGGCTGCTCGCTGTCCAGCAAGAGGCCATCACTGCACGGAACAGGTGAGAGACATGGGCTCGGGGGCAAGAACCCCCCTCTTTCAAGAGAGGCTCCCCTCTTGCCCTGGGGCCCCCAGTGCCCCTTCAGAGGCCCCAGAGCAGAGCTCGTCCTCCCCTGGTCCTCCTCTGTACTAGGAAGTGGGTTCTCGCAGGCCAGCAGGTGGGCGACAAGCGGGAGGCCAGTGGACTGGGGGCTGGGAGGGCACTTCTCCCGGAATCACTGGCCGACGGCGATAGGGAAAGCTCCACATCTTTCCTCGGAACATGGCCCATTGGAAGACCCTCAGGTTTATTTCCTGGAATGTTAGCGCGGGGCTCCAAGATAACCAAGGTCTTGACAAAGTCACGAAATCAGTCCCACCAGGACGAGGCTTTAGGAATCGGGTGGCATGACTGAGGTCACATATATGACGGCCCTGGAGTGGCGGCAAGGACAGGCCCCCTGTCCCAAGTCTGCCGCACGCACACCCAGGAAGTCTGAGAGCAAAGGGACTGTGCCCAGGGAGCCCCTTGGCCCCTCTGCCCATCGGTGCGGCCTGGGTCAAGCCCATCTCCGCACAAGCAGTCCACCAGCCCTGGCGTGTCCTCTCCAGACTCGGCCCCAGGGGATGACCTGTGTTTGGGAGGGGACCCGAGGGACCCTCCTGGGAAGCGGGACCACCGCCTGAATCCGAAGGACCCTGCTGGCCCCTAGAGCAACAGAGGGGCACCCGGCCGTCTCGAGGGGCCTCCTGTCCCCGACCCAGCGCGAGCGGCCTCTCTGTAAACAATGAGGGACGGACTCTGCCACACGAGCCACAGTGTCGAGTGGACCCTCCTCTCCTGCGCAGGGAAGGAGAAACCGGCCACGGCGCGTGGCAGCCGAGCTCCCGGCCCGTCCCCGTCGCTGTCCGACGTGGATGCCGACGAGCTCTCACGGGGCAACTTTGAGGTGGGATTCCGGCCTCAGAAGTCAGTCAAAGGGGAGCGGGAACGGCAGCCAGAGGCCGGAGAGCACGGGCAGCAGGGTGGGGGCCCGAGCCCCGAGGCAGTGGCCCGGCTGGCCCGGCCCAAGGAGGGGGGCCTGGCCGCGCACCCGGGCCCGGCGGAGCTCCGGAGCTGCAGCCCCGGCTGGTGCAGCGCCTTCTACGAGGCCGACTGCTTCGGCGCCGACGTCTACAGCTACGTGCAGGAGCTGGCGAGACAGAAGGCAGGCGGGGCCCCCGACGCGGACGCCCAGAGCCTGGTGAGTCCGGGGCGGCTGCCCGCTACTGGTGCTGCCAGGGAAGGGGGTGCTGTGGCCGCAGAGGCAGCCTGGGCAGGGCGTCCGCGTCGCAGCAGCGGCAGCTCCCAGTCACTGGGGGGGGGGGGCAGGAGGGGGGCACGGAATCCCACCCCCCGCCGTGACCCTGGCACTCGTCTGGGCGCTCTCCCTGTGCGTCTCCCCGGGCACTGTCGTGCCCGTCTGTGTGTGTCCTCCACATCAGGGATAGGACGTGGCCTTTCTCTCTCTGCTGGGCACACGGGCGGCCGTGACCGTTGCAGGAGGTCCCCGTGTGCCACCGCAGCTGGCCGCAGGCCGTGTCTCTGGAGGGGGCAGGCAGGCCGAGGCCTCCTGTCCCTCAGGCAGCAGCACTGAGACAAAAAGACACCGTTTGGGCCTTGGCCATGGCTGTCGGTTCAGGCTCACCTGGAGTGCGTCTGGCCTGGGCTTCTCTGGGGGGCCGCGTCCCTCCTGCACCATCCAGCCAGGGCAGTCTGCGTGTCTCCCCGCTCAGCAGGGTGAGAGGAACCCACAAGTTCGAGGTTGGCCAGCCCAAGGCCCTAGGTGGGTCGCGCACAGAGCTCTGGACCTCTGGTCACTGCGCCTGCCACTGGGCACCTGCCCCCCATACCCAGTGGCTCCGACCAGGGCCACAGGCCCCACTCCTAAGTGACCTAGAGCCCGTGACCTGGGACCTGGGCTGCAGCCTTCCCCTGTGACCAGGAGCTCCCACCTTGGCCTCGTCGCACAAGGCCTGACCTTCCAGGATAGCAGGCAGGAAGGAATCCCTCGGCTCACGCGCTCTGCTCCCGGCACCTCTGCTTGGCCTGTGCGATGTGCTTCCTCCGGCCTCCAAGGCTCCGAGCGAAGCCGCAGGAGCACCATGTGTCCCTGGCCCTGACCTGCCCCATCTGGACCTTCCCCGAGGCTCCCCCTTGTTCTCCTCCTGCTACTGCCTGAACATCGCGCTTCTGCTCAGTTGCACGCGGGACAGAGAGCAGGGCCCCGTCCCCGGCCTGCACACGTGACGGTGGGGCCATGCCCTATGGCCTCAGCCTGCTCCTCCGGGCTTTGTGCTGTGGTCCCCTGCAGGGGCCATCACGGGTGCCGGACTTCGGGGCCTGGTGGGGGCCTCCCTGGGGGCTCTGGCATGGAGGGTGGCCCCCATGTAGGGCGTCAGGGTAGGGAGCGCAGAGTCCGACCACACGGCAGCTCCATGCCACTGCGGCAGAATCCGGGGCTCCCAGCTCCTGGCCGTCTGGTCGCCTGCCCTCAGGGGCCTGCGGACCTCACCCCCACTTCCTTGCCTGTGACACGGATTTGCACACAGTGACGCTTGCCTGGGGCTGCCGGAGGTTCCTGTCCCAGCAGCACAGGCTTTCCACCTGCGACGGCCGAACCCACACGTGGGAAACGAACAGACTACCAGAGGCAGAAAGCCACATCAACGGCCCCTCGTGGGACCAGCTACCACTGTGAGAGGGACCCGTGGGCAGTGAGTGCCGTCCCGTGGCTTCCGAGGGGGAGAGTCACGGAGCGCGCACCCTGCGTTTCCTGGCTGTGCTGGCCGAGGGCCTGCAGGTCTGACGGCCTCTGGCTCCAGGCCCGTCCTCCAGTCAAAGGGACCAGGGCTCCTGGGAGTGAGGAAATGGTCAGGAACCCATGACGGGGGCATGTTGGAGGTCAGAGGAACCAGCGGAGGGGCCCCCAGCAGCCTGCGTCAGAGCAGCCAGAGAAGCAACACGGAACCGGCTTCTAACCCAGAGTGTGCCTCATCCACACGTCCACACTGCCACGGAGCTGAAAGGACCGACGGCTCAAGACGGTTTTTCGGGAAATAGAAAATCCCACCTGCAGTTCACACAGCCTCTCCAGGGACCTCCAAGAGCCAAACAGTCCTGGAAGAGCAGAGCAGAAGAGCCGACTCAGTGTTCTGATTCCAAACTTGCTGCAGAGCTGCCGTCGTCAACGCAGTGTGGTCCGGGGCGAGGGCGGACGGACAGACCAGCAGGACAGATTGGAGAGGCCAGAAACAAGCCCGCGTGAGGTGGGTTTTGACCAACCGCCAGACCCGCCAGCGGGCAGAGGACGGCCTTCGCGACCCGCGGCGCTGGGAAAACGGTGCGACCTGCGAACGGGTAACGTCGGGCCTGTATGTGCGCCACTTCCGGAAGCTAACGGAGCCGTCAGAGACCTGAACGTTGCAGCTAAATTATAAACTATAAATTATAAATTATTTCTTCACAACACTGGACATGGAAACAATTTCTCGGAGACGATACCAAAAGCACAGGCAACAGAAGTGAAAACAGAGAAACTGCGCTCGATCGCCACGCGGTGCGTCCAAGGATGCCGCCCGCAGAGGGACGGGCCAAGAGCAGCAGGAAACACCCGCAGACGCCTCTGAGAAAGGCGAACGTCCAGAATGTCCAGGGAACACGGCAGCAGCCTCGCAGGGCCCCGCCGAGCCAGGGCTGACAGACCCGCGTAGACGTCTCCCCGGAGGACCGACACAAGTCGCCGAAAGCAGTCCCACTTCACGGTCACCGTGGAAAATTAAACCGCAACGAGACGCCCCCTCACACCCAGGAGGACGGCTCCCACCAAAATTTGAAAAAGAAAGAAAAGACGGTGTTGGCGAGTTGCGGAGAAACGGGAGGCCTGTGCACGGCTGGTGGGAAGGGGGTCGGCGCGGCCACTCCGGAGTTGCCTCCAAACTGTAAGCGCGGCCGCACCACGTAAGCCGGCAAGTCCAGCTCTGCGTGGCCGCCCCGGAGAGCCGGAGGAGGCCGCCGGGAGCCGCCTGCGCCGCAGCCACAGCCGCCCCGAGGTGGGAGCAGACGGCCAGAGACGGAGCGGGGGACCAGCCCGCACCCCGCCCGCGAGGAGGAGCCCCGAGGCCTGCTGAGTGGCAGCCAGACCCGGAGCGACCCGCACCGTGTGCCGCCAACCTCGTGGGGTCCCCGGGGTGGCCACGTGCAGAGACTGCGCGGGGGCAGGATGGGGCCTTCGTGGGGACAGAGCCTCGGCCGTGGACGCCGGACGTGGAGGGCGTCCCGCAGGGTGAATGTACTTCAAGCCACTCAGCGGCGCGACGAGAAATGTTACCATCGGGAGTTTCATGTTGTACAGATTTTGTCACAAAGGACAAAACAAACACGTGAGAACCAGCTGAGAGCGGGACACGTAGGTGGCCCCGTCGGTGCAGCGTCCGACGCTGGGTCCCAGCCGGGGTCGCGTCTCAGGGCCGCGAGGTCCAGCCGCAGCGCGGGCTCCGCGGCGAGTCTGCTACGGGCTCTCCTGCGCGTCTCCCCCGCGCGCATGTTCTCTCTCGAGTAAATAAATAACTCTCTTTTTAGAAGTAGTTAAGAACAAAAAAAGGGAGAGATGATCAGTGGCCACGGGCGCCTGACCCGATGCTGGCGGATGTCGTTCTAGTTGAATGTGCGTGAACGGAGAAGGGCGAGGCCGGGTCCCCGCGCACTTTCCTTTGCCCTCGGTCTCTGCACACGGCCCGCCAGCAGGTCGCCACTCTGACCTCAGCTGGACCCGGAGCCCCCCTGACCTGGGCACAGGGAGGCCAGCGGGTGCTCACGCCGCTGTCACAGAGGACGGGGCCCTTCCCGGGGCAGCTCGCTGGGTCCACACCGCCTTCCCCAGCAGCTTAATCCCAACAGTTGTTGGGGGGCGGCATGCTAAGAGTCTAGGTGTGTCCTCCAATGTCATAGGTCATCCTCTGACTTCACAGGTCACGCCTGCTGACTACAGCCACATCTTTGGGGTGGGCGGCAATGGACAGACAGCCCGGTTTCCAGCCCCTCGTGTTCGGTGCCACAGAGAGTGGCCCTCGTGCGTGCGAGACCCCAGTGTAGGCTGACGGGGCCCTTCGCCGCCTCCCGCGCTCTCCCCAGGGTGGTGGCCCTATGCAGGGAGCCGCACTCACTGGCGACACTAGTCACCCCTGCCCCACACTCAGATTGTTCTTGAAGGTGGGCCCCGAGACCAGCTCAGGCCAGGGGTGTGCTGGCGGCCAGCACCCCCTCTAATCCAGACCGTGGCCTTGTGGTTGGGACGAGGTGCCCTGGGCCTCCGACCTCGGAAACTGGCTCGGTCCCACAGCCACTCTGTGGGTGGCAGCGGCGGGGCAGTCAGGAGGAGGGACACTGTGGAGGGACCCGGAGTGACCTCGTTTTCCTTCTTGTTCCTGCCCACCTGGGGAAGACGTCTCTCCTGGAACCAGAATGCAGACAGGTGAGTCCCCGCGCCCTCGTCCGCGTCGTGGGTGGGCGGGCTGCGGCCGCCAGGTTCACGTTTCTCTTTGAGAACCGCTGCTTCAGATCAGGAGCCTCCGGCGAACTGGAAAGGTGTAACTGCCCTCGGACCCACTCTCCCCTTCACTCCCCAAACTGAGGGAGTGCGAAGCAGGCCCCGGCGCTGGGGAGGGCAGAGCTGCTGGGGGGCGCAGTGTACGTCCCCGAGCGTGCGCCGATGTGCCCCTGCCGTGAGGGCCAGCTGGGTGCCCGCGTCTCCCCGCGCCCACGCCACAGGGCCCCCTCCCTTGCTCTCAGGACTTAGGTGCTGATTTCCGTTCATCCCTCCTTTCTCTCTCTGTCTACAAGTTCCGGCTCTCCAGCTCTCTCTGTCCCCCGGGGCGGGCAGCTCTCGGGCCTGGGTCGGTCGAGGGCTGCTCTCTGTGGCTGTTCCTCAGAACACACTGACACTGACTCCTCCTAATTCTACGGGGAAAGGCCCTTGTTGGGTGAGGCCGTGGGGAAACACCTCAACGCAAATGACCCTGAACGTTTTCCTTAGACCTCGCCAGTCCGTGTCCACTGGGGTCGGGTTTGCTGGGCTCCTGCGAGGAATGGCCGTGGGGACGCCCCACTCGAGTGTGTCTTCTCCATCATCCCCTCTTGTGTGGAGTTTAGTTCACATAGATTTAGTTTTAAAGTCAGTCAGAATGGTCCTGGAGTCTATGATCCCTGTTCCAGAAGGAAGCAGGTGCCTCCCATCGGCCCTCTCTGGCGGGAGGGGTCTGGATCAGCATCCGGACCGCGTGCGAGGGGGCGATGGTGCCGGACAGAGCCTTATGCGGAGTCGCTGCAGAAGGGCCCTCGCTGCGGCGGTCCTGAGCTGCACAGAGGGAGAACCCAGGAACAGAGAGCTCAGGGCCGCCCTTCCCCTCTCCAGGCTCTGAGGGAGGTCAGCCAGGGTCCTGCTGTCTTCAGAAAGCCAGGGGCAGAGACACCTGGTGGCTCCACCGGTTAAGTGGCTGCCTTTGGTCATGACCCCAGCGTCCTGGGATGGAGCCCCGTGTCCAGCTCTCTGTTCAGTGGGGAGTCTGCTTCTCCCTCTCTCTGTGTGTGCTCTCTCTCTCAAATCAATAAATGAAATCTTTATTTTAAAAAAAAGAAAAGGGGTGCCTGGGTGGCTCAGTGGGTTAAGAGTCTGCCTTTGGCTCAGGTCATGATCTCAGGGTCCTGGGATCGAGCCCCACATTGGGCTCTCTGCTCAGCGGGGGGCCTGCTTCCCCCTCTCTCTCTGCTGCCTCTCTGCCTACTTGTGATCTCTCTCTCTGTGAAATAAATGGATAAAATTGTTTTTAAAAAACTAAAAATTTTAAATTTAAAAAAAGAAAGAAAAAAAGAAAGCAAGCCAGGATCACAGAGAAGCACGCAAGGATGGGACGGCAGAGCCCCTGGTCCTCGCGCGAACCAGACCTCCAGGGGACGGAGATGAGTCCGTCTGGAGCACAGCTGTGGGGGCCACTTGCGGGTGCTGCTGCCAGGCTTTGTGGCATCCCACGGGACTGTCCTCGGGGATGACACGTTGCAGACCTGTGCCAGCCACTGGGTAGCCGGCGGCAGCCGTGTGGCCCGCGAGACAGGAGTTGACACTTTCATGTTATTTATTTTATTTTTTTTAAAGATTTTATTTATTTATTTGAGAGAGAGATCACAAGTAGACAGAGAGGCAGGCAGAGAGAGAGGAGGAAGCAGGCTCCCCGCGGAGCAGAGTGCCCGATGCGGGGCTCGATCCCAGGACCCTGAGATCATGACCCGAGCCGAAGGCAGAGGCTTTAACGCACCGAGCTCCCCAGGCGCCCCTCTGTTCTTTTAATACTGGAGCCGCCACACGTGCCCGTGGTTCCCACATCAGAGGTGCACGCAGGTCCTGCACACACAATTCTGCCCCATGCACCGCGGGCGCTCATTCTGTCCCCCATGCTGGCAGCCAGCGACTGGGTCCTTGGGCCGACAAGTCGGGGAGGCGGGTTTGGAGCCAGGCTGTGTGATGTCAGACCCACGGGCTCCTCACGGAGAGTCCCAGCCGAAAGATGCCTCAGCAGCCGCTCGCTCGCCGGCTTCCTCCCCAAGCAGCTGCCTCCTGCGGGGATCTCGCTGTGGTCCAAATCAGCGTTCTGTTTCCATGGAGACAGACGGCCTGCTGTCCCAGGGTGTGACCCCTCCCCCTGCAGCTTGCTTGCGGCCCAGCAGAAGGGCCCAGAGGCCTTGGGGGACCTGAGTTAACCACTGAGACGTGGAGGAGGAGGTGAATCGGTGTTCAGTCTGCAGCACGTCCCCCAACAGCAGACACAGCCCCTGCCCCACAGCTGCCCGGGGCCTGGCGCCTCCTACCACCTGGTGCGGCCGTCGGCGGCCTGGCTGTCGGAATAGCAGCACGGGGAAGACGAGAGCCACACGAACCACCTTTTCAGTAAAACCACTAGATAGAGGGGATTCAAATATTTAGATAAAAACACCACCTGCATTTTTAATTTCACAACATTGTACAGAAATAAATGCTCCTGACAAAGCCAAGTCCCTTGTCGTCAGAGGAGAATGGGGGAAGCTTGTGTGGGTTTGAGCTGATTAGATGCGCCCAAATGAAGACCACTGTGTATCTGGTTTCAGATTAAGGTTCCTGTCAGTGTGGCCATTTCAGGGTCCTGGGGCCACTGTGAACCCGGTTAACAGGAAGGTATTTTGGTGGGAGTCTGAGAGATCCCTGGGCCTCTGCCCCTTCCTCTGGTTCCTGGCCCTGGCCAAGTCCCCTCACTGCGTCCACCCTTCACCCCTGTCCTCCTCCTGCAGGTAGAGGCAACCTCACACCCCCAGCTGCAGACCCGCGGTGGCTCAAGGCCCCCTCCCAGGGACGTGCCAGGCTCCAGCACCCTCTCCGCTCCAGAATCACACCCATGCTCAGCCCTGGGCCCCGCAGGGTGGGGGCAGTGAGCCAGGCTACATCTGTCCCCTCCTTCCTGAAGGGAGGAACCATGTCTGGATTCTGGTCATTTCTAACAGTGGCCGCCCCGAGCCCGCCCTGCCAGCAAGGCTTCCCTGGTCCCTCTGGGTGAGCGAAGAATCCAGACCGTCCTCACGGGAGGACAGAAACTGCTCCCGCCAAGCAAACTCGTGGACCTTCCTGCGAGATGCACATTCTCCAGGAGGGCTGGGACCCCTGCTTCTGGGCGCCCCGGCCGTGACACGAGGATGGCCCGCTGGCACCAGCTCTCTGAAGTGCCCGCGGGCAGCAGTGGCCACGCGTCCTGGCCGCTGACCCCGTGCAGCACGGCCGAGGGGCCCGGAGGGAACGGGGGCGGGGGAGGGGGTCAGCCAGAGTCTGGGGCAGGGACTCCGCACCGGCGTCCCTCGGGCTCCACCACACGCGCCGGACAGCCGGGCCTCGGGTGGGGTCCTCACCCGCGGGGGCGCAGGTGCAGGGCGGCAGCCCCGTGGGGGTCCTGCGGGGGCCCCGTCCCCCAACCAGCCAGAAGCGGTCCTGGACAGCTCGCCGAAGGGCAGCCCCTCGGCGGGGCGGAGCCGGAGCCGCGGCCCCTGCGCCCCGGGCACCGCAGCCCCTCCTCGTGCGGGGGCCCCGGCGGACGGCGTGACAGGCCCCAGCTGCCCACGCGGCTTCACGTAGCCCAGCGGGGCCTGCCTGGCCAACACCGTGTGCTGGGTGTGCTCCTCGCGCCCCAGGCCTGCTGACCCTTCCCAACAGCCGGCTCCGCGCCCACCGGCCGACCCGCGGCCCGAGACGCCTTTGCGGAGGACGTGGGGGCGCCTGCTGCAAACTAAAAGTCCATTGGCGTAAACTGGGGGCTGCAAGAGCAGTGGCTTCTCATTGGCTGGCCCTCACCGCCTCCCATTGGCTGGGCCGTGAGCATCTCTCATTGGCTGGGCCGTGAGCGTCTCTCATTGGCTGGGCCCTCACCGCCTCCCATTGGCTGGGCCGTGAGCGTCTCTCATTGGCTGGGCCGTGAGCGTCCCTCATTGGATGGGCTGTTGCCGGGGCAGGAGGAAACCGTCCGGGTCGATCCCGGGTGGAGCCCCAGGTCCCCCTGCAGGGTCCCGCGCGGCGCAGCGGAGCGCCCCCCCCCCAGCCTCCTCCCCGCACAGCAGCGAGGTTTCCCTTCACGTTGGCTGGTCCCCTCGTCAGAACTCACGTCTCCCGGGGCGCACACAGACACGCTTTCTGTGGCTGGGTGACGTGTCCCCGTGAGGTCCCTAGGATCCCTGGTGTCCCCGCATGGGACGTGTCCCACGCTCTGGCTCTGGGCGGGCCCCGAGGGGAGGCCGGCTTCTGCGAGCGCGCCGGGAAAGCGGGTGCGCCTGGCCATCACGGGCTCTTTCCCGGCCAGGAGCTGGAGCAGCAGCTGCTGATGGAGAAGAGGAACCACCGGAAGACCCTGAAGTTCTACCAGAAGCTCCTGCAGAAGGAGAAGCGCAGTAAAGGTAGTGGCGGCTGGGCAGAGGCGCTCCCGGGGGCCGGGGGTGGGGGCAACGGCCTGGGGCCCGCTTTGTGGCAGCTCTGTCCACCTCCAGGCTCCGAGGTGAAGACCATGCTGTCCAAACTGAGAGGGCAGCTGGAAGAAATGAAGTGCAAAGTGCAGTTCCTGGGACTGGTCAAGAAGTATCTGCAGGCAAGTCTTCCCGGATCCCTGACCCCACCCCGGGTCAGTAGCAGGTGACCCAGCACCCGGTCCTGCCAGCACCTGGTGGCACAGGCCAACCAGATGAAGGCAGCTCACGTCCCCCCACAACACACAGGTCATGTATGCCGAGCGGTGGGGCCTGGAGCCCTGCGCCCTGCCTGTGATCGTGAACATCTCTGCGGCCCACTGTGACACGCTGGATTTCAGCCCCCTAGACGAGTCCTCATCCCTCATCTTCTACAACGTCAGCAAGCACCCGCGAGGCGGCAAGCAGAGGAAGGCCCGTGTCCTACAGGCCGGCACACCTCTGGGGCTCATGGCATACCTCTACTCCAGGTGCGGCTGCCCATCCCCCAAGCAGGGAGTTGGGCCTGTGAGATCCCCTGGACCCCTTCATGCCTTTTGAAAGCAAAAGGGAGACAGAAAAAAAGAAACAGGCCCCAAGAGGTGAATGAGGTGAGGACAGTCTGCCTTCCCTCATCTGAGATGGGTTTATCCTTTTTTTCATTTAAAAAGTATTTTCATCAGAACTTTAAGCGGCCCATGTCAGCTGCCATCTGCCTTCTTTTTTTTTTTTAAAGATTTTATTTATTTATTTGACAGAGAGAGATCACAAATAGGCAGAGAGGCAGGCAGAGAGAGAGAGGAGGAAGCAGGCTCCCTGCTGAGCAGAGAGCCCGATGCGGGACTCGATCCCAAAACCCTGAGATCATGACCTGAGCCGAAGGCAGCGGCTTAACCCACTGAGCCACCCAGGCACCCGCCATCTGCCTTCTTCACCAAGCTCTTGGCCAGACCTGCACCTGGAGTTGCAGGTGCACCCAAGCAGGTGCTGGGGAATGCAGCCACGCACAATTAATCTCCCAGGAGGCTTCTAAAACGAAACACACACAGGAGCCTCAGAGACATGTGTGGATCACAGCCACTGTGCTAGGTTAAAACACCCCATAATTAACTGTCTAGCTCCCCAGGGCCCACGAGGGAGCTTGGTCTCAGCACGCGTGTTGAATTATTTTTGCAGCCACTGTCTCTAGGCATGAGCATGTGTGGTCATTAGACCCCCGAACAGATATGCAAGGTGTACGTACTCACCCTGTTGCAGGGAGGACCAGCCCCTCATACCCAGGGTCACAGGCACCCCCAGGACACCCCACAGACCCCTCCATCCTTGGCCCCTCCTGACCACCTGAGATTCCCTTGACGCAACAGCCTGGCAGCTCAGGGGTGGGTACGGACTACCTTCCCAGGCGGTGGTGGGAGGCCTCACCCAGTCTTGGCTTTGGGAGACCCATGACACACTTAGGAACCCCCAAGGCCTTCTTTGCGCTGGAGGCTCTGGAGACCCAGATCTGATGGTCAGGTGTCAGCAGGGGACACTGGGGGCTATCGGGGAACAGGGAAGTCTCCGAAAGCAGGGGCCTTCCGGTCCTCTGAGGACAGCATCTCTTCCCATGCAAACTGAACTCCCGAGTGGGCTGCACCTGGCTGTGCTGGGAGCCTCCACTGGTGGATGGCCCAGGTAGACCTTTGCAAGATGGGTATAGGACGCACACACACACCAAGCGCTGGCTGTGTGATTATAGGAGACGTGAATACATGTGTCTGCATATGTATGAGCAGTGTGTGTGTGTGTGTGAGAGAGAGTGGGGGTGTGTATTTGCATGGGTGTGTGTGTGCACATGGGGGCAAATGTGCATGGGCCTGTTGTGTGCATGTGTGATGTGTGAGGGGGTGCACGTGTGTGTGCTATGCATGTGGGTGGTATATGCATGTGTACGAATGTACATGGGTGTGTATGCATGTGTGGGTGTGAGCGGGCTGTGTGCATGTGTGCTAGGTGAGTGAGTGGGGGTGTAAGTGAAGTATTTGTGTGCATGTAGGGGGCATGTGAGTAGGGTGTGGGATGTGTGTATGTGCATGCATGGGTGCTGTGTGCACATGGGGGTGTGAGTAGGGTGTGTGTATGCGTGTGTTACGGTGTGTGAGTGAGGTATGTGTATGTGTGCGTGCAGGTGTGTGTGAGTATATGTGCACACGTGGGGGTGTGAGTAGGTGCATGGGTGTGTGTGTGTGCATGTGTGCGTGGGGTGGGTATGTGCAGGTGAAGGTATGAGTAGGGTATGAGTGAGCAGGGTGAGTGGGGTGTGTGTACAAGCATGGGTGTGGGGGGTGTGAGTGAGGTGTGCACGGGTGTGTGCGTACATGCATGGGAGTGCGTGTGGAGGCCTACTGTGTGCTGCGTGTGTGTGTGCGTAGGATCTCCAACGACAGGGGGGTCTTCACTCGCGAAGGCTGTGGTTTATCCTCGCGGGCTGGGCCCGACCCCGGCCGCGGCACCCCCAGCCCACAGAAGCCCCAGGGTGACCACGTGGCTGGCCCCCCTCATTCTTTGGACCCAGGTCTCAGCTCTGCAGCACATCGTCCAGTGGCTAAGGAGGCGGCCTCGCCGGCACCCACACACCTTCCTCGTTTCTGGAACTCAGTCACTGACCTGCATGGTGACCCCTGACCGCGGGCTCTCTGGGGCACCCCTGTGGGTGGGGGACACTCGGTGAAGGGTAAGGACCCTCATTCCCTCAACTACCTGGTTTTGTCCTGAAGAAACTGCGAACCTCGGGGCACTGATTGCTGCTCTCGTTTCTAACTCAGTGAGTTCCAGTACGGGGCTGGGGCCGCCGCGTGCGCAGAGATTTCTGAGTAGGTTCTAGAAGCAGATAATGAGGGTGCCTCCAGAATCAGTGGTGAAGAAGGTCCT
Organism: Neogale vison; assembly: GCF_020171115.1. Classification (NCBI taxonomy): domain Eukaryota; kingdom Metazoa; phylum Chordata; class Mammalia; order Carnivora; family Mustelidae; genus Neogale; species Neogale vison. Next base: position 239,945,766 of record NC_058092.1, read on the forward strand.
CTCACCAGAAACGGTTGGGAGTCGCTACTGTTACCAGCGCCCACGTGCACCTTTTACTTCCCCGAAGGGTTCTCTTGCCCACCATCCTGCCGGCATGGGCACATGTGTACACACGCTCACACACACAACTCACGCCTTCACATTCACGCACGTTCACACGCGCACTCTCTCACATTCGCCCCAGAACCGCTAACGAAGGCTGCAGGGAGCCGGGCCTCCCCCACTTTCCTGCGGCCCAGGGAAGGTCTGGTGGGGGGACTGGCTGCTCGCGTGCGCGGGGAGAACCCACGAGCCGGGGCCCTGGCCCCTGTGACCCGACCGCCTCTCTCCACCCAGCGACGCCTTCCTGGAGGGCTACGTACAGCAGTTCCTCTACACGTTCCGCTACTTCTGCACCCCCCAGGACTTCCTGCACTTCCTCCTGGACCGCATCAACAGCACCCTGTCCGGGTACGGCCGCGGGCCCCGGGCCTCACAAGGGCAACACAGCCCCAGGGTGGACCCCGTGGCGCCCGGTTAGTGACCATGAAGGGCGACAAGGTCCCCAGTGACCCTGACGAGGATGGGGGCAGAGCCGGGTGGGAGAAGGAAGAACACGGACAGGGGACACGGGGTCCTGAGGGAAGGGAGGCAGCGGCAGGAGGGGAGCGTGGCCAGAGAGAGGCCTCGGCTCTGGAGGTCGTGAGGATCGGGGAAGGCTGAGGGTAGGGGCAGGACAGGTAGCAAGGTGGCTGGGGGGGGGGGCACGCCCGTCCACTGGCCGGGGGCAGCCCAGGGGGAGGAGGGCCCTGCCAGCACTCAGCGGGGGGCTGGGATCCTGGGATCAGGGGGAGCTAGAGGGACGTGGCACCGCCAGATTCCCCCTGCACTCCCTCCCTGGGGGCAGGGACTCACAGGAGAGACGTCGGCCCGTGGAGCCCGGCTCCCGCCTCACCTCTTGCTCGAGTGTCCGCACGCTGCCTCCCAGACCCCGTCGTCTCAGGCCCTGGCTGCAGGAGGGGACAGGTGCTCCAGGACTGGGCGCCAGGCAAGGGCGGAGGAAAGCAGCAGGTTCCTGCCCAGTCACCGAGCCTGTGGCCCAGCTGCACAGCTCCTGCCTCTCCTGTCCCCTGAGGAAGGAGGGTTGTGCAGAACTAGCCCTGGAAGGCAGAGCCACGCTCGGACCCCACTCATGCCCCGTGCTCGGCGGGGTGACTGCCGCCCGCCATGTGCCCAGTGCAGCAGACGGGCCTGCCTCGGCCAGCCGGTGGCCCCCGCATGGCTCAGGCCTCCTCCCCTCTGCCTGCAGGGCCCACCAGGACCCCACGTCGACCTTCACCAAGATCTACAAGCGGAGCTTCTGCCTCCTACAGGCCTGGCTGGAGGACTGCTACGCGGTGGACTTCACGCGGAACTCCGGGCTCCTGAGCAGGCTGGAGGACTTCATCTCCTCCAAGGTGACCGGGGGCAGAGCACCCGAGCAGTCCCTGCACCGCCACGGGCTGCACTCGGGCGCTCAGAGCCGCCGCCCCGGTCTGGGGGCAAGTGACCGCCTTGTGCTCCTGCCCAGATCCTGCCCCTGGACGGCTCCGCCGAGCACCTGCTGGGCCTCCTGGAGGTGGGCACCGACCGGTGGGCCGAGGGCTCCTCGCGCGGCACCGACCTGGAGGACCCCAAGGAGGCCGAGGACGACGCCAGACCTCTCAATGCCCTCTGTAAGAGGCTCTCAGAAGACGGCATCTCCCGGAAGGTGGGGGCCTCTCCCAGGCAGGGCAGCTCCCAGCGCTCAGCCTGAGCTCAGAGAACACGGAGCGCGCACGCCCACACACGCCCACACACACGTGTGAGCACGCACAGGCCCCCCAAGTTGCTGGTCCTAGGCACTGGCCCCAGGAGGTTGGCACTGCCCTCCCCTCCTCGCTCCATGCAAGGCCAGGTGCTCAGATGACCTAACGTTTCTGACCCTCGGGCCAGAGGTCTGGGTGGAAGAAACCATTGTCATGAAATGGCCTGGGATTCGGGCCGGGTCTGTGGGGACCTGTCCATAATGTCGGGGGATGGCCCCAAATCCCAGTGCCTCTGTCCCTGGGGGACCTGCTGAAGTGTCCTTGAGCCAGCACGGCCCCAGCGGGAGGGGTTTGCTCCTTGGCTCTACCTGAGGCGGCCTGAAGGGTCCCGGACCCGGGGCCAGCCTGCTCCCCCTCCAGCACCCCACCCCCAGAGGCTGCCCCCAGGCAGGTCCGGCTGTGCCGGTGGCCCTTCAGCACAGCCTGCCCTTGCCCTGCAGAGCTTCCCCTGGAGGCTGTCCCGGGGCAACGGGCTGGCCCTGCCGCACAAGGAGCGCCAGTACACCATCGCGTCCGCCCTGCCCAAGCCCTGCTTCTTCGAGGACTTCTACGGCCCCTATGCCAAGGCCAACGAGAAGGGGCCCTACTTCCTGACCGAGTACAGCACCCACCAGCTCTTCAGCCAGCTGACTTTGCTGCAACAGGTGTTGGGGGCCGCCGGCCGGCCCCGGGGGAGGGGGACAGGTCCTGGGGCAGAGGGTGAGGGCCTGTGCGCAGCTCCCCCGCAGGGGCATCCTGAGGAGGGATGCTCTGGTGCTAGAGAGAGGTTTACAGGAGGAACGTGTGGAGGGCAGGGAGTGGGGCTAGAGGCACAGGTAGGAGCTGTGGGGAGAGCGCCAGGAAGGGCTGCAGCGGCAGGCAGACCCTCCCCTGCCCCCTGCCCCATCGTCCCTACACGCCCATCTTGCAGGCACTAGAGGCGCCCTGCGGGCCTCCTCCTTCCTGGCTCCTCAGCTCCCCCAGCCCCGCCCCCAGGCGCCCCACCCTGTGGCTCCCCCTCCAAACCCCGCCATCCTGGGCCCTGTGTCACTTGGCAGGAGACAGTAGTGACGGTGACCCCAGTGATCCTACCTAGGGTCACGGCAGCCGGGCAGAGAGAGGATCCCCCGAGACACCGCGGGGTCCGCGAGGACAGGACTGAGCGTCTGTGTCGCTGTCTCCGGCAGGAATTATTTCAGAAGTGCCATCCCGTCCACTTCCTGAACTCCCGGGCCCTGGGCGTCATGGACAAAAGCGTGGCCATCCCCAAGTGAGTGTTCCCCTGTGGGGCGTCACCCCAGAGTCCTGGGACGAATGGCTGGTGGAAGGGTCTTGGGGACCTCATCGGAGTGTCTCGTGGTGGACTCTCGTGACCAAAGGAAGACCCCGGGGTCATGAACGGCCCCGGAGCTGGGCCCTCCCCTTTTCCCCGCGCCCATCCTGCGGCCGCCCCGAGGATCCGGAGAGACCCTGCAGCCCCAGGGCCGGGCAGGGCCACCTCCACGTGTCCTCCTCGCCGCCACGGGCACCCGGGTCTCTTCCAGAGCCGGCTCCTCCGAGTCCCTGTCAGCCAAGACCTGCAGCTTGTTTCTGCCCAGCTACGTCCAGGACAAGTACCTGCTGCAGCTCCTGCGCAGCGCGGATGACGTCAGCACCTGGGTGGCGGCGGAAATCGTGACCAGCCACACGTCCAAGGTGGGTGCCTCGGCAGCTGCCCCCTCAGAGGAGGGCTGGGGCATCGCCGCACGGGCACACGGTGCCTCCCGTGGAACCCAGTCGCACCTTCTCCAAGCGCCGGGAATCCACAGGCCCGACCCCGGCCAAGGGGGACAGTGGCGTCTCAGCTTCTGTCGGTGGCACCGGACGCCGTCCAGCTGTCCAGGCCACACCCCGGCCTCACGTGACTCTTCCGTCTCGCAAACGCACACTGGCTCTGGTCACCGTGACCAGCCTCTCCTCCAGGGGCCTTGCACACGTGTGTACTCGCTGCTGCACCCACGGTCTTCCACAGACACACCCGTCACACACGCGCCTCACACTCACTCCGGGGCTCTCCTGGTCACCATCTCGGACGCACAGAGACCCTCCTGCCCCGTGGATCTCCTTACTGGCTCCCTGACACACGCGCCGTCGCAGTCCCTGACACACGCGCCCCCTCCCCCACACCCGCGCACACGGACCCTCCCCGCTCACGCTCAGGCTTCAGTCAGAGCGTCACCCTGGGGGCTCCGTCCACACCCCCGCCCGAGCCAGGTCCCAAGGCTGGGAACCGGGACTCCCAGGTGTCCCCAAGCCCGGACCCTCCGAGGGTGGGGACCCGCTCGGCCACAGGCGGTGGGGGGTGTTCTCGGCCGGCGAGACTCAGGTCGGCCCGTCGAGGCCGAGCGCTTGCTGCTCTGGGGCCTCTTCTAGGGCCTTGGGGCCTTGGCCCGGACGGAGGGTGTCTCAGCCTCGGCCACTGACCTGCTCTAGGCCGGGTGCTGCACAGGCCAAGGGGGACAGTCCCCTGCCTCGGAGCCGGCACCTTGCTCCAGGCTCCTGCCGCTCAGGAGAGCCGGGGGGACGGAGGGCCCCGGTCCCTGGTGCGTGTGCGCCTCCGGCCCGCCGACGCCCTGTCCCCAAGGCCTCCAGCTTCCTGCCACCCGAGGCTGGCGGCGGACGGCGGGTCCCTGGAGTCCTGCCCAGTGACGTGGCACATGGGGAGGGACGGTCGGGACCCCTCGGGCTCCTCCTGTGAAACAGAAGCCCCTTCCCACGGGGGTGGGCTTCCCACCCCTCTGAGGGCCGCTGCGGCCACACGACGGACCCCGGCCCCAGCACCGGGTTCCCTCAAGCATGATCCTCACCGGGGCTGGCCCTGGGCAGAGCATCAGGGGGACACTGAGGGGTGGGGGTGCCTCTGTTCCGCCCCAGCTGCCCCCAGCCCTCAGAGGCCCCCCCCTCCTCATCGGACGGCAAAGCGCAGGTGAACCTCACCAGCCTCTGCAGCTGGTTTTGCTTTTTCTAACTTCCCCCGTGTGTCCGCTCACCCCAGACGCGCGGCCATTAGCACTGGCAGCGCTCCTGCTTTCCCCTCCGGGGTGAGCTTCCAGGCTTTAGGGGTTTGTCGGCGGCACACTGACCCATCCTCGTTTGTGCCAGGATGCGGGGACAGCTTAACGACTTCGCAGTGTCCCAGTGTCCCTAGCGGCGTCAGGACGTAGCTTCCCGAAATCAGGTCTGCAGACGGGGCCATCTACGGTCCCTTCCTGACCTCCGCTTCCCAGGGTCTTCCTCCGCCGGAGCCCCCAGAAAGAGGGAGGACGGGTCCCCTCACAGCCCGAGGGAGAAGCTGGGCTCTGTGTCCCGAGCCTGCAGGCGCCCTGCCCAGCGGGGCAGCACGGAGCGTGGACACACGCGCTGGCCTGTGCACTCAACGGGGCCATCTGCGGAGGGACACGTGCTCGTGGGCGCCCAGCTTAGAAGGGCAGGAAGGACTCGTGGGGTCGCGGGGGCAAAACTCCATCCACAGTCGTGAAAGTCTTCCCGCATCCCCGTAAGCAAGGACAGAACGACAGACGAGGGGCCCGCGGCCCTTCCACAGACCTGCTTGCTGCCTGCTGGCCCGTCTCGTGGGCTGTGAGCTGCTTACTGTGACGTCAGAACGACCCAGAAGACTGACCTTCGTCCTTGTGAACTGTGGTCAAGAAAAGAGCTAAAAGTCAAATTTTGAGCCAGAGACTGTGACGGGGCCGTCATCAGACGTCCCTGGTGGCCGCCGTGCGGTCCGTGCAGGCGGCGCAGCGCGGAGAGACGAGGTGGAGGAGGAAAACGCTGAAGCTCGTCGCCCGAAGGAGAGCTCGCCGGCTCTTTTTTTAGATGAAAAATGGTGGGTTTCAGCCTCATCAGACAGTCTCACGTGGGCTGGAACACGGCTGCCAAAGATGTCCGTCCGCAGGCCAATGGGTGAGCAGGACGATCTGTCTGTCCTGCGGACTCCAGCCCCGCCTCAAGGAGGAGCGAAGTCCTGACACGGGCGTGCATGAGCCCGGGGGACAGGACGTGGGCGGCCAGTCACAGAAAGACACACGCCACGTGGCGCCAGCCTAGGAGGCCCGTGGGGTAGCCGAAGTCAGAGCCCGGAAAGTGGAAGGCTGGGGCCGGGGCTGGGGGCGAGGGAAGGGGAGCGGGGCTCCGACGGTCGCCGTGGCAGGGTTACAGGGCAGAGACGTGGAAGCTGTAGCAGTAGCAGGCGCGTAGCTAACACTCCTGAGCTGTTCGAGAAAGGGTTCAAGAGCCGATTTTATGTTACGCATTTTTACCGCATTTAAAAAAAGGAAAGATGTGACGGACCAGTTTTCTCTGAAAGTGCTGGAAAGTATATTTTGCATCTATTTAAACGTATGAAGAAAAAATTGGGATGTCAACTTAAAAAGTATAAGCCGGTAAATGTCGTTCAAGATCCTTTAAGAGCCTGGTAAGCCGGTCAGCTGGGAGGCGACCATGGGGAGCCAGGGGCCCGTCTGTGCGACCACACAGGCAGGGCCAGGCCCGGGGAAGGGGAAGGGGAAGAGGCCTGTGCTTGGCACCCACAGACAATGCCCCACCTGAAGGCCCCGGCCCTGGCGGCAGTTGGCGAGGCAGCTCTGAAAGGCTGCGCCCCATTAGGAATGAGAGCCCCGTGGGCTGTTCCCGCCGGATCTGCCGACTGGCTAAGCACAGAGGAGCGGGGAGTGTGGGGACCCGCGGGAACAAAGCCACCCCACGCCGACACCGTCGGGCTCTGGAACCCCACGAGGGGTGGATCCCCCCAGGCAGAAAATGAGAAGAAGCTGCCGGCTCGCCTCCCGGGGTCCCCTAGATGCACCCGCAGTAGATGCGCCCTCCTGACGCCGAAGCTGTGCCCCTCCCCCGCATCTGTCCGCAGGCTAGAGGTTTGTCTGGGGAGTGACCGTGCCCTCGAGCAGTGAGGGTGACTTCCTTTCACATCTTTGTGCTTTCAAGTCATGCCTGTCCTCCTGCGTCTCCGGGCAACCCCTCTCGCCGGCCTGCTTCCCCCACGCAGCGCCCCTCGCTGCCCCGGCTGCCAGGCGCTGGGTCACTCTGCCGGGCCCCCGGGCTGTCTACCCGCTTGTGTCCCGCGGGAGGACTGAGTGTGGCCTCTGGTTCCAGCTGCAGGTGAATCTGCTGTCCAAGTTCTTGCTGATCGCGAAGTCTTGCTACGAGCAGAGGAACTTCGCCACAGCCATGCAGATCCTGGGAGGCCTGGAGCACGTGGCCGTGAGGCAGTCCCCTGTGAGTCGCCCCCAGAGCCACGGGCTGCAGGCAGGCACGTGGGCACTGGCGTGGCCGTGGGGGCTCACCCTTGCTTTTATTTCAGGCCTGGAGAATTCTCCCCGCGAAGATAGCGGAGGTCATGGAAGAGTTGAAAGCGGTGGAGGTACGGGCGCCGTGTGCGCACTCCTGGCCGCCTGGGTCCCCGGGGCTCCCCTACGGACGTTCTCTGCGCATCCCTTGGCAGTCACCGGGCAGAGCCTGCTTGGCGGCCCCACGCCACCCCCGTCCCGAGTTGGCCTGGTCTTGCCCGTCTCCCCGCGGGGCAAAGACTGCAGGTACAGATGCCCAGAGGACCCGACCGAGCTTGGCTGACCCGCTGGCCTCCTTGCTTCTCTCAAAGTGCAGAGGCTGCCTCCCGAGATCTCGAGCGAGGAGACGCTGGAAGGCTGGGCATTTCCCCAGAGGCGGCCCTAGGAGCCGACCACCAAACACCGCTCTCCGCAGGGTGGGTGGGCCGTGTGTGTCCTCAGTCGACACCACAAACAGGTCCTTCAAGTCGGGCAGCCTGGGTCACGGCCTCCTTGGGGCAGCTGGGTCACCCGGCTATTTTCTGGAGCCCAGAGAGAGTAAGTTAGGAAACAAGTTTGCCATTTCTGATGGCGGGAAGTGTGTGGCTTTCTCATGGGCGTCCACGTTCCCTTGGTATCTGCCAGCTTCAGACGTCCGGACGTCCAGCCCAGACCCCATCCTCCGAGGTACAGCGTGGATGGGATGTACATCAGGGCTGTCGCCTCCCTGAGGGGCCGTCCCCGTGCCGACCGGGGTTGCCTGAGCAGAGCGCCCCAGACTGACCTCTCCCCCGTCTCCCCCTGCCCACACCCCCGACTGGGCCCCCAGGTCTTCCTGAAGAGCGACAGCCTGTGTCTGATGGAGGGGCGGCGCTTCCGGGCACAGCCCACGCTGCCCTCGGCCCGCCTCCTGGCCATGCACGTCCAGCAGCTGGAGACGGGGGGCTTCACCATGACCAACGGCGCCCACCGGTGGAGCAAGCTCAGGTGAGGGGCCGGGCTCCCAGCAGCCTCATGGGACCCTCGTGCCGGCTGCACAGCACCCATGGCCAGTCCTCTGCCTGGGCCGGTGGTGCCACGCTTCCCCTGCCTGGCACCCCTGGGGGAGGTGCAGACTGGGGGCTGCTTGTGAAAACCACCATGGCGACCCCAGACAAAGAGGGTCATGCTCATCTCTGCCTCGGAAACCACAAGCTGCCTCCAGCCCTGCTCTCCGGGGGTCCCAGGCCTCCGTGGAGATGCCCCCCCACATCTCACAGGCCTGGGCCAGCCTCTCTCCCAGGCACCCCCACAGCCTTGGACGCACCTGCCCTTCCACCCCCTGCGCCACCCACGCATGCAGACAGGTGAGGCCGGTCAGGCCGTGGTCCGGCTGCACACCCCTTAGGGTCAGGGCAGACCTCAGGAGGCACAGCCCAGGGGACCTGGAGCCCGGAGGTTCCGACCTCCTTCTGGCCACCAACTCAGTTTTTTAGGAGACAACACAGAGCACACTAGTCCGTGTTAGCAAAAAGGAAACTAACAATTGGAGGGAAGGCCACGACCCAGAAGGAGCAAGGGCAGAGGCCCACTGCCGACTCTTCCCTCTGTTTTAGGTCTGGATGTATGTTCACGTCTGTCTGTATTTATCTGGGTGGCGGGGAGGGCAGAAAGAGAGAGAATTCCGCGCAGGCTCCATGCCCAGCGCAGAGCCCCACGCGGGGCTCGCTCTCAGGACCTGATGGAGATCGTGACCTGAGCTGAAATCAAGAGTCGGACCCATCGCTGACTGAGCCACCAGCCGCCCACGTGTTTGCCTTTTAATGACCAAAGTGCCGTCCTTCCTACGGGAGGTGCTGTCTCTTTACCCACAGTCAGGGTGAGAACATCTGTCTGCACAGTCCACAGCCTCCCCCGGGCAGAATTACCGACTTCCGCTTCGTGATCCCAGTTTTCTTGGATGACACCCGGGGGTGTCTGGTCACAGTCCCCTTCTCGCTCTCCGGGCCAGCGAGCCCCAGCTCACAGCCTTGGCCAATGCCCAGGGTGTAAATACTTGGGTGACGGAGGCTCTTGATGTCCCTGAACACGGAGCTGGGGAGAAACACGTGCCCAGGGACCCCTAAGCACATCCTGACTGACCTGCATCTGTCTGGCTCCTCCGTCGGGGTTCAGGGCCTGACACTGGGGTGTGCTCCCGTCAGACCCTGAGCACCAACCAGGCCCAGCACAGCTTTTCAGTACATGTTTACGGACTGAAGAGTGGACCGACGGGCAGGACGGACAGAGGGTGGGCGGGGTGCAGGCGGGCAGACAGGCCCGAGTACTGAAATGAGGTTGGGCCTTGGGAATAAATACAGAAAACTGAGCCCAGAGTTTGTACCGGAGGAGGCATGGGTTGGACACTCGTGGGACATGCTGGGAACTGACCGGCACAGGCTGGTGCAGACTGACGGCTCACTTCTTCTCCCTACACAGAAACATAGCCAAGGTGGTGAGCCAGGTGCACGCGTTCCAGGAGAACCCCTACACGTTCGCGCCCGACCCCAAGCTGCAGTCCTACCTCAAGCAAAGAATCGCACGCTTCAGTGGGGCTGACATTTCCATTTTAGCCGCAGACAACAGAGCCTCCTTGCACGAGATCACCAACGAAAAGCACTCCCGGAAAATCCAGGACAAGTTACGGAGAATGAAGGCCACGTTTCAGTAACGGGGACAGCGGGTCTGGTGTGGATTCCAAAGCGAGGACCGACCCGGGTAGAAAAGAGGCGCCTGCTTGCTGTCCCAGGCCCAGAGGCCCCAGCAGCGCGGCTCCTGCCACCGCAGACGAGGGAGCCTGACCACGGCGCAGGAGCTGGGGCTCAGCCTGGGCGGCATGGTGCATGCCCGGGGGGCACCGGGAGGCGGAGGCTCAAGGGCCCGGCTGAGCCGGAGAGAACAGGCTCCAGTGCAGGTCGGGGTGCTTCTGCTCGTGTAAGACTATTTAAAAATTAAACAGACATAGAGTAAGTGGACCCCCAGGAGCCACATACCCATTCACACTTCTTAACTACAAACCCGCTCTCACCCGACTCCCCAGGGGTCCTGCCCCCCAAAACTCCACAGCCACCCACCCCGAGTCAGAGCACTGTTTCACGAGTCTGGCTTATGTCTGCTCAGCAACCAAGGACCAAAATGACCTCTGACCCCCACGCCAACCACAGGGTTCCAGGGGTTTCCAAAACCTTCCAGTGGGGCCCTGAGACGTCTCAGTGGCCCAAGTGCCAACCCGGGTCCACGTTCCTATTCCCATGCCCAGACCTGCCCCCAACACTCCAACCTCCCCCTCCCTTCCACTCAGACCCTCCCAAACCCCTGCCACCCTCTCTCGGACCGTTCTGCACACCCCAGACTTCCCCGACCCCTCCTTCCAGACCACTCTAGGGGCCCAGCTCAGCTCATCCCCATTCCAGCCCGCATGGGGGTACCTGAGCTTCGCAGGCCTGATGGGGTCTCATCCTGACCGGGCCTCTGGCTGCTGGCGAGCCTGTCCCAGCTCCTCGCCGGCAGCCCCCCAGTGCCCGTGGCCCCGCGCACCCTCCAGCCTTGCCAACCCCCGCCACTTAGAACAGCTCCAGGTACGGCCTGCCAGGCTCTGCTTTCTAGCCAAGCACACCGGACACAGACTCGGGCCTCAGGGGCCCTGGGAGCACCCCCTAGTCCCACCCGGTGGCACGGGGGCTCAGGCCTAGGGCCCACGCCATCGGCCCCACGCCCAGGCTCTGCTCACCTTCACCCCGCTTTGTTGGCACAGCGGCAGCAATGACGTTTGCCGCTTGGACGGTACCAGGCTCTTCCCCCAGGGCTCCGTTCCCCAGCAGCCGGCGTTGGGCATCTGTCTGCTCAGCGGGTGAAAGGCACCCTTGGCCCGAGGCACCAGGGCCAGGACGGTGTGGCAGATGGTGCGGAGGATGGAGCGGTCGCATCCGTTGCGCCCGGGAGCTCAGACCCTGGGCACCCCCCGGGCACCAGTGCTCTCGCTGGGAGACCCCAGGTGGCTCTCTCGTTTCGGAGTCAGGGATTCTCTGGAACACGCAGCTGGTGGTGTTTCGGAAGTCTGCTCCTTGTGCTCGAACACCGAGCCGGTCACCTCCGGCTGTCCCCCCGAGATCGTCCAGGACAGGGGAGGGACCCGTGCACCAGCCCAGCAGACGGGGTTTGGCCTTCGTGCGACGTCTGGGGTCGTCCTGAACAACACCTGTGTTCTCAGATGCCGACCTTAACACAGGGAGTGTCACTGAGCCTGAAACTGAGTCAGCATCTGGCGCAAACAAACATTCCAATCCTAACGATTCCTTCACGGGGAAGTGACCGGGCCTTCAGCTTAAGCACGACCGTCTGCATGTCGCCCGAATGTCACCGGCACAGATTTCTAAATAAAATCATTTCTACTGATGGCTTCCATGGGCCTTATTTTGTCTGTCTCCAAAGTGAGCCTTGCTTTTGGGGTCAGGGTGGGCTCCTTCGTGGCCAAAGACAACTCCAGGGGTGCTCACGAAGGCACAAGGGGACGAGAAGTCCCAGCCACAGCCGCGTCCTTGGGTGGCACAGACAAGGGCCAGATCTGCTTATTCACTGAATTCAGGGCCCGCCACAAGCAAACCCTGGAGCCCCTGTGAGCAAGCTGCCAGAAACGTTACCTGCAAACCACCCAAGACAGCTGAGCCACTGAGGCCTCACGGCACACAGCCCCTGAGCTGCTCTGCCACAGACTCTGCCCAGCCAGTCCCACGTGGCAGGCCCCACGCTGCAGCAGGCCACCAACCTCAGCAGAGCCTAAGGGCAGACAGCCTGCCCCCGCCCTGCCCTGGGCGAGGCAGGGCTGTTCCCTCCAGGTCCGCACTGTGAAGGGTCCGGATAGACAAGCTCAGGATGGGGGGGGGGGGGGACTGCAAAAGGCGGGGTGGGAGACCACGGGTGCAAAGACTCTGGGGACTTCAGTGGCCGATGTGTCCGTCGCAGAATCATCTGGGGATGTCCCTGTAGTGCGTGATGAAGTCCTCCGTGGGGCAGGGCCGTCCCAGCAGAGTAAAAGCGCTTCGTAGAAGCAGCCTCCGTTAGGGGGTTCTGGAGTCCCTGTTGTGGGCGGGTAGGTGGTTTCGGTCCTCACCCACCTTCAGGTCACAGAACCCCGGTGTCGCTTCCTTCCTGGGACTGAGGAAGGCCGCGCAGATCTCCCTCCACTTCACTGGCCTAATCGAATCAATGGGTTTTCCTTTAGGTGAACTGACAGCTCGTGATCCCTTAGGACCCCGACGAGGCAGGCTTCCCAGGTCCCACGGCCATGTCGACCCTCCTACTCCAGATGGAGGCTGGCTCCGTGCACCGATGCTCTGGGGGCAGCCCCCACTATGCGCGACATCGGACCACCCCCAAGACTGCCACACTGTGCAAGCCCAAGATAACCCTAACGGGCTGAGCGGAGATGGAGAGAAATGTGTGGCCGGCCGGCCCAAGAGCCGCCTGTGGAGCCCAGGCCCTGGCCCTGGAAATGGCGCCCGGTCAGGAGGGAACGCTCAGCAGCGCGCCTGCACTTGGGTCCCAGCTCCCAGCTCAGCACTAGCAGCGTAACCGCCAGCGGCCGGCTCACTCCGTGCTAAGCCTCAGTCGTCCGCTGTGCACGGTGGGGTGCATGGGCTCTCTGCTCCCGGACGGGCTTCTGGTCTGTGTAAGGGGACCCCGTCTGCGGGCCCACCCGCCAGGGTGCCCCTGCAGACGAGCGGTTTGGGGTCGCTTCCTACGGCTGCTACGCTTTGAAGCCCGCTCTACAGGAGTCGGGGTTCTCGGGGGCACACGGTGCCAGGGGCTGTCCCATCTCTTTACCCTTTGGGGGGCCGACCTGCGCCACTGTGGGAAACAGCAATTTGAAGGGAAAGGGTGTGGCCAAAGACCACACAGGACCACACTCCCGCCAGTGGACTGACTTCTTGCTAGAGTCCTGATGAGCAATCCCAAAGCTCCCTTGCCTACACACAAGGGCTCATCAGTAAGTAAGAACATCGTGCATGAGGTTGCCAGCCTCCTGCTGTCAGAGAAGGAGCACCTCTGGTCTGTACCCCCAGATGCCAGCCGCACCCCCAAGTCGCGTCAACTAATGTCTCTGCACCTGCCCAAATAGACCCTGGAGGGAACTATTCCCCCCGGGAACCAGTGGCCTGGAAGCAGTGACACCCCAGAAGCATCAGGCACACCCTGTATCCAGATCTTGGATTGCAGATCTCATTTTCAAAAAAAAAAGAACCAGAGATTTTTGGAGAAGTGGCGGAAGGGCTGATTCTAGGGCTGGAGTGGGAAAAGTCCAAGATGAATGGAAGAATCAGGTCGTGCCACAAAGCAGAGATGTGCCAAGGCAGGGGTAGAGCATGTCAAAAGGACAAGGATGGGGCGCCTGGGGGGCTCAGTCATGAAGCATCTGTCTTTGGCTCAGGTCATGACCCCAGGATCCCGGGACTGAGCCCTGCATCAGGCTCCCTGCTCAGCAGTGGGAAGCCTGCTTCTCCCTCTCTCGCTGTCTCTCTCTCTCTCTCTCTGTGTCAAATAAATAAATTAAATCTTTTTAAAAAATTAAATCTTTAAATTTTTTTAATTTTTAATTTTAATTTTGTTAATTTTTAATTTAAATTTAATTTAATTTTAAATTTTAAAAATAAATTAAATCTTTAAAAAAAAAAAAAAGGACGCAAAACAAGAGGGAAAGGGGAAAGAGCTGGGGCCATCGGAGCCCCTAACGCGACAGCACAGGACTGCCCCCGGGAACAGAACACCCGCGAGTCCCCTGAACAGGAAGAATTCCAGGAGATTCCCAAACAACACATGTATGTGTCCCCCGGAAGTGCGGCCTGGTGACAGGCCCCAGCTGCAGCGCAGGAGGGGAAGCGGAGAGGCACTGCTTGGACTCTTAGGTCTTCTTCCCGAAAGCCCATACCCGCAGGCTCATCATGAGAAGGCACAGGACAGACCCAACTAGAGGGACACCCGCAGAGCACCTAACAGTGTCCCGCAAGTGTCAAGAACACGGAAGAAGCGTGCGCTGCTGCCAGGGCCCGGAGGGGACAGAGGAGGCAGGGCGACCAAACGCACAGCAGTCCCCAAGGCCGAGGCCGGGCAGGAAGGACATGTCTGTGCAAAACCTGGGGAACCCCGGAAAAACCCAAATGCAGCCTGCGGCTCCGCCGATGGTGCCATGCCCACGAGCTTCTCAGCTTGACAAAGGTGCCATGTCCCAGGGGAAGCTGGTCGGAAGGGACGCACAGGGACGCCAGCGCCTCCTCTGCCATCTGTAAATCTAAACTTGTCCCAGACTAAGACTGCTAGACCTAGTATACAAAATAGAACTGAGTTTTGTTTATTGCTGTATTCAATGACCTTGCTAAATTCATTCATTAATTCTAATAATGTGCTTGCAGATTATTTTGTATTTTCTATGTTTACAATCATATCACCTGCAAATAATGATGCTTTCACTTCCTCCTCTCCAATCTTTGTAAACCCTACTCCTTTTTCTTGTCTTATTGCTCTGGCTAGACTTCTAGAACAACGCTGAACGGAACCAGGATGGGCACCACCCTAACCCTAGTCGCAGGGGGCAAGGCTCAACCATCTGCGAGTCACGACGTGAGCCGTAGCTGCTCTTGATCAGAACAAAGCCGTGTTTCCTCTGAAGCGTGTGTGTGTGAGTGAGGACCCCCGGCCTGAGCACTGGTCTTGAGTCCGCGGTCTCAGGCTCGCCGCGGCGACCACACCTCCCGCGCACACTCGGCACCACCGCACGTGGGGGCGGGGCCCGCACACCACCGCCTCCGCGAACCACAGGCCCGGACGCACCTAAGGCAAAAGGGAGGGGCGCGGAGGCGCCTCCTGGAGCTGGAATGTTCCACAGCTCGCTCTCGGGGCGCTGAAAGGGCGCGGCACATGCGTAAAACCGGGTCGACCCTTGCGCGCCTGAGGCCAGCGGCCGCAACAGTTTGCACCTCGGCGCCAGAGTTTGAAAAGGGCCGCCGTGAGGGTTCGCAGGTTGTCCCGGGTCAGGGCCCCGGCCGGCCCAAGTTAAAGTTGGCGGGCAGGGGGGGCGGGGCGGGGCGGGGCGCGCGGGGGCGGGCGGCGTAGACCCGCGCCGGCTCCAGCTCCCGCTCCTCTCCAGCGAGCTCGCGTCCTCGGAGCGTGTGTGCGCGGCTTCTCTCCCGCCGCCGCCGCGACCCCGCGAGCTCCGCCGGCCCCGGGATGTTGCTCCGGCCGCGGCGGCCGCCCCCGCCTGCGCCCCCCGCGCCGGCATCGCCAGCCAGCCCGGACCCCGAGCCGCGGCCGGCCGGGGGCGCGCCGGGAACCCCGCCGGGGCGGCCCGCCTCACCCGGCGCGCTGGCGGCGTCCGCGTCCCCCGGGTCCCCCGGCCTCCCCGGGTCGCCCGTGTCCCCGGGCTCGGCGCAGCGCACGCCCTGGAGCGCCCGCGAGACGGAGCTGCTGCTGGGCACGCTGCTGCAGCCGGCCGTGTGGCGCGCGCTGCTGCTGGACCGCCGCCAGGCGCTGCCCACCTACCGCCGCGTGTCGGCCGCGCTGGCCCGCCAGCAGGTGCGCCGCACGCCCGCGCAGTGCCGCCGCCGCTACAAGTTCCTCAAGGACAAGCTCCGCGACGCGCAGGGCCAGCCGCCCGGGCCCTTCGACGCGCAGATCCGCGAGCTCATGGGGCTGCTGGGCGACAACGGACACCGACGCGGCGGCCGCCGCCGCTCCCCAGGGCCCGGGCGCCCCCCGCGCGGACGCCGCCCGGCCCCCGCCGTGCCCCTCTCGCCCGCCGAGCCAGGTAAGCGGGGCGGGGCCCCGGGAGCGGAGAGGGCCGGGGGGTGAGGTGCCTGGCGCGCCGGCCGGGGAGGGGAGGCGGAAGGGAGGGAAGGGAGGGAAGGGGGTCGGCGGCCCCGGGGCGTGAGGGCGGCGGCGGGCGCGCCTCCAGACCCCGGCCCGACGGTCCCGCCGCGTTCCAGACGTCCCGCCGCCGCCGGCCACGCGCGGCCCCGACGCGGATCGGGCCTGGACGCTCAGGTTCAGCCCGACCCCGCCCAAGTCTGCGGACACCCCTCGAGCTCCCGGCTCCCCGACGGCGCTCTCCACGGTAGGCCCCGCGCCGGGCCGGCCCGAGGACCGCGCGCCTTTCCGCGTTCCGGGATCCCCGCCGCCGCCGGTCCTGGACCCCGCCCGGGAGGACCCAGACTCGCCGCCCAGCCGCCCCGAGGACCACGCGCCCCCGCAGTCCGCGCCCCCGTCGCTGAACGCAGCCCTTCTGCAGACCCTGGGGCACCTGGGCGACATCGTGGCCGTCCTGGGCCCCTTGCGTGACCAGCTGCTGACCCTGAACCAGCACGTGGAGCAGCTGCGCGGCTCCTTCGACCAGACCGTGTCCCTGGCCGTGGGCTTCATCTTAGGCAGCGCCGCGGCCGAGCGAGGGGTCCTAAGGGACCCCCGAGAGTGAGGCCTGGCCTGCACCCGTCCCTTCTGTAGCACCGTGTCCCCTGTGCCCTGACCCCACTCTGTGACCCCACCCTACTCCAAATCTAGGTATGTTCAATAAAAACATTGTTAATTTCTAATTTAATTCTGCGACATGTGCAGGTCTTGTGCTGGGTCGGACTGGGCCCTGCTCTTAGGGCCTGGGCGGCCAGGGCTGCCTCGGTGCTGGGGTGTGCTGGGATGCTGGCTAGGATCTCCCCTAGGAGGCTAGTTTACAAGGGTCACTAGAACCCAGAGTTGGGGTCCTTGTAACACACTGGCTTTCTCAGTCTCCCAGGACTGTGTAGAACCCCTCTGGGAGGGTGAGTGTTCTCTGCCTCCCCTGGGAGTCCTGAGCAGGAGGTGGGGGAGGTGGGGTGCGTGGGGGCGGGGTGGTGGTCAGGGTCTGCCACTGTGCTGCCCCAGCCCTGTCTGAACTGGGCTGCATTTGGGGTGTACCCAGAGTCCCACCTCTGCCCTCGGCAGGCCTGAGCCTCACTGCTGAGCTCGGTCTGGGAAACAACTTAGTGACGAACAGGAGAGCTAATGAAGCACACCATGGAAGACACCTTTTGTCCCCAGGGCGGTGATTGCTGTGGGTGGGCCGGGGACAGCCCGATGGGGGCTCTGCGACTTTCGACTTTGGTCAAGGACCAGGTCCCAGGGCGTCTGAGAGGACGTGACCCAAACCACCCCCGGGAGCATTTTCCAAATAGTAATTGTGGCCCCACCCTCCACCAGTCGGAAAGGACAACTGGGCGGGCCAGGAGGTGCTCCCATCCCCAGGGAGATAAGGAAGTAGCCCGGGGCACCTGGCATCACAATAGAGTGTGGGCGCATTCAGAGACTCCGGCCACAAAGCTGAATGAGGTCTGGGTGTTCTTGCTGGCCTCTGGGGTGGGTGGTGGGACATCTCCCCCAAGGCCTTTTCTGGAGATGGAGGGGGACAGACCCAGTTCGACCCTTGGCCAACGGGGATCCAAAAATGGGAGCAGGAGTGGTCTGCCCAACCCCAGAAGCTGTGCGCTGATGTCAGGTCCTGGGGGGCTCTGATACCAAAACCACAGAAGTGACTCGATGTCACTGCACTTGAGACACTTACCTCTGCTTCATGATGAAGTCCACACTGTGGTCCCTGAGTCTCCAAGCTCCTGTGGTGTGATTCCCACTTGCAGACCTACGCCCCCCCACACAGCCCCCACTCCTAAAAGGTCAGAGCCACGGGCTGGAGCAAATATGCCCCCCACCCCCGGGGCTAGGCACAATGCCAGGAAGTGTTGGCCTCACTCCAGTCGCCAGGGACCCTCTGCCTTGGAGAAGGGTTGTTTCATAACTGTAGGAAATCTATGGAAGCCACTCAGTTTGAGATGCTTGGGGTCACCAAGGAAAACCCGTCTGCTTCACTGTGCGCTGCAGGTGGGGTGCAACCCCGTGCCCTGATTCCCCCCTGCCCAGCTCGCGTGGACCTCCCCCTCAGGCACGCTGTGTTCACTGCTGCCCTGAGGGCCAGGAAGTGTCCGTGTCACCTGCGTCCCTCACCAGCTCGGCCTTGGGAAGCTCTTTGGCCGGGGTCCTCTCCTCTCCCCCTCCCCGCGGGGCCTGGCCGCCCAGCCCCGCACCTTTCCCCTCAGGAGTGAGGTGTGCGTGTTTTCACATCGTGCGGCTCGATCAGGGACCAGGCCTGTCCAGGCCCTTGTGGGGCGACCTTCTTCTGGTGATCAGTGCGGTGATATGAGAAGACCTCAGTGTTAAATATTCTCCAAATAGGCAAAGAACCCTATCGGTGTGGGTGCCGCTGTTTCACGCCCGCCTGTGCCGCACCCGCTGTCTGGCGTGAGCTCTGGCCCCTGTGCTCTCTCCAGTGCCCCGCTGAGTCTAAAACCCTAACAAAAGTAAACTTCCTTTGTGATTTCGTGTCTGAAATTGCTGTCTTCTCAGTGGTCGCCGTTTATCTGTCCAGATTACCGCCTCTTCCATGTTTCTTCTTCTGATTACATCATCTGCGTGCTGCTCTACGGATAAACATTTCGGTGTTTGCAACACTCAAACCACGGCTGCTTTCCGACTCCGCTCTGAGGCAGGGCAGGCTCTGAAATCTGCATTTCAAGCGAAAGCCAACTAGCCTTGTGTTTTTCAACTCAAAGCCAACTTCGTGTTCCTTTTTTTGTTTTTTAAGATTTTATTTACTTATTTGACAGAGATCATTATTTATTTGATGGGGGGGGGAGGAAAGCAGGCTCCCCGCTGAGCAGAGACCCCCCCACCATGCGGTAATCCATCCCAGGACCCCTAGATCATGACCTGAGCCGAAGGCAGCGGCTTAAGCCACCGAGTCACCCAGGCGCCCCTCTTGTTCTTGACCTATCGTTTTTGCAAAGAACACATCCCTAAAATTCTGGTAAATTTATCTTTCATATGATTTATAAGGAGGTAGGACAGCCTCCTCCATATTCCTTCAGTTTTGCCGGAGGCCGGTGGTCGGCCTGATTACCCCCTTTTCCAATGTCAAGGTATCCGTGGTTTCTCCCTCCTGTGACGTCTCCTGGAGGCCAGCCCCTCTGACTGCATGATTGGTTCCTGCTTGACCTCCCACACCAGTTCTGCTAAGAAACCATATTGCTCTCTATTACGGACTGGATGTTTGTGTCCCCCAAATTCCCATGCTGGACTCCTAACCCCCCTTTCGATGGTGTTAGGAGCTGCAGCCTTTAGGATGGCCCAAGCCGTGAGGGTGGAGCCTCCCCGCTGGGATTAGCGCTTTCTGAAGAGGGACAGGACAGCAGAGAAGCGACCAGCTGCTGGCTGGGAGGTGGCCCCCACTGGAACCCTGGTCTCGGACCTCCAGCCTCCCGACTTGGGAGAAAGAAGTGTCTGTTTAATTCTCCAGCCTCTGGTGCTCTGTTAGAGCCAAGCCCGCGGGCACTTGTCAAATCAACCACGCCGGCGGGTTTGGGATTCAGGGCCGAGTCCACTCTAACCTTCCAGAGGTCTTCCCAGCCACCCCTCACTTTGTTTCCGTGGTGCCCACCAGGGCTCATTCACAGCCGCTCTCTCCCAGAACAGTCACTTGGGATAATTCTAGAGAAATCCCAACGTTTTTTGTTCTTCCGATTTTACAGGCAACGGCTCTGTCCCTGGCCTGGTGCAGACGCCAGCCCCACAGAGTGCCTGGATCTGTCCCGGTGGGCTTGCCGGGCCTCGTTCGTGGAGGCAGCCCTCCTCTCCGTCACCAGGAGCTGGGGACTCTGTTGGGGTCTAGCTGTTGGCCGGCGGCACGCGGTTCTGCCCAGACAGCGGGTGTGACTCTCACCTCCGCGACGGCCAGCGGGCCCCGCCTTCCTTCCCTTCCTTCCCAAGCCCTTGGTTCTGAGCGGTTCTTTCACGGGCCCTTCTGGCCTCCCCCGAACTGTCAGGTCGCAGAAGGATGAGCGGCACGTCGCACTCCCTGCGGTTCGGAGGAGAGCTGATTCGCCCCGCCTGCTTTTGGTTCTCTCCCCCAGGCCTGCCTCAGTACACAGAGCCGGAGGGTCCTGTGTCCCTGCCGCTGTGGCGCGAGGGAGGGGTTGGGGGTGCTTCTGCCTCATCACACCGGCAGCCCGGAAATCTGACCCCCCACCCAGCTAGGTGGGGTCCTGTCCACCCCGTTCCAAACCCGCACCAGGAGCACAAACAGGGCGTCGGGGGGCTCCAGCGGAGGCGGGGTGGGGGGAGCCCAGGGAGGGGCGTGGGAGGGCCGAGGGGGACTCTGCGGGGCAAAGAGCGGGGGAGGGGTGGAGAAGGAAGGGGAGGGGCCGCCGGCGGGCGATCGGAGGTCGCCGTGCGGCGGGCGGTGGGGGCGGGGCGGGCCGCGGGGCTGCGGCTTCCATTTCTCCCGGAGCTTGGGGCGGCCGCGCGGGGCCGGAAGGGCAGCGGCGGGGCGGCCGAGGACCCGCCTGCCCCTCCTAACGGGGTGGGCGTGGAGAAGGGGTCCTGGGCGGGGCGGGCCGCCCTCGGCCGAGCGTCCGGGTTGGCCTTGGAGGCGCGCGGGGCGGGGCGGGACGGAGGCGTCTGGGCAGCCGGACTCCGGTCCTGGAGCGCGGGCGGACGGCTTGGGTCCGCGAAGGTCCCGTCGCGGAAACGGGGGCTTAGGCGTGAGTCGGGGGCGGGGCTGCCAGGGCCCGGGAGGGCCTCCGCCGGGGGCGTCCCCGTCCGCGGCGAGCACGTGCGGGCTTCGGGGGGAGGTCAGCGGCCAGAGCCGAGGCCACCCCGCGGGACATCCCGACCCCGCGGAAGGCGACGGGCGCGGGGCTGGGCGGGAGCGACCCAGACGGCGGCAAGGAGGGGAGACCCCGGCGGACACGAGTCCCACCCACCTGGGCGGGGGGGTGCCCTGAGCCCAGGGCGGTGCTGGCGGCCGCGGTGGGGGTCAGCTGGGGGTGTGGGCGGGAGCGCGCCCCGACGGAGGACCCCGCGGCAGGCTGCGGGACGGGAAGGGAGGAAACCGCACACGCCAGGGCGCCGCCGGGCCTCGGCGGCTGCGCTGACCCCCGGCGTCGCCCCCGCGAGTGTGAGCGCGCGACGCACTCGTGCCCGCGGAGGTTCTCAGGCGGCCCGAGCGGTCCGGGAGGGTGACTGACCGTCGTCCGGCTGGCGCGGCCCCCACCTGCGTGGGTCACACCGGCACACGCTGCGGGCACCCGCGGGGTCCGGTGGACCAACTGGCTGGCGCAGACGCATCGCGGTCCCTCCTCTGACCTTTCACGGGCCGGGGTCAGAGCCTGCTCCATCCCGCCGCGCCCGCCGGACTCCGACTTCACCCCCTGCCCGGCCTGAGAGGCTCGGAAGGCGGGGTTGGGGGTGTTAATCCCGGCCAGGCCCGAGGGGCCTTTGATCCCGCAGGGCAGGGCGGGCGCAGAAGCCGGCGGTCCCGCCCAGGCTGGCGCCGGAGCCCCCAGGAGTCGTGGGTGGGCTGGGGCCACCACACCCGCTGGGGTGGGGGTGGGGGGGTGGCACTCGCCCCGGAGGCCGCTCTTGCTGGTCCTTGGGGTCGCGTCCTGAAGAAAGAGGTGGTGGCCCCCTGAGGACGTGGGAGGGGTGCATGACCCCGAAGGGACTCTTCCCTGGAGCCCCACGCAGCCCATTCATGAATGAGGACGCTGTACCGTTTGGGCTCGGGGCTCCAGCGTCCCCTGGCGGCTCTGGGCCTGTGCTGACCACAGTGGGGGCAGCCTTTGGGAGGGGGGAAGACAGTTCTTCAGTCCTTTCTGCTGGAGTCCTTCTGGAGCAGCACAGAGGAGTCCATACTCCCAGTGGGCAGACACCCCCCTTCTGTCCCTGGAATCCAGCTCTATGGCACCAGAGTGAAGTCGAGGGCAGGGAATAGAGTTGTGGGGGGCCACTAGGTATAATCTGAGAGGGAGTGGCCAGTTGGAGCCAGCAGGGGACTCCCTGTCTGGTTGAAGTCCTCATCCAGGAATATCTGCCCTCCAACCCTGCCGGACATCTGCTCCGGGACCCCCGCCCCCGCCCCTGCCCTCCGGATCCTGGGAACACTAATGTGGACTCCCCCGACTTGAAGCAGGTGTGCACACCTGTCATCTTTGGCCCTGCAGACGCAGGGTGGGAGACGAGGGGTCTCCAGCTAGGGTGCTCAGCTGGGAGGGGCCAGCCCAGGTGGGGGTTGGGGGAGTTGGAAGGATGTGACCAGTTCTCAACCTCCACAGGTCGCCTAACTGGTGGCCACAGCCCCGCCCCTCTCCAGACATCTTGGAGCCGGGGGAGGTGTGAATGGCCTCCTTTGTGCCTCTGAATTGAAGGCAATTAGGTGCTACTTATCTGGGGGTGGGGGGAGGACTTAAGCCATCTACGCCTACCAGCCTCAAGAGCTCACTCCTCCTGAGCTTATAAACGCCGCCCAGCTCTGCTGAACCTGCTGGGGACCGTGTGTCTAACCCCCGTCATCTCTCCTGGGAACGTTGCGGCCGGCCCCACAGCCATGTCGCCCTCCGCTGCCCTACCCAGGGGCCCCAAGCCATCCAGGTTTGGCTCCGTGGACTGGCTTTCCCAGAGCAGCCGTGTGGGGCTGTCACACACCTGCAGGCCTGCTGAAGTCTCTTGGAGAAGCGCCTCTGCTCCAGCGAGGGTATCCAGCAGCAGGGAGTTCCCTCAGACTGGGGGCATGGAGGAGAAGCCCTCAGAAGTGTCTTCACGGGGGACGCCCACGGCTGGTAGGTGTGGGGCTGAGTGGGGAGGTTGCTGCCTTCCCGGACTGGGACGGGAGCCAGGGAGGCTTCCGGGGAAGGCCTTTGCAGGTGGGGACATTCTTAACAAGGGCTGGGGTTGGAGGTTCCCCCAGGCTGGCATCCTGACCCCTCTGGCGGGCAGATAACTTGCTCTGGGAAGCAGAAGCCACAGTGGAGTCTTTCCCTCCTCAAGTCCCTCGGGGGCTCCTCTTCCCTGCCCACCTCTTCTGGCTCTGGTGGGGGGCCCACCGCATCCTTGCTGCAGCTCCCCACTGGGAGCTGGGACTCCCGACATTCGCCCTTGCGGCTGGATCCAGTTCTGCAGTATGTCTTTGGGCCCATTTCTGCAGGAGTCCCAGGGCTCTGGACACGCGTGTCTTAACACTTGTGAAAGCTGTCCTGTTCAGAGGGGTCGTTGTGGATCTTCCCTCAAAGCTGGGCGCCTTGGCGTGGCATCCACATTGCTGCCTATTCACAGTGGACCTGGAACCTTAAGGGTCTGGGACCGCCCTGCTTGCCTGTGTTTGGGAATTCCCAGTACCTTCTGTGTCTTGGCTCTGAGGTCCTTCCTGGTGACTTCCTTTTTTTTTTTTTTTTTTTTTTTTTAAAGATTTTATTTATTTATTTGACGGAGATCACAAGTAGGCAGGGAGGCAGTCAGAAGAGGAAGCGGGCTCTCCGTGGAGCAGAGAGCCCGATGCGGGGCCTCGATCCAAGGACCCTGAGATCATGACCTGAGCGTAAGGCAGAGGCTTTAACCCACTGAGCCACCCAGGGGCCCCTCCCCCTTTTTTTAAAAAAAGATTTTATTTATGTATTTGACAGAGATAACAAGTAGGCAGAGAGGCAGGCAGAGAGAGAGAAGAGGAAGCGGGTTCCCTCCTGAGCAGAGAGCCTGATGCGGGGCTCAATGCGGGGCTCAATTCCAGGACCCTGGAATCATGACCTGAGCCAAAGGCAGAGGCTTAACCTACTGAACCACCCAGGCGCCCCTCCTGATAGCTTCCTAAAGACTGTCTTAGCCTTGTACTTTGCTGATGAGGGTTTCTCAGTCTGTTTGTCTTTGTGGTGTAATCATTGGTTTTAGCTTTAAAGTCCTATGTAGTCAAAGTGGGGTTGATACTATCTTTTTTTTTTAAGATTATTTATTCATTTATTTGAGAGAGACACATAACAAAAGAGGGAACACAAGCAAGGGGAGTGGGAGAGGGAAAAGCAGGCTCCCCGCTGAGCAGGGAGCCTGATGGGGGCTCGGGCCCAGGAGCCTGGAATCCGGACCTGAGCCGGAGGCAGACACTTAACGACTGAGCCACTCAGGCGCCTCTAAAGTTTTCATTTTTGAAGAAGTTTAATCTTATGGAAGGATTTTATACGTTCATGAAGTAAAATTTTAAACTTACCCTTTGCAACCAGTATGCCCCCCTCTCAAAAAAAGCCAGTCATCCTGCATCCAAATCCTCCATGCTGACGAGTCACCCCGGCCCCGTCCCCCAGGCAAAGCCCCACGTGTCCTCCTGCACACTCCAGCCAAGTGCTGGGATTAGTTTTGTAAGATCTGCTTCCCCCGCAAAAAGCCTGTTGGCATCTTGGTCAGTCGGGCCTTGAAGAAAGGGGTTGCGCACCTCCCCGCACGGTGCCCTCCACCACCTCCTGATTAAGAACTCGGACAGGCGCTGTGTGAAGTGTCTGACTCGGGTCCTGACCTCAGGCCGCACGAGGAGTCGGCGTGAGATTCTGCCTCTGCCCCCGCCCCTCAAATAAATTAATGTAAAATTAGAAAGAAATTAGTCACAGATTCAGCTGGTGGCAGGGGAGCCTGGGGGCATCGGGATGAAGGCTCTGTGCCCTCAGGGCCGCCCCTGCAACCTGGGTTCCTTGTGTGCAGGCCAAAGAAACTGCTCCCTGTAAGGATGGGGTCCACGTGCACAGGCCGAGGCCGAGGCTGACGGGCTGCACCAGAGCTGTGCTGTTGGGAGGCTGCGTTCAATGTTGGTGTCCCCAGACTGCACCCATGCTCAAGCTGGCAGGGGAGGGCAGAGCTGCCGCCTCCGTCTGCAGCTGTGCACAGTCCCGGTGGGACGGCAGAGCAGAGAAAGCCACCTGAGCCGGGAGGCCTTGCTCCTGCGGGGACTCAGGGCCCTTCCGTTCCTCCCCAGGCTGGAGCCGGGAGGCAGACGCCCTGCGGGCTCCCCGCGTGCGCACGGCCTTCTCCGCCGAGCAGGTCAGCACCCTGGAGAGCGCCTTCCAGCGCCGCCGCTACCTGGGCCCCGCGGAGCGCCGGAGGCTGGCCCGGGACATGCGGCTCTCGGAGGTCCAGGTGAGGGGCCGGGCGGGCCGGGCGGGCTGGGCGGGTGTCCGGGTGTCCGGGAGCTGCGGCGGCGGCCGCCCGTGCTCTAATCGCGTCTTTCCCACAGATAAAAACCTGGTTTCAGAATCGCCGCATGAAACACAAGCGCCAGCTGCAGGACTCCCGGCTGAGCGGCCCCTTCCCGGGAGCGCTCTGCCCGCCGGTGCCGCTCTGCGCAGCCCCCTCTGCACTCGGCAGTGGCTTGCAGCTTCTGTGCCCTTGGGCATCCCCACTGGGGCCTCCCGCTCTGACACGGTTCCCTGCCTCCATGTGGGACCCCCGCCAAGCGGATCAAGCCTCCCTGGCCTTGGCGTGGGCCCCGGGTCGCAGGCTGCCTCCAGCGTTCTGCCTCCCGGACCCTGGGGGCCAGGCGCACACACTGGGTCCAGCCCTGTCCAGGGGACCCTGGGACCTGTGTGCCCTGCCCCAGACCAGGGATGCCTTTTGAGGAAGTGTGATAAGCCAGAGGCCTGGGCTGGAGCAGGAGCTGTCCCACCCAGAGCTGGTGCCTGCAGAGCGGCGCCCGGCAGCTCACTGGAGAGCCATTTGCAGTCTGTTCCGTCACAGTGACGGCGGGTGTGAGCTGGGTGCCCATCCACGGGCTGCACCTGGAACCCTGACCCACCGTAAGGTTCCGGAGGGCTACAGTTGAAGACATTCACTGAATACTGCTCCAGGCTTAGTTTAAGAATGAAATGATGGTCCGTGAACAAAATCAAAAGCCAGAAGTGGACTTGATGAGTGTCGGGCTTCTAGTGCATGATCAAAGGGTAATTTATTCATTATAAAGTGTTGGAAAAAGTAAAGATTCAGGGGTCCCTGGCTGGGTGGAGCATGCAACTCTTGATCTCGGGGCTGTGAGTTCAAGCCCTGTGTTGGGCATAGAGCTTAAAAATAAAATTAAATTAAAAAAATTAAGAGGGAGACTTTTTTGTGTTGTGTGCTTACAAGCTTTGAGTGGAAACCATGAGGGATCAGAGGAAGTGAAGTGTTTGTTTTTATCACTTTGGGGTTTGAGTTCCATGTTAACAGTGACCCCAAAGCTGGAACCAGGGAAGAATGCAGAATGCCTGTCTGCCCACTGCCCCAGCGGAAGTCAGTGGGGTTGAAAACCTCTGCTGTGTCTTCAGAGCCCGTGCAAGCTGGCCACAACGCTGGGTGCCTCTCGTGGCCCTTCTGCTTTTTCTTTTGGCCAGAAAAACGTGGGGAGCTGGCATCCAAACCAGTGTATGACCTGGCTCGAGGGCTCGGCCTCTCACCAGGCCCTCTGGCTGGGCTGGCCTGGGCTCCTGGGTGCCTGCCAGGAAGAAGGCTGCCACGGGACACAGAGCTGCTCTGCCCAGCTCCAGCAGCAGGAGTGTGGGCCTCCGAACAGACCTGTCCAGGGGCAGCAAATCCACAGGCCCGTTAGAGGCCACAGCCTCAGCCCGCTTGTGGGGACGGCTGCTACACCATCACTTGGGGTCTCTGGCCGTCCCGTCAGGCCCTTTCCTGAGGGTTTCTTGGGGAATCAGGGTTTTCTTAAACATACACTGTTGAGCTTTTTTTTTTTTTTTTTAAAGATTATTTATTTATTTATTTGACAGACAGATCACAAGCAGGCAGAGAGGCAGGCAGAGAGGGTGGGGAAGCAGACACCCCGCCAAGCAGAGAGCCTGATGCGGGACTCGATCCCAGGAGCCTGAGATCATGACCTGAGCCGAAGGCAGCGGCTCAACCCACTGAGCCACCCAGGCGCCCCCACACTTGAGCTTTGTGTGTTTTCATCTTTGGTTCAAAAACCCCTAACTGGATTCTTCCTTTCAACGCAAGCATCTGGTTACCTTCTACTTCCAAGTTGCCCAGTGTTTCCCAGGGAAGCTGAGAGTCACAGTGTCTTGGGTTTCCTGTGTCCTCTGTCCGGTGTGACGGGGGCATCTGTGCTGTCTCCTCTGCTCCAGGACCCACTCACCCTGCATTGGGGCATCACGTGTCTGGAATACCAGCTCGCTTCTGGGCAGTGGACGTCCCTTCGCCTGGTCTCCCCCCTTCACAGCCAGCAGTCACCTTTGGGCTCAGGGGTGGGACTGACTGGTGGGACCAGGCTTCCTAAGCCCCTCCCCATGCTGCTTGGACCACTGGAGGACACCGGGCCCCCCTCAGCTGTGACCAGCACAGGAGAGCTGGCTTCACCCTCTGGCTCAGCGTAGACGGAAGCACATGTGAAAATAGTCTCGCCAAAAACCTAAATTCCAGTTTACAGAAAATAGGAACTTCACCATGGACCCCAGCTGGGGCTCCTCTGAAGTCACTTGTCCGGGGACAGGGAGCCGAGGCAGCGGTGGCGACCTCTGGCTGAACCACGGGAAAACAGCAGGATTCCCGGCAGGGTCTCACCAAGGGCCAGGCGGCCGTCCGGGGCCACGAAGCCCTCAAGCACTTCTCTAAAACCGCAGCAAGTGGCCGCTGGGGACGCTGGGGCGCTGGCTGGACTAGAGGCAGGCCCCAGGCTGTGACCCTCCCCACCCCACCACCCTGCTAGCAGAAGCTGTCTGCTGCCCCCCACCCCACTCTGGGGTGTCCGCGGGGACCCTGCACTCCCCCAATGGTGACAATGCACACCCCTTATTCTCCGCACACGTTCTACTCTGCAGGGCGAGAAGGAGGGCTGTCCCTGGGACCTGCTTCATTGCCCAGCAGCCACAGTTGTGAGAGGATACCTCCATGGCAGCGGCCCAGCCCTGTAGGGCCCTCAATCCCAGCCCAGGCAGCTCTGCAGGTCATAAGGCAGCAGCCCACCCAGGTCCAAGTGGTCGGTCGACAGGGACCCCCTCCCCCCAACTCCGCAGTGCTGGCGTGAGGCCTGTGACCACAGTCAGCCCAGACCCCTGGGAAAGCCACAGCCGTGCTGAGGGATGGCCCTCCCGGTACCCTGGAGCCAGGCCCTGTCCACCACGTCCACACCGAGCGCTGCTGGGGTCCCTGCTTTCTTGCGGCAATGTGAAGGGTCGCGCCAGGAGCCCTCCCCGCCGCCCCACCGGGACTCAAGCACCAGGAGGGGCTCTGGGGACTGCCCCACCCTGCTGCGGCCCAGCCTATCCCTTCCCCTCCTCCCAGAGGCTGTGGGCTTGGAGGAAGGAATGATCAAATGAGATTAGGGGACAGGCCAGCTGATAAAGGGGGCCTGTAATTGCTCCCTTTGCTGGGCCGATTAGCCGACAAAGGCCCACAATGGTTGTGGAAGCGCTCGGTTCCCGAGGGCTTGGGTCTAATTCTCTACACCAGGAAGTTAAGACCACGGGCTCCTGGGTCGAGGGGCCCCCACCCTGACCCGCGAAGCTGTGGCCGATTGCCGGCCCACAGCCCACCCCCTGCTCCCAGGCGCCCTGGGGACGCCCGGCCAAGGTGGCAGGGGCCCTGCTGCGGCTCTTGCCCGCACCCGCCCAGGACCAGGTCAGCCGCCCACGTCCATGTCCAGACACTTCCTACTAAGTTCCTCCGAGACCGAGCTGATTCCTGTGCGACCGCCCCCCACGCACTGGCCGTGAGAGGCAGCCAGACTGGGCAGCTGCAATCTGAGCTCTGGCGCTTGAACACGATCACACCTAAGTTCATGTGACATTAGCTTTATTGACATTTCTGATCAGAAAATGAACTCACCATTACAAGGAGCAGAAATCGCCATGACCCGGCCCCCACGGCACCCTCTGCGAGCTGCCCTCCGCCTGCCCCAGCCTCCCACCCACGGAAGCCACCCCCGTCCTGCTCCTACAGCTTCTGGGACTCTCTCGGGGGCACGCCGGGCCCTGGGGGCAAAGATCAGCCGCGGTGGTCCCTCGCAGACACACAATCCTGTGCTCCGGCCGGTGGGCCTGCGGAGAGACGCGGGGCCTCGGGAGCACAGGCGCGGGAGCGGCTGGGCGGTGAGGAGGACCTCGTTGCCCCATTTTCCCATGCCTACACCTCTTCAGGCCAGACCCGCAAAGAAGTATATGCATAGGAAAAAGGAACAGCGAGCAGCTTCCGCGGTCCGGGTCCTGGGCGAGGGTTCCTGTGAGCAGAGGCCGCGGAGGTTGGCGAGGAGCAGGGAGGCCGCGGGTCCCCGGCGGTCGGCGCCGAAGCGGAGCCTGGGAGCACGGAGGAGAGCCCGTCTGCTGCCGCTGCAGGTCTGCCTCTGCCGGCTGGTCTGCCCCATTTATGGGAGGCCGCGACCTTGGGGCCCACAGAGCAGCGGCAGTCACATGTGATTCCAGGCTGAGCCGTGCCAAGGAACCCGTCCACTCCCGCGCCTGTGAGATTGGGGCACAAAGACCTGCTCGGAGCAGAGCGCTGAGCCTGGGCCCAGCGGGCGGGGGGTGGGGCCAAGGGGCCTGGGGGCTGCCTCCTGGAACCTGGGACCGGGCCAGCCCCGGCCGGCCTTATCCACCAAAGTGCTACTCTGCTTGCGTCAGGCCCCGAAAATGCACATCTCTTCCCTGTCCCTCCCTGCCCTGCTGGTGCCCCTGAGCACTGAGTCCCAGACCCCCATCCTGGGGAGCCCCCACCCCCAGGAGTCCTGAGGATGGGGGAGGGGACAGCTCTCCCTGGACCTCACACACCCAGGGGACAGCTGAGCAGGGACCCAAGACTGCCACACAGAGACACACAAACCTGTGACACACATACCACGGGAGCCCAGGGGACAGCCCAGGGGCCGGACAGAACACACCCCCCCAGGAACCCAGGACACAGGTGGGGACCTGGAGACCCTCCTGGTTCAGACTTGGCCCCCACCTCTGTTGTTCCCCACAGTCACAAAGTTCTGTGAACAGAGTTGTGGACACTCCCCCATGGGGACCCGGTTGTCCCCCAACTTTGACAGGCACTGACCAGGCACCTGCTTCCACAGGGCAGGAGCTGAGCTGCCCTGCATGCCCTCCGCGGCCTGGCAGCACCTGCCTAGGACAGGGGTGGTGTTTGTGCGAGCACATGTGTGCACACAGACCCTCCGCGGGAGCCCCCACCCCCACCTGCAGAGCTGGGCTTGGTGCTGCTGCATCTCCCACCAGGCTGGCCTCTAGGTGGGCAGGGGCAGGACCCTCAGGGGCACAGGTGGACACGTGAGGGAAGCCGGGAGAGGGCACGGCCATCGGCCTCCCATGGACACGTGTGGGCCCTGCTGCCTGGCCCAGGCCCTCCTGACATGCACCACTGAGGCCTGGGCCTCTCTTTGGAACAGAGCATTTGCAGGCCCAGGGCCTCGGTGGGGGACAGTCCCCGGCACTGGCCTCAAGCCTCTGCCTTGGGCTGATGGTCACAGAGGCACAGAGCCCAGCAGCTATGGCGGCAGGGACAGACGCTCCCGAGCCCATGATGGAGGCACAGCAGGGTGCCAGCCCCATCCTCTGGCCCAGACCCTCGCTCCTGCTGGCCGGAGAGGGAGCCGCCTGCTGAGTTTCGGGTTGACGGGGGGGGTGGGGGGGGGGGGGGGGGGGGGGGGGCTTGTGCCCCAGTCCTCCAGCCCAGTGGTGGCTCAGGGGCCATCCCTTCTGGCCACTGTTCTCTGTAACTCCACAGGGGTCCCGCTTGGGTCTGGGGTCAGAGTCCCCCTCAATCCTGCTCCGGAGCTTCTGGGAAACACACTGTCACCCTTGACCCTGAGCTCCTGGAGCTCTTCAGGAGGGGAGGAGGCAAGAGGTCAGGGAGGAGACAGACAGAGAGACCGGGAGGTGAGGGCAGTGGGGTGGGGACAGGCCGTGTCCCAGAACGCTGGGACTTCTGCACTTGGTTTCCTTAAACTTGTTTTCCTGAGTGTAAGTCCGTCCCTGCTCAGGACAAAGCTCTTCCAGAGTCCAGAAGGGTCTAAAGTGTCAGTGTCCCCCACGGCCCCAAACCTGCCTGCAGCTGGGTGTCTCCGGCCCCCTACGGTCACCTCATGACCCCCTGGCCTGCCTTTCCAAGCTGGAGGAGCCCAGGGGTTTCCCTTGGGGGTGGGGTGGCCAGTCCCCCACCAGCCGGGAGAGAGGACCAGACCACTGCCTGCATTTCCCTAAATCCCCAGAGAGCCAGCGGCGACACCACAGATTCCGTGCCCAGGAGTCCCCTCCGCTGCCTGCCTGCAGAGCTGGTCAGAGGGAGGAGCTGGGTGCTCCGTGGGGGGTCCAATCCCAGGAGCCCACCTGGCTGTGGCCCCTGGACAGCCCGACGCTCGGGGCGTCAACCTCCCGCAGTTATGAGCTTGGTGGTCCCAGAGGTAGACGAATGGACAGAAGGACAGCGTCAGCCTGGCAGGTTGGGGGAGCCCCCAAGCAGGGGGACACTGGGGCTGCCCAATAGGTGCACCCTGCCTGCCCACGCTGCTCAGCGCTGCTGCCTGCCCCCTCCCTGCTCTGAGCAAAACCCAAACCTGGAGCGGGAAGGCCGGGCCCCAGGCACACGGGACCACACGGCCCAGATCCCGCCTGTCCAGGGAGACTCCAGGCCAGACTTTTCAACATGCCAGTACGCTGCCCCCCTCAAGTGGTGAGGACAGCTCCGGTGGGGAGGTGGGGAGACAACGAGGCTGGATTCCAGGGAGGCCAGACGCCGTGTGGGGTCTTCACAGCACTCCTGGGTCCTTTAGACAGACCTCACCCCCAGGAAGCCTTCCCGTTGGCCAGCCCCTCGGAGTCCGTGTAGGCCTGGGCACTGTGCCTTGGTCCCTGTCACCTGGGGCAGGAACCCCCGCCAGGTCCAATTAAACGTTGGGCACCGTGGACCCCAAGAGCAGCCCCTACAGCTCCAAACGCCCTGGGCCGGGCCCTCCCTTGCTTACAAGACAGAAAATAGCCTTGTTGGCCCTGGCAGCGCTTGGCTCGGAGCTGCTGGGCGATAAGGGGTGGCCTTCAAGACGACTCACGCCCTCCCTGTGCTCTATTCCGGGTGGGGAGGGGCTCTCCCACAGCTGTCTGCTCAGCTCTGGGGGCTCCCAACCCCCAGAAGGTAGCCTGCGGTTAACTCTCCAACCCCCAGAAGGTAGCCTGCGGCTACTCTAGCTGGATTCTCCCTGTCCACTCCCAGAGAGGGAACCCCACTAGTCTGTCGGATACAGAGCCTTCAGTCTTGCCTACCCTCACCCCAGCCTGCCAGCAGCCCCCAGCCTGCCCTGGACTGTCTTGGATTCATCGCAGTTCTGGGCTAGGCTCCGCAGGCTCTCTCCAGCCTGGTCAGGCAGGGTGGACCGCCCTCCACAGAGGAGCTGCCGAGGCCTAGATGAGGGTTCATCACAGCACCACTGCATGGGCTGCCTCTCTTGGCCTCAGTTTCCCCACCTGTCAAAGGATGTGCTGGAAATGGTCAATCCCTCTGGAGACATGAGGTTAAAGGTTATGTGCCCACCCCCCCGGTGCCTACCCAGAGGACTGAGAGCCTTGGTCCCTAACAGGCTAGAGTGAGAACACCCTTTCACAGAGGCGTGGGGAGCAGAGGTCAGAGTCACAACAGAAACTGCTCATTGATCTGGCTTGGAATTGAGCTGGGTGTCCTGAATTTCGATTTGCTAAATCTGGGGTCCGGACATCCTCGTCTATGGCCTGGACCAGGGCTGAGGCAGTGGACTAACAGGAGTCAGTCTGGGCCTCCATCCTCTGCACTGGGCTGGGAGAGGCAGAGATCCCTGCGCTCCTGGGGCTTCCCCGGGGAACCTCAGTCGGAAGGTCCTGTGGCCCTGGGCACCCATGGGATGCCATGTGTGGGTGCCAGGTCCCCGGAACATGTGCTCCAGGTCAGGCCAGGAGGGGCTGTGCCCAAAGGCTGTGCAGGAGGACAGATGGGCCTCTGGGAAGGGATGGGAGGGGGAAGCAAAGGGTTAAGCCTGGCTTGGGAGGCCCCTGCCTCTCTCTGCGTCAGGGTTTCAAGGCTGTGTCCTGTGACTCCCTCTCCGCGGGAGATAATCGTGGCTTCTTGATATTTTCTTTCTCCCCTCCCATACCGTATCAGAACACTGGCCCGGCCACGGGAACTTTCCTCTGCCCTCCAAGGCCACTGTGCACAAACCCCTCCCAGGGCACCCTTGGCCTTTCCAGGACCACCCCCAACCCCCATCCCCAGAGGAACTGTGGCCCTTTGTTAGGACTGCTGACCCGGCCGCCCGACCTCCAGCCCTTGGGAGCACCTCCGAGCTCCTAGCCCGGAGCCTGGGTCTTTGGGCTTGTCCCACAGACATGCACACACATTCACACAAGCACGTGCGTGTGCACACTCACTCCACACTCACGCTCCCGTCTCGCCCGCACACACTTGGCCCACGTCTCTCCCACCCAGTCGCCTGGGGTCTAGACACCCAGCTCAGCCCCTGTCCCCGGCTCCTCACCCTAACCCCGGCTCAGTCACCACCAAACATGACCTGGCAGCCTGGGGTCTCGTTCTCACGGAGGAGAGGGCTCTGCCCCCCAGGTGTAGGGAGGGGCCTGTCACCTTCCAGCGCCCCATATAATGGCCACTGCCATTCCCTCAGGGCCTTCCGGGTCCCCGGCCAGCTGCCCCACAGAGAGACCCCCTTCCTCAGGCTCTGGTTCCGGATGCCCGAGGGTAGTACAGGCCCCTCGGCAGGAGTCTGGGGGCGAGTTAGGAATTGGGAATGCTGTGGGCCAGTCCCTGCATCCGTCAGCTCTAGCTGGGCGTGTGGGGCCCTGGGCCTTGGCCTCACCTTGTTGAGGGGGAAACCGAGGCCCGGGTTGGCAAGGTGAGCCTAGCGTCCAGGGACATGGGCCAGGCGGGGTCGGAAACAAGTCTCCCTGCTCCAGGCACTCCTCGGGAGGTCCCCTTCCCACTCTCCTTGTAAACAGAGAAACTGCCTGGCTGGGTCGGTGGGAGCTGGAGGGTGCCCCCTGCCCTGGGTGGGAGCTGGGAAGGCTGAGTAGACCCTGGATCTGGAGAAGGGGCTGGGCTGGGGCCAGCCTGTCCTGGCTGCAGGGCTGAAGGCCACGGGGCAAGGAGCTCCTTGACCTGTGGCTCTGTGCCATTCTGGCTCCCGGAGAAGAGGACCAGTCCCAGCGGTCAGGGCGGGGGACCACGGGCAGGGGAAGCCAAGGAGGGTGCCCGGGGGACCGAGCGTGGGCTTGCACACACGTGTGCACCTGGAGTGTGTCTGCGAGTAAACGTGAGCAGCGCCGGGGCCGGGCCCCTGAGTGGGGAAGGCTGGTGAAGGGCGTGTTGGGGAAGCGAGGACGGGGTCAGAGGCCTCCGGGCCTGGAAATGCATGTGAGCAGAGCCCCTGCTTTCTTCCCCACGGGGGAGTGAGGACACAGTGAAGACAGAGTGACGGGCTGGGGCCAACCAGGACACTGGGCAGAAGGGGTCTGGGAGAATCGGAAAGTTCGGGGCGATGTGCGGGGAGGGTGGGCCCTTCCTGAGATGCTGGCCCCCCAGGCCCCAGGAGTGGGAGGCAGGCGTGATCGTGGTCTTTGAGGAGAGACCCACTGAATCCCAGCCCTCAGCCCTGCTTTGTCACTCCTGGGGCCAAGCCTGGAAGGGTGGGCTTTCCTCTGGGGGCCCCAAGGGCTCAACACCCACCAACCATCTGCCCAGCATGGGCCGCACACAGGGGGCAGGGTAGGCAAGCTGGCACCGCGCCCAGCAGGGTCAGGAGTCGAGGGGTGGGTCTGACACAGCCAGGCGATGGCCACAACCTCCGCCCTGCCCCCCCCCCCCCCCCCCCCCCCCCCCGCAGCCGCAGCTCCCCTACTCGGACCTGCCCTTCCCTCCCTTGCCACCGGGGGGCGGGAGTAGTCAGAAGGGCCTGGAGGGTCCACACCCTTCCCCTGGGGCAGGGCCACCCTGCCGGAGGCCCCATCACACCCCCCACCCACCCCCGCCACCAGGTTCTGTGTTTCCTGGTCAGGTGGGGCCCGGAGGCAGGGGATCAGATCTCCGCATCTGCCCCGCAAGCTGGGAAGAACCAGCACTTTCCATGTCTTCCCAGGGACAGACCCTGTTGCTGTGGAAATGGAGAGCGAAATGGAGAAGAGATGACCGTGCATGGCCCTGAAGCCATCACTGGTCCCTGCACTGGTTTCCGACCAGCCTCGCTCCCAGGCACCCCTTCACCTCCGTGGGGGCCCTGCCATGGGGCGATTCCCAGGCCTGGGGCGGTCTGCAGGCACCCCTGCAGGGAGTTCTCGGAGTCTTCCCGGAGGCCCCACTCCCGGTCCGCGCACTCGGCACTTGCAGTCATTCAAACTTTGATCTAAACCTTGTTGTTTTATTTATTTTTTAAAAGATTGTATTTATTTATTTGACAGACATCACAAGTAGGCAGAGAGGCAGGCAGAGAGAGGAGGAAGCAGGCTCCCCTCCAAGCAGAGAGCCCGATGCGGGGCTTGATCCCAGGACCCTGAGATCATGACCTGAGCCGAAGACAGAGGCTTTAACCCACTGAGCCCCCCAGGCGCCCCTAAATTTTGTATTTTAAGTAGATTTCTAAAGTTTTACAAAAGCAGAATGTCCAACAGAGCATTTCTAATCATCAGTTCACGTTTTCACACCTTCTGTGCATCCTTGAGTGTTTTTTCCCTTAAAAAATGTTGAGCTACAAAATAGGGGCACCTGGGTGGCTCAGTCCTTCGGCTCAGGTCATGCTCTCAGGGTCTCCAGATCGAGCCTCACGTCAGGGGTCCCTGCTTAGCAGGGAGCCTGCTTCTCCCTCTGCCCCTCCCCCTGCTTCTGTGCCCTCCCTCTCTCTTAAAAAAAAATAATAAAGTTACAAAATATTTAACCCTGCAAAAAGATATGCAAAGTCCTAAGCTGTGAAGGAACCCTTCACACAAACCCGAAGCTGATACCACCCGTACCCAGTCCAGGAGGGCAACCGAAGCAGCTCACACGGTGTCTGAGCCCAGGCGAGCCCTGGACCTTGGGGTTTTCATTCTGCCTGGCAACAGCTTTATGGACGGCACTTTTAGCAAAAGCCTCCCTTTCCCTGTTTTCTGGAATTCAGGACGCGTTTCATCAGGGACCCTGAAGACGTTTGTTACAAGGTTTCCTTCACAGCCAGTCCTGCTGGCTCCACCTCCAAAGAGCAGGACTTCTCAGACCTCTGGGGCTGTCTCCAGGGTTTCACCCACCGGGCTTGTCTGGGGGGGGGCCTCCCAGTCCACAGGCCCCAACCCACTGGGCTCACAAGGCCCTGACAGAATGCTGAGTCCCTCGCTTGTCCAGCACCTGCCAATGGCTCCCACCTTTCTCAGGGCAAATCTCCCCAGGTTGCAACCCACTAGCCCGCAGGCCATAGGACAAGAGCCCTCTGACCCCTGGCTCTTTGCCCCAGGGCCTTTGTACCTGCTGCAGTTCCTGAACCATCAACCTCATTTTCAAGTCATTTCTTCTTCCTTGACCACACCCCCCTACAAGGCCCCTGTTCTTATTTCTCCATTCCCTGCCCCATTTCTGGTTGGTACCCCCACACCCTACCCTGCCTGTGGTTCCCTCCCTCTGCCCTGCCAGGAGGGTGGGGATGCCGTCTCTCTGCTCCTAGGAGTGCTTGGGGGCTGAAACCGGCAGAGAGAGGGTCTTCCTCCCTCGCTTCCAACCACTGCCCCTGGCACCACACGCCGCGTGAAATGACTTTTTTGCCTGAACGGAAGCCATCAGGAGCTTGGGGCCGGTGAGATTCCTGCCCCACCCACCCCCCCGTGTGTCCAGCTCAGACTCTGGCCCTCCCCGGAAAACACAACTGGGAATGGAAAAGTGGGTGCAAAAGAACTACAAAGTTGGATCCGTTGTTTCAAAATTCATGAAAGCATAGACTCCTGAGGCAGGGAGGGGCACTGGGCGGGCAGGGGCTCCCCGCGGAGCGGGTCTCGGCCCACCGCCCCCTCCCCCAGCCCTCCATCCCGCGCAGGTTTCCGGCTGAAGTGGGAATCCCCAGGCCTTTGGGGCGGGAAGGGAACGGGGAAGCCGGCCTGCTGATCATTCAGGTCCAAAGCAGCAGTGTTTACAAGCCCCAGCGGTGCGTTGCCCATTTTTGAGTCAAGAAAGCGTGATTCCTGCACAGGCCACATGGGGTCACCCCCCTCCCCCGCACAGGCCCCCAGGGGTGGGGTGGGGGCAGTGGGAGTGAGGCCCCGCCCGCCCCGCCCCCTGCCACCTTCGCTTCCCCATTTCACAAACGAGGAAGTGGGTTTTCGAGGCCCGAGGCGCCCCGATCTTGGCTGACCCTGGGCGGGGGCGGGCGGGGCGGCAGACGCGGTGAGGCCGCAGGCGCGCAGCGTTCCTGGGCAGCGGGTTCCAGTCCACGTCCTCGTCGCCACCTCGGTGCCTCCCCGGGTTTCCCTGACTACGTCGAGGAGATGAACCAACACGCGCGCAAGGCCTGCCCACCGGACGGGCGGCGCGCTCCCCGCGTCCACCGCCTGCGGTCGGGCCGGGGCACCGGGGGCGGGAGGACGCTGCCCCCTGCGCGCGGCTCGGGGGGCGCCGGAGGTCGCTGACGCGGCGCGCGCAACGGGTTTGAGCGGCCAGAAACCCGGCTCGGAGCGCAGGGGGCTGCGTGTGTGGGAACACGGGCGCCCGCACGGCCGGGAGCGTGTCCGCGGGGCCGCTCGGGGCCTCCCAGAGCCTCGAGGCTGTGCGGGGAAGGCCTCGGCCCTGGCGGGGAAGCCGCCGGCGCTTCTGCGCTCAGACCCGCCTTCGGCCCTCGGCGCTCCGCCTCCATCTCGGGGCACAGTCGCACGGAAGCCCTCCCGCAGGCACTCACTTGCTTCTAGCACTTTCCGCGCACAGACGTCATGGGCAGGAACTGAGGTCTGCCGGCCTCTACCTGCTTCCGCAGAAAGTTAGACGTGAACTGGAGGAAGAGCCGCGGCAGGGCGGGGCTGGCCGGGCTTGATTTTGTCCTAAATTTACCCCAGGCTCAGTCCCTTGTAGGGTTACTGGCTGGGGTCCCTCACGCTTCCTCCCCGAGGAGGCCTGGCCAGCAGCCAGCTCGCCACCACCGTGAGCCGCCGTGAGCCCCCACGAGTACCTGGCACTGAGGCAACTCTTCCACATCTGCCTCCTGGGGCGGGGGTCCGGGGGGGGGGGCACTGGAGACCCAGGCCCGAGCCCACACTCCGTGCAGAGCATGCAGAGCACCTCCCCTTCCAGCCTGCTGACCACTGGCGGGCGCCCCTGAGGAGGGCCTGAGAGGCGTCACACCCTCAGCTGCACCCCAGGTTCTAGGAGAACCCGGGTCCTGAGAGCCCAGGGGTCGGTGGTCCCCTGGGGAGCCCCCGTGGCCTGAGGTGGTTTTCAGGATGAAAACCCTCCGAGTTTGTGGCACTGTGCTGGTGCCCCGTCTTCCTGGAGAAGGATCCAGAAGCCACTTGGGCCTGAGATTGTGCCAGCCTGGCCATGAGGCTACCCTAGGGGCCCAGGGAAACAGAATGGGGTGGGGGTGGGGCCCACAGCAACACCCCCATGGTTCACTTGTCAACTTCGTCCTGGCCCCAAGGGCACCCCAACTCTGCACACACCATGCCCTCCAGGACCTGCACCCCCAGCCTTTTCCGAGTGGCACCCCAAGATGCAAACACCCTGGGGAGGGCCTGAGGGGGCCCTCGTAGCCTGATCTCTGCAGGGGGCTCCAACCCTACCCCACCTCCTGACCTGGGGGTCCCATGTGAAGTACCCTGGCCAGCACCCAGGCTTGGCTCTCAGTCCCCAGCCCCACAGAGGCTAAGTCCTGTGACACTTCAGCCACCCAAGGTCGGCCACCCAAGGTCATGGGTGCTGCTGGGCCAGAGGGAGCCCCCCAAGGAACCATCATTGGGATTTCAGTTTTGGGGTCTCTGCTGGGGTGGGGCTTCCTTTACAGAGCCTGGAGGGGCGAGCGCCAGTCCACGGTCCTGCCCCCTATGGTGGCTTCCCCATCACTGCCCCCTGGGGTGGGGACAGCTGGGATCGCTCTGCCCACTGCCAAGAACTCAGAACCCACTGCCCATTAACCTAACCACCGGGTCTGCTGTCCAGGGCAGGGGTGAGGGGAGTGTCCCTCCAGGAGCTGGGCTGGTCGGAGGGGTCTTCAGGCCCTTGAATCAGGCCCTCCAGAGATGGGGTCTGATGGGCCCCGTCTCCTCCCGAATCCCAGACACCCACCAAGGGCTGCTGCTCATTCCAGCCTGTGCTGGGGGCACAAAACCAAGCTGTTCCTTCACGCAGGGTGGGGCTCACACCCCTCTCCCTGCCTGTCCCCCCAGCCCTCCCCGTCCTCCCTCCCCAAAGAGGTTGCCATGGGCCTGCTGGTCAGCAAGCCGGGCCTGCGTTTGGAAGTGGCCCCTGTCTCCAGGCACCATCACTCCCCGGGGCCACGATTCCCAAGCTCCATCCTCTGTCTGTACCCCAAAACCCAGCCCTCAGGGTCACCTCCACCGGGGGGCTGGTGGCATGACCCTGCACTCAGGTTGGCGCGGACACACACACACACACACACACACACGCGGCAGCCTCCTGTTTCTGCAAGGCCAAGCAGCCTCAGGAGAGCACGGGTGTCTGCTCAGGCCTGGCCCGGGGCTGGGCGAGCTCCCGACACCAGGAACAAGCACGTGCCCTTTGTCGTCCTGATTTCCACAGACACAGACCCCGTGGCTCCTCGTTCTCTAGGGAGAGAGAGGTGTAGACCACCTCCCAGACCGCCCCTCCCAGGCCCAGCAAGAGCAGAACCAAAACTCCGGGGTGTGTCTGGACGCTGCAGGCCAGCCACACTGTCTCAGGCCATCCTGCCACACCAGCGTACTGGCCTGAAGTCCCCAACCCAGGGACGGGGGACTCCCCGTGGACTGAGGGGCCTAGCCAGCAGAGAGGAGGCCATGGCAACGCCAGGTCCAACGTCTCCAGAGCCAAGAGGAGGGCCCAAGCCATCCTGTGGGATCACTGCGAGCACCCAGGACCACGCAGGGCCGGCGGCCAGCCCCCACACGCTTGCCCCGATGGCCCTTCCCCTTCCTCACGTGCTCCCTTCACACACAGTGGAGTGACCCCAGGGACACACCTCCCAGGGCGCTGTTTCCACAGAATCCTGCACAGGACCTGTGTGGCTGATGAAAGACGTGGCTGGCCCCAACCACCACTGCCCCAACACAACAGTCTACATAGACAGGAACTTTCTGTGTTCACGGACGCAATGACCACAACGCAGCACAGGGACTCAAGGGAGCAGGACCAGAGTCTTCGCACGCAGACGGGTCTCTGTGGTGGGCGAGCGGCCCTGGCCTCCTGAACACCCACGCGCCGAGGCCCCGAGCACTGGGACACCAGTGTCCGCTCTGCGCGGCTGGACACTGCACGGCCACGTGCAGAACACCTGGTCTGGGGGCGCTCCGTGCAGCCTCAAGTTCTAGGTCTAGGGGCCTTGGGAGGGGTGTGTCCCGGGCCTCTCGTTGGATCGTTTCTCCGCGGCCACTCTCGGTCACTGGGTCTCGTCAGCTCTCTGATCTGCTGGTCCTTCAGCCTCACCAGGAGCTCCGGCCAGACCACCTTCATCTGTGAAATCTGCACGACGACACGCGTCTGAGAGGCAGCGCCCTGTCCACCTGCGGGGGGCCGGGCAGGGTCAACCCCTGGCTGCGTGTCCAGCTAGACCCCTGCGAGGGCCACGTGGCTGGTGTTTCGGTCAAAAGCCCTCAAGTGGGGCCCCAGGGAAAGGCTCTGTCAGAATTGAGCTCCACACCGCCCCGGGGGGCAGCTGGGGGTCCTGGCAGCAGGAAGGGAGTCGGGGAGGGAGGTTTCGGGAGATGCTGGCTGCCTCTGTGGCCGGGACTTCACGCAGCCCCTGGCAGATTTGGGGGCCTGCCTGTGGACACGCCGGGTGACTGGATGCACGCACGGCATTTGGGCACCATGCGCAGTTTTCTTCTAAAAGCTAGCCGCCAAGAAAACGTCCCCGTGCTGATGTCTGCGCGGGAGGAACGGCCAGGCCCCACCTCCCAGGCCGTCGGGCTGTGGGCGCTCCTGGGCACATCACAAACCTCCCCTTCCTGGAAGCATAGACCCAGGCTCACCCCAGCAGCGAGCAAAGGCGTGTCTGCCCCCAAGCACGCGGTGCTGTGGGGACGCGGTGGTGCAACAGCCCTCGCCCTCGCCGTGGACAGACAGCTCCCGCTGGTCGAGGCATCGAGCCCGCGACGCAGCAGACACATCCCCTCCGTGAGCCCCGGGCAGCACGGGCCAGCGGGACCTGGCATGCGCCTACCTCCTGCCACCGGCCCCATGCTCGGTCCCCAGGCACAAGCTGAGGACCCGGGGCCACACGCAGAGATAGCACCATCCGCCGCGGGGCTACTTTCCTACCGCCCGATCCCGCTGACCCACAGCCTCCCTCCCAGACCCGAGGCGGCTGCTCCACCAACAGGCAGAACCAAGGAATTCCCCCATGTTCCCCTGCAAGTCTCTCTTCTCCCGGGGAGGATCTCCCACTGGTGACCATCACGGCCGTGGCACTCAAATAGCAGGCGCAGCGGGGCTCCCCCCCCCCCGCCCCCGGTTTGGAGAAGTCAAACGGTCATGAAGCGCTTTGCTGGCCCGGGGACCAGCGCCACTGGCGAGGGCCTGACGGCAACCTCAGCCCCGAGGCTGCTTATCACTTCCTCTCTGCTGCCCTCAGCAAATCCCAACCACACGATGATCTCACTTTCCTGCTTCCTCAGGAAAACAGCTCATCAAGATTTGGGTATCCGCTAGGGAACCAGGCTGTTTTCACAATTCTTCGCGGCTCCCTGCACTGTCTCAGGTCCAAACCTGTGGCCTGCGCTCCCCTGGGGGTGGGGGTGCGGGTGGGCATGGGGGAGGGCACTAAGGGACTTGAGCTCTTCCTGAGCCCAGGAGCACGGGAGACCCTTAGTGAAAGACCAGAGGAACAGCTGTGCCCCTGTGGAACCAGGTGTGTGCCTTGGGGGGGGAGTGGTTTTTTGCTGAGCCCCTGCCTGTGGGCCTCTGGGTGGTGGCACCTGTGACTGTCCATAGTCCCCATGGGCCTGAGGTTTGGGAATGGTCGAGGCTGCGTGGCAGTGAGTCACGGGGGACAGAAGCCCATCATACTCTGCTGTTTCCGGGCTTGCTTGGAACGTTCCACAGTTTAGGGGTCTGCTAAGTCACCAAACTAAATATGGTGCTCCCTGGTCAGGGACCTTGCCTGCCCCGGCCACACCAGGCCCAGCTTCCTAGAAAGGAATGCAACCCATCTGCTTCCTGGGGGGCGTCTGGGCATCGAGGGGCCCCCAGGTCGCTGCACCTTGACTGTCTTCTGCAGCAGCAAGGCCAGGGCCTGCTCCTCCTCCAGCAGCTCTGGCAGCCGACTCGAGGTGCTCCCGTGGCCGCGTCCTGACTGAAAGGCAAACACCTGGCCTTTAACGCGGGGGTGTGTGGGGAGAAGAGCGGAGGTCAGCAGTCAGGGGCCCTCCCTGTGCACACACAGTGGCCCGTCTTCTCTCATTTTTTTTTTTTAATTTTAAGATTTTATTTATTTACTTGACAGAGAGAAATCACAAGTAGATGGAGAGGCAGGCAGAGAGAGAGAGAGGGAAGCAGGCTCCCCGCTGAGCAGAGAGCCCGATGCGGGACTCGATCCCAGGACCCTGAGATCATGACCTGAGCCGAAAGCAGCGGCTTAACCCACTGAGCCCCCCAGGCGCCCCCCTCTGCAGTCTTCTGACTCGGAAGGGTCTTCGCGCCGGAGGGCCTGTGAAGCTCAGCCCGTCCGAGGTGAGCAGACGCAGCAGCGCACAGGAGAGGCTGGGCCCCCTCGGCAGCACGGGGTGCGGGTGGAGGGGGCACCACGCAGGCACCGCCCTGACATCCACCCACAGCACAGCCCTGGATGCCTCTGAAAGGCCCGTGTGGACCGTGTACAGGGCCGTGGGCTCCCACTCGGGAAGCGGCAGCCTGGGTGGCTTTGGACGGGACACCCCTGGCCGTCCCCTCAGAGCAAGGACCTGTCTTTCTGGAGGTGTGAAGTCAAGAGCGCCACAGGCCTCGTCGGACACCGCCCTCTGTGGGAGGC
The DNA here is from genome assembly GCF_020171115.1 of Neogale vison. Classification (NCBI taxonomy): domain Eukaryota; kingdom Metazoa; phylum Chordata; class Mammalia; order Carnivora; family Mustelidae; genus Neogale; species Neogale vison. Next base: position 239,988,926 of record NC_058092.1, read on the forward strand.
CCGAGGGGGCTGCGATGGGGCTCAGTTCCCCAACCCAGGGACTGGGCATGACCGTGTGTGCCAGGCTAGCGAGCTCTGCCTGGGTCCTGCCAAGGCTTGAAAGGCTGAACAGCGAGGGCCAGCCCAGGAGGTGCTGCTCATTGGCCTGTTGCCGACATACCTCCCGGTTTCTAGGCACGGAGGCAGGTGGGAGGGGGCCGGAGAGGAGAGAGCATGGCCCCGGGCTGGCCTGGGCACAGGAGTGTTCACTGCCCCGGGGCTGGTGGGTCAGTCCGGGAAAGGGCCAGGACTGGAGTTTCACAGTCTGCACCCGGGTCGTGGGTGGGCAGGGCCCTCATCACCTGTGCTATGATCACTGGCCGATAAGCGGGCCACATCCCAGGACCACCAACACAGCAGGGCAAAGGCCACACAAGGACCCCAACAAATAACGGCTGCTGTGAGCAGGGCTGGCCGTGCAGTGCCGTCCCTCACCCTTCCCTTCGGGGCACACGAGATGGGCTCGATGGCCCCGGGCGTGCTGGCCACCACCCTTTGGATTTCCATCTCTGAGACCCACAAATGCACCTTGTGAAAGACTTTCCTGCAAAGGACGTGGGGGTGGTCCTCAGCGCAGCAGCTTTGTGGGGCCAGGAAGTGGGTCCGGCTTTCCTTGGAGGACAGGCTGGGGCTCGTGGGCCGTCTCACCCTGCACCCACAGAAACCCCGCAACCGTCCCGTTCCCGGCAGTGCCATCCGGGGCCAGAGTGCTCAGTGCCCTGTGCCTTCAGGCCAGGCCTGTCCTAACCTGGACCTCCGAGGGAGAGCTCACCTTTTGGCTAGAAAGTCCCACAGGCTCCCCGCCTGGCAATGGGGACCCCTCCCACCCCTGGGCTGAGCAGCAGCCCTCCTGCCTCCACCTCCCCCCAAGTCCCCTTCTCCCTCTTGGTTCTCTGTCCTACCGGAAGTTGCCCAGGTGTCAACCCCACAGTCCCTCCTGTAACCCCTCAGGCTCAGAGAGGTCCTGACCAGGGCCTCCCAGGCCCTGAACAGCTTGAGCTCCCCCCCTGCCCAGCTTCAGTGGCGCAGGGACCCTGCTCCCCACTGCAGCACCCCTGGGTCACCCAGTCCTCGTTCTGCTGCCCCTTAGGGTCCTAGGTGCTTCTATCGCCCCTCACGACGGACGCTTCCCACTAGACAGCCGGTCAGCCCCATGAACGCGAGGGCCTGGAGCCGAGCCCGCCGCCCGGAATTGCTGGGGAGTCAGCGAGCAGGAGGTGCGGTCCGAGGGCAGGACTGATGCCCTGGTGGGGCTGGTCTTAAGCGGACCGCGCTGTCCTCTCGGCGGAATGAGGGGAGTCCAGTGGACAGGGACACAAACGCCGAAGAGACCGTCAGGGAAGCGGCCTGAGAACCGTGGTCCAGAGGCCGGGAGGGGAGGGGAGGGGAGGGGAGAGGAGGGTCGCCCGCGGAGAACAAGGGGCGGGAAGGGGGAGGCCAGGCTGCCGAGAACGCGCCGGCCCAGCTCCGGGTCCGCGGCGCGGGCGTGCGCGCCCAGCAGCCGCGGTGGGCTGGTGCCCGGTCTCCGCCCGCACGGCCGCGGGCCGGGGCGCAAGGTCGGCCCCGCCTGACGGCCTCCGACGCGTCAGCGTCCCAGGACCCCCGAGGAGGCGGCGCCCAGGCGGGGACCGGCCAGTCCTGGGCGAGCGGCCCCAGTGGTCAGGCTGCAGCCCCCCGGCGGCGCGGCTGGGGTCGGCGGGGCCGCACGAGGAGCCTCCCGCCCCGCCCCGGGTCTCCCGCACGTGCAGGGAGCGCTTCGCCGACGGCTGACGGGCGGCCCCGCGGCCCCCGCCCCGGCCCGGTGCCCCCAAGGGCGCCTGCACCTCCGCGGCCCGCCGGTCCCCGGGCCGGGCGGCGCTTGGGGCGGCTGAGCGGGGCCCGTCCGGCCACGCGCGGAGGCCGCGGAGGCCGCGGAGGGCGCCGAGGGGCAGCGCAGGGCCGCGGCAGCCGGATGGGGCGGGGCGGCGCGCCAGACCGGAAGGGGCGGGGACTTCCGGCGGGGGAGGGGCCGCGAGGCCGGGGAGGGGGCGGGCCGGGGAGGGGGCGGGCCGAGGGCGGTGCCGCCCCGCGTTAACCGGCCGCTCGCGGGTCGAGACTCGCGCCGCACACGGTCGCGCACACGGGGCTGCGTCGGTTTAATGACGGTCCCGACCGTGCAGACCGGTCGGTGACCTGGTCCGGAAACACTTCGCGGCAGCTCCGGCCCCGCTGCGGGCGCGGGGGCCCCTCGGGGTGCGGGACGCCGGGGGGGGGGTGTTCCGGGAAGGGGGCGCGGGGAGGTCCCAGGAGGGGGGCGGCGGGCCGTGGCTCCTCTGCGCGCGCTCCTCGGGCCGGACGGGTCCCCGGGGGCGGGGGGCAGGGGCCGGGCCGACCCGAACCCCGCGGGGAGGGCAGCGCGGTCCCCCCCGGGCCGATGTCCGCAGCCCCGCGTCACCTCCGCTGCACCGGGGGCCTCGGAGCCGCCTTCGCACCCGCGGCGCCCTGGGAGGAGGAAGGAGAACCGGAGCTGAACCGCGGTCCGAGGGCCCCGATGAGTCACGCTTCCTCGTGCGGAGGTCACCGCGGCCCACACCGGGCGGCGACCGCCACAGGCCTAACCCCCGCGACCCCAGCCTGGCCCCCTGACTGACAGGAGGAACAGACGCACGGGCAGCAGGGGCGGCAAGAGGGGCAAGTGGGTGTGAGACAAACCCGGTGGACAGTGACCCCGGGACACTGCCCCAGCCAGGGAGTCCGCCGGCCCTGCTGCCCAGCATCCGGGGGGAGACAGGCTCACCTGCACGGGTCCAGGGGTGGCTCTTCCCGCCCCAGGCTTGACTGGAGGCATCGGAGGTGGGAAGGTCGGCTTCACACCCTGGGGGACAGACAGCGGACTCTGGACACCATCCAAGGCCCCATCTTCCCCAGCATTGGCTCTGCTCCCGACTCCCCTGCAGGCTTCTTCACAAAGAAGTGCCCCCAGCTGGGGCAGAACCCCCTCCTGGGCCCATCAGCTGCACTCTGGCCTTCTCCCTCAACGTCCCCACCCTACCCCAGCATTTCCCAAAAAAGGCTCTTAAATGGCTAGAATGTGGGTCTTTGGAAGTTCAAATGCTGAGAATTCACCACTAAAGTTGGCATCTGTTTACACTTCAGCTTCCTCTGGGTAGGCAGGGCAGGTGCCCCCAGGATCTGGGTGGAGGAAGGGAAGGCCCAGCGTGGGCACTGGCCACGCCCCTCCAAGGGAAGACCCTTGGTGTGCACAGCTCCCCTGCAGCCGCTCCTGGCTCGACCCATTTCTGACCCTTTATTCATTTTTCCTTTCAAACCCCCCCCCAAGGCTATTTTTGCAGCTTTGCTGTAAATCTAAAATTAGTTCAAAAAGTTAAACAAGAGAATTTCCATGAAGCAAACACCACAGTAACGGTGGCTCCTGGCAGGGTCTCTGGATGGACGCTGCAGACCGTGTGGGACCACCGCGGAAGGAGCCGTCCGCCACGCATCTCCGAGCATCTCTAGACTTGAGCTCCACAAGGCAGCCAAGGACACCACAGGGTCTGGCTGGGAGGCGCCCGGCAGCCAGGGAAGGGCACGCGTGCAGCTGGAGGTCTCCGGAAGGGCGGAGGCTTCTCACCTGCTTGGGCTTCAGCTCAGGGAGGCGCTTGGCAGGAGGAGGAGGTCTGAGCTGGTGGGAGGGAGGAGTGGCAGTCAGGGCCCCTCAGCCCCCCGGGTTTAGTAAACATCCTCTCAGGGCCGGGCCATCAGCCTCCGGAGTGTAGGGGCTGCTGCCCTGGGGTCCCCAGCTCACCAAACCCAGCCCCCAGCCCCTGCACTCCTCGCCTAGGACCCACTTGGTGCTCCCAGATGCCCTGGCCGCTCACCTGGTCTGGGGGCGGCCGGGTGTACACAGGAATGGTGAAGGGTGGGTTGGACATGGTGACTGGAGGCTGCAGGGAACAGGGTGGGGAGCCTGGGGCTCACAGGGAGGCTAGGTCCAGGGAGCCAGGCTCTGGAGGTCCCAGCCCAGAACCCGAGGTTCCCACCCCTCCCAGAGGAGGGAGAGTGAAGTGCACATGGAGGGCTCTGCCCTGCCCCACGGGTGCCCAAGGCTGAGCCCAGGTGCAACTCCCACCCTCCCCTTTGCCAGTCTTGTGGAGGGGCCCAGAGATGCTGGGCAGGAACAGAGGGCATCTGGGCCTTAACACCTCTCTGTCCACCCTGCAGAGGCAGAGAGCCTCACGTCCAAGTCCCAGGTCTGGTCTGTCACTGGCTCATGCGGGTTCTCAGACTGTCCACCCTGAAGCCTGCTTCTGCCTCTGCGGGGCAGCTCCAAGCCCTGCTGGAAGGGATTGGGGATGGCCCAGGGGTGGTGGGATGCACTGCTTACAGCACGGGGCAGCTGCTTAGGGGTCATCCTGGAGGCCATGGGCCTGGTGGGCTGGCTGGGGTGGGTGGTGGCGGCTGGAGCCCCACCCTTGGCTGGCACACTGGGCCCCTCATGGAACAGGGGGTTGGAGAGCCCCTTGGCAGTCTTGGGCACTGAGCTCCTGGGGAGAAAGCAAGACTGGTCAGTGTGTCCTGGCCTTGGGGTCTGGCCCAGGGAATCGGGCTCCTGGGTGTGTCCTGCAGACAGCAAGATGGGGTGAGGTCCCATGGCAACTCCATGGGCAGCTGCCCACGACGGGCAAAGCCCATATTCTCCCAAGTGCTCTGGCACTGATCAGGGTGGGGATGGAGGGGCTCTGTCTGGGCTTACCGTCCCCCCCCACCTGTTGGCCTTGCCTGTCACCTGCCCTGTCTTCAAGAGGCAGAGGCCCCAAGCTCTCTGTGCGGAGGGCTGTTCCTCTTCCTCAAGCAGCAGCAGGACGTTTCCCAATCGTGTATGCACGGGAAGTGCTTCTTGCAACCCCAGAGCATGCTCACCTCCAAGAGCCTCGGTTCCAGGCCTTTCGGTAGAAGACCACACCTGCCAGGAGAGCCACCAGCAGCACCACAGAGGCCAGCAGGCCCACCAGGAGGCTCCTGGACCCTGTGGGGGTGCAGGAGACCAGGTGTCAATAGGGCAGTGAGGGCCCCAGGGCCAAGGAGGGGACCGTTTTCTCAGGCGGAGACCCAGGAGCCCAGGGCCCACGTGAGGAGCCTCAGCACTGAGAGCGAGTCTGTTACACCGCCCTGTGGGCTCTCAGAGCCGGGGCTGGGGGGCCTGGTGGGGACTGGCCCCTGGCCACAGTGACGTGAGCAGGGTCTGGCCAGGCTCAGGGGCCATGCTGCTGTGGGCAGCTGTGGGCACAGGGGCTACTGGAGAAGACGCTTGCGGGCGTGGGGGGCCCTCAGACTCCCGCGCTCAGAAGGCGGCCGAGGACCCAGCAAACTGGCTGGGTCCTGTCCCCACGACTGTGCCCTCTAGGACAGGCCTCTTGCCTGTCTCACGGGGAGCCCAGGTGGCAGCCGCGGGGTCAGAGAGCCGAGGCCGCGTACCTGCATCGTTGACAAGGCCTGAAGGACCTGAGGGCACGTGGTGGCCCTCCGGCCCAGCCCAGGTGGTCTGAGGAAGGACGGGACCTGCACAGGACCCTATCAGGCCGTGCAGGCACGAAAGCCCCGGGGTCGCCGGGCCTACCTGTGTGCACGCGGGGCAGCAGCTCTGTGCAGTGGGGCGGGGCCCAGCCCGGGTGGCAGTGGCACTGTCCCTTGTGGTTGCACACCTGGGGGTGACCGGGGGTGAGGACCAGGCCGCCATATACCTGTCTGCCCATCAGACGTGTGGCCGGCAAGGTGAGCTGTCTGGCGGCTTCCTGTGGGCTGTCCTTGGGGCACGCCCCCAAACCTCCCTGGGACTGGGGTCAGAAGGGAGCACCCCAGCCCTGGTATTTCCAGCTCTCAGTGGCTGGCTGTCCCACATCGTGACACACGTTACTGACAGCGGAGAGCTTTCGGGTCTGCCTAGCCCCAGCCCATGCGTCCACGGCACCGCGGCCCCGGGCCTTGGTGTTCACAAGGGACACCCAGATCCAACCAGCCTCCGGTAGCGTCCCCTGCTGGGCCTGAGCTCATCTCGAGCACGGCCCACGGGTCTCCTTCAGCCCCAGAGGGCGCATGGCGGGACGCCCCATGGGCTCACGTACCCCGTGGTTGTTGCACTGGGCAGAGCAGTTTATGGATCTGTAAACGTGCAGGTGCCGGCAGACTCCTTTCCAGCAAACCTGGAGGGCCGAGGGGATCTCCTCAGGCAGACGTTCTAGACCTCCGCCTGGAGCCCCCGTGTCCTCACGAATACCACCAGCCGACGCGGACCCTCGGCCTGATCGGGAGCACTGGGGGAGGCAGGCCGGGGCCGTCACACCCAGGCCGGCAGGGCCACAGCGGCCACCGGGGCCAGAGGGCCGGCGTCCCCCACGCCCAGGGAGGTGTGGGCTTGCAGAACAGAATGGTCTTCACACCCCGTGAGCGGAGGACCGGCTGCTTGAGCACCTCCCGTCCACCGGCAGCGCCTCGACTGAGCCCACACGGGAGCCGGTGTGCACGGCCCTCGGACCGTGTGGGCTCACCTCCGTGGGACATGTGTCTAGGAACGCCACATGGGGCGCGTCCAGGCTCACGTCTGGGTCACAGCCCTCGGAAGCCCCTACCAGCTGCCGGCAGTGGTCGACCCTGCAGCAGACAGGCCCGGGGCGCTCACCCTCTCCTCGCCGCACTTGGTGCCTTCCGGCACTGGCTCATACGCAGCACCTCCCTCCAGGGCGAGAGCCTGGCAAGTGCCCGTGCGCAAGGTGAGGGTACAGGAACTCCGCTCCGGCGGCTTCCGTCCGCCCTCACAGTAGAGGGTGCCACACGTGTCGACCCTGTGCACAGAGAAGCAACCAGCTCTGCTGGGTCTCCTGCCTGACGCCCGCGGGCCCTCCCTCAGGAGGACCTGGGGAGCTGCAGAAAACGACGCCCCGAGCCCTCGGATGGGCCGTAGGGCCCTCTGGTGGGCACCTACCCTACCCCCAGTGACAGTGACACACCCTCCCTCCCATGAGGGCAGACAGATGCTCAGGCCTGGGGGTGCCGGAGGGCAGGGTGGACCCCCTGGAGAACCCTCTGACTCAGACCCCAGACTCCTTTGTGCAGAAGACCCTCTTGGGCGGCCCCACTTCCAGGGACATCCTGTGGCTCACGACCCGGGGAAATCAGGCCACAGATGACCACTCACTTGCTGGAACCCTGCGCGGGCCTGCCCTGGCAGCCTGGGGAGATGCTATAGGTATAGCATGTTTCCTCAGCAACACGCGAGCCTGCGGGGGGCCAGGAAGGGGTCAGTCCTCTGGCTTGGGCCCCGCAACGCCCCGCAAGCCTGTGGGCACATGCCTCACCTGGCCCCCACAGGTCCTGGCACCTCTGGGCCAGCGCAGGACAGACCCCATTGTAGCAGTAGCCCCCTGGGCAGGGTGTGCCGTTCTCCTGGAAGGCGTCCTCCGGGCACAATGGCCGCTGACCATCACAGTACTCCTCAAGGTCACACGCATCCTTTGGGGGACGGCACAGCTCACCGGCAGGCGTCACCTGCCCAGCAGAGCAGAGCTTACGTGCGCAGTCAGCCATCTCCTTGGGACCCCTTCCCACCGACTGGCCTGGGGGCCCAGGACTCACCTTGCAGTCTTGGCAGCAGGCCCCTTGGGCACAATGGGCCCCCGCGGCCAGCTGGCAGGTGGTGGCGTTGCAGCAGGGGTTCTGACAGGCCTGAAGGGCAGAGGTAGGAGTGGGCTCCAGCACAGACCCTGGGCCCCCTCCCCAGAGGCCCCTCGGGGCTCAGAGAGCAGAAGCATTCTGCTCTGTGGCCACGGCACACGGGGTGGCTGGTGGGTCATGAATGGGCGTCCAAGAGGGCAGAGGGCGGCGGGCGTTTGGCCTGTACCTGGGGCGGGCCACAGTCACACTGCTCCCCGCGCTCCACAAACTGGTTCCCGCACACAGGGTCGCCCACCATCCGGCTGGGGTCCGGGGCGTTGGCCAGGCAGGCTGTGCGGGGCTCCTCCACGAACATCTCCAGGTCGGCGCGGCTGCACTGGCTGAACATCCTGGGGAACTTGGAGCTGGGGGCGCAGGACGGAGCCTCGGTCAGGGTGCGGGGGCTCCTAGGACACCCCGCTCCCCGGGCAGCCCCTGGCCTCACCCGATGCTGGCCGCCATGATGCAGCCGCCGCCCTCCCGTGGCACGGGGCAGTAGCAGCCCTGGACGTTCTCGTCATGGTCCATGCCCAGGTTGTGGCCCATCTCGTGGGCCATGGTGGATGCGACACCGACAGGGTTCTCTAGGTTGTGGTCCTACCGGGAGAGGCCCTGCCAGCTAAAGCCACACCCCCTCCTGCCAGTAACACTTCTCAAAGCATCCCTGCACCCTCCAGGGGTGGCGGCCCCCAGGCGTTCCAACCCACGGGGACAGCGTGGGGACAAGCATGTGGACCTAGTCCTCAGGGCTCCCCGTCCAGAGGCCGGCAAACCTGGTTCACAGCCCCCGAGTCCTGGGAGCACATGGCCGACACCTTGGCCAGTCCCACGGTGGTCCCGGTGAACTCAACCCCGCTGGAAACAAGAGCAGTGGGCGAAGGTGGACGCCTGGAAACTGCCTCCCTCCCACGTGCCCCCCCGCCGCAGGGCCCCGGGCCCGGCGCCCACGTACGTGATGAGCTGCGCATTGTCGTGCTGGTGCCTTCCCACCAGCCTCTGCGTCCGCCACCGCAGGAAGTTGTCCAGCGTGGTGTCGGGGTTCGAGCTCACCTGAATCTCGTCCCCTCGGCTCCACATCTCCAGGCCCACCAGGACCACACGGAAATTGAGCTCCTGATAAAGCTGGGAACGCGGGGGGGCCCCAGGTCAGGCTCGGGGACAGCGAGGGCGGCAGACGCAGCCCCGCTCCTGCTGGCCCTGTCCCCTCGACCACGGAGATTTCTACCCACCTTGTCCACGTGGTTCACCACCTCCATCACCCGGCTGCGCACCGCTGCTCTGCTCCCTAGCCGTTGGAACTGGAGGACGGCAGGCCCTCAGAGGCACGCGGCCCACCAGCCAGCCCCAGCCCTGCCCCCGCGCTCCGCCTCACTACCTCTGCGCTGTCCGTGACCACATACAGCTCCACATAGCGGGTGTCTCGGGGCAGCAGCCCGTTCTGGGGGCACAAGGCGCTGGTCAGCCGCCCCGGCCACAGTCCTGGCCCGGGCCCAGTTTTCACACCCTGACCCTCTCCCGAGGTCTTGGAGCGGGTACCCGGGCCCCTGCTCAGACTGAAGGTGCCATCCAGGAGGCTCCAGCTCAGGACAAGGACGGTCTCAGTAGCGACTGGCAGAGCCAGGCCCACTGGCCATGGGGACCCCCAGCCAAGCACAGGGGAGTCTGGGGGATGCAGTCCCAGGGGACGGGGGTGATGCTGGGCTCCCCCGCTCACCCGGGGCCTGAAGGCTGCCGAGGTCCGAGGCCCCAGGGCCTGCTCCAAGCTGGTGTCGCTGACCCCACAGGTCCCAAGCTTCTGTTGCAGATGCTCCGCCCGGTATAGCGCGTGCCGCCCCTCTTCGCCAGCCCTGTCCAGGGGCTCGATCACGTGGACGTCTGAGCCAGCCCGGAAAAAGCCCCTGAGGGCAGAGAGAAGCCAGGCGGTTCTGAATGAGTGCACCCCCCACCACGGCAGGGAGGACGGCAGGGGCGGGGGCAGGGCTGCTGCTGCGGACCCAGCCCCATCTGCACTGGGACAGACAGCGGCAGGCCGGGGAGGGGTGTACGAACAGGCTGCAGGGCCCGAGGGGAGCCCCAGAGCCCGGGGAATCTGTGACTTCTAACAGGCCACAGTCCGTGTGTGGGAAGATCACCACCCCAAGCCCCTCTCTTCTCGGCCTCCGACGACTTCTCTGGAGCAAGTGCGGGACAGCTGACACCCCACCCCCCCAGGTCTGCGGCCCGCACCTGAGGCCCAAACAGGTGCTGAGGCTGGCAGCGGAGTGCTGATGTCCTTGAACGTGGCCTTGGTAGAAGCAGTGACCCTGCAGGAGGGGGGAGGCGTGAGGGGCCTGCAGCTCCCCCCCCCCCCCGCCACGGGTTCCGCTGGCCGCTGGCCTCTCCAGGGCTGTCCTGGGCCCTACCTGCCTCTGTCGCTGCTCCACCACCTGGGAGCCATTGGCAGCCCTGTACGTCTCCGTGTAACCCGAGCCCACCAGGTCCCTGGAAAAGAGCCACTGTGGTTCCCAGGGCCCGCCTGCCCCCCACTAAAGCCGCCTCTGGCCTGGCAGAGTGGCCGGGCATGTACTTACCTGTTCTTCCTCAAGTGCAGGGTGAAGTTGTGCCCCTGGGTCCCAAGGACGTAGCTCACGCTCTCCGGGTACAGGTCCTGAACCGGGGGACAGGGAGGGGTCCAGGGTGAGGGGCCCTAACCCAGGGCACACACGCCTCCAACCTTGGTGTGCTGGGGCTGGGCTGGGGTGCAGTCAAGGCCAGGGCACCCTGAAATCTGAAAGCCCCCTCAGAGGACCTTAGGGGTCATTCAGTGTCAGGCTAGTATTAGGAAGCTGGGGCTGGGCAGGTTGGAGCTCTAGACCTCAATTTCCCCATCTGTCCACACACGTAATGACTAGGATCCCCTTTCCCAGAAAGCAGGGGGTTGGGGAGACAGGGCCCTGACCGGCAGCCCTTAGATCCAAGGTAGCAGAGGAGATGGGGGCACATGACCCAGCACCCCAGGAGAGGGTCTCCAGCCTGCCGACCTCTAGAAGGCTTTCTCCAGATACCAAGGTCAGGACAGGCGGTCCTACAGGGATTTCAGGAATGCCTCCAGGCAGCCTTCCTCGGGGAATCCCAGCCCAGCTCCAAATGCCCCTCGAAGGTGCGTCATCACAGTCACCACAAACCTGGCTGGCCACACGCCCCAGATGAGCCATCCCCTCCGGCCTGAAAGGGATCAGACTTATCTTGCCAGTGAGTGAAACTGTGACGTGCCCTGAGCCATCAGGGCTGCTGAAAGGCAGCCCGAGCAGCCCCAGGGGCCCCCACGCAGCAGAAGCCACTCAGCTCGCCCGCCCCACCCGTTGGGGGCAGGCTGAGGCAGGATGCAGGGAGTGGAGGTTGGGTGTGGAGGAAGTGCGGGCAGAGACAGCCCTGCCGGCAGTGGTGGGCACGCTGGGAGCTACAGACAGGACAGGCTCCGGGGAGCCCGTGGGGGCCCCCCAGGCTGGCTTCCCCGCCCAGACTTACCAGGTGGGAGGGCAGAGCTCGACGGGCACGGGGTGCTGGCAGGCGTCGGGGCCACACCACCTCGTACTGCTCCACGTGAGGCAGTGGGGTGCTGGGGGCTGCCACTGTGGGGGAGAAGGGGGTCAGCCGGCCGGTGGTGGGCCTGCACCACCTCCCCTGGGGGGTCACCAGAGAGTGTGAGCACCAGGGATTCGGAGCCCTGGGTGGAACCCATCGGGCTGACCTAGACCTGACCTGACCTCCCGTCCCCTCCCCTCCCCTCCCTCGGGTCTCTGGGCGCACCGGCCTGGGTGGGGGATAGGTCTGCCTGTCCCAGCCCAGATCCAGCAGCTGCCAGGGACCCAATGACAAACAGCACCGGGAGTGGGGTGAGGCCCAGAGAGCGGCCGCCCGGCAAGGTTCTTCAGTCCTAGAGCGTCAATGGATGAGACCCTCATCTGGCAGAGCACCCGCAGAGAGGCTCCGGGCAGAGGCCCCCCAGGCTGGGGTCTGGGCCACCACGGAATTCAGCCCAGAAAGCTCCCCAGAGCGCAGCGGGGTGTGTGTGTGTGTGTGTGTGTGTGTGTGTGTGTGTGTGTCCCAAGTGGCTGGACGACCTCCTCCCACTCTCCTCCCCCAGTGCCCACTCTCCGCTCCAGGTCACACTGCTCCTTGGTCCTCCCTTCCTTGCCAGGCCGGGGGACCTGGGTAGGCGTGGGCAGTCATCCCAAGGCTCCAGGTGGATGGGGAGAGGCGCGGTTCTCCCCAGTGCCCTGTGAGTCCCCAGAGGGACCAGCGCTGGGGAAGCACCCCAGGCGGCTTCTCCCCCAGTTCCCTTTTGAAGTTTCCGTCTGCCACCCTGGGCCTTCCCGGTGAGGGCTCCCCTCGGCGCGACCGACCCGGAGACTGACCCGGAGCTCGGCAGGGTGTGGAAGGCCAGGGGACCCGCTGGCGCCCCGGAGGGCGGCCCCTCCCCGCAGCACTCACCTAGCAGACACAGGGCGAGCAGCGGGAGCCCCAGGCCGCGCATGGCCGGGGCGCGCTCGGGGGGCGTACACTGGGGTCGGGGCCAAGAACAGGGGGCGCGCACGGGGCCCGAGGTCTGGGGTCCGGGGTCCAGGGTCTACCGACGCCGCGCTGGCAGAGGCGGCTCCGCTCGCGGGTAGAGGTCTGGCCCCGCCGCCCCGCCCCGGAGACCAGCCCCCGGCCCGCAGCCTATCGGCCCCTCCGACGCCGGGAGGGGCGGTGCTTGGACACCCGCCGGGGAGGGGCGCCTCGCCCCCGGATTTCCCGCGTCTACCCCTGGGCTCCTGCGGGCTCCTGAGCAGCGCCTGGTGTCCGGCACGAGGAACAAGCTTCCCAAATGCGGATCGAATTAAGGGAGGGGGCGGCGGACAGACTATCTGAGCCCCTCCCTGGAAGGTCGCCCTCTGCTCTGCGCAGGTGAGGAAGCCCAAGGGGGCCTGGCCCAGGGGCCTGCTGGCCGGGCAGTGGCTAGGACATGCTCTGTCGGGGGCGTGGCAGGGGGCTGGGGGCGCAGACTTCCTGCGCAACAGAGAGCTACCCACGCAGCGCCCGGGTGCCTCTTCCTGATCTGGGCAGGGTGGGGAGGTGGGGCCGCCCCCCCTCTGGCCTGGCACCCGGGCTCCTCGGGTGGGTCCCTGTCACCTGCCGACCCAGACCGCCTGCCGCTGAACCATGTGGCTCTGGAGCTGCTTTCTGGACAAGCTCCCTGGGATGGCAGCCTCTGCTCCCACCGCAGTCCCGGGCCAGAGGGCAGAGTCCGACCATTACTTCCTCCAGAGCGAAAGGCGGCAGCTCGTGGGTGTGGATGTGGATGTGGAGGCACCTCAGGCAAAGGCGACAGGCCGTGGAAATGGTCCGAATACACGGGCTCTGTCCCCTGCTCTCACACCACTTCCTGTGACGAAACGAGGTACAGGAGCCCCCACGCCCCGGCGATCGTGATCTCTTTCTTCCTCGCATGTGGCAATTTTTTGAGAACAAAAACTAAAAGGCAAAAACCAAAGCTGCTGTGGGTGCCCACTCTCCACTCCGTGGGCAGCTAGGACCAGCCATATGCAGCTGCTGTCAGCAGCCAGGACCAGGATCCCCTCGCCCCCTGCAGCCCTGAGGTGCATTGGCAAGCCTCCTGCCCAGAGCCCAGGATGGGGACACGCAGTTTCTGGGCCTCAGGGCAGGGCAGGACGCAGGGGCCAGCGGGCTACTCTGCTCGCAGTGCAAGGTCTGCACAATGCTGGGGCTCTGGCTATGAAGGCTCACAGGCCACCCCCGACAGGCTTTAGACTGGAAGAGGAAACAGCCTGTGGCTTGAACGGGAGCCCCCGGCTCCACGGGACCTCCTGTGCAAGGCAGTGGACAGGCTGAGGCTGCCCACACCCCGGCTGCAAGGGGGGCACCCAGGCTGCCTCCAGGAGCCTGCTTCTGGCTCTCATTCCTCCTTGCCCACCAGGACACCCCTCTCCGGAAGCAGGTGCTCGGAGCTGAACTGGGACAGTGACACGTGACCTCTGGCGGTGGGCAAGGCAGGAGTACTGCAGAGCACTGTGGTGGGGGCCCCAGCCGTGGGGCAGGCCGGGGTCAGGTTCCCCATCCCCGCCGCAGGTGTCCTCAGGACTCACCCAGACAGCCAGAGGACCATGCTGCCCCCTAGTGCCAGGAGCCCATCCTAGCACGATGGTGGACTTCTGGGGGTCCGGGCCAGTGTACCAGACCTTGTGTGGGCACCGGGACCCTGTCCCCTGCATGGCACCTGGGTTAATTATCTTCATGTTGCTCAAACACCGTATGTTTTCACTTTGTCTTTATTTGAGAAGAAAAACATTTTAAAAAGTGGCCCCGCTCAACTGAAGACAGCTCACAGAGGGGCACAGTTGTGGAGACCCCCACCCCCACCCAGGTCTGGGCAGCTGCTGCCAGCAGAACCCAGGACCCTGGGACCCGAGGCCAGCACAGCAGGGACAACATTCAAACTTTATGTTTAAACAGAAACAGGTGATTTGGCGATATTCAAGTAAAAGCTTCCAAACTCATTTCTTCAGAGCACCGGAGGCCTCACTGTGCGGGGACAGCGACCCTGGGCGCTGATGCCGGGGGGCCCCGTGGGACGGGCACCTGGGGGGCTGCCTTCTGGCTTCTCTCTGCAGACAGACGCTCGAGGCGCTCCGTGTAGAAGCCATTGAAGTCCAGTCTGCGGGAGGAGAGGGCTGGGCTGCCACGCCGGCTGGGTGCCCTGCAGAGCTGTGCCAGGCCACCCACCCCCCCGAGGGTCGGCTCTGCACCAGGTGCGAGGGACACCCACCCACACAGCCTTCCCGGTTCAAGCAGTACTGACATCAGAACGTACACACACACCCAACACGAGAACCGCACAACAGAAACCCCCCGTTAGAGGTTCAGGCAGAAGCACTTCCAGCAGAGTACCCGTCCTACCCACGCCCGGCCCTGGATGTTGGGGCTGGCGTTGCCTGGCACAGGGGCCCGAGGGGGCCTCAGGCTGTGGGCACCTCGCAGGCCGTGTACTTAGGACATCAGACGCCTGGCAACTTCCCAGGCAGACAACCCGCCCCGGCCCCTGGGAATCAGAGCGGGGCATCTGCAGAGCGAGGCATCCAGGACACCGCCAGGCTCCACAGGCCATGGGAGCCTGCTGGCCCCAGAACCACAGACTGGCCCCCGGCACCTGTCCCCACCGTTCCTGCACTGTCCTCCCCGATGGGCCCCTCCCAGGGTCAACAGGAACGCTCCGTTACAGCTCCTCAGAGTGGCGACAAGACCCACCCAGTCCCAAGAGCCCAAACCTGCTGTAACAAGCACGGCCATGACCCCCACTGTCTGCCCCCAGTGACCTCCTGGCCTGAGCGGCACCGCTGGCCCCGTCCTCGCCCACCTCCGGGCAGCTCTTCTGAAAACGGGGTGATGCCGCTGCCGTGCACGGCCCAGGGCTGGGAGCTGGGGGGAGCCCGGCCAGCACCCTGGGTCCTGGCTCAGGGAGCCAAGTGTTGGGGGAGGCTGACCCAGTCCAGCACAGACGGGGCTGGTGCCGGGGCACTGACGGGGCGGCCCAGCGCATGCTGGTGCACACTCACGCCTGAACACAAACCGCCGCGCACGGCCCTCTCGCTGCAGGCCACCGGCAGCCGCACAGGCCTCTGTGACCGCAGGCGACCCGCAGCGGCACGGAGGCGAGGGGCGAAGCTGCGCCCAAGCAGACCCCGCCTCAGTCGTTCCTTCCCGAGGGGGCCTGAGGCAACGGTGGGGGAGCACAGGTAGCGTGGGCGGAGGCTGGGACCCCTGGCCCGATGCGCACAGGACGGTCCGCGGCGATGCGCGGAGGCCGCCCGCACCCACCTGGAGAGGACACTGGCCATGCTGTGCTCACAGTCGCTGGTGCTGTAGAGGCTCAGGCGGGCCAGAAGGTCAAGCAGGTGCGCTGAGAAGTTCTTGTCGAACTTGTTGATGGTGGCCTCGAAGCTGGAGGTCAGCTGGGGGGCGTCCACGTGCTCAGCCACGTACTGGAAGGCGCAGTCCGACACCATGAGCCCCAGCCCCACCCTGGCGCTATCTCCACCAGCTTGGTTTTCCTCCCCCTCCTTCTTAAAAATAAAAAAGAAAATAGGAGGGATTCGGGCAAGTTTTCAGGTGATAAAAGTTAACGGCGACATAAAACTTCCTGAGGCCGTGGGACACAGAGACTCACTCCTTCGGGCAGCGGGCGCCCTGCCCTGCTCCCACCACATGGAAAACAGCGAGTCCGCGCCCCTCGTGGGTTCGTTGCGCGGCTCCGATTTTCCAGCGGCCGCAGCATCGTCTCCTGGCTCCCTCTCGGCACAAGGGCGTAGGCCGGGAGCACGTGGCTGGACCCCTCTGGAGCTGCGCCTGGCCCTGCGGGCCGCATCCCCAGCATCCCCTCGGGGGCGGCGGACACACCAGGCCCTTCTAGTGAAGGCTGGGCTCCAACTGTGCCGCCAGCAGGGCCCCGCGGAGCAGGCCGTCCGCGGACACCCCAAGCCCTGCTCTGGGGAACTGTGGCCACACCCTCACGCACAGCCGAGCGGACGTTTGGACAAGTCTGGAGATCGGGACCTGATTGGGATGAGCCTACTTTAACCAAAAGGAACCCAGAGCGCGGGCCAGCGCTCCGGACACTGCGCACCTTCCTAGCGAGCTCCTTCCGGGCACGCTCCTCCGCCCGCTCGGCCTCCGTGGGCGGCCCCAGCATCGTGCCGTGCTCCAGCATGAGCCGGCCCAGCTCGCCGTCCAACTTCATGCTCTGCGTGAATCTCTTGGGGTCAGAAGAAACGCGGCAGTTAGTTTCAAGGAACCCGGCCCGAGTCAAGTATCTGCCGCCGCACAGCCGAGGCACCATCCGCAGACCTGGGGCAGCAGACGCCAACTCAGGGAGCCGCGGTGTGCCCACACGGCTTCCGAGGGAGCCCGTCCGGGAGCTGGCAACATGCTTCTGAGGGCTGCGAGCCCCACACAGATCTGGTTCCCAGGCTCCTGGCCCCAGAGGTTGGCTACCATGTCGCATGCTCTCGCCCGAACCCCGGGCTCCAGAGCCCTGGTGAGCCTCGCGTCACCCCTCCGCCTCCCAACACCTACTTTCCGAGGCAGCTACTCGTAACTGAATCAAGTAACTGCAACCGCACGAGAGGACGCCAGGTGCCCCGCACAGGGCTGAGGACGGAGCCGCGGCGGCAGCTGCTGGCCCCGGCCCCCGGCGGGGGAGGCGCGCTCGGGGACCCAGGCCTGCGCGCGGCGGGCGGCGCACCTGCATGCAGCTGGTGAACATGACGCAGACGGACATGAGTCTGGAGAAGACGCGGAGCAGCTCGGGGTTGGTCAGCATGCAGTCCTTCAGACAGCTGTCCAGGAAGCTCGTGTGGTGGCCCAGGACGTCGTCGATGTTGGACGCCTGTGCGGAGAGAGGGCACCCGCCTTTGCTCGCAGCACGACTTTGCGAGGAGACCAGCCCTCCCCGGGCCAGGCTGAGGCTCTGCACGCTTCTGTGTCGTTTCCTTTCCTTACGTGACCCAATGAATTTGGGTGCTCAACGTGCTGCCGGAAGTCCAGGGTTTGGGTTCTTAAGCACAGAAAGAAGGAAACGCTGCTGCTGTCCCTTCACGCTTCTGGGACGTGCCGACAGGCCCGGAGTGTGCAAGGGTGTGGGTGG
This sequence comes from Neogale vison, assembly GCF_020171115.1. Classification (NCBI taxonomy): domain Eukaryota; kingdom Metazoa; phylum Chordata; class Mammalia; order Carnivora; family Mustelidae; genus Neogale; species Neogale vison. Next base: position 240,006,336 of record NC_058092.1, read on the forward strand.
GGCACAGAGCCACCCCAGCCCCCACGCTCCCCGCCCCCCAACACTCGTGGCCGGGCTCATACGCGCGCAGGCCGTGTCCCTAAGGAAACGCCTGTGTGCGAGGGTTCTGCTCTCTTGCCGTCATCAGCCTGGGGCAGGCACAGCGCTCACCCCCCAACATCTGGCCCTCCGTCCCTCCAAGAACCTACTTGGCGCGACCTGGTCGGTGCAGGGCCTGTACAGTGTTGGGGACGTGTTAAGCGCCGACTCACCGATTTCAGGTTTTTCTCCAGGATGTGCCAGGTGGGCTCCATCACCTCAAACATCATGTAGTACTGAATGTTCTGGACGAAGTTGAGCATCCGCTGCCGCAAGGTGAAGGCGCCCGCAAACCTGCGTGGGCACAAGGGTGGTTCCTGCTGCAGCCGCCGCATGCCCCCTGCTCCGTGGCTGGGGCCCCTCCTCCGAGCGCCCACACACAGGCACGCATGGCACCTGCTGTCACCAGCCGGTGACCGACAGCAGAGGGACCGAGCCGGCGTCCACTGTGGGGGCCACGGCCCCGCGCTGCAGTGTGAAACCTATCCCGGGTCAAAAAGCTACCATGTGCTGACAAGCCGCCATTCGAAAGCTATGGGCAGGGCGTCCGGCGAGCCGAGGGACGCACCACTTTGCGGAGTGCGGCGAGTACTGCTTGGCGGCCTTGTTGCTGATCCAGACGTTGCAGAGCTGCCGCTCCACGTGCTTGCAGTAGAACATGTGCCGGAAGAGCATCTGGTAGCGCGTCAGCGCTTTCCTGCAAGACAAGGGGCACAGGATGCTACGCGACACCTGGCGGTCGCCGCTGGCCTTCGACATCCTGATGCTCACGCACACGGTGGCCGAGGCTCCGACACCACGGATGCCGTCCTGTACCCCAGGAGCCGGGCAGCCCACCCTGCACAGCCGCTCCCAGCGGTCTGCTGAGCGGACACAGCCCTGCCGTCCCTGCAAGCCTGGAAGCACCCGAAGGACTCATGCTCACCTATTGATAATCAGCGACAGGGGCCACTTGACGACGTAGTCGAAGGAGAAGGCCTCTAGGCCGCTCAGCGTGAGCTCGGTGGGGTCAGCATGGACCATCGCCTTCTCCTGCTTGGTCTCGATGGCCAGAACCCGCAGCAGCTGAGTGATGAGGTCATGAGGCATCAGATCGATCTTAAGAAAGAAAGAATAAAGCGTCGCCACCCACCTGGGTTAAGCCTCTGCCTTGGGCTCAGGTCATGATCTCAGGGTCCTGGGATCGAGCCTCACTTCAGGCTCTCTGCTCAGAGGGGAGCCTGCTTCCCCCTCTCTGCCTGCCTCTACCCACTTGTGATCTCTGTCAGATAAAAAAATAAAATCTTAAAAAAAAAAAAAAATGCGCCGCGTCCTGTCTGTGCCCCAGCCCGGCTGCCGCGTGAGCTGGAGAAGCAAGTCCAGGACTGGCGCAGCTTCCTCTGGCGCAGACCCCGCATCTGGAAGGCCGGCTTACGAAACAAGTGTCTGCCAGGAAGGCCTCAGCTGCTTCCACCAAAGCCAAATAGGAGAAGTGCAGAGGAATTTGTCAGCCGCCCACTGCTGTAAACGAGGAACTACGCAGCACGTCGTGGCTGACTGAACGTGCTGGTTCAGCTGAAAACCCGCGGGGTTTTGACCTCCCCAACCCCAACGGCAAACAGCCACGGCTGCCTGGAGGGCTCGGCGACGCGGGTGACGAGCACGTGTGTCACGCGCGGTCGCACGGGGTGTGCCTCGCGATAACGCAAGCTACAGAAAGGAGGAAACGTTAGTGAAAAGGAAACGTGTTCACGTCCCTGCACCGCACCGACAGAGACGTCTGCTCGGTTCACCCCGTGCTGCCTAAGGGGGAGCTGCGGTAGCCCCGGCAGGAGTCGGGTCCCCCCAGGGTTTGACGTCGGCGGTCCTGCCCAGGCGGCTGCTCCACCTCTCTGGACACAGGAACGCGGGTCTGAGGGTGCGGCCGCGGCCCCGGCCCACCTTGAGGTCATCCTTGAAGGGGTCCGTGTTGGCCGTGCTCATGCGTAGGGCCAGCTCCAGGAGCGCCTCCAGACGGGTGGGCGTGATGTCGTCCACCGGCTTCTTGAGCTCGTCCTCCGTGAGGTCCATGAAGTGCACAAAGAAGTCCCCCTGGTCCATCAGGAAGTAGCGCTTGATGGACCTGAAGAGCAGGTGGGGCCCGGAGGTCATGCGGAGCGGCCCAGACTCGGGAAAACCGACAGGCGGCTGACAAGGAAGAGCTGCATGTGGACACACGGCTCCCACCGCCACCCGCGGTTTGGACGATGTGGTGGGCACGGGGGGGCTTGGGCCGCACAGCCCAGGGAGGGTGAGCCGAGCCCCGCAGCACTCCCCACGGAGAAGCACACAGACCGTACTAACTGGCCCAACCCTGCTCAGCTTCTTGGATCAGACAAGATCAGGTGCGTTCAGGGGGCTAAGGCCACAGACCAGAGAAGTACATCAGAAAGGGGAGACCAGTGGTCCGCTTCTGAAGAGCAGAAATGAACAGCACTTAGGCAAGGGTGAAGGACCTCTGTGTCCAATGACAGCAAGAAACACTGCCCAGGAGGGGCTGGTGGCCCTGCATGGGGGCAAGGCTGGCAAGCTGGACCACCTCTGACAAGGTAACACTGGCAGACACGGCCCCCCTGAGCCTCTTGGGAAGCAGGAACAAGGCGGCAGGGTCACAAATGTGCAAGGTTCTTAGGCTGGAGACAACCTGGCAGCATGTTCGTGTTTCTAGTGAGAAACGGGGACGCTAAGAGTGTCTGGCCTCAGTCAGACACCGGGAGGGCTCCATGAGCTGAGCGAGAAGCTGACCTCAGGTGCGCCACGAGCTCCTTCTCCTCCATCAGGAAGGCCAGCAGGACCTTGCTGGCGTAGTTAAAAGCCTTCTCGATTTGCTCAACATACGCTCGCTCCTTCAAAGTGTAGATGATCTCCTTGGCCACTGGGCAGGTGACATCATGGCCACACTCTCTGACTACGTTCAGGTATTTTCCTGAAAAGACAAGGAGAAAACAGATAAAACATTTCACTACATACAGACACTAAACCACAGGCCTGAACCTCGGATACTGTGACCCCAATACTAGCTGGGGCCTGGAAAAATGGTTCTAGAGCCCTTTACAGAACGCAGGGAAACACAACTGATGTCCATGAAGGACAGAAGCGCTAAGTGCCGTAACGGGCCGGGCTCTCTCTCAGCCAGAGTTTTCTGACAAAGAGCACAGAAATAATTCCAAGAAGCTTTCGGAGAGTGAGATTCTCGGTCGCCTTCCAACAGCTTCCTTGACCGCCAAGTCCCTGGCTTAAGCCTGTCTAGTACCTCAGCCCTTCTGTGCTTCTAACTCCGGTTCCCAGCCCATGTGATGGTGACTGGAACACCGCTGGGCCACTGAGGCCCATGTCCTTGACCGCTTTTCCTGTGGTGGTGTGTGAGAGTGACCCACAAGGACACGGACCCGCTGCTGGCCCTGAGCTCCAACAACCCTTGCGACCTCGAGACCCAGGAGGCCCTTCCGAGCAGCTGAGTTTGCCCCCGCGAGGTGACTCCGGGCGGCCCCCGGACAGCTGGGGAGGGGGACCGCGTGCCGGGGACCCAACCCTGTGACCAGAGGCTGGAGGTCTGGTCCCGCCCCCTGGTGCCGGGGACAGGGAGGGGCCAAAGATTCCCTCACTCACGCCTGCGTCGCGGGACCTCCCTAAAGCCCACACGGAGCGGCGAGGCGCGTCCGGGGGGTGACACATCCACACGCGGCGGTGCCCCCGGAGCCAGGCGTGCAGGAGCGCCCGCGCTCGGCACCAGACCCCGACCCGCGGACCTCTTCACCCGGCTGCTCACTCGCGTCCTTGCTAACAACGCGGGGATCCAGAAAACACGGTGTTTCGCTGAGTTCCGTGAGCCGCCCTAGCAAATCGTCAGCCTGCACAGGGGCGTCACGGGACCCTCCAGCGCAGCCACCTCGGGTGGCCGTGCACGTGGCCTAGGGCCCCGGCACCGTCGACGCGGGGGCCGCCTTGAGAGCCTGAGCTCCGAGGCCGAGGAGCCCACACCCACCAACCCTGGGTGGTCCGTGCCGGGACCGGGTGAATTCACGGGACACCCAGCGGGTGTCCACAGGCAGCAGGAGAGCTGGACGTCGGTGTGGAAAAGCCGCGTGGCTGGGGCCGGCTGGGAACAGGAAAGACGTTTTCCTGTCAATGGTAACAGAGTTCTAGAAACAAGGTAGTGGAGAAAAGTCATCTGTGAGACAACCTCCCAGGGCCAGAGAACGAAACAACGGCGCCCAGAGCCACAGGGGTTGGACAGGACAACGGCGAGGTGCAGGAAGGCCCTGCGGAGGCTGTTCCAGCCCTGAGCACAGCGGGGCACCCGTCCTGCAGCCGGAGGCACGATGACAGAGCCACAGGACAGAAGGCCAGGGTGCACCGGGCTGGGGCACGGGACCCACCTGTGCTGAGCACCTTGCCGGCCATCTTCTGCAGGAAGGAGGGGATCTGCCGCTGCACCACGGTGTACCTCTGGTCCCAGTACTTGTCGTTGTAGTCCTCCTGGATCTTCTCCTTCCGCAGCTCGTGCTCCTCCACCATGAACTCGCTGCCGAGCACAGGACGCTCTCAGGGGGCAAGCCGAGCGCGACAGCCCCGCAGGCTCGGGAGGTCCCACGCCCCCGAGCGGGGTCACCCGCCGGTGCCCAGCCGCGTGCCGGCTCCGAGGCTCTGAGGAATTCAGGACCCCAGGGCTGCAGGCTGACCTCTCTGTGGTTCCCGCCGTCAGGAAACGCCGCACTTCCCTCCCGTGCGAAACCAGGCGAGCCGGTCGCGACAGCAGGGGTGCGACCCCTTCATGCCTGTTTCAGACTTTACTGAGCACGGCACGGTTTTAAACACGTTCCCTGGGACACCTGGGTGGCTCGGTTGGTTAAGCAGCTGCCTTCGGCTCAGGTCATGATCCCAGCGTCCTGGGATCGAGTCCCACATCGGGCTCCTTGCTCGGTGGGAGCCTGCTTCTCCCTCTGCCTCTGCTGCCACTCTGTCTGCCTGTGCTCGCTCTCCCCCCCCCCCCGACAAATAAATAAAATCTTAGGAAAAAAACATAACAAAACACGTTCCCTGTCAGGCCCTCCCCTCAGATGGTTACTGGAACCAGCAGCAGAAAACCACTACTTCTAGCCCTGACTCTGAAAGTACTTGAGCAGTACTCAGCGCGACCGAGTTGTCCACGAGCCGCCTGGCTCCGTGAATGTACTGAAGCCCCCAGGCTGGGAAGGAGCCCAGGGACAGAAGCCCACGGCAGGAGGCCAGGAGCGCCCCTCGGCGTGCTGAAGGCTCTCTGGGCTGCACGTGGCCGCTGTACCCGACTCCTTCAGGCTCCACGAGCCCTACCTGTACGGGTCATCGATTATCCCTCTATAGATCCACTTTTCCAGAATCTCAAAGTACGGCACACTGGCAGCCTTGGTGAGGTACAGGCACAGCTCCTGTGCCTGGCTGTCGCCCGTGTAGTTGAAGCTCCGGTCGTGGAGAAGGCTCAGGGTGGACCCCCCGACACACTCGCCTTTATCCACCGAGGTGGCTGCCAGGGAGGGAGGCAGCAGTCAGCGGAGAAGGGCTGCCCACGGCTGCCCCAGCTAGGTGACAACAGACCAGACCAGGACCTCCTTCTAGGGACAGATGATCCTTCTGTGGGAGACACTCAAACCGTAAGCTCGAAATCACTAATGAGCATTTATCAGGAAGTGCTTCCAGAGTTTTCCTGCCACAAACTAAAACAGGAAGCAATACAGGCTTTGGCCTCACACCCTGGTGTCCTTGGTGAAAAAAGGGATGCCTCGAGCCTGGGCTGGGGGTTTCACCTTCACACGCCACGACCCGCTCCACCACGGAATGTGCCCGCCCGTGCCCGCTGCCCGCCCGCTGCCCCAAGTCCCTCCCAGGGACTGTCCGGTGCGGCGAGATGGGGGCAGGCGCGTACCCAGGGAGGCCAGGATGTCGACGGTGCGCATGGCTGGCTGGATGTAGAACCAGAGCTTCTGGAGGGACAGGAGGCCCTGCCTCTGCAGCTGCTCCAGCTGCGTGACCAGGATCAGGTACTCCTTTACTAGGGTTCTCATGGCGGCCGCCAAGGCGTGGTTCACCTGCCCATACTCGAAGGAAGACTTTTCTTCAATGAACCTAGGAGGAAAGAGCACCCGGGACCCATGAGCAGGGGAGGCTAGTTTTCCGATTAGGTCAGGTGTTCTGAGCCCCCTCCGCTCTCAAGCGCGTAGAGACCCCCGCACTCGTCCCCAGGCCCTTCGGAACCGTCCCAGGTTCCAGTCACAAGACGAGGACGCTTTCTAGAAGAGGATCCCAGTGACCCTCACGAACACAAAGTGTGCGCCACAGGGGAAGGGCGCTCGGGAAGGCCTGCGTCCAGCCTCTGGGCCCGCCGGGCGCCTACCTGGTCACTGTGGAGTAACTGGCAGCCACCGGGAGGACCCTGTTCACCAGCTCCCTGATGGACAAGTCGAGGTTGGGGTCCACGAGGAAGGTGCGGCTCTGCCTCCCGGTGAGGGGCTGGGCAGTGATGTACCTGCCGTCCACACCCACCAGCACATACAGCAGGTCCTCCACCACGGCCGACTCCTGCGAGGCCAGGGGCAGCGTGCCTGCGGGCCGCAAACACCAGCTGGGCCACGGCCTCACTTCCAGGGCCCCTCACTCCCACTGGCCTTTCTCCTGACCTCACCTACTCCGGTACCTTCTGCTGGTTTCCCTGTGATTCCCTCAAACATTCATGGCCACGAGAATCCGGCTGTTCACTGGGATCTGACTCATCCCAGGGAGGCACAAAGGCCGGGATTCGGAAAGCACCAGGAGCCCAGGACGGGGGGGGGGGGGGGGGGGGGCTGGGCAATGTGCCACCAGGCACACTGCACCAGGCAGATAAAACCCTCCGGACACAAGTAAAAGCTCGACATTTAAGAGAATAAAGTTAAGGATTTAAGAAGCATTTCTGACGTAAGCTGTTCTTACAACACCTGTTACAACTTAACAGGTCTGGGTTGCCACGGGGTAAGACTGTCTTCAAAGACTTTCAAGCAGTGACAATTTCCAGCACACGTGCGCTGTACGAGGCGGCTTCCTTACCACCACCTAACTGAGGACGGTCCTAGGCCATCAGCCAAGGCCGCCGGCCAAAGGCCTCCTGGCCCCAGCAGCTCCCTGCCCCTCTCGGTTCACAGCCCCAGGACAACACTCGCCGTCCTCCAGAGCACCTGCTGGGACAGACCGCCACGCGTGGGGAGCCAGAGGAGGCAGTGACAGAAGGGTGTCTCTGCGCCCTTGCCTTGCAGCCCAGCCTTGCGCGGCTGGCCCAGTCAGCCCCACGGCATCCCAGAACCCAGGCCTGGTGGCTCTGGACGGCACTGCCCCCCCACCCCCGTCAGTTCACAAAAGCTCCGCTGGCGTCACACACCCTCACCCCAGCCTGCTGACGGCAGGACACAGGCTCTGAGCCCAGCAGCCACCTGTCCGTGCGTGGCACGGGTCGCGTGAACTCCAAGCCCTGTTTCCTCTTCCCGACGCTGGCGGCTGTCGGGACAAGCTCGCCACGGCTCCGAATGAAGCGGTGAGGTACAGCTTCCTGTCCCTCAAGCGCGGGGCGCCGTCTAGGAATCGCCCCCGCTGGCTTGAAATCGGAGCATCGCCGCAGTTAGAGCCCCAGTGGGTGCTCTCAGTGGGGGGTGAGGGGTACAGCACCAGGTCAGCTGGCCTTGGGGTAGGGCGCCTGGCCTTGGAGGCAGACGCCACCATGCCCCTCCAGCACCCCGCCCGCACGTGAAAAAGGAGCAGGTCACAGGCCGAGGAAAGGAACAGGTACGGGCGGCACAGCCGGCCTGGAGGCTGAGCTCCGAAGGGGCGCGGGGGGAGCGAGCCAGGGTGAGGGACACTGCACGGCGAGGCGTGGCCGGGAGGCCCGTCCGCCAGCGCTAGGGGAGTCACAAGACAGGTCCTGCGGGACACAGGCCGGAGGCTCGAAGCCGCGAGCTCTGCGAGGCCCCACGCCGCCGGCTACCTGGGCCACGTGAGAGGGAGCCAGACACCCACTGCTCAGCCACACCGGCTGCACCGCGTCCCGCAGGAGCTACATCCAGCAGACGGCCCCGCACTAGGCAGGGCAGATCCAGACCTTCCTTTACCACAGGGAGCTCTGGAGAGGTGCTGAGCCCCAAGCCAGTGAGAGCAGAAGGACCGTGTCTGGGCAAGAGCGGCAGAGGGAGGTGGGGGACTGGGACCAGGTCGGTGCAGGGGGGAAGCAAACACAGGTGCCGCCCCCAGCTCTGGGCCCTGGGGAACTGTGACACCAGTCACCACGTGAAAGTGGAGACATTAGCGGGAAGGTCGTGAGCCCCACTGCAGGCACACACGACAGACAGATGCCTGTGGGAGACCAAAGTTCAGGGAGACGTCCTGAGGGTAGAGATCTGGGAGTACCACGGAGGCAATAAACCAACGAGGTCACCCCGCAAAGGGAAATTAGCGAGGAAGACCTGAGAGCAAGCCCCAAGGAGGCACTTGGCAGGTAGGGCGGGGGGAGCAGGAGAGAAAGGGACACGCCGAGGCAGCGAGGACCTAAGAGCCTGGCGCTACCAAGGACGAGAACTCGGGAAGGACGGCGTGCCACGCTGCTCAAGGGCGCCCGGGTATTGGAAACGCGCATCACATACCTATAGGCACAGCCGCGTCTGTGCTTACGCCTGAGCCAGTCAGGAAATCCCCAACCAGCGTGGGTCTCTCGTATACCCATGGCGGAAAGACCGGGAGGCGCTGGCCCGAATTTTTTTTGTTCTGCTTATCTCGAAGCAGCTTTCTTGTAAGTTCCAGAGACTGGTGAGGATATTTCCAAAAAGAAAAAGAGACACGCTTTCAGTACCAACCCTTAAAACAGACATCTCGGGCGTGGGAGAAGTCAATCCTCAGCACAGACGTGCAGAAACGAGTACCTCCAGCCCATCACAGTGCAAAGCGCGGGCTGTAAGACAGGGACCCCACCCCTCCTCAGGCTCTCAGTCTGCAAGATCCCCAGGGACACCAGGAGCACCCTTCCTGGGCACACCTACACATAGATTCAGTGGCTTTTTCCTGGTGACACAAAGTCTAGACATGACCTGATAGGTGGAGACAAGGCCCCAGGTACAGCCAACTGGAGAAGGGGGCCCCCACCTCAGGGCCAGGGGGAGAGGCCAGCACCTGCAGCACATGCCCAGAGCAGTGGTCCTCCTGTGGGACGGGCCACCGGAGGCTGACCAGGGCAGTTCTAGGGACCCAGATTTCAGGAGTTCCAGGTCCAGGGTGGCCAGAGAGAGGGTGGGTGCAAACTACTTGCTCATCTGTCATACAGGGCAGCAGAGTGAGGACACCTGGGGTGCTGACGTAAGACACTCCCAACCAGCAAGGCCGTCGTGCCTGTCAGAGCCACTGAACTGGACAAGCGGAGCCCCTGCTCAGACCCTCATGGTCGTACAGCAAGGCGCTGGGGCAGGACATGAAATCGAGAGCAGGAGGAGGCAGCTTTTAAGTACGAGAGACAGAAAATGGCGTAAAGAAAATGACCTATAAAGTACAATCTTAGAAAAACAAACTGTCAAAAACGAATTGAAGGAAAGGAAGAATCACAATGAACGGAGGCTGAGAGCCGCCCGAGGGTCCCCAGCAGGCAAGCCCAACAGCCTGGTGGGTCAGAACCTTCCTGCACTGTCGTCTAGTCCTGTGGTTCAGGACTGTCCCCCACAAGGGCGGCGGGCGCTCCGTACCTGCTGCGGTGTGGAGCCCGCGGCCACAGTGCCAAGCTGCTTCCTCAGCTCCTCCAGCTCCTGCGCGGAGAGCCTGCAGGCCGCGGCCGGGGCGCTCAAGCTGGCGGCGCCGCCTGCAGCACTGGCAACGAGCTCCGCGCGCTCCCTCGCGTTCTGCTGTAGATACTGCAGCGTCTGGAAACACACAAGACGGCGCATCGCACGGGCCACCCTGGCTCCCTTCCTTCCCGACTCCCCGTGGAGGGACGGCAGGACCCCCGGGAGCCCCGGAGCTGCAGTCCCGTCTCTCAGCATCTGCTGCTGCGGGGTGCCACAGCTCCGACGCAGGAGAGGAGAACCCAAGGCCGCTCGACAGCCAGTTCCCAAACTCCACTCCCAAGGGCATGGTCCTTTCACTACACTCTGCCAGTCTCCCAGGCCGCGGCGAGACCGCGTCCCTTTGTCCATCCCCAGCGCGGACTGTCAAATGGGCCTAGCCACACCCTGCACCCCTGAACAGGCCCTAGGGCCTGCAGAGGGAGAGGGCCGATCCCCTGCCTGGACGCTTGGGGGTGCAGTGGCTCCGCCGGCCTCGACACTAAGGGCTTTTCTTAGCGTCAAGCAGCACACGCCCGACGCACGACACACGAAAACACATCGGATGAAAAATAAAGGCCCCCATGCTGGGAGGTAACGGCTGTACTACTCCTCAAGTTTATTGCCAGCGTGAGTCACTGTCCCTTCTGAAGCGCCACAGACACGTTCCTACGTCACGTCGAAGGGCACAAGGCAGGGAAAGAAGCTACATGAGGGCAGAAATGTGCGGTCCGAGGTGTTGTGTCGACGGAGCAAATCTCGTGAGTGTCCATCGGAGCAACCCCACCAGACGAGCTGCGTCAGAAACCCGGACCAGTCGCCTTGCCCGACACCCCCCACGCGAGCCCACACAGCCGTTACCTCTCTGTCTTCCGTGAGTTTTGACAACAGGTACACCAGTGGGTCGAGGTTCCTCGTGTTTTTAGATTTCAATTCATCATACTTTTTTAGAAAATCTTCTGGAGTACGAGAAAATTCTGCTATTTTAACCTCAAAAGCATAAACACGAGAGATTCAGTGACAATAGCAAACAACTTTTAAAAATCTTCCCTTGGGGCGCCTGTGGGTTCAGTGGGTTAAGCCTCTGCCTTCGGCTCAGGTCATGATCTCAGGGTTCTGGGATTGAGCCCCACATCGGGCTCTCTGCTCAGCGGGGAGCCTGCTTCCCCCCTCTCTCTGCCTGCCTGTCAAATAAATACATAAAATCTTTAAAAAAAAAAACTTCCAGAAAATTAAATACAAAAACTGAAACAGTGCAACTAGGTAGGCTAAATGATCCCATTCCTCTGAAATAAGACTTAAACCCAACAGGTGCTGTTAGCCCTACAGTCCTCTGCAGCTCCCCTCCTGCTTCCTCAGCCTGAGATCAGGAAACAGCCACTTGGATTTTTTTTTTTACCATTTTATGCTTCATACGTTCAGTGCTCTTCCCTCTGGAATTAGGCACGGGCTCTGGGTTATGTTTGCTCACTGATTTATGGCGTTCCCTTTGTAATAAATTACATTCACTTCTGTGTTCCCAACACTGCCTGCTCAGTAAATTTTCCTAATGATCCTGGTGCCATTATTAGCCTATTTAAATAACTGAAGCTTCATAGAGTGTTTCTAAAAATAAATTTAAAAATTCTCTTTACTGAAAATCCGTAATTCTCAATTATACATTATTTGAATAAAGATAGAAAAATCTGCTTTAAAGGGATTTCAATACAGTTGAGAGCTTCTTCTTCTTTTCAAGTTTTTAATTTTTTAAAGTAATTTCTACACCCACTGTGGGACTCGTGACCCCGAGATCCAGCTGCTCCACAAACTGAGCCGCCAGGCGCCACCTTTCCGAAGCTCCTTCTGAGCCTCCTTCCTCATGGGTCCCAGAACCTGGGTTCTGAGGTCAGGCTGACGTCCCAGCACTCTCCCCGAGCCCCCGTTTACTCATCTGTACAACAGAGTAGGGGACAAGAGCTTGTACGAGGAATCCTCGAAGCACTGAGCTGAGCAGAGGACGAGGTCCGAGAAAAGCCTTCCACGAGTGCGGTCGGCCGTCGACTCTGGGGGTGCCATGGCTGCTCCGTCAGGGAACTTGGGAACTCTGCGCACAAGTTCCACCAGGACGGGGCCCAGCTTGCCCGGTGCCCAGCGCAGCACCAGGGACGGAACCCACCTTGGCACTGTGTGCAGACACAGTGGTTGTGACGTAGGGTGTCCTGTTCTTCTGTAGCAGGTCGATATAGACCTCAGCCCCGTCCCCTCCATGGACACGCAGCAAGCTGAGCAGCTCATTGACGTCGTGGTGAATCCGAAATTCACTCATAGTTCTGGCTCTGAAACATCACAACAGGTTCTCCTAAAAGTGAGAGGAAAGCTGTTTATAAAAACAAAACTGTGCTAACAAGTCTGGTGAGGACGAGGAGGCCCCAGTTCAACACTGAGCATCTAGCAGAGGCGACTGGGCACACACGCCACGTGTGCGAACTAACTAGTGGGCACTGATTTGCAGCTCCACACCGAGAGTGTGAAGCTCTAGTCTGGTGGCACAGACACTGAGCACTGGCCAGAGCCAGGCTGTCTCTAAACATAAGAGCAGAAGAGTTAGGCACGAACACGCACACTTACGACTCCGGTCATGGTAACCACAGCCACCAACATGAGGCACACCAGGGCACGGGTTGTGGAATCCCAGCCAGTCTGAACCCTGCTTTGGCCAGCTCTGAGCTATGGGGCCGCAGGCAAAGAACTTGGCCTCTCTGGGCTTCTGACAAGGGGTGACTATTACTCCTACCCAGAGAGCTGCTGTGTGCCCTGGGCTTCAACACAATCACCCTTATAAAGCACCAAAGAGCCCACACCCAGTAAGTTCCAGTGGCGTCGTCACTGGAGAAGCAAGAACAAACATGCTTTTATTATGAAGGGCTGACCACCTGGAAATGTCGTTCCTGGAGAATGGCTGGTTTTACAAAAGGAACCCTGGATCCGAGTTTGGGAACTGACAGCATCCCGAACCACCAGGTACCTTAGCAATCACAGAGGACCTCCAACGAGGCAGTGCAACGTACAAGCAAGACAGCAAAGAGGACACGCAACTTCCCCGAGGCCTCTCCGAATCTAAGGGCATCGGGTTCCATCCAACCGCTACAAGGGGCGCTCAGCAACGGGGGTTGTCCCGCACTGGCTGGCCTGAAGACCCCTCATCACGCCAGATGGCAAGCACACCGAGCTTCCCACCAAAAAGAAACACCTGTCCGGCAGGTACAAGCAGGGGGAGAGAGCCCTTCAGAAGAATGACCACCCGAAGGAACGATCTGCAGGAAACCTTGTTTTTGTGGTAAAAATACAAGCACAGATATGCCCTCGTCACAAAGATCGTAAGGAAGCCAGGTCTCCGTGGGGATGTGGACGGCTCTGGCACCAACTGTGGCTTCCGACTGCGTCCAGGACCTCCCAGGAGGACGGCGGGAAGTGCGTAAGGGACACTTCTGGTTATCACAGTGACCAGAAGGGTGCTCTGGGTATTTAGTGGGCAGGAGGCCAGAGAACCGCACCATCAAGAGAAGCATCCCACCGCAAACGTCAACGGCGCCCACTGAGAACAGCTCAGGAGCATCTGGTCACCACGGCCCACTCCGTCTTTCTGACGCTCCCGAACTCCTCTGCTGGCCGCCAAACAGGCGTGGGGGAGGGGTGGAACGCCCTCCCCACTATGAGCCAGCAGCCGGGTGCAGGAGGGGCCGGCGGCCTGGGGGCCTGCCTCCCGGGAGTGAGTGAGGCAGAGAGAAGTGGCAGCGGGTCTTTGCTGAGGGCTCAAAGCCAACTGCACAAAAGGGCCTGGAAAGCGTTGTACCATTTGTGAGAAAAAGTCAAGACGTTCAATGCCTTTTCCTGAGATGAGCAACGGTCCGTCCAGAGCTCTTCCCGGCCGCGAAGGGGCCGACGGGGCGCACAGGCACAAGCCTTTCCGTCCAGAACGAAGCGAGGTCACTGCACCCTCCGAATTACACTTCAGACCTATGTGCTCACGGGCTGAAGACGCAGAACCCGTCTCCCGGCCCACCGCCAGCACGTGTGCGCCCCTCTCCACGCGGGACCATCTGGGTGGGCAGTGGGGTCGGCCTCGGAGCCGCCCGCCCGCCGCCCAGGGCCCCCAGCACCCGGCGCCCCCGAGCCCCCCACCACTCTAGTGGGGAACGTCTCACAGCCGGACGGGCGTCTCCCCAGCCAGGCAGAGGCTCCAGGGGGCCGCGCCCGCCTCTACGTCCCCCCGGGGACACCGCGCACGGCGCACAGCCCCGCACGTCTCGGGCGCGGGCGGGACGCAGGACGCCAGAAAGGCAGGCGGACAGACCGGGCCCGGCCGGCCAAGCGAGGGCCACCGGGCCGAGGGAGCGGAGCGGCCTTCTTCCAACAAGAAGCGCCACAAGGGAGCGCGGGCCGCCACGACCGCGCGGGCTCGGGTCCGGTGCGCGGCTCGGGAGCGGAACGACCTAGGGGCCGCCCCAACCTGGCCCGCGGGAGGTGGACGCGCTGCGCGCAGGGAGGCTGGGAGGGACAGTGCGGGCGTCCCCGGGCGGCGGTCCGCGGGTGCGGGGCCGGGAAGGGAAGCCCGAGGTCCCGCGCGCGGACGCTCCGGTCGGCCGGACGGCGCGGCGGCCAGGGCGGCGCCAGCGCGCGGGCGTGCGGGTCTGACAGCGCGCGGTCCAGGGGCGAGCCGCTGCGCATGCCGGGCGGGCGCGCACGGAACGAGGGCCGAGCCCGCCCCGCCGCCCCCCAGGCTCAGGCGCCGCCACCCCCGGCCGGACTCACCGCGGGTACCGCGCGTCCCGACCCAGCCCGTCGAAGCCCCGCAGCCCGCGGCGGCAGCGGAAATGGCCTCACGTCACTTCCGGCCCCGCCCCGCCCGGCTCGCGGACGGTGGCCGACAGGCTGCGCGGCCGCCGGCGCGCAGAACGATGCAGCTGCCGCCCGCGCTGCGCTCCCGTCTGCTGGGGGCACCCGGGGCGGCTAAGCCGCTGCCTGTGGAGCGGGACCCCGCGGCCGGGGCCCCGCCCTTCCACTTCGCGGCGCGGCGGGTGCGCTTCCCGCGGGACCACGAGTTCTTCGAGGTATGTGAGCGAAGGGGAGAGAAGGCAGTTGTCGGCGGGGACGGGGCCTGCGGGAGGGGCGGGGCCTGCGGGAGGGGCGGGGCCTGCAGTCGGGACGGAGCTGGAGGGGCGGGACCAACGAGCGGGGGCGGAGCCTAGGTCGGGACGGAGCTGGAGGGGCGGGACCAACGGGCGGGGGCGGAGCCTACGGTCGGGGAGGAGCTGGAGGGGCGTGACCAACGGGCGGGGGCGGGGCCTACGGTCGGGGAGGAGCTGGAGAGGTGGGCCTGCGAGGCGGGACCGATAGGGGGGCCCGTGCAGCCGCGCCCGGCCCCGGCCACCACACGTGTGTCCAGCAGGACGGGGATGTGCAGCGACACCTCTACCTCCAGGACGTGCTCACGCAGGTGACAGAGTCGCCCGAGAGGCCCAGGTGAGCGGCCCTGGGCCCAGTACCGCCCCCCGCCCCAGGCCCCGCCCGCCCTTCCCGGGTGCCCTGGTACCCCGCCCTCTGCCCTGTGGTCGGGCCTGGCAGCCTCACAGCTGGTCTGCGAATGCTAGGGTTTGGGATCGGGGAAGAACCCTCAAAGCTTTGTCAGGCTCCGTGGAGGGCGGGTGTGGCCCGGCAGCCGGAGGCCCTGAGCCAGGAGCAGAGCGGCCGTCCAGCGGGGGCTTCCTTCGCCAGGGTGCCCGAGTTCACCTGCCAGGCGGCGGGGTGCTGCCAGGTGTTCGACTCGCTGGAGAACTACGAGCACCACTACCACACCCTGCACAGAAACGTCTGCTCCTTCTGCGGACGGGCCTTCCCGTCCGTCCACCTGCTGGACGTCCACATTCTGGAGTGGCACGACTCGCTGTTCCAGATCCTGTCGGAACGGCAGGACATGGTGGGTGCCGCGTCCGCGTCCGCTGGCCCGAGTGCCGGCAGCTGGGGCGGGGGGGGGGCGGGGGCTGCCGCCGGGCCGTCTGCCTCGGTCCCAGTGCCCGGGGGTCAGGGGCGAGGCGAGGGCCACCGTGGGGACGGCGAGGGTCAGGGGCGAGGCGAGGGCTACCGTGGGGACGGCGAGGGGCCGGGCGGGGGTGACGGCGCCTGTGTTTCAGTACCAGTGCCTGGTGGAGGGCTGCGCGGAGAGGTTCCGGAGCGGCGGGGACCGGAAGGAGCACCTGGTGCGGCGGCACCTGTACCCGGCGGACTTCCGGTTCGACAAGCCGAAGCGGAGCGGAGGGTGCGCGAGGCGGGCGCGGCGGGCCGGGAGTTGGCGTGGAGACGGCGCGGGCGCGGGCGCGCTGCCCTGCCCTGGGGGTCTGGAGGGCTTCCGCGCGCGGGAAGGGTTTGCTGCCTGCTGGGCGGGACTGGGGTCTCCCGCTCCGGCCGTACCCCCCTCCCGGCAGCAGCCCCGGCCCCCGGGAGCGCGTCCCAGGCCGCGAGGCCCCGCACGCCCACCCTGACTTTCTTGGTCTGGCGGTGACTTGACCGCGGAGCTCTCTGGGCCTCGCGCCGGCGCTCGCGGGGATGCGGTCCGCGTTGCTCCGCTGCCTCTTTCCCCAGCCGCCCGGACGGGGCAGCTTGAGGTCTTCTCCGACCAGTGTCTCTCGGCAGGACTTGGCTCCTTAAAGTTAGGGCCTTGCGGGAGGGCGGGGCGCCACGGAGGAGCCTCGGAGGTGCGCTTGCTCCCCTTTGGGAGGGATCGCGTCCGGAGGGCCCCGCAGCGCTGTGTCGGGTAGGGTCCGGGAGGAGGGTCCGGGAGGAGCGCTCCGAGCCCCGGAGTGGAGGTCAGTGGCTTCCTCCCGCGAGGGCGTGAGACGACCGTCCCTGGAGCGCAGGCACCGTGGGGCCCGGGGCTCCTGTCGGGAGAGTAAGTGCAGCCGCCTGAGCTCGTGGACGTGGAGCCGTCGCGTGCCCGCTGGCGGCTGGTGTCGCCGTCCTCGCCGGTCTCCGCGGTGGAGTCGCGCCGCCCCACTAGCTGGAAACTGTGTCTGCGGGAAAAGGAGCACTTTGGTGGCGAGGGGCCCGTGAGGGAAGACGAGGCGACAGGGGCCGCCCCTCACGTCGCTGTCTCCACAGCCCAGCCACGCCTGGGGCCGCCGTGCAGGACTCCGCGGAAGCTCCGGGGGAGGCCGAGGAGCAGTCCGGAGGGGACGCCATGGAAGTCTGCTCCGATCGCGCAGCCCCCTGCCCGGAACCTGTGGGCCAGCGGCGGGCGTCCAGCCACAGGTCAGCGCCTGGCGTCTCTCCGCAGCAAGCTCCGCGCCTGTGTTTTATGACGGTGGTGCTGGGCCTGGGCAGGGTTCGCACTGGGGAGCGGACGCTGGGCCGGCGCTGCAGCTGCGGGCCTGGCGATGTGCTTCCTTGAACGTCCCCGCTTCTCGCTTCTCGTGCTTGCTCTGGGTCAGGTCAGGTCAGGAAGGCAGGGTGCCGCCTCCGCTTCGTATGGTGGCCTGCCCTGGGACGGAACGAACACCAGCGTAGTTGCTTAAGTTACGATCTACACGTCTGTCTTTCTCAGAGTAATTATGCTCTTATGGGCTTAAACTCGATTCCAAGTCTCATTTTGGGGAAAATGCTAGAAGGAAAGAGCCAGCAAACACAAACGGGCAGGAAGATGGGCTCGTGTCCCTCTGCCGCCCTCCCGCAGCCACCCCGACTTGGGCCTGCAGGTGGGTCCTGGAGGCCCCTGGCGGTCAGGATTTCTTCCAGATGGTGGGTCGCGAAAAGCCTGGGCCTGAAAACTTGGCAGCAGGGGCCCTCTTGGCCAGGTGTCCCAGGCAGGCATCCTGCTGGCTGGGAGGGTGTCCCTCAGGAAGCAGGTTCATGGCAGCTGGCCAGCCACAGGAAGGAGCTGCCCCAGGCCAGGGTACAGGGCATCCAGGGCAAGGAGAGCCCACGTGCTGAGTGTCCCACAAGGGAAAGAGGGGAGCCCCCAGAACAGGAAGAGCTTGTCCTCACGATGCTGCTTCTACGAGTGGGGTGTTTTGTTGGCAAAAACTGTGATGTTTAGTACAAAGACTTCTTTTCCTTTTCAGAATACCTTCTACCATCTGTTTCGGTCAAGGTGCGTCACGAGGATTTAAAAGCACCAAGAAAAGAAAGGAACACCAGTGAAAATATGGACAGGGAGCCACAGGCCTCCCAGCAGACCCCAGGGGACAGTTGCCTTTGGCAGGATGCGGTGTCCGTGGTGCGGCTTCTCTCGCCTTCTGCTGCGGCCACACTAGGACTTGGGCCTTTGCCACCCTTGATGCCAGTCCCTTGATGGACCAGCGTGTGACCGCAGAAGCAGAGGCAGGCCCACCGTTTCCAGAAGTGGCCCAGCACGTGGTCTGGGGAATGAAATGGGGGCCACCATCCTGCTTCCCTCTGCAGGGCTGGGACGCTGTGCTTTGTAAACTCGTAAACCCTTGCCTCTGGCAGTCTCTGGTCATCACCTGTGCATTGTTGGGCTGGGGACAGGAGAGAGCAGCAGCTGCCCCAGGCGATCTGTTCTCCGTGCTCCATCTCAGGAAGATTTACGAAGTGGCAGACCCCCGGGGGTGAGGGCAGCACGTGGCACTGAGTTGCTGATGGTCGTGGCTTGGCGAGAGGCTCCTGGGTCACCCATCCACCACATCCGTGATCGGACCTGATGGGTCTGGTGAGAACCAGAGACGGCTCATGTGCCGCAGCAGGGGCGCGTGGTGCCGCAGAGGGCAGTGCGGCCGGGGTGGTTTCTCCAAGGAAAGACTGTGATGGTGCAGAGGAGGGAGGGGGCTTTGGCCGGAGCTCCAGTGCCTGGCTAGTCGCGCCCGGCAGCAACGGGGCAGAGTTGTTGCACGCTCCCACAGATGAGCTGAGGTCGCCATCGGGAAAGTGGCGCTGGAGGCACCCAAACAGAAGCAGCGGCGTCCGCCGGGGCTCTCTGGGCCTGGCCGAGCGGGGCCCCGTCCCCATCGTGCGTGCACCTGGGGCACGTCTGGGCTGGCGGCTGGCTGGCTCCAGGTCAGGCAGCAGCAGGAGGGTGGGGCTCCTCCGTGTCGCATGGGCTCGGCCAGGGGCAGCGGGTGGCCATCTGTGGCTCTCCTGGCCTGGAGGCTGCCGCCCCAGCTCCTGCTGAGCCACACCCGTCGCTCTCCGGAGTCTGCGGCAAAGGGACTGTCAGGGCTGGCGTGTCACACCGGATGTTTCACGCAGTAAAAGCTGTAACTTATGGGAAAAGTCTGAAACCTAAAGCACAGGTCCTGGAACATCAGCAAGAGACCTAGTGTGCACTTCGTGGGTTGGGGGGAGGCGGTGTCCAGCCGTGGCTAGGGGCGATGTGGCAGGGCTGCCCCAGAGTCCCTTCTTTGGCTCTTGAAAAGCACAACATGGAGAAAAACGCAAACACACAAAACTCCCATTCTGTCTCCATCCACCTCCCCTCCGAGACCTTTCCTTCCCCGGCTCCTGCACGGCCGCATGCACGGCCTGGTCGTCTCTGGCCTTTCCACCGCGGCTCGTTCTGGTGAAGGTCGTCGGCCACGGCGTCGGCCCCTGTGAGGCTCTTGTGTCTTTGGGACCGTCCTGGGTTCCGGTGCTCGCTTCCGTCCCGCCCAGGAAGCTGCGCCTTCAGTCTGTCCTGGCTTTTCTGAGAGATGGGGGATGTCAGCCTTCAGTGTGGAGCGTTTCTGCTGCCAAACCTGGGTGTGGTTTCCAGGTCCAGCGTCAAGGGAAAACTCGATCGGACCGTTGATGACGAGCTTGTTTGCAGGGTGCGTGGCAGCCAGACGCCAGGACAGGCTGTCAGCAAGTATTTGGAGATGCTGAGCCTGCATTTGTCTATTTTTGGTGGGAAACGGGATTATTGTGCTTAGTATACAGGAAACAGTCAACACTTCATTATTTGGGAGACTGGAGCCCATTGGGGTGACCCCGTTTGTCCCTAATTCATGTGTGCGCGGTGACCCCGTTTGTCCCTAATCCGTGTGTGCGGTGCTCAGGCCCGCCGGGAGCAGAGCAGAGCACTGGGCCTTGCTCCTGTCCTGGGGCACCATGTCCTCAGCCTTTGCCGAGTTCCTTGAAATCATACTAAGAACCTCATGAGTCAGCTCAGTGCCCCTTGGCTCACCTTTTCTTTCTTCTCTTTTTGTGCCTTATTTTGGATGGAGTAGGTTTCTATTCTCGTTCTGACATTTGGGAGGTTAGGCACTCGTTTTATCTCAGAAATTTTAATATGTGAGTACTTGGGATCTAAGGTTCATCGGTGTTGTTTCCTTTCCCCCAAACAGTACCAGGAGTGTGGAGTTTCCCTCCGCCGGCTGGTGTGGCGTCCGTGATGAGAGGTGCGCACTGGCGTCCAGGTCCTCTCTGTGTCCCCACAGGAGTGTCCTGCCGTGTCCCCGTCGTTTGCACCTGCTTCTGCTGGGTGTTTCCTCTTGCCTCAGACCCGTTTGGTTGTCCTTTGCCTAATGAATCTCTTTAGAATTTCCTTTAGTGAAGGTCACAGTCATAAGTTCTCAATTCTCTTTGCTGGGGAAAGTTCTGTTCTTGTTCT
This sequence comes from Neogale vison, assembly GCF_020171115.1. Lineage (NCBI taxonomy): Eukaryota > Metazoa > Chordata > Mammalia > Carnivora > Mustelidae > Neogale > Neogale vison. The sequence continues at coordinate 240,026,808 of NC_058092.1, forward strand.
CGGAGGATGGTTTGGTCAGGAATACAGCACTCGGTTGGCAGGTTTTGCCCCAAGCAAGTGGGGTGTGGGTCGCATTGGTCTCATCGCTGCTGCCGAGGGTTCCGCAGCCAGTTTTGTCTCCGTTCCTCAGAGGGGCTCAGTCTGGTCTCTGTCATTGCTGTTCCGTGGCTCCCTAGACGGTGAAGGGACTGCATCCGTGTGCTGCTGGCTCTTCCCTCCGTTGTGCGAGCCTGGGGTCCTGTTGCCCCACAGGCTGCCTCTCCCACATTCTCTGTTCCTTCTCCTTCTCCAGCTCCAGCCACGCGTGTGTCAGACCTCGCCCGCAGTCACCAGCCCTTCCGTATTGTCCATTCCCGTGTGGTCTTTGCTTCGTTCTGGACGATTTCTTCAGACCTACTTTCCAGTTCACAATTTTTCTTATCAGTTACATCAGATTTGCTGTTAAACTCTTTCAGGTTTTATTTTCAACAATTATCATCTTCAATTTTGTTAGTTCTTTTTTGTTTTTCTAATTCCTTGTATTTTCATAGCTTTTTGTCCATCACATTTTCTTTCTTTCTTATTTTTTTTTTTAAAAAGATTTTAATTATTTGACAGAGACACAGCAAGAGAGGGAATACAAGCAGGGAGAGGGAGAGGGAGAAGCAGACTCCCCGCTGACCAGGGGGCCTGATGTGGGGCTTGATCCCAGGACCCTGAGACCATGACTTGAGCCGAAGGCAGAGGCTTTAACCCACTGAGCCACTCAGGCACCCTTAAAAGGCATTTTATTCAGTAAAATTTTTAATGACTAAAGACTAAAACCAGCTCAAGTGTCCCAAATAGCATCGAGAACTAAGTTTTTTTGGCATCGTAAAATGAAGTTACAGATTTAAGATCAACGAACTTAATAGATGCCTTGTAGTCCTAAATTTGAATTCGAAGCATTGCTATATGCTCATTACATATACTTAACATGTTCCAATATGGGTATATTGTTAAATCAGTGTTATTCCTGAAAAGACTGGATTCATTTTTAGGAGTCAAGGAAGTTATTAAAGGATGCTAAGGTCAGACTCAGGAGCCAGCTCAACTAGGGTCCCCTGTCCAGAGACACAGCGACTTGCTCATTTGTGAGAATCACAATTGCAGCTGAATGAAACAGATCAAATATATTTAAGCCTTTGAGCTCATAGCGTTTTTTTTTTTTTTTTAAGATTTATTTATTTTTGGGAGGGAGGGGCAGAAGCGGGGGAAGAGAGAGTCTTAAATAGATTCCGTGTTGAGTGCAGAACCCAACATGGGGCTCAGTCCTATGACCCTGAGATCACGACCCGAGCCGAAATCAAGAGTCAGATGCTTAGCTGACTGTGCCACCCAGGTGCCCCTCAGAGTGATTCTTTAAAAACAAAAAATGTCAAGCCCCAGGACATTCCCAAAGCAGTGAAATAGTGGTGAAGACTGGTAGGAGCAGAGGCCAGTTCACAGGAGAGAACCCAGAAATAAGGAAACTGGGAGGAACCTCCTGGGGTCAATAAATACGAAACACTGACCTCTGAAACCCAGGAGGCCAGAATTTGATTGGCTTAGTCTGTAGAGGAATTTGTGCTCAGGGCATTGTTGACAACAGTAGAGCAATCAGCTGGCAAGCAGGGGTCAGGGAAAGAGGAGGTGAGTCCCAGGAAAGCACTATTCTCCTAGGGGTCTGAGGGTTACCCAAAGCTGCACAGTCCTATGGACACATCAGAGGCTCAGCATGTTAAGGGTGTGGAGGTGGAAAGGAATAGTCTTCACTCAAATAATCCAGCCACATACTAAACAGATAAGCAAGTAAATAATTATAGTCCCCAGAGAAGGGGGACTGGTACCCAGAGTTCTTGTGATATATTACCTATAATGTGCAATTTCCAACAAAAAAATACGAGGCATGCGAAGAAAGGAATGTACAACCCTTGTATCTGAAAAGCAAGGAACAGAAACTGTGGGCAGGACAGGGTGTCAGGTTTATCAGAAAAGACTTCAAAGTAGCCATCATAAACATTTCACAGAACTAAAGGAAACTATGGTAAAATGATTAAGGAAGGGATGAGTACAATGTCTTATCAACAATGAGATAGAAATTATTTTAAAAAGAACTAAGGGAAAATTCTGGAGTTGAAAAATACGATACCTGAAATTTTTTAAAAGCCCACTGGAGGGGCTCCACAGTAGAGCTGAACTAACAGGAGAAAGAATAAATGAACATGAAGATAGCTTAGTTGCGATTGTGTATGATGAAGAACAGAAAGGAAAAATAATGAAAAAACACGAAGGGTGCCTCAGGGAAAACTGCGGCACCATTAAGAACACCAGCACACTAGTGATGGGAACACTAGAGGGAGAGAGAAAGGAGCAAAAACTGAAGAAGTCATGGCTAAAGACTTCCTAAACTCAGAAAAACAAGTTACCTAACATCTAGGACTCTCAGTGAATTCCAAGTAGGATAAACATAGGGACCGGCTGGGCACATTATAATAAAAATGCTGAAAGTCAAAGACAAGGAAAAATCTTGAAAACAAGATCAGAGCTCCTGGGTGGCTCAGTCCGTTAAGGTTTGACTTCTGATCTCGGCGTGCCATCCTGGGTGTGGAGCCCACTTTAAAAATTAAAAAGCAACAAGACCAAATGACTCATTACTTACAAGGGAACCTCGGTAAACGTAAGAGGAGTTCCCAGCAGAAGTAATGGAGGCCAGGCGATAGGAGGAGAACATATTCCAAGTGCTTCGAGAGAATTCTATATCCAGTAATCAGAATGAAAATAGGGATGTTATTACATACCTAATAGATAGAGGAAGAGCTAGGAAGGAATGTTATGAGTAGTTTTATGCTAACAGAGTCAGAGAACTCAGATGAAACAGGTTCCCAGAAAGACGGGCTGAAACCGACTCAAGAGTAATGGGCAGTCTGAATAGCCCTGTAACCGGTAAAAACACCAAATTAGTAAACAACAACAATCTGCCCGTAAAGAAAAGCCGAGAAGCTCAGGACCAGACAGTTTCTCTGGTTCTACCAGTTACCTAAAGAATTCATAGCAATTTTTAAAAAAGTCTTCCAAAACAGAGCATAGGAGGAAACACTTCCCAACTCCCTTTTGTGAGTCTAGTACTGCTTTGTCATCAGAACCAGACAAGGACACACAAGAAAAGGAAAGCATAGTCTAATACCTCTTGTGAATACGGATGCAGAGATCCTCAGCAAACATCAACAGACCAAATCAACAACATGTAAAAAGAATCACACAGCACAGCTACGTGGGATCTAACCCAAGAACGATAGGTCGCTTTAACACCAGAAAATCGCCTGGTGTACTACCTCATAGCATAGTATCAATACAAGAAAAAACGAAAAGCACTGGGTCATCTCCACTCATACAGAAAAATCATTTGACAAGAACCCAAACCCTTTCACGATAAAAAGACTAAAAAAACTAAGCTTGGAAGGGAACTTCCTTGATCTGTTAATGGACATCTATGAAAGCCCACAGCTCGCATCATATGTAATGTGAAAGCCTGGATGCTTTCAGGGGCAAGATAAGGACACTTCTGTCCAATGTTGTGCTGAGGTTCTAGCCAGGGCAGCGAGGCAAGAAAAAGAAGACACATCCAGATTTGAAAGGAAGAAGTAAAAGTATTTCTATTCTCAGAAGACATGATCTTGTATATAGAAGATCCTAAGGAACCCACTGAAAAATGATGAAAAGCAGCAAGCTCAACAAGGTTGCAGGGTAAAGGATCAATATACAAAATGGATTATATTTCTACACACGTGCAATGAACAATCCAAAAGTAGAAATAAATGATTTCATTTACAATAGCATCAATAGAGATAACATACTTGGGAATAAATTTCCCCCCAAGTATTAAATGCACGTTCTGAGGGTTGTACAATGTTGCTCAAAGAATGAAAGGTCTAAAGAATTGGAGAAAATTTCATTCCTGTGATTGGAAGACTCGATGTTGTTAAAATGGCAATATTCCCCGATCTACAGAGTTAGAGTGGTCTCCATCAGAATCCCTGTGGGTTTCTTCGTGGAAATTAATGTGCTCAATTCTAAAATTCCTATGGAGTTGCAAGGGACCCAGAACAGCCAAAACAATCTTGACAGATAACAAAATTTTGCAGTTTCAAAACTTACTACAAAGTAACAGTAACCATGACACTGCGGTACCTGCAGAAAGACACACGGATTAATGGGATAGAATTGAGAGTCTGGAAACAAACACACACACCTGTGGCCTACTGGTGGGGACAGAATGATCTTCCCAACACATGGTACCGGGAGAGCTGGACGTGCACATGCCAGAGAAAGGGGCATGCACCTGAGAAATGAAAATCCGTGTCCGCACAGAACCCCACACGCTACTCATAGTAGTCGAAAGGTGGGAACAACCCAAAGATCCGTCAGCTGACGAATAGATAAACACGTGGTGTATTCAAATGATGAAATGTTCTTTGGCCGTAAAAAGGAATGAAGCTATTACCTGCTCTGACACAGAAGGGCCTCGAAAACATGACACTGAGCGGACAAAGCCAGACACACACGCAAACACGCGTGCGGTCAGAGGATAGGATTCCGTCTCCAGAAGCGCACGCGGACCCGTGCACAGGGAGGCAGGCGTGTCTGCCGTGTCCCGGGGGCCGCGCGGCGCTAACCTCCTGCTGCTGCCGTTTTGCTGGACCTGCTTGAACAGCTATAGCCCCGGTCCGTCATTTGTTATCTTTTTTTTTGCCTAAATGTGTCAAATCTCCCAGGTTTATTCTAGGAATTCACACTAGTGTCAACATTGGAGAATCTTTACCACATTAACAGACTGAGGGGAAACATCATCTCAATCAATATATGCAGGAAAAGAATCTGATAAAAGTACAACATTCACTGAGGGTAGAATTTGTATTAATTAGTTGCAGAAGCGAACTGCAGTCACCTGGAAAAGGTGTTTCAAGAAACCACCACATGCATATTATGCTCACAGTGAAGTGTTAAAAGTGTTATCTTTAAAAAACAAGAATGAGACCCAGAGGCCCCTTCCGGCAGCTTCCGTGCACACCGAGGCCGGAGGCGCTGGCTGCCCAGTGACAGCAAAGAGCTCAGGTGCGCCCCATTGTGCGCACTTCAGCTCCGTTCATGGAAGCGCCGACACCAAGTTGCAACAGAGCAAGAACGCAGGTCTCCAGCCCGTGGCCTCCCGCCTCCCGCAGGGTCGCAGGCCCCGGGCCTCCGGGCCGCTCTCACAGTCCCAAGCGGTAGACAGGGGCCTGAGGGGGCAGGGGTGAGTACGTCATTCTGCGTTCTACACATTTTCAAAGTACAACCTGGAAAAAAGCAGCACCCTCGGATGCTTAAAGGACTAGCGTCGCCGCTGGGTGTGGGTCTCGGGTGCTCGCCCCGCACCCTCCGAGCTCCTTCCCCCCCACCCGCGCCGCCTCTGCGGCCGAGCGGAGCTTCCCGAGTTGTGTCCGCTCCAGCGCCGCACGGTGCTCGTTCTTAACGGCCTCGTCGGCGGAAGACGGCCGTGCGGAGCACCAGCAGCAGCGAAACGGTCCATTCAGGGGGGAGACCCCAGTTCCGTAGACGTCAGAATGACGGCACCAGCTCTCGCGGCCACGCGACAGCTTCACCTACCGTCAGGCGAAGAAACGTGCAGCCCGTCTGCCCAAAGATGCCGCCGGAACACGCAGACACTGGGGCCTGGGCAGGTCCTGGGGCCACAAAGAAGCGGCGGCGGAGCCCCCCGGAGCAGGTGCCTGCATCTCAGGACGCAGAGATGGTGGCGTTCTTTAGCAATCACCGCACCCCACGGAAAGTAGTGTGCCCTGGCCACGTGACGCCTTGCAGTGCAAACACACGTGTGAAGTCACATGTCCTGGTGGGAACGGTAGGCGCCACCCCACTGCCCAGCTTAAGAAGGACCCTGGGGTCCCATTCCCAGAAGTCCCATGAGGAGCCTCTGCCCTCTAGGCAACGGCTTCTTTGTGATCTTTGGGACCCACGGTCAGACGGCGGGAGTCCCTCCCAGAGAGATACTGGAACAGAATTGTCCTTGTCCTCCTTCTGCGGGCCCACAGACATGGGACCTGTGGCTGGGCGTCCACGTCGGGGATGGGCCTAGAGCAGCACCCTTAACGCAGAGCGGGCAGCGTTGTGGCAGGGGCTCCAAGAGCTGCCTGTGCCGGGGAAGTGCCCGAGAACCAGAGTGAATGAGCCCGACTGGCCCGAACCCAGCCACTGGACCAGCAGGACACTGACTTGGGAGCCTCGGGGCCAAGTCCCAAGGCTTGGTGGCCTTTGGGCCACCCAGACCAGCCAGGCCTATGATTACACCACTCGTTTAATGAGAGTGATAGGACGCCCAGGCTGGCTCACGTCTGGGCGCTCCACAGTCCCAGCGCCTACGTTCACCCCTACCGCAGTCACCCACAGTCCGCACCGTTGCACAGCTCGACCCATTTTGGCCCCCCCAAAGAGGCGTGGTTGGCCTTGAACGGCGCTCCTCTCCCCCTCGTCTGTTGGTCTCCCAAGGGCAGGGCTGGTATCTCTGAGTCCACCAGCAGTAGCTGGGCGTGGAACACACGAGAGGGCACAGACCGGGGTGGGGCATGACTTTGGAGATCAGGGTGTCTGTCCCAAGACGAGGGTGGCAGAGGCCCCAGGCCTCCGTGCAGGTTCCTGATGGGTCAACCCTTCCATGTTCGCTCTGGCAAGCTTGGGACACCCTCTGGGCCTCTGAGAACTTCCATCAGAGACGCACTGGCTGGAAGAGAGACCAGCACGTCCACACGGCTTGGGGATCTGGCCCAGGACATGTAGGAACCTGAGTCCTCTGAGAGAGAAGGCAAACAGGCAGCAAGTCTCAGGAGGAGGGACAGTCCCTGCCCAAGGCAGAAGCCCTCTCCAGAACAGCAGACAGACTAGGTCTTGACAAGCAACAAGGGTGCCGGGCTAGTGGGCCCTTGACCAGGCAGGTGTCTTGGGCTTTAAAATCCATCATGAATTCTCATTTCCCTGACACATAGGGAGAATAATGGCTACTAGTAGGCAAGTTCATGCAATATTAGGACTTTTGGGAGCCTCTGCTCAGTAAAACCAGGTCCTCCCTCTCCTGGGGCTGGCAGCACCAGTCTGGGGCAGCCATCCTGCGTCCTGTCTGGAGGGAAAGGCTTGGAATCCCCCCACCCTGTGGTCTGGGTGGGCAGTGTGCAGGGCGGGCGGGGCCAGAGAGGGGCTGCTGCAGCCCCAAGCCACAGCAAGGGCAGGAAAAACGGACCCTCTGGGTCTTTGTGTGCACCTTCAGCAGCCCCCTGGGCCGAGGCTGAGTGTTGGGGACGCTGAGAGGGACACCATCGGCTTCCTTAACCCAATTCCTGGGTTAGTAAAGCAGCGGTGGCGGCTGAGCCGCTGGTCCCTGGCCATCACCCCCCTCCGCCCCTGCTGGGCAGGCAGGTGGACCAACAGGACCAAAACTCGGAGCTGCGGGTCCTGCGACCAGGGCAGCAGCGCAAGGGGCAGCTTCATCCCCATTCCTGCGCACCCCCTGCCCAGTGCGCTGCCCCCGCAGGGCTACACCTGCCACAGGCGCTCACCCGCACGCATTCACACACGCACACACATCCACACACATTCACACACACACACACACGCACAAACACGCACAAACACACACGCACACACGCACACGCACACACACACACACATACACACGCCTACAGACAGCATTTCGCCGAAGGCTGCAGGGCCTTCTCCAGGAAAACAGTAATTTGTGGGCAAAATTTCTAAAATCAGCGTGAACTTTGGTCAGGATGGCAGCACAGCTGGTCAGTGGAAGTGACTAGAAAGTTCGTTTAACACTCCTGGCACCAAACTATTGTCACCTCCTTGTTCGGGCCTCAGTTTCTTGCCGAAGCCCCAAATCATGGAGCCAGTTCTGAGTGTCCTGCTTAAGGTAGGAGGGGTGCGGGAGACGCCACAGAGTGAACCTCAGAACACCTCACTAGCTCCTTTGCCCAAAATGGGAAGCTCTGCGGTGGCCCCTTCCAAAGATGAAGCTGCCCCTCCTTCCCTGCAGAGAAGTTTGTAGGAATGTGATTGTTTGAAAGACCCATGAGATATCCCAAGTAAGCTCGAGGCAGCAGTCATACATGTATTAACAATAGCAGAAACATAAAAACTGAAAAACCAAACAGAACAAGAAGTGCGGGGGTCCTCCCCAGAGCCGCAGTTCCGCGAGAGGACACCACGTCGGGGGCCGGCGCCCCTGGCGCGGGGGACCCACCTCGCAGGCCCCGCCGTGGAAGCCAGCAGCTCCCTGCCCGCGCCCTCCCTCCCCGCTTGACCTAGGACAGGTAATACATGCGGTAGGCAGCGAGGGGCGCGGCGAGGAGTCCCGGCACCCGAGGCAGGGTGCCCGCTGCGCCCCGGGACCCGGCTGGGGAGCCAGGCAGGGGCGCGCCCAGGGCGAAGGGCAGGGCGAATGCAGGCAGCAGCGGCTCAGCCGCCAGCTTGAGCTGCTCCAGCTCCGAGTCCTGCAGCCTCTTGGCCTTGGCGCGGCGGTTCTGAAACCAGATCTTGACCTGCGTCTCCGAGAGGCTCAGGCTGCTGGAAAACTCGGCGCGCTCCGCGACGGACAGGTACCGCTGCTGGCGGAACTTGCGCTCCAGCGCCAGCAGCTGCGCGGCGGTGAAGGGAGTCCGCGGCTTGCGGTTGCTCTTGTGTTTTCGGAGGGTGCAGGGTGGAGGGCTGGGGGCGCCTGCGAGGAGAGAAAAGCACAAAGCGGGCGCTCAGACGCCAGCAGTGCGCGCCTCTTTCCGACACTTTCGAGTCCCCGCAAAGGCTGGTTACCAATGCAAGTGTCGGCCCTGAGGGAAGTCGACACTCCAGAAGCCCCTGGGGCCAGAGAACAAGGCATCAGGGAGACCGTGTGCGCGCGGCCGGGGCGGTGGGCACTGGGCTCGCGCTCTGCTCCTCAGGTCGGCTGCCCCGCAGGCCGGGGAGGAGGTTAACTCTGCCCATTTGGAGAAGCGAGAAGCTTGGGCGGGAGGCGGCCGCAAGAACCGAGCGGCTCTCGGAGGGGGGGGGGGGATTCGGCCAAGCAGAAGTTAAGCATGGCGGGGACGGACGGGGTCGGGGGATGCTTGGGCCGGGAAGCTCTGAGCCCCAAAGCCGCGGGCTCACGGGTTTCGGACTCTGCCTCGGAGCTGGCGTGGGCCGCAGGAGCCGCCGCGGGCTGGCGCGCGCGCGAGGCCTCGGGTGGGCTCGTTTCTTTCTTTGCCCCCCAGCCAGGCGCCTTAGCCGCTGCTTTGCGAAGTTAAGAGCGACAGCGCCCTTCCCGCGCTCGTCCTCCGAGCCTGGGCCGGATAAGGGCTTCTCTCGCTGCCCGGACCATGCGACAGGGCACTTACGTGGGGAGGACGAGCGGGCAGCCGTCGGGAACCAGGCCCAGGGCTCCGCGGTGCGCCGTGGCCACTCCTCCCGGGGCTCTGCGGGCTCCGAGTCCAGCCCGCGCTCCGCCTCCAGCAGCGACTCGACGCTAAAGGGCAGCGGGCCGGGCCCCGCGCGCCCGCCGCCGCCCGTCTGGAGTCCAGCGGGGTTCATGCCGAGCGACGCCGGGGCCATGCGCAGGCCGGCGGGCGCAGGGCTGGCGGGCCCCGCAGACACCACGAGAGGGTCGCGCGCGGCACGGTTGCCGAGGGCCTGGCGGCGCCCGCGCGCTCGGGACCCTATACGGAGGCGGTGCCCCTTTCATGCGCCGCCATCCAATCGCTGCGGCCGCGGCAGCGTGAGCCTGGGTGTCCATTGGCTTCGTTGACCTGGTGGGAGGGGGGCGGGATGGACAGGGAGGGGCGGGTCCGCCGCTTAGGACCCTAAGCCCCAGGTCCCCGCCGGCTTGGCGCGCCCAGGTCCCTCTCCCAGCGCCCGCTGGCCTCTCCTGGAGCTCTGCCGGCCGGGCCCGCCTCCACCCCGGGAGCACGCAGAGCTGGCCCCAGGTTCCCCAAAGGGAGGACTCGACGGCGGGCGCAATCGAGGGGAACACGGGCCTTGACAGCGCGGATCCTGCGACGCGGAGAGGGCTGCACCATCGGAGGCCATGCCGTCCCCCTGTGGCTCGCCCGCTCTTCTCCTGCGCCCCAGCCCGGACCCGGAGCCCTCGGCGCCTGCTACTTTGGCCCCAGCGCTCACTCTCAACCCTGAGGCCGCATATGATGGATCCGCCGCCTGAACTGGCGACTCTGCTTCCGTCCCCTTGAAGTCGCCTTGGCCGTGGATGGTTTTTCAGTCACCTGTGCGGCGCCCTCCCGGGCGGGGGTCGCCCGTCGCACCGCCCGAGTGTCCCAGGGTCCGGCCCTGGGAGCGGCCTGCCAGGCGCGTCCAAGGTCCTTGGGCGGGGCCTGCGGCCGCCGGGAGGGTAACGAGGGCACCCCCTTACCCGCCTCGGCGCCGGGCTTGAGACACAGGCAGCCCCCGCCCCCCCCCCTCCCGTTCTGCACTTGTTCACCCTTATCGTCCCTGGTCGCGGGGCCTGGGACCTGGCACCAAGGAAAGGTCCCCGGAGAGGGACCTCCCCGGCTCCCGACCCATCCCCGCGGAGACCTGCGCTTCTTCCCAGCACCTTTCCAAAACTGGACCGATGTTTGGTTTAAAAACCTTCCTGGGTGCTGTAGGCCTCCCTCTGCAGTCTCTCCCTGAAGTTTTAGAACAAATCACGAGATTGGTTTGCGGGAGGCTTTCCGTCTGATTACTGTCCCAGAACACGGGAGCAACAACCTGGATCATATGTATTTATTTTTGAAAAACCAAAGTTGATTTCCTGAAATCCAGTTTTGGGGACAGTTAACTCTCTGGCTCAGCCAGAGAAATACAATTAGAACTTTTTTCTCCATTAATTCGAATTTAGAAGTGCGGCTGACGGGACCTGGGGACCCGCTGGGCAGCGAGGCCTGGTGTCTGCGGCGAGGGCTGCTCTCCAACCAGACGGGCTGCCCCGTTCCGATGTAGTAAGGGGGTTGAGTTGAATGGAGTAAATTGCGTCACGAAAGCCCTTTCTTTGAAGGACTCTCTCCTGGTACCTTGTCTTCAGCAAGCCACAATCACAATTGTGTTTGAAGAAGAATTTTATTTTTTTTAAAAAAGATTTTATTTATTTATTTATTTGAGACAGAGACAGTGAGAGAGAGCACGAGAGGGAGAAGGTCAGAGGGAGAAGCAGACTCCCCACGGAGCAGGGAGCCTGATGTGGGACTCGATCCCGGGACTCTGGGACCGTGACCTGAGCCGAGGGCAGTTGCCCAACCAACCGAGCCACCCAGGTGCCCGAAGAAGAACTTGAAGGAGGGTAACACTAGCTGCCCCAGGTCTGCTCAGCTCCCTCCGAAGGTGGCGTCTGGTGCGTGAGGTGGGAGTCTGTGCTGAAGTTTGGCTGGGCCCGGGGGAGGGAGGGGGTCTCAGGGCCAGATGCAGTCCCAACATTCTGGGAAATCTTTCCATCCCTGGGGTGTCCAAACTGGTGTTTGTCCCTCCTGGCAGGGCAAGGCTGGGCCAGTGCTGACCAGGCCCCTGCCTGGCATGGGTTCCAGCAAAGTGGCAGAGAAGAGAGGGAAGATGTGGGGGCTGGGGAGAGCCTCCAGGTCTGGACGTGAAGATCCGGGCCCTGGCACTCAGCACAAACAGGTTTCCAGCAGGGCAGTGTGTCCTCAGACCCCCAGGGCCTGGCGGCAGAGGAACAAGTGGGAAGGGCTGAGAAGGGACCCCATTGCTGCCAACGTAGTGGCTTTGGAGCTAGAAACCCATGTGTTTGTGTGAAGAAAGTCTCTGGCCACCAAGAGAGATGCTGGGGCCCATTCTCTGGCCCCGTCTCCCCCCCCCCCCCCCGCGGAGCCCGGTCCTCCCTCCCAGGCTCCTTTGCTCCGGGTGTTCAGCCCATCTCCACGGCCCCTGAGGTGGGACGTGTTCTCAGGTGTCTCTACCCTGAGAAACTGGGTGCAGAGTGCCAGCTGACCACACCCAGGCGGTAGAAGGCAGGTGGCTCTGTGCCTTTGTGAGGACCCCGTGCTCCAGCAACGGTCCACACCAAGACTGGCTGTCTGCCTGCTGTCAGCCCCCAGAGACCTAACTGTGCTGGCCGGAGACTCCGGACGCCAGGGCTGGGGTGGGGGGCTCCTGAGGACAGACGAGGCTTCCCTCCAGGCCAGGAGAGCTTCTCAGACAGGAGTGGGGCTTCTTCTCACTTCCACCAGGCCCCAGATGCTGCCTCTGTGCACCTTCTCTCTCTCTCTCTCTGACGTCTCCCTCTCTGTGCCTCCCTGTCTTTCTGTATCTGTCTCTCTGTCTCTACTCTGGCTCTCCCGTCACCCTGGCATTGGCTGGGCTGATGAACAGATGTGACCTCTTCGCCCACGGGGCCTGGGCACAAAGGTAGGGCCTCAGGGCATACTGAGAGCGCAAATGACGGAGCGGCAGGCCGAAGGGGAGAAGCAGATGCAGGACCCCATCCCGGGGCCTGAGATCGCAACCTGACCAAAGGCGGAGACGCTCAACCGACTGAGCCACCCAGGTGCCCCAGAAGTCCGTGGAGAGCGGGGACAGGCCAGAGGAGGATGAGTGCAGGACGGTTTTGGAAATGGGAGCCAGGCTGCCCCTCCAGGCTCGGCACTGCTCAGCTCCAAGGCCCCAGAGGCAGCCGTCGTTAAACCCAGGGCCTCGGGCTCCTGCCTTCAGCCAGGCTGGGCAGGGCAGGACGGTGGCATGTCAGGGACCTGAGCCCTGCAGGAGTGTGTGGGCAGCCTGGGCTCAGCAGCCCTGCGGCCCTCAAGGCACTGGCTGTCAGATGCATCCGCTTCGTGGTTCCCAGGCTCCTGCTCTGCGGGGGCCCCCCAGTCTTTATTGTTTCCTTTCCTCTACTGGGCTTGGGTTCTGTTTGCTCTTTTTGGGTTTCTTAAGGGGGATACTGAGTCATTGATCTTCAAACCTGTCTTCCTGTCTAATAGAACATCCCGTGCTACAGACTTTCCCGAGTGCAGCTGTGGAGTCACCCTACAATTGGAATGTTTTCACTCAGTTCGAAACACGAACTTTGCTTTCTCTTTCTTCTTTGCCCAGGGTCACTTACAAGTGTGTCATTCAGCTCCTCAGCTCTTGGGGCATTTTCCAGGGATGTTTCTAAATTGACTTTCAGTTCACTTCTGGTGAGGTCAGGGACGCACTGGACATGAGTCCTTTTCCATTGAGAGACTTGTGTTATGGCCCCAAATATGGTCTATCCTGGCCAATGTTCTGTTGCCTCAAAAAGACCGTGGGTTCGTCTATGGCAGAGGAGGGAGTCCAGAAAACGTCAGCTGGGTTGTTTGGATGCAGCCCGTATGACGACAGCCGTGCAGGCTTCTGCCTGCTTGTTTAATCAGATACTGAGAGCAAACCGAAGTCTGCAACAGTCACTGTGGGGTTGATTTCTCTTTGCGGTTCTACCATTTCTTGAAAAAAATATTTATTTATTTATTTATTTATTTATTTATTTGAGAGAGAGAGAGAATGAGAGAGAGCACAAGCAGGTAGAGACGTAGGCAGAGAGAGGGAGAAGCAGGCTCCCTGCTGAGCAGGGACCCCCAATATGGGGCTGCGTCCCAGCCCCCTGGGATCATGACCTGAGATGAAGGCAGACGCTCAACCGACTGAGCCACCAGGCGTCCCTGGTTCTACCATTTTTACTTAGTATATTTTGAAGCTGTCTTGTTCGTTGCGTAAGTGTTTAAGATTGTAGTATAGACCCTCAGGCTTTCTTCTCACCAGTGTTAGTACAGGATATCTTTTCTATGCTTTTACTTTGAATATAGTTGTGTCTTTAAAACGTGTTGTGTGTGTGTGTGTGTGTGTGTGTTTTAAAGATTTTATCTATTTGACAGCGAGGGACCCATCGGGGAGGGGACACAAGCAGGGGGACTGGGAGAGGGAGAAGCAGGCTCCCCGCTGAGCAGGGAGCCTGATGGGGGATCATGACCTGAGCCCAAGGCAGATGCTTAAAGACTGAGCCACCTGGTGTCCCTAAAAAACGCCTTGTGGGGGCACCTGGGTGGCTCAGACGGTTGACCCCGTGCCTTCTGCTCGAGCCATGATCCCAGAGTGCTGGGATTGAGTCCAGGTCAGGCTCCTGGCCTCGGGGCGTCTGCCCCTGCCGCTCCCCCTCCCTCCTGTCTTTCGTTCTCTTGCTGAAATAAAGAAGTAAAAAAAATCTGTAAAAACAACTAACTACATAAAATAAGTGCTGCTTCGGGCAGGCTGCGGCCACCAGGTCTGGCCCTTCCGCACGTTCTGTTGTCTTTGCCTCTTTATGGGGAGCGGAGACGGTCACAGTCCTGCGCGCACTGATGCGCCTCCGCGAAGTCTGCCCCCGCCCCCCCATCACCCTGCACGTCCCCACTTCTTGTTGTCGCGCTTTTCCTTCCTCTCGGGTCACTTGAATCTCTTTATGACTCCGGCATACTTCCTGTAACTCTTTTATTGTCACTTTAGGGGCTGCTGTCGGGGCGGCAGTAGCGTGTTCAGTTTACGACAACGTAACTGCTGGCGGCATCGTCCCTGTGTGTCTGGTGTGGGAACGTGACCGGAGTGTCTGGTGTCTTCATCTGTCCTTCGAGGCCCTGGGCTCCTGCTGTCTCAGCTCTTACTTCCATGTCTCGTAGACCCCACACGACACTGACATTGTTTCTGTTTCAAGGGTCAGTTATCTTGTGAAGAGATTTGAATAGTAAGAAAACTCTCTCTTCTGTCCCTTCACATCGGTACGACTTCCGGCGCTCTTCACCCGTTTGGGTTCATTTCTACTCCGTCTGTCGCCACTGTCCTGTGTAAGGGCTTTCTTAATGTTTCTTGTAGTGTAGGTCTGCAGATAAACTCTTCTTCCAGGTTCTGTATGTCTGAAAACATGTGTCTTTCCCCTACAGTCTTGAAAGATATCTTCCTGGGAGCAGAACTGTGATTTGACAGGTCAAAGTGTTGTGAACATGTTGTCCTCCTTACTGTCTGAGTTGTCCCCAGTGACAAATCTGCCGTGGACGTTTGCTATCTTTGCTTCTGCATGCATAAGGTGTCTTTTCTCTCTGGCTACTTTTTTTAATCTATCTGACAGAGAGATACACAGCGAGACAGGGAACACAAGCAGGGGGAGTGGGAGAAGGAGAAGCAGACTTCCCGCTGAGCAGGGGGCCCGTTGTGGGGCTCGATCACAGGACCCTGGGATCATGACCTGAGTGGGAGCCAGGTGTCCCTCTCTGGCTACTTTTAAGATTTTTTTAAAAAGATTTTAGTTATTTATTTGACAGACAGAGACCACACGCAGGCAGAGAGGCAGCAGAGAGAGAGGAAGAAGCAGGCTCCCCAAGGAGCAGAAAGCCCAATGCGGGGCTCGATCCCAGGACCCTGGGATCATGACCTGAGCTGAAGGCAGAGGCTTAACCCACTGAGCCACCCACGTGCCCCTACTTTTAAGATTTTATCTTTATCATTAGTTTAGAGCAATATGGTTATGATGGACTTTGGGGGGATTCTATTGATGTTTCTTCTGCTTGGTTTTTGTTGATCTTCCTGGATCTTCAAGTTTAGGAAAAATTAGGAAAATTGTCAGCCATTATTCAGTGATTTTTCTTGACGTCCACCGCACGTATCAATCACACACATCTTGAGCCTCTTGAAGTCGTTCTATGGCTCCATTCTTTAAAAAGTTACCTATTTTGGTGGCTCAGTGGGTTAAGCCTCTGCCTTGGGCTCAGGTCATAATCCCAGGGTCCCGGGATAGAGCCCCCTGCTGAGCAAGGAGCCCGTTTCCTCCTCTCTCTCTCTGCCTCCCTGCCTACTTGTGATCTCTGTCTGTCAAATAAATAAATATAATCTTAAAAAAATTTTTTTTTACCTTTTTCCTTTTGGGGGAGAGCTATTTCCTAGTACTGTCTTCAAGTTCACTAACCCTTTTCTTCTGTGATGTCTGTTCTGCCATTGATGTGTTTTGTTACTTGTTTTGGTTTTGTTTCAGCCCATGTGGCAATTTTCATCTCAAGACGTTCTACTTGGGTCTTTTGACACGTGTCGCGTCTCTACCCACTGTTCCGAACAGTGAGAGCTACAGTCACTGCTACGCCAAGTGCTTCATCCATTTCAGGTTTTGGTCAGTTTTGATATTTCTTTTCATTAGGGCCATATTTTACTGCTTTTTGCTTCTTAGTAGTATTTTATTACATGTTACACTTTATGAATTTACCTTGTTGGTGAGTGGACAGTTTCACTGTCATTTCCTGGAAATGCCCTTGAGTTTTGCTCTGGAATGTGGGTAAGTTGTCTGGAAACGGTTGGTCCTTTCGAGTACTTTTCGATTTCTCAGGCAGGTCTGGAGCTGTGCTCACCCAGGACTACTCCCCCAACTGAGGCAGGGACCTCTGTCCCCCTGCCCAGACCCCACGGACCATGGGGTTTTCCAGCCGACTGGTGGGAATAGGTGCTCTGCCCAGACCTGAGTATCAGGACCCTCTGGCTGAGAAGGGGCTGTTGGGGGTGGCCTGGAAAGGGCGGGAGGCCTTTGTGGGTGCAGTGTGGGGAGCGATGGGCAAGTGGGGCGCGGGGGCGGGTCGTGGGGCTGTGGGGCGCTGTGGGCCTCCTCCAGCCGCTGTGTGGTCTGCGAGCGTACTGTGAGGACTCCAGAGCTGCAGGGGAAGGGACAGTCTGGAGCTTGGGGTCATGGCCAGGACTCCTGAGCCATAGCCCTCACTCCCGGACAAAGTGAGGGAAGCAGAAGGCAAACGGGCCAGGTTCAGAGCCTCCCTGCTTTCTTGGTGCTGCCCGGGAGTCTGTACCTCGGCTCACCCACAGGGGTGGGGGCGCCTGTGCGCAGGGGGTGATGTGCGGGGCAGCCGCCTGGTCTACCGCAGGCCGCCACCTGCTCTCCCACACCCCCTCCCCCTGTCAGCTCCCTGCTGAAGGGACGGCCACGCAGTGGTCGCTGCGCAGGAGCCTGGTGAAGAAGGTGACCTCCCAGACCCCAGCTGAGGGAGAGACAGAGGGGTTCTCTTCGGCCGGCCCCCACCATGGGGAAGTTAGAGGGTAGGGTTGGGCTAGGGCCACGTGCACCCCTGCCCAGAGGCCTTCGAGGAGCCCCCAGCCATCCCGAGAGTGCCCCGCCCTGCCCCCAAGCACGGGGGCCGTCGGGGGGCGGCGCTTGCAGGCACTCGGAGCGCCTTGACCTGGGAAGGCTGCACCCATGTGTCTGCCCTGGGCGCCTGTAACCACGGGGAGTCGGGGGCTTGTCTGGGCGCAGTCTCCCAGGCGTGGCCGCACAATGCGGGATGAGAGTCCAACACGCCTGAATAATCAGGCGGTACATTTCGGGGACAATGGGCGGCAGCGTCTCCAGGCAGGGAGGGACCTGTGGAATCCAGGTCTGGCCACTGGACGCCTGGGCTCGGGCCTGGGGACGGCTGCGCTTTGTGCGGCGGCTTAATGAGCTGGAAAATACAATTGCTCTTCCCTGGCTGCGGAAAATCGCTTTGGGGCCAGCAGAGTCACTTAACGGCCCGGAGAACCCAGAATTGACTTCCTTTGTCCAGAGGGCCCAGCGCATCCTTGCCGAGGCCTGGGCCAGGGGCTAGGCCTCCTCCTAGGAAGACCCCAAGCCCACCGGCCTTCAGAGAGACCCTGAACTGGGCCAGGACCCAGGGAAGGATGAGGCTTTATTTTTATTTTTATTTATTTAATTTTTTTTTTAGAGATTGTTTATTTATTTATTTGACAGACAGAGATCACAAGTAGGCAGAGAGGCAGCAGAGAGAGGGGAAGCAGGCTCCCCGCTGAGCAGAGAGCCCGATGCGGGGCTCCATCCCAGGACCCTGGGATCATGACCTGAGCCGAAGGCAGAGGCTTAACCCACTGAGCCATCCAGGCGCCCCGATTTATTTAATATTTTTTTATGAGATTTAAAAAAGCCCACAACAGAGTCTGTTGTTCCCACTTTTCAGAGCCCCACCCCCTCTTCTGGACCAGAGTAACACACCCATCCCCTTGCCGGGCAGAGCTGAGCGGTAGCCACTCCCTGTGTCCCCACACTGGGAAGGTCTGTTAGGTCAGCCCTACCTGGGAGGCCCGAGGAGAATGACGGTCACTCCAGACCTTGCCCTTGCTTGGCCAACACCATACTCACTGTATGGTGGTGTCTTGGGCCCGTAAGGCATGCTGTTCTGGGGATATTGTGGAGAGTTTCTTGGTCATTTCCCAGACACAGGGTCACAAACGCTGGAGTGATCTCTGAGCTGAGCAGACAGGGCCTGACGCTTCTGTGACGATTTCCTCCCGTTTTCCAGGCCGGCCCAACACTCCCATTACAGGAGATGAAGCTTTTGAGGGATGGTCGAGTTCCTGCGGGTGGTCTGTGGGGACAATGCTGGCCAGCCTGCGCCCTGGGGTGGAGGGCTGTGCTCAGGGGCCGACCCAGGGCTTCCCCACTGTCTGCTGCAGAGTCATCTGATGCCCGGAGACGCCACAGAGGGGCCACCAACGGTGAGGTCCCGGGGACCTGTGAGCCATTTTCTACTTGGACCCGGAACTCGGAGCTGAAACCCTGATTCCCAACCCTCATTCCTGAGGTTGCCAGGAGCCCCAAGAAGCCTGAAGGCCTGTGAGTCCCAGCAGAGGGTCTCCGGACAGCGAGGTGGGTGAGCAGCCCTGGCCTCAGCTGGTTCGGCCCTGCAGTAGGGCACACGGCCCGAGCACAACCCCTCAAAACTTCTCAGCTGTGGAAAGGGAGGAGGAAGCCCCACACCCTCGAGGACTAACGGCTTCCTTTGCTGGATCCTCCCTGAGGTACATGAGTTCCCCTGCAGAATAAATGCAGCCTCGGCCGTGATTTTCCAGCCAACCTCTGTCCGCTCCAGAGCCAGGCCTCCAGCCACTGACAAGCGGGAGTTCTCCCTGCAAACGGATGCTCCGGCCAGGCCTGAGCCCACCGAGGGGAAGCTTCTGCGGCTTGTAATCCAGCCTAATCCTGCTGGACCTCAGATCCCCGCAGACTTGCAGGACGGCCACACACAGCAGTCCCAGCTGGGACCGGCCATGGCGACAGGCCAGGAGAGTGGCCACCTCCCAGCCCCGAGCCCCTAAGGGCCCTGGGGGTCTGGGTCCAGGACAAGCTGACAGGGAGCCGGGCCTCCCCTGCCCCTCTGTGCCCTACCCTCAGCCCAGCCGAGGTCCAGGGCTGAAACAAACCGAAGCTGGGCCCTCCACAACCTCTTTGGTTGGGTCAGAACCAGACGGGAGAGACTGGGGTTCTTTGTGGGCGTTCTGGAATTTGGGTTCACACTGAGCACTGATCCCGCCTCAGGAAGTACGTGAAAAGGAGTGGCGCCTCCAAGCTGGCCGCTTCCGTTCCTGCAAATGCCGAGTGGGAGGCAGCATCCTGGTGTGAGGCTCCAACAGGCCGGTCCCAGAAAGTGACGGTCTGCCCAGCCTCCCTTGGTGCCTAGACCGAGCCTGGTCCAGGGGAAGTAGGGCCCTGTCCACCCTCCATACTGGCCTCTGGGCAAGACTTGACCTCTCCAGGAACAGAGTGAGGGACACTCCTCACGCTAGGGGCAGGGAACACATCCCTCCACAGTCTTCAAGCCACTGGGGCAAACAGGACATTGGGGCATGGTTAGGGAAACCCAAATCATGAAATCTGAGCAGAGGATCTAATGCCTGGAGTATTTTGGGGACAGAGG
Source organism: Neogale vison (assembly GCF_020171115.1). Classification (NCBI taxonomy): domain Eukaryota; kingdom Metazoa; phylum Chordata; class Mammalia; order Carnivora; family Mustelidae; genus Neogale; species Neogale vison. The sequence goes on from NC_058092.1 coordinate 240,046,550, forward strand.
CCAGGCCGACGAGGCCAGCACTGCGGGAGGAGGTCAGAAAGGGAACGAGAATCCTGGGGTCATGGAAAGTAGTGAGGGGGGCGGGGTGTGCAGGGCCAGGCCTGACGCTCTGGACGGCCACTCCGGGGTAGTCGCTCTCTACTCCTGGCCTCAGAGATTCCGCCGAAGCGGGTGGCATGATACTGGGAGCCCCCACTCCCCGCCTCCAGTGGGGGTGGACGGGGGAAGAGGCGCCGCATTTGGGACTCTGCTCAGAGAGGCCGAGCCTGCAGGAGTCCTCCTCTTGATCAAGGCAGCAGGCAAGGAGTTGTACGGGTCTGGGTGGGTCGTGGCCCAAGAACTGTGACGTCTGAGCAATCTGAACGAGATGGTGGGCCGGCACCTGGGTGGTCAGGTGGTTAAGCGTCTGCCTTCAGCTTGGGTGGTTATCCCTGGGTGCTGGGATGGAGTCCTGCTTGGCTGGGGCCCTGCTCAGCAGAGGAATCTGCTTCTCTCTGTCCCTCTGCCACTCCCCCAGTTCGTGTTCTCTCCCTCTCTAATAAAGAAAATCATGGAATAGAAAGTAATGAACAATCTAGTGACTAATTTAATCCTGGTCGAGGAGACCATTAAAGACTGGGCAGCTACGGCAGCGGGGTCTTGACTGTAACGTCTGGTTCCCAGCCCTGGGGGAAGGAGGCTGCCAGGCGGGTCTGGACCCTGGGCTTTGGTCAGGAGGGTCTGGAGGCTGCTGCGTGTCCCTTGCTCCTGTGCGCGGTGAAGCAAAGTCAGGCTCTGCTTCAGGGACACTCTGGGCCCCCCCTGCCTCGAGTTCTCCTTCACGGATCCGGAACAGGCGATTCTGGGGGTGCAGGCCCAGGGCAGGCACTGGGCAGGGGCAGCTCTGGCTGCAGCGCCGGACCTTTTGCACGGAAGGGGGGTGGGAGCCGGTGACCCTTGGCTTCCCTGCGGGAGCGTCCTGCCCTATGGGACTTGGAGTCTCGCCCAGAGAGGGTTGCGGCTGGGCTGGGGCCAGGCTCGGCCGATGGCTGGACAGGCCACACTCGAGTGCCCGGCCACCCTGCTGGGACTGCTGGCCTCCAGGCCCGTGGAGGCCGTCTGTCATGCACACGAGGGCGCTGGGGCTGAGAAAGGGTCTCCTTCCCACACTGAGTTGCCATGAAGAGCCCTTTTCTCTCCCGTCTGCGGGCTTGGCACATGCCTGCTGTTTCCAAGCGGCCTCTCGTTGAAGGGGCCAGCTCCCCATTCTTTGTCCCTCGAGGTGCCCGGCCGGCAGCCCCTGGCAGCTGCTGTGCTTTCAAAGGCTCTATAGAGAGTCTCTGCAGGTGAGCCGTCCTGCCAGGGGCTCCCCGCCAAAGGCTCTTTGAGACGTCCCGGGAGCGGCTGGGAGCGTGGAGCCTCTTGCAGGGCCCGCACAATGGGCCACTCGACCCGCGACCTCGCGGCGCCCCGCCCCGCATCGGTGGGGGCGGGGCCGGGGCTCGCTGTCGGGCTGCTGGCCTCCGCTTCCCCCTCCTCGCCTCCCGGGCCTCCCCGCTCCGCCTCCCCGCCTGCTTCCCCCTCGGGTAATTGCTCCTTCGAGGCCCCCCGCCCGCTGGCAGGGTGGCGCCCTGAGCGCTCTGACCCAAGAGGCCTTCTGGCCCAAGGGGTTTCAGCTCCTCTTCCACTGGACTAAAACCAGCCCCGCTCAGGGGGTACCCGCCCCCCCGCGCCCCGCCCTGCTTGGGAGGTCAAGTGCGGCCAGCCGTCCTCGGGCCCCAAGGCAACCAGGTGAGGCTGGGAACCCACTGCCCATCAGCAGCGTGAGGTCCCACTGCTCTGGTCCTCGTCCTTGCCTTTTGTTTTGTTTTTAGGGTTTGTTGGAAGGAAGAGAAGGGAAGGAGAGGGAGAATTCTGGAAGCTTCAGGGCATAGAGCCACGGAGACCCCCCCACCTCAATGGCCCTGGATGGGACCTCAGGCCTCAGACGCTGTGCTGGGCCGGCCTGGAGGGGTGGGTGTGAAGAGCTCCAGCAGTGGCTCAGGGACAGGAGTGTCCTTGGGCTCCAGCCCCCCAGCTGGGCCCTCTGGGGTCAGGGCCCACAGTCATGGAGCTGGGGGCGGTGGGGGGCAGCACCTGCTGTTTGCACACCTGCCCCTGGGAAGCGCGCTCTCCGCCTGGAGTGTCCCGCTCTCGCACGAGCACAGTGTGCGCTCGGAAGACGCGTCATTCACTCACCGTCCGCATCGAACACACACCCCTGGGGGCTCCGTCACGTGTGGCCCTGGAAGGGATGGCTTGACCGTGGCCCCTGGCCCAGGGGGCATCCCCAGCCCCTGGCGGCACAAGGGGTTTGCCTGCCCTGGGATTCTGGGCTGGGGGCCAGCCTTCAGGGGTTCTGGGTGGTCAAGCCACTCTGTCCAGGGACTGGGTCGTGCCAAGAGCACAGGGGCGCCTCCCGGTGGGGTCTGAGTGAGCAGACACAGGTGTGGAAAGCCCAGTGGCCACTTGCCGGAGCTGCACCGACCCGGGACCAGGCGGCACTGGGTGTGTCCAGGCTCCTAGACGCCCAGCCCCTCGGAGCTCCCAGGGGCGTTGCGGCAGCGGCTGCCCCCCAGCCCAGGAGATGGCCTCCTCTTGTTAGCTCAAAGAATGAAGGCTCCCTCAGGTCAGTTCTGAATCCCTGCCCAACCTGGTCTTGAGCATCACGTGCCCCTGCCCGCTCTCCCCGTAGCCTCTCCACCCGGGCCGTGTCTCCCCACAGCACCACTCATGCTGGGCTCAGGCTCCAGTGACCATCCCCCCCCCCCACCAGACACCAAGGCATCAGGTTCTGGCCTTGCTCTGTTACCTTCTCGGACCCCTTGGAGCTGCCGACTGCACTCAGCAATGGCCCTGATCTTCCTGGGAAGAGCAGCCACTTTCCCTTCATGGACTCCAGACAAACCACCTTCTGGGCGCGTGGCCCCCGAGTGGGCTTGTGTGCTGGGGTGAGCGGCAGGCGGAGGGAGGCCTGCTTCTGCCCCCACTCCCTGAGTCCAGGCCCTGCCCAGGCTGACCCTGTGGTCGTCACCCCAGACCTGGGATCAGTCTTTCCAGACCTTGGAGCCACTGACCTTGATGGACGAGTCTGTGCCTGTCGGGCCAGCCTGGCTGGCCAGTGGAGCAGAAGCCCCTGGGTCCTGGAACCATCTGCCAGCCGCTGGTGGCAGGGCCAGAGCAGGTGCTGAGGGAGGTGAGGCGCCCAGCTGGGGTTGTGTCTCAGTATGTTCCCGTTTAGAGGCTGCAGCTGTGGGCACGGAGCTCCCACCTGAAATTCCGAGTGAGGTTCCTGGAGCCCTGGCTCTGCATCAGCGCCGCCGGACGCCTCTCTTGAATTCCCTGAGCTCACTCCTGTTTGTCTTGGTCTTGAGGACTTGGGTCTGGGGACACATGGCCGCCATCAGGCTGAGGAGGCCCAGGCGATGCCCACTCCCGTCCTCCATCCGCGGCCCACCCTTGGCTGGCCTCATGCGAATGAGGACAGGCAGGCCAGCCTGATGCCTCCTTCTCCCCCTGAGCTGGGTGGGGGACGGAGAGCTCTTGAGAGGCCCTGGAGAGTGGAGCCTTCTGCCTGGGCCTGGTGCGCAGGCTGCATTCCATGGACACCCACACGTCCGCCTGCGGGATCTTCTCGCTTCGGTTTCCCGGGCCTCGTTCTCCTGCCGCAGCTGGGGCTCCTGCTTTCCTTCCTTTCTCTCCTGCAGCTGAGCATGGCAGAACGACATGGGCTCCGGTCACTGGGAAGGCGTCTCAGGCGGCGGCTCTGCCTCCCCCCACACCCACGGACCCACACCTGCCCTCCTTGCAGCCCTGTGAGCCTCAGGACTTTGTGGTGTGGGGTCTTGGTTCCACTTGCGGTTCGGGGTCTCTCTCCCTGGCTGTTCCTCTGCCCAGTGGGGACCTGCACAAGGTCCCCAGGAGGTAGCTCTCAGGTCTAGCACTGGCCTCCACCTCATGTCTGTGCCCAGGTACTGTACCAGGAGGGGCCGCAGGCACCTCTAAATCTGGGACCCTGAATGCAAGGCTGTCATGTGACCAGGGGCATGTCCCCAGCGGGCCTCCACTGGGTCTCTGGTTCTTGGTCTCCCGGCCCCCTGGCTCCCCCAACAGTGACCGCACCCCAGGGGAGCGAGACCATCCACTCACGCCTTGCGTGCCAGGCCCTCACCTGGAACCCAGGCCCCCTGACCCCGATCCCCTTGGGTCCCTTCACGTGCACAACCCTGCCCCATGTCACTTTCCCAGGGAGGTCGCCCCGACCACCAGGTCCCTCTCAGCCTTTAGGACTTACAGGACCATCTCTGTCTCTTTTCTGTCTCCCTGTAGCGTGGATGTGTGTGTGTGTGTGCCCGGTGCTCCGCAGCACAGAGCCAGGAAGCACTCGGCCACCATCTGCTGATGAAGGGACGTGTTGAGGTTGTGGAACCTGGAATGTGCGGGGCTGGGGGCGCCTGTTCTCTGTCCAGACCCCGGGGAAACTGCCGGTGGCCCACCGGTGAGATCCAAGGGTGCTCAGGTGCTCAAAAGCAGGGCAGGGCTGGGACCTGCTGCTCCCCATCCCAGGGACACCCCTAGCCCAGGGTTTGCTGGAGCATCTCTCGGGGACAACCATGACTGGGAGCTGCTCTGACCTGCCTCCCTGTGCAATGCAGCCCCCTTCCACTCTGCTGTGGCTGTCCCTGGGCTAGTGGCTGGCCGGCCAGCTGTCTCCCTGGGTGCAGGGAGGGGATGTCCCTCTCTTTTAACCCCTTTGGGACCTGTCGTCCCCCTCAGGGAGGCATGGCAGCTGCCTGGCCATCCCTGGTTCCTTTTCCCTATGCTTCTTACACTGATGGCTATCCAGCTCCTGCACCAAGAGGCCCTTTCTCCCAGGGAGCCCCCTTCTCAGCAACCCCGAGCCCAGCTCCAGGCCAGGTGGCAATGTGAGGGGCTCGGTGAACCCAGGCCCTGTAGCGAGGCATCAGCTCCTTGGCTCCTGGGGGACCCTGCTCTGCTGGCAGAGTACTGTCTCCAATTGCTGACCTCAGATGGGGAGGGCTCAGGGGCTCCTGGGCTCTCAGGTCAGGCCCCTCCTCCCCACACTGGCCCCATGGAGGGCTGGGCTAGGGGCCCTGTGCTCTCTTGCCCAGGACCTGAGCCCCTCCCTGCACAGGGGCCGGAGCCATCCTGCTTTAGGGGAACGTCGATGCGGGGACTGGGCCCAGCAGATCCTGCTGAAGGGGCCGCTCTTCTCAAGTGTGGTCTCCACTGGTCACTTCCGTTCTTCTGCTGTCCTGTGGTGGCGGCTGCTGAGCCCATGGCCCAGCACCCCGCGTTTGCTCACGGGAGCCAGTTTTATCACGTCTGTCGAAAGTACACGTTGGGCGACAGAGCAGGGGGAATGAAGCTGAAGCCCGCAGCGAGGCCTGGGGCCCCAGCCGCCCCCCCCAGTCTGCGGGTTCCTTCAGCTCCGCCTCTCCCCTCTGGGCCAGCAGGGACAAGCTGCGCCTGTTTCCAAACCCTCTCCCAGGAACAAGCAGGGGAAGAAAGGAGGACCATGTGTGTTCCCTAAGGCGGCCAGTCTCCCCTGGCACCCTACGAGCCGCTGTGGCCTCGGGGAGCCCTCCTGTGCAGCTGGGAGCTGGAGACCATAGGTTCGGGCGCGTGGGATCTCCCGGCCCATGGGCTCCCACCGCCCGCCGCTCTGCGCCGGCCAGCTCCGCGGCGCTGGTCCGCGTCCCACTCTGCTCTCCGTCTGGAAGGTCAAAGCAAACATTTTGTTGGGGCGGAGCAGATGTGAACTTTTCCTCTGGGTCTGGCGGCAGAGCACAGGGTCAGGTCTGACTTCCGGGCTCCCGCTCAGCAAAGGGACCGGAGAGCAGGACGCTTTTTGCGGGCTGGCGGGGAAGTACCTGACCTCGGTCACTGGGGTAAGCTGAAGACGCCCCTGACCTTCAACCTCCCGAGGGCATGCGGGGAAAGGGGATCATGAGGGGAGGAGGCCTGGCTGTAGCTTTGCTCCGGAGTCGGGGGACGGGAGCCCCGGGAGTCCTGTCTGGCCAGCACCAGACTGCAGGCCCCGAGTCTGAGGACACCTCTCCACGTGTGGCGGCACAGAGCCCAGAGAGGGCAGAGCGGTCTGCCAGCCAAGCCGGAGTGCGGACAGGACCTGGCTTCCGCAGGCGGGAGGGCCGCCCCAACCTGGGGAGCCGTGGGCACAGCAGGGGTGGGGACAGAATCTGGGCTGGGGGGCAAGGCAGGGCAGTTAGTGGAGGCGGTCGCTGGGGAGGGGTGCTGTCCCCGGGGAGGGGTGCCCCCAAAGCAGGCCCTGCCTCGTGGGCACGGCCCAGCTTCCGACGAGGAGGGCATGTTTCCCCTTGCTGGGGTGCGGGAAGGGGCAGACCCAGCACGGGGCCATGGGCGCTGGGACTCGCACGGGACACTGACCCCAGAGGCCCTTGGGTGGGCTGCAAGGGGCGCTCTCTGTGTGGCAGGAACAGCGGCGTTGGGAGCTGCCGATGTGCTTTGTCTAGCTCGACCCAGCGGCGGGCTAGCAGGCTTTCCAGCCTCGTCTCTGGCTTTTCTAAGGTGCTGTTTGGACTCAGCCCGCACCCAGACCTGAGCAGTCAGCTGGGACAAAACCAGCTAGGGGTGCACTGGGCTGCGTGGGGCCCCTGAAAAGGCCTTGAACATGCCCTGTGCCGGCGCTCTTCTCGGCCTGTCCTTGGGCTCCCGAGACCCCGCACACACTCATGGCACCTCAATGGGGCCAGAGATGTCCTTGAAACTTGGAGTGAGTCCTTGGAGGGGACTCCCCGAGTGGAAGGACCAGGGACCAGTGCCCAGAGAGACCCCTCAGCCTCAGGCCTCCCCTGTTCCCCAGGACCGTGGTTGGGGTCTCAGGGCTGTGACCACATGGTGCTCTCTCTGTTCCTGTGGCTGTGGCTGGCAAGGACACTTGGCCTTCTGAGTGACCCCAATGACCTTGACCAAGCTAGCCAGGCTATGGGCAGCACGTTTTCCACCAGCCACCAGGCCACCCAGGGCCCAGGATCCCCCATTTGCAGAAATTTGAGGCCTTGCCTAGTGGCTGCCGGACAGGAAACGTCTGACGCAGGGCCCGAGGGCAGCTTCTTGCCGCGGCCTTGACCCAGGAGAGGAAGTGAATGTTGGGGTGCGCCCAATGTGAGAGGCAGCTCTGTCTGAGCCATGGTGGGGGGCAGGCCCCAGAGCCTGCTGTGCAGACAGGAGGCCCTCCCTCCAGCAGAGGCTCTCTGTGTCCGGGGCTTGGCTCGGCGTGGAGTGAGGTGCCCGGCACAGTCTCGGATCCTGGTCCCTCAGAGGCCCTTACCTGGCAGGGGCTCCCCTTCCATCCCCAGGTCAGAGCCCTTTGAAGCAAGGACCCTGGGGTGGCTGGAGCAGGGCTGAGGCCCGAGGCCTTCCCTGGGCCTGGAGCCGCACCTGGGAGCGGGCCGAGTCCCGGGATGGACACAGGACCCATGGCCGAGTCACGGCGGAGGCAGGGCTGAGTCGAGCTCGGTCCTCTCTCCCTCCCTCCGCAAACACGTCTGCTGCTGGTCAGCCAGTAGCACTGGGACACATAGATGCCCCGGACGCCGCGCATCTGGTGGGGCCCAGCCAGGTGAGCCCGTGAGCCGGGAGGCAGGAGCTGGGCGCTGCTGGGAAGGATGTGAGAGGCCCATGGGGGCCTGACGCAGAGACTGATCTGGAAGCAATGAGGGGAAGGGGGCCCAGCCCAGGGAATGGAGGCCTGGCAGAGCCGTGGCATGGGGACGGAGTGCGTGGCACAGCCAGAGCCCTGGGAGTGCAGGGGCAGGGGCGGAGACCGCTGCTGGAACCGGCCAGGTCCCACCACACCCAGGAGACGCCCGTGGCTGTCCAGACGCTGTCCAGAGAGGCTCAGACAGCAGGACTGAGGTCTTCTGGTCCAGCTTTAATGGCGAAGAAGGAGGGAACCGCCTGTTCCTCCAGGAGAGGTGGGGGCCAAGCTCAGGAGAGAGAGGTCAAGGGGGGTGGGAAGTGAGAGGCAGGGAACGGTGTTGGCTCACTCTCTGGCTCTCCAGATCAGAAAGGGAGGGGAGGGGAATGACAGCCCAGGTGCCAAGCTGGGACGCAGGAGCTCGCTTGGCTGCATTTGAAGCAAACACACAAAGCTCCAGAGGGCTTGGCCGGCAGGTGGCATGTCCTCCCTGACTGGCCACCCCGAGGCTGCCCGCCTGAGTTCTCACGTGGGCTGCCTCCGCTCTCTCTTTCCCGAAGCCGTCTCAATTTCTCTTAGTTGAAATACGATACGCAGAACATCAAATGTACCATTTAACGTGTGCATTTAGTGGATTTTACTGTATCACAGGGCTGTGCTGCTCTCCCGGTTCTCGAACTCCAGAAGACTGTTGCCAGCCCGTCCTGGTAAGAAAGCCCGTCCCTGTTAGCTGTCATTCCCTTTCCCCCTGGGCCCCTGGCCCCCAGCCCCCAGCCCCCGCTAACCTATTGCTAGCTCCATGGGTTGGGCTGTTCCGCAGACCACCCGTCAGTGGAAGCAGACACGCTGTGTCTTTGCGTCTAACCCCTTTCCCTCCGCCTGCGGCTTCCCGGGCCTCAGCCGTGCTGCAGTAGGACAGCGCGCTGTTCATCCGAGGCTGGGCCACTCCCCACTGTGGTTTGATCCCTCCCTCCGTTGTTGGACAGCTGGATTGGTCCCCCTGTTTGGCCATTGTGGGGAATGTGCCATCTTGCGTTATAAGTAACATTGCGGGATGACACATTTTGGGGCCCAGGGGGCTGTGTCCTAGCGGAAGCATCTGTGTCCTCTACTCCCACAGACCACAGACCCACCCTGGCGGCTTCGTAGCTGCCTCTGGCAGCCCTGCCTGCCGACCTGACTCGGTGCCTGGGAAGGAGGGGCTCCCTGGACCTGTGCTGGGGCCAACTTGCTCGTTTTTAAATTGTGGGCAACGTATCGGATAGAACAACAACCGATCCAGCCCTAACTCAGACGCTTGATGGCCATGGGCTAGGAGACGGTGCGACCACCAGGGGATAGGACAGCCAGCCGCTGGGAGGAACCACCCCGATGAGGCAGCACCCTGCCTCCACATTCTGGTCTCAAGGGCTGGGAGCGAAAGCTTGCTTTCCAGACTCTGTCCCCGCTAACACACGTGGGTGGGGGCCCCCAGGTCATCCAAGAACCCGGGATGGGGTCATGTCTGTACTCAGCTCTCCCACCAGACTGGGCTCGGGGGTGCACAAGGGCTGATGGACTTAGATGCTTTCAGGACTGGGGAGACCCAGGTCTGGCTGGAAGGGCAGGCAAGAGGCCCTCAGTGTCCCTGGGTGGGCCCGGGGAGCCGAGGGGCCGCAGCCACCCAGACTCCGGCTAGTAGCCTGGGGACCGCCTGCTCAGCCGCTTGCCTGCCTTCTTGCCTCCTTTCCCCAGCTCAGGGTTCTCTCCTCCCTCCCTCCCTCCCTCCCTCCCTCTGCTTTCCTTTCCAGCCCAGGATGCCCAGGGCCTGGGTCAGTCCCTGCCTGTGGGAGGGGCGAACTTGCCCCGGACTGCCCCAAAGGCAGCCGCCCACACCCCTCTCTCCCCTCCCTTCTCCACCCTCTTCTCTCCCTAACTCCTCCCGTTTCCAGGGGCTTCAGCGAACAGTCGCTGTCCAATGGTGAGGGGCTGTGAGGGGACCAGGACCACGGTGCAGAGGGACTGCCGTGGGGAGGTGGCCCCTGTCGGGAGCTGAGCAGCCTGCAGGGAAGTGAGCCTCATGGTCCCTGGGAAGCTTCCAGAGTGCCAGGGCAGGGCAGAGTTGGGAAGAAGCAGCCCAGGTGGGCCAGGAAAGCTGCGCCCTCTCTGGGGTCCCTGAGGTCTGAGGGGCCTGAACCGAGCCGGCTGCAGGCCAGGGGGTCGCTCAGGCTGACACGCCTGTCCTGGGCCGTTGCTGGGTTGTGAGTGCAACGTTGCCTGTGTCATTGACAAGGCCCCAAGGACAACTGAGCACTGCCCGGAGGGTCCCTGACTACGGATGGGGGGGCTCAGTGAGCAGCCTTGACCCTTGACCTGTGACAGGGGAGGGGTGGGAGTGTCCCAGAAGGGCAAGGGTGGGGAGGGTCACCTTCCCTGGAGAGGGGTGCAAGCATCTCGCTCCCCCACCCCCCCACACCCCGCCAGTGGCTGTGCTGTGTGGACCCCAGCGCCTCCCCAGCTCCCTCTCCCCTGTCCAGACCCCTCTTCCTGGTGCTGGACACCCATTGACTTGCCCCGAGTCAGGGTGGAGTGGGCGGGCCCAGGCCCAAGGAAGGTGGGGAGGACCGGGATGCCCCCAGGATCCCCCACTCCCACGCCCAGAGGACCAGGGGGCCTGCAGAACTGGGTGGGCAAACACCGGAACCCTGGGGGCTGGGAGGTCGGGGCATCACGCTCACCCGAGACCCCAGGGATCTGCGGGAACCCTGCCCGTGGCACTTAAGGGTTAGGAGCAAACAGGCCTTGGAGAAGAGTCGTGGGCTAGCCCGCACTCCCCCGACCTCCCCAGGCCGGTCTGAGCGGGGCCTGGGCTCAGCAGGGTCCCCCCACCCCAGGCCAGGTGTGACTGTGTGTGTGTGTGTGTGAGAGAGAGGGGGGCAGGGAAAAGTCCTCAGTCTCCCTTTGGCCCCAGTGGGATGAAGTCTGGGTGCAGGACCAGCGCACCCACCCAGACCCGGGTAAGTGTGACTGCAGGACGTGGGGGGGCTCCCCAAATGCTACAGGACCCGAGTGCGAGTGGCTATGCAGCTGGGAGGGCTCTGGGCCGCAGACCTCCCGCGCCCTTGGCCCCAGCTGTCAGGGGGGTCCCACCCAGCTCCGGCAGGAGGGTCACCTCTGGCTCTGACTGTGACGCCCCCCCACCCCGGGCATGGGAGTGAGACTCCCCCCACCCCACTCTTGGGCACAGGCCACAGGAGCAAAGAGCCGTGGAGTCTCCCAGGCCTGAGCGGAGGCGCTTCCCGCGGATTCGCTTTTTGCCCCGCCCTCCCTCCCGCCCTCCCTCCTTCCGGGCACCTTGCCAGGGCAAGCCATGCCTGAGCCCCATTAGCGGCTGCCCACCAGAAGAAGGAACCGAAGCCTGGAGGCAGAGGCTCTGCCCCTCTCCTCCCCAGGCCACACTGGCTTCGGGAGACTGGGTGTCGGTGAGGGCTGGGTGTCCATCTGATGGTGGGAGGGCCGCAGGGCGAGCAGGGAGGGGTGAGCCCCTCAAGGACTAGCTGTGAAAATCTAATTTATATGGCGCCTGGGCGGCTCAGCTGATTCTGTGGCCGGGGTCATGGTCTCAGGGTCCTGGGATGGAGCCCCGAGCCCAGGAGCTCCCCCCACCCAGCCCAGTGGGCCCTGAAGCCCCCAGCACTGAGGCTCCGGGAGTCTGGCTTCTCCCTGTCCCTCTCCCCATGCCCCCGCTTGTGTGATTGCTCTTTCGGTCTCTCTCAAATAAAATATATATATATATATATATAAAGATTTGATTTATGTGACAGACAGAGATCACAAGTAGGCAGAGAGACAGGCAGAGAGAGAGGGGGAAGCAGGCTCCCTGCCCTGAGATCATGACCTGGGCAGAGGCTTTAACCCACTGAGCCACCCAGACTCCCTCAAAGTAAAAAATAAAAAATCTTGGGGCACCTGGGTGGCTCAGTGGGTTAAGGCCTCTGCCTTCAGCTCAGGTCATGATCCTAGGGTCCTGGGATCGAGCCCCACATTGGGACTCTCTGCTCTGCGGGGGGCCTGCTTCCCTCTCTCTCTCTGCCTGCCTCTGCCTGCTTGTGATGTCTGTCTGTCAAATGAATACATGAAATCTTTCAAAAAAATTCTTAAAAAAAAATAAAGAAAAGAAAATCTTTATCCTCCAAAAAAGGGACAATTCTGGACATGTGTGTCCCTCGAAGTCCTGTCATTTCAGGCAGGATTCCGTCAGCCGGGCATGTGGCCTTGTCCCACAGGACTCGTCCTCACAGGGAGGCCACTCTCTGCTCTTCTGGGGACGCGGCCGGGCTGGTTCCGGAGCCAGAGCGGGTGTCACCAGCCCCGCCCGCTTCCGGAGCTCCGCGGGCCCTGGGTTGCCTGGGTTCCCAGGAATCGCAGGACAGGGTCTGTTCACTCGAGGGTCCTCAGCCGCGAGTGTGAACAGCCGTTTGTGAGGTGACCACAGCCGAGCCCGGAGCCCAGCCTTCGGGGACACACCCTTGGCTCAAGGGGGAGGAGGTCTTGGGGAAGCGGAAAGGGCCCGGAGGGAACGGGTGGCTACTCCCGTGGGTTCTGAGTAGAACTGGGGAAGGAGCCAGTGATGGGGTGTGGGGGGGCTTCGGGAAACTGTGTTGGGGGGTGCAGCTCCCAGGCTGCTTGGCCTGAGAGGGCAGGAGCCGGGGAGGTGACCTGAGCATCCTGTGGCTGTTTGGGGAGGCCACCCAGCATCGGGGACCTTCTCTTGGAGGGTGCAGCCGGCCCCACGGGTCCAGAGGATGCCCTCCCACCCCTACCCCTGGCAGACCTGTTCCAGTGAAGCCGGCCCGGAGCCCCAGAAGCACCGCCAGTCCCTCCCATCCAGTCTTCCGGCTGGAGGGCCTGGCCCGGCAGCCCGCGAGCCCCGTGGGTCCGGCAAAGTCGCGTCGCAAGCCCCCAGGGTCGCTTTCAGGCAGATTCAAGAGCCCCGGATCTCCAGGCCCCGGAGTTCCAGCCCAAGTCTGCTCTCAGAAGGGCTATGCCTCTGCCCCGTCCACCCATCCCCCTTCCACGGGGGGCCTTCCCCAATTTGCTTCCTTTTTTCAGTTTCCCACTACTGGGGCTTCATCGGAGACGCCTCTAGAAAGTATTGGGTACAAACTTCCTTCTGTCTGGGGACAGCGCTGGGGGAGGGTCCCTGGCTGCCTGCCAGGCCTCCCCGAGGACAAGGACGAAGAGGACGGTGCGGTGCGGAGCCAGCCGGCCCAGAGTCTGCACTCTTCAGGCGCCCGGGGCCCAGGACAGTGTCTGAGTCAGAGCGCTTGACCGCCGTGGAGTAGGTGCCGGCTTCTCCTGGACAAGGGCCCGTCCTTACTACCCACTTGCAGGGCGCCGGTGAGAGAAGGGAGGGCCAGCCCTCCCTAGGGGGAGCCTGGGGAAGCCAAGCTTTCCACTTGTGTGCTCCAGAGCTGCCGTCCTTGGGTGCTGGTGCCACCTGGAAGGGGGGTGGTTTGGGGGATGGCCTGCAGCAGGGCTTGCCAGCAGGAAGGTGGACACTGGGGCCTTGTGCAAAGGCTCCAGCCCCATGTTGAGCTGGGCTGGGCTGGGGGATGTGTCCCCCCCATTAGCACTACGTGGGTGCCTCCCTCCCAGGGACCAGATAGAGCAGGTGGGGACGGGGCCCCTGTGGAAGCAGGGAGTGGGCGAACGGGCTCCTTCCTCTGCACTTCCCGGAGCCGGTCGCCGGTGGTCCTGACTCTGCTGCTCCTGCTCACCAGGAGGGGAGGGGTCTCCCTTGGCGATGGCCTGGCCAAGCGGCATCGCAGCCCACAGTGTGCCCAGCGTACCCGGGACGCTGTCAGTCAAACCAGCTACCATGTGGGTGTGCAGGGCTGCAGTGGGCAGAGCTTCCGGTCAGGGTCACCTTAGCTAGCCACGGGCATGGGGAGCGTCTCAGCCGTGAGTCCTGGGGAGACGGCGCTCGGTGACCCTCCTCTGACGCGGCAGGCAGAGCTCCGGTGGCCGAGCAGCAGCTCAGAGCTCTGAGCACGAGTCAGAGCAGCGGGAAGTGACGTGCGGCTCTGGAGCCACAGGAGAGAGTTCTAGCGTGTTCTGGAGAGCGGGACGGCCTTCCGTGCAGCACGCATTACAGCGGAGCACTGGCTCGGTCGGCTTGGGCTCTGGAGCACAGCACACAGTCTGGGAGCTTCGGCGACAGACGGTCATTTCCCACAGTCCGGAGACCTGGGCTCTGGGATCGGGGAGCCATTGCGCTCAGGGTCTGGGGCGGCCACCTGCTGGCTTGTGCACAGGGCCTGCCCCTGCGTCCTCACTGGGGAGGGGTGAGGGCGCTCACCCCATCCGTGGGGCTCCACACTTCTGCCCTCATCACCTGCCAATAACATCACCTGGGGGTCGGGGCTTCCACACGTGAGTCTGGGGACCCCAACATCCAGTCCACAGAAGCCCCTCCCGACCAGTAACCACATGAGCCGCAGCTGAACAGACAGAAAGGACGGGACGGTGCAGCCACCGTGCGCCCCAGACCTTTCAAAGCCGACGTCTTGTGGACATCAAGGAAGCCCCCGCAGATGGGAACAGCAAGGCTGGGTCCTCAGAGTTTACCGAACTGGGAGTCCCATGACACGTGTGTGTGTGTGTGTGGCAGAGAGCGAGGGCAAGCAGGGGAGTGGGAGGCGTCATGGTGGGAAGGGGGCTCAGGTGCCCTGATGGAGAAGCGGGGACGGGGAGCTGGAAGACGGGTATCCTGATGTTGGTCAAGGGAGCGAGCTGGCCTTCTCCAGTGGGTCCTGAGTTGGGAGGGAGGGCAGTGGGTGGGAAAACTCACTGTCACGGACCATTTCCTGGCAGGCTTGGCAAGTGGTTCGGGCGGTCGATGGCTGAGCTGGCGGCCGCAGACCGTGGACCGCAGTCCTGTCTTGTCGGGTCACTGCGTCTCCATCTCTTGCAGCCCGAGGGCGGACCTTCTCCGGAGACCAGAGGCAGCTCTCCGGGGGTGGATTCCCCAGTGGCGTCCATGGATCCTGGCCCTGGGGACGAGGGCGCGGCGCTGGCCATCTCCCCTCTGCGGCCGGGCGAGAAGTTCCACCTGTTTGTGAGTTACAGCAGCGTGGACGCTGTGTGGACGCGCGGGCTCATCGGCCGGCTGGAGGCCGACCTCCCGGGGCTGCGGGTCTGCCTGCACGAGCGGGACTTCACCCCGGGCCGGAACGTCCTGGAGAACATGGCCGAGTGCATCCAGCAGAGCCAGAAAGTGCTGCTGGTGCTGAGCCAGGACTTCGTGCAGAGCCGGTGGTGCCTCCTGGAGGCCGACCTGTCTCTCTTCGGCTACTGCCTGGAGAGGAAGCCGGTCATCCCCGTCCTCCTGCGGCCCTGCCAGGTCCCGCTGCACCTCAGCCACCTGACCTACCTGGAGGCCACGGACGGCCGCTTCTACCGCAAGCTGGGGCAGCTGCTGTGCCACGCCAGCCACCGCCTGGAGTGTGCCCTGCCCGCCCGGCGCCCGGCGCCCACCCTCTACAGCGGGAAGGTCCTGCTGAGCCTAAGCTGCATCAACAGGGACAGCCTGCCCTCGTGGAAGGTGGGGTCCTTCAGCACCCTGGTCGTCCCTGACCCCCTGAAGGAGGTGCTGGAGGACCCTGAGGTCTACAGGCACGCCCTGGGCATCCTGAACGGCGTGGGGTCCCCCAGGTCCTGCCTCCGCTACGTGGGCTGCAGGGTCCCGCTGGGCATCTTCCTGATCGTCCTCTCCTTGGCGGCGTTGGTTCTCCCCCTGGTTCTGGGGCTGCAGAGAAGCCCGCCGGCCGAGCGCTTCTACCTAGTGTCCGCCACGGGCTTTTTCTGCCCTCTGCTCGTCGTCCTGGGCGTGAACGCCCTGTGCTGGTTCCGGAGGTTCTCTCGGGAGAAGATGCGGGAGCTGGCGCTCCGGGTGGGCGAGGCCAACGTGCTGCTGGCGCCCCAGTCGCTGCTGATGGGCTGCGACACCATGAACAAGCTCTACGTCGTGTACGTTCTGCTGGAGGACTGCCGCGGGGTCTTCCTGCGGGCCCCCGACGGCGAGGCCCTGTTCCGAGAGGCCCTGCTGCGCTTCTCGTGCAGCTACACTTGCTGCGTGGCCCACGCGCACTTCCCCGCCTGGGAGGACGCCCAGGGGACTCCGGGCCACCTGGAGCTGGGCCTGTGCTTCTGCCAGTTTGTGTCTCTGCAGCTGAAGACACCCCAGGGTCTTGGGGTTAACCCCGTGTGACGGCAGGAGGGGCTCCCGGGCCGTGGCTGTGGACACGGCCTCCCCGAGGCCCAGGTGGCGCACACAGGACCTCACATCCGGTCAGGACACACGCCCTGCGGCCCTCACACTGGCCCGAGGGCCCCACGGGCCGCTCTGAAGGCACAGTGACCATGGCAGCCCAGCTGGCCCGGCCGTTAGGAAAGGGGCTCTTTGACCTGAGAGCCGGCTGCGGAGGCGGCAGGTCCTCCTAGGATCTCGCCCGCCCCTCGGGAAGGCTCGTGCCTGCTGCTGTGGACACGGCAGGTTACCGTCCTGGGGGGACCAGGGCCGACGCGCCGGGCCCCTGTGGCCCTCTCCCTGAGCAGCATTTACAGACGCCTGCCCCTCCTCCCAGGACACGTGGGGACGCTGGCGGTGTGTGGGGACACCAGGCCGAGAGCAGCGGCCACGGGCCGTTCACCCTCTGCCGTCAAGGCGCCGACACACACGCTCATGCCTTTGCCCATGCCACCGACTCTGGGAGCACGTGGGGGGCCCCTGCAGCCCCACTGTGGCTGGGAACGAGAAGGCCAGCGTGTGTCCTCAGCATGGACACCTGGTCAGACCCGAGTCTCTGCTCCCTCCCTGCCTCAGCCTGTCCCCAGCCTGGCTTTCCCAGAGGAGGGCGGCTGTAGCCAGGTGATGCGCTCTCCAACCTTGTCCCCTCACCCAGAAGGCTTCCCCCGTGCAGACGTCACTCCCCACCCTGGGGTTTCTGGTCATCGGCAGACGCTGTCCCCATGAGAACAGAGTGAGGTCTACAGACAAGAACATGAAACACATGAGCTGGTTTCGGCTGTGCGGTCGGAACAGGGACACCACGGCACGGCCCCCTCTGCTCTGTGCCCTGGGTGGGGTTGAAACCCTCGCACTCCATGCCCATGCCCATGTAAGGGTCAGCTGGGCTCCACAGAGGTCCCTCGGCTCCAGCAGAGAGCTAGGGCCGGACTTTGGAAATGGGGTGCGGGTGGCAGGGAATCTCCCGCTAGATTTGAAGTCAGTGCCGGGCCCATGTCCCCAGCCCCTTGGTGCCCTTGGGCCTGTGGTCAGGAGCTGCTCTGGCAAGTATTTGGCTCAGGCTGGTTTCTGACTCGGAAGCTCGGGCCCCAGACCACAGCCGCGGGGCAGCGCGTCCCTCACTGGCCCCCGAGCAGCCCTTCTGGCCAACCGTGTGCCTGCCTGCAGAGACCTTCTCACGGGCCCCTTAGACAGGACCCCACCCCACTCCACCCCACGGAGCTTACCAAACCCTGCTCTTGTCGCTTGAGCTGACCAGTCGGGTCCTAGCTCAGGAGCCCCAGAGCACGCCACCCAGAGACCCTGGGAGCTGTGATCCTGCCTCGTCCGCGTAGGCCATGACCACACTGCCTTGACATGGCCTCTCCGGGCAGGCGCGCACCACCCCGAGGACCCGCCAGCAGCAGACTTCTCTATTTCAAGTTCCCTCGTGGAAGCGCAGCCGATCCCGTGGTCTGTTGCTAAACCGAAAGTCCCCACCCAGCAGCCTAGACACACTTAACACGTGTTCATGGAACACAGAGGCTGGACTGTTCTCGTCTTTCCTGGGCCCAGGACAGCACAGGGAGGAGCCTGGCCAGAGGCAGCTGGCCAGGGGGCAGAGAAGGGAGGGGCTCTGGACAAGAGGACAGTCTGAGGAAAGGCACAAGGTAGGACCCCAGGTCATAAGAGTAGCTGCCCAGGAGGGTCCCTCGAACCCAGGGCTCACTGGGTGACCTTTGGGTGCCAGAGATTTCTTGGGGGCAGTGCTTGGCACCAGGATCCACTCCAAGGGGTGCCAGCACCTGGTCTCTGAGATGTCCAAAGCAGGGCGCCTGGTCTGGGCCCCAGGCTGAGAAAGAGCCTCCCAGGAACAGTGGGGACCCTCCAGCCCCCACAGTAGTGGCATGGGATGAGGACCCGACAGCCCCATCTATACCCACTCTAGGCCAGGGCCAAACCCCCAGAGGGCACCCACGGCTCTCACAGGGTTAGGGTTAGGGTTAGGCTCTGTCTGGGAACGGTCCCTGGGGGCCTGCGAGCCGAGGCCTAGCTGCGGGCAGGGACGCCCCCGCCCCTCGGGCAAGCTGCGTGGTGACGGTGATCTCCCACCCTACAGCGCTGGGCCGGGCAGCCCAGAGACAGCAGACAGACAAAAAAGAGAGGACGAAGAAGTCCTGTCCCTTCAAAGGCCATGGTTTTTAAGGTCATGAAATAACACACTTGTGCACACAATAAAGAGAAAACGCCTAAAGGACCCATTTTGTAGGACTGTTGGTCTTTTACTCTGGCTGTGGGACACCCCAGCGGCTTTCAGATTGTGTGGGCTCAGGAAGGCCAAGGACGCTGCTCCTGGGGGGCCCTTGGCCTCCAGCCCAGAGTCGTCCTCCGGTTCCCCAGGAGGCGTCTGGTCCGCTCTTGCTGGGATCTTGCGCGGATGGCCCCCGCTGGCCTGCGAGACGCGGGGGCGGGGAGGGGCGGTGTCTACTCCGAACACTGTCCGACCTGGGGCGCCTGGAGGCTCAGCTGGTGAAGTGTCTGCCTTTGGTTCAGGTCAGGAACCGAGGCCCTTGTCAGGTTCCCCACTCAGCGGAGAGTCTGCTTCTCCCTCTGCCCTCCCCCTGCCCGTGCTCCCCTCTCTCAAAGACAGAAATAGAATCTTTAAAAAAAAAATGCATCAGGTCTAACTCTGGCCAGGTCAAGGAGCCCTACTCAACCGCCCAGGACGCCTGCCTCCTCCACTGCCCCACCCAGGGAAAGGGTCTCCTGCAGAGAACGTGCCTGGGGACCTGCCACTGGGACGCTGGGGGAGGGGCCAGAGTGAGAGGACACGTGCGCGCACGTTTGCACGTGTGTGTGCGCATGCCTGGCCTGTGAGCGTGTGTGCGTGTGCCCGGCCCAGGTGCATGTGTGTGAGTGTGCACGTGGGGCACATGCGTGCACAGGGGGCTCCGGAAGCATCACCACATCGCGGGACTCTGAGGGAGGACCAGCCTCTGTTCCTCTGTCTTCCTCAAGATGCAGCCCTCAGGGCCCCACTGCAAGGCCCCCGGGAACCTGTAGTTCTAAGAGGTTCCAGCCGCTGCAGCCGACTGCAGTGTGGGCTAACCCTGTGAGCTGGGTCGCCCTCCTGACTCCCTCCGCACGGGCTCACCTTTCTGCTGGGCCGTGGCTGGCAGGTGCCTGGCTGGGGAGGAGGCTCTGTGCTCCCAGATGACGAGGGGACACGCTGCCGTGTCTCTGTTTCTGGGAGGGTAATGGCCAGCAGAGGCTCACCTGCTGGATCCCACCTCCGAATGCCCAGGCCTGGCCCTCCGTGTTTGCCTGATAGGGGGAGGCACGTAACCTTGAAACGACCTTGAGGATGGTGTCCAAGGGCTGCACGTGAGAGCTGCCCTGAAGAGACGGGAGGAGGTGATAGGAACTGGGGAGAGTCTTACTGGCGGGTGGTGGGGGTAGGTGCACCCCAGTGAACCTCGTGGGGTTGGTGGGCACCTGCATGAACACCGTCCTCGACCGGGTGCCGCGCTCTGTTTCCCGCTGGGTCACAGGGGAAGCCACACCAGCCAAACTCACGTCCTGCTTAAATTACCCCCTCGCACGTGGGTCGCGCCGGGATGGGCGCCAGGGGACCAGGGCTGACCGTGCGTCTGATTACCCAGGGCTGCCTGGCCCGGACACAGCATTCATTCACAGAGGACTCACCCCGAGCCTGCGGCGTGTCCACGAGAAGGACAGCTGGCCCCAAAGACCACGGTGCCCTGTGCGTGACTGTGCCTGTTTGACCTCGAACCGAGAGCCCAGCATTTCTTCCCCCCCCCCCGAGCACAGTTTCTCACATTGTCCCTGAATCTCCTCATCCCGGGGGTCCTGTGTCAGGGAGCCCGTGAACGTGGGACACAGTCTGTTTGTGGAGGAAATGTTGTAGCGTTGGGACATTGTATCTGACGCTGTCAACAACACGGGGTTGCAGGGCAGGGCTCTGGTTTGTGCAAGGGTTTTTATGACAGGTTTCTGTAAAATTGGGGGGAGAGCAAAATTTACGGGACCCTGAGAAAGGAGCCAGGCCAAGGGCAGGAGGCCTGTCCGGTGCCCTGCGGGCCTGGTTCCTGCAGGCCTGTCTAGGTCTGCCCCGAGCCCTGGGAACACCCTGAAGTCCTGCTGTCTCCTGCTGAGCAGTATCAGTAACTCGAAATTTGAAGGGTTAAACTTTATTGCAATAACCTTGGGTTCTAGTGTGAGAGAGTTTCATTCAAGGTCTGACTAGCTCTGACTTCGCTGCGATGCTGAGCAGCTCCCAAGTGCTCACGGAGGCTTGCTGGGCAGGTAGCAGGTCCACAGGACGTTCACAACGGGGAGAATGTGATGTATCCATTCAGGGTTAGAGCCTGAAATACCCAGGACATCTAGTTAATCAAGTTCAACACGTTTGTGAAAGGTCTTTTAAAAATTAGAGACTGACTATATCAGACGATTAAGTTAATGGCATTTTGATTACAGAGCATGAGAAGACTCACTAACACACGCGTAACTGGGTTCACAAGTCAGCTTTTAAACGGGGCTTGAAAGGTTGGGGACGCTGGGGGAGGGGTTCAGGACAGACCCCTCAGCCCGGGCCAGGCTGGGGGTTGTTGGGTGCTGAGGGCACTTCAGATCCTGCAGACCCAAGACATACTCCTGTTCCCCCTTAACGACACAGAAGAACCGAAGTTGGGGTCTTTCCCCAAATAAGGGTGAGAAGCAGAGTGAGCTCATCGGAGTGACCTGTCCGCAAGGCAAACCTCTGCCCTTCTTATCGCCCTGCGAAGAGCACCCTTTCCTCTCAAGTCCCAGGCCACCCCTTTCTGTGAGGTGACAGATGGACCTCATCTGCGCGACTTTGAAGTCCCCATGCCTGCTGATTCCCCGGACCGCACAGACGGACGCCGTTAGGTTTGACTTTGTCCGGCTCCTCTGTCTCACATCCATGTGATTCTTGCTCAAGCCAGGAGGGCCTTTGAGGGGAAGGAATTCTTGCTCCCCGGCCCTGGTTTAAATTTATAGTTATAAATCATAACATTTTGTAAAGTAAAAAATTTTAAGTCAGCAAGACCGCTCTAGGGAATTTGCCCTGAAGGTAAAACTCTGCAGCACAGAGCACAGACTATTCACTGCACACGCCAGCAGAGCCCGGGCAGGGAACGGGGCGGGGGACTGTCCTGCCGGGTCAGGAGCCAGGAGAGCGCTCACACCCCGCGGCCGGTGATTCTCAGTGCCTGTAAGGGACCGCGTGGCAATAAAAAATGTTCTTGGGGCGCCTCGGTGGCTGAGTGGGTTAAAGCCTCTGCCTTTGGGGGCACCTGGGTGGCTCAGTGATTAAGCCACTGCCTTCGGCTCAGGTCATGATCTCAGGGTCCTGGGATCGAGCCCCGCATTGGGCTCTCTGCTCAGCGGGGAGCCTGTTCCCCACCCCCCTCTCCACCTCTCTGCCTACTTGTGATCTCTGTCTGTCAAATAAGTAAATAAAATCTTGGAGAAAAATAAAATAAAAATAAACATTGTTCTTGGCCCTTGTCCCCTTGCCCTTGGCAGGGCTCCTAAAACTAGGGATTTCGTGAGAGACTTTCTTGACTCAGAGCCACGCCCGAGTTTATGCGAATGACATAGGTCTGGGTAGTGTGGAGGTTGCTCCCGCCTGACCTGTGGGACGGAGGGGGCGAACATGGGCTATAGGCTCTGGGGCAAGGAGATCGGGGCTTCCGAGGTGCGCCTGTGCCCACACCTGGTGCCTCTCCCTGAGCTGTGTACTTCGTGACAAACTAGTACTCCGCTAAGTGCTTTCCGGAGTTCTCTAAGTCATGCACCTGAGTTATCAAATTGTAAGACAAGGCGTGATCCCCCCACTTGGCAGTCGAGTGGGACAGAAACGTGGGTGGCCCGAAGACCTGATGCTTGTGACGGTGCTGGAATCAGGCGGGCTCCTGAGACCAAGGCCTCCACTTGTGGGGTCTGTGCTAGTTCTGGGGAGTTGATGTCGGCATAGGACTGAATTGCAGGACACCCAGGTTTTGTCGGAGAATTGATTGTCTTGCGGGGGAAAATCCTTACAGTGAAAAAATGTCAAACGGGACAAATAAAATGGGAAACTGATTTCCCTCAGGGGCGGGAGGGAGTCGGTCACTTGTCGGAATCCTGTTAATGTTTTACATACTCAATAGTAGGATAAAATCAATAAAATGGGGAAGGACCCAGAAACAGTGCAAGCCGCCACAGTGAGTCCGCTCGGTGTCCGCAGGGCAGCACAGCCACGGGGACGCGAGGAGCAGAGCGGTTTACCGCCAGCTTTGCCCTCAAACTGAAGACGGACTCCAACGCTAGTCCTGCGCGTCTGAGACCCGTGCTATGGCTTACCAGTTTTGAAAAGGACGCCCGTGTATTCTAACCCTAAGCAAACAAATACACCGAGAACAGGTTTTTCTGTGTTGGAGGGGGGCGTTATCAGTAAGGGAGGGGGGAACTAGAATGAACCTGATGTTTTGGGGTTGGGATTAGAGGCGTCACTCCGAAGTCATGGAGATGTGTGCACATGGTTCGCGCACAGTCTGCAGGTGTCTGAGCGTGCTGTGTGGACTCGTGGGGACTGATCCGTGCACGCACACACACTCGCACACCCATGTGCGTGTGTCTATGTGCACACCCAGATGCACGGAGAGGAGGGAAACGCAGGTCGTGTGTGTGTGACTGAGAACGTCATGTCTCATGTATCACATAGACCGCGCCGGCCCGATGCACCGAGGGGCCGGAGGAACGCCCGCGACCGGCTCCCAGACCCCCGTAGCACAGGTCAAGCCTGGAGCATCTTCGTGCCAGAAAGTTAGGAAGTGCCCAGAGACGGGCTGCCCTGAGCCAGATACGAAACAATGTGAACACAAAAGCAAACACTGACGATGGGTTTAGTCAATCGTAAGATGGGAATCAGGGGGCCGCGCTGACGTACAAAAATGAAAGGGGAGAAGGGAGAGCTTTTCCTATGTCAACTAGCTCAGAGTAGAAAAAATGCTGAATTCAGACAATCGCCACTTGGAAAATACAGCATGACTGATTCAGACAAGAATCGTCGGGGGATGCTGAACGAGGGTTGGTGAGGACCAAGATGTTTACATCGTCTCAGAGTATCCTCCCACAAAATCTGTATTAATTTCCAAAGGGCAAATGGTAAGGTCACGAGGCCCATCAAAGCCACCTTAGCAGAGTGATCTAAGTCAACCGCGGGGTGGACAAGCGGACCTCACGTGGCTCCTGATGTCCCACCCATGTGACACTGAGGGGACACGGCCTCACTCCTGGGGATGCAGCCGCCGGCTGCTCGCGACAACACGCCTCACGCACGCAAGCTGAGGCCAGTCCACAGATGACATGGCCTGCGTGCTTCACGCCGTGAAGGTCACCACACACAGACTGAGCTGCCCCAGGGGAGAAACCAGTAAGGAGGGTGTGGCCGGGCTCTTGGACCGCATCCCAGGCCAGATTTTTTTTTTTGCTATGAAGGACATTGTTGAGACAGTTGGGAAAACATTACTAAGGAACATGAATTAAATAAGAGTATTATATCAAAGTTAAGTTCCTGATTTTGACCATTGCACCAAGTGACGTAAAAACGCGTCCTTCTTGGGCAATCCACACTGAGCTGTTTAAGAGTTAAGAGGCGACTTTCTCTCCAAGGCTCAGAAGCACTTCAGTCAGATGACAGCCAGAGAGCTGGTACCTGCTAGGGAAGGACGGGAACAAGGGACAGATGACAGTCATGATTGGCAGGTGAGTGGATGGATGGATGGAGGGCTGGCTGGACAGACCGGAGCCCAATGATGATGGACACAGTACTCACAGCCCATCCCTGACCTGTCCACCCCCATGCCCCCCACCTGGCCTCCAGTGTGTCCGTGGTTTCTCAGAACACCTTGAACACCCGTCTCGCTTCCTGGTCACTGCCCCCTGTTCCATAGCTGCTCAGACCCCTCACCTCGCCTCCTTGGTCTGGAGGCTGGATGGTCCCACGTTGTCTGAGTGCCGGGCCCTGTGTCCCCCCACAGGACAGCACTAGGGCCAAGAGGGGCCTCCTCCAGGACTCTGACCCATGTCACCCAACACTAGGTGGCCCCGTTGAAAAAGCCTGTCTCTTTCCTGTCTGGTTCTTTTGCTTGAGCTCCCAAGGGTGTCGTCCCTACCCCCATCCCAGCCCTTAGTGCTAGGGCCTGAGCTCGCCTCTCACCAGGTCTCACCCGGGCTTCACAGGGAGCTCCGTGGGAGGTGGGGGTGCTCTGGGAGCAAGGAGCCCTCTCATGTCCCAGGAAAGGGGTCACGTCCCCTCTTCCGTGGCCCAGGGCCCCATGGACCCATGCATTCTCTCATTTCTTCAGTGACTCTCTGCTATGGGCAAGGCGGTTGGGTTGGGGTCAGGTACCAGGCCTGCTTGCCCAGAGCAGGGGGATTCAGCTGCTCCTGTCAAATGGGGGGGGGGCAGGCGCAGCGGGAGGAGGAGGAGCTCTGTTGCAGCGGGCGCTGGGGGAGTCAGGGCTGGAGCTCAGGTCCCAGAGGATTCCCTGAACAGCTTATTCCTTTGCAGTGAGCCGCGCAATGGACCACAGAAAGCGCTGTCCACGCTGGGTCCTGGAGCCCAGGCTGGCTCCCCGCCCGTCCACCGCGGCTCTTCGGGATCCTTCAGGGGTCCCGCTGGGCAGTCGCGGGAGACAGGACGCCCGCACTCACTCCTGCGGGGTTGGGAAGGCAGGAAAGAGGCCCGCGGGTAGAGGATGCTCAGGAGAAACACGAGACCCAGGCGGATGTGAATCTTTACTTAGAGAAAAGCAACAGAGCTACAAGCTCGGGCTGGGGGCAGGGGCATCAGCGAGGAGTCCTGGAAGCAGGGGCACGACCACAGCGTGGGAGAGCGTCGGGCGAGGGCGGTCACAGGTGCCGGCGGGCGCTGCCAAGACAGAGGGGAGGAGGGGGGAGGGCCGCGCTGCGAGGCGGGCAGGTGACCCCCCACCGCCCACCTGCGTGGGAAGGAGTGCGTGGCTGAGCCCCCCGCCCCTTCGCTTCCAGGTCTCGGGACCCCCCCCCACCTCCGCTTCCAGTTCACCGGGCACCCCCCCCACGCCCTCCATCAATCCCCCCCCACACACTACGCCACCCATCAGTCCGCTCCCGGCCCCCAGCACACCTACCCGGGCTGCAGGCCCCGAGGCCATCACTGGGGGGCCGGGGGCGGGGCGCTGCCGGCCGCCTTCTGCGCTGCCTCTTTCTCTCCCGGCGCAGAGACCTTGCTGGGGGGCTCGGTGGCCGGCCCCGCCCCCGCCCCCGCCCCCGCCGCCGCCGCCGCCGCCCCCGCCGCGCCCGCCTGGGTGGGCGCCTTGGGCCCTTCCTTGACGGCGCGGTAGCTCTCCCCCCAGGCCGAGGGCGTCTCGGTGCCGTGCTTGCGGCTCAGCGGGTAGGCCCCGATGGCCGCCAGGATGCTGCGGTGGCGCTCGGGGTCCATCTCGGTGTAGTACATCTCCAGGGTCAGCGGGGTGCAGATCTTGTGCTGCGGGAGGGGGCGGGTCAGGGGCGGCGCGGGTGGGGGGGGGAGGTCTTCCCTGGGCGGGGGGAGGGCAGGCAGCCCACCTCCCGGGCTATGGCGGGGACACTCCACCGGGTCGGCCTGGACTGCCCCACTCCCCAAGCGGTCCCGCTGCTTGCCAGGCCTTACCCGAAGCAGGAAGCCGTCGGGGCAGGTGAACTGGTCATACCAGATGGCCTTGTACATGATTAGGACACAGCCCAGGAGCGCCATGGCAAAGGCGATCATCCGCGCCGTGGGCAGCTGCAGGGGCGGGTGAAAAGGAGAAGGATGCCGTGGAGGCGGTTGTGAAGCCTTGGGAGGGCCAGGACAGCCATCAGGGGTCACTGGCCCCTGGGGGCAGGGGCACTTCTAGCTCCAAGCAGGGGAGGAAAGGAGAGGGAGCAGGTTTCACTGATGAAAAACAAGCGGCTTTAGAAATGCTATGCTAAAAATAACAAAAACCATCCTTTCTGAGGAAAAAGTACTAGCCAGATAGGGGGCAGAAGTGACCTTCCGTACTGCGTACCAAACCTGAGTCACTACGGAGGAGACACGTGAACCCCGGGGGAAAACAGGGCCCCTCAGGAGCAGGGGTGGCCTAGACTGGCTCTGGGCAGCGGGTCTGAAGGCAGCGGCTGCCCTCACCTCCTTTATAGCAGGACGAAGGCTTCTGACTGGGCTGAGAGCAGGTGAGTGAGCAAGGGGCCCCCAGCCAACCTGGCTGGTGTCTGGGCTCCACGCCTGCAGCTGCTCCACGCTCCCCTGCCCTGCCTCCCCCTGGAAGTGACCACTGGGCAGCATGGCACGGGGTGGGGGGGTTACCCTGCGCCCTTCCTCTGGGTGGTTACAGGCCAGCTTCTGGGCCTCCAGGTCAGGGAACTTCTTTGGCTGGTCCGGGGAGGAAAGCTGATATTCCGTCTGCGTCTTGATAACCACCTGCAGAGAGAGATGACCCAGAAGACCCTAAACGGGCAGGACTAGAGAGGTGCAGGGGGCCGCTGCCCGGCAGTGGTGTGGGTGCTGCCCAGCCGCCAGGACTGTCTAGTGGGCTAGGCTCCCCTGGTTACAAGCCAAGGCTAGGGGAAGGGGGATGCTGGGTGCCTGCTGGGCCATGGCGGCCTGGGGGCCCACAGATGGAGCCCCTCAGTCTGCTGGCTGCCTTCAGTTCTAAGGGTGTCAGCTCTCCCTGCTAGGACTGCCCCTGTAGCTGATCCACAGCTCAGCTCCTTCCTCCAGGAAGTACACCTCCCCCTCTGGCTCCCAGAGTCTCGAGGCCCCTACCACGATGTGGCCCAGGCAAGTCCAGTCCTGTGCTGTGTGAGCTCCCAAGGGGCAAACAGTGGGCCCACCTGTCTGTTGAGAACAGGGTCCAGAACTAGAGCACACACCACTGAAGCCTGCCTAGATCCCTGGAGAACTGCCCTCGGCCAATGGGCGGGGCAAAGCTGTCAATGCCTGAGGTCCCCACCCCGTGGTCCCCAGCCGAAAGTTGACTGATGTGGGTACAGATGGCTGCCGCCTGCCCTCCTGGTGATGGTCACACTCCAGAGCGCAGGTGGGGTGAGGCAGGGCCACTCCAGAGCTGGGCCTGCTTCCTCCAGATTCCTCCAAAAGCTGCGCTCTCTCAGTCATGGCCCAAGGACCCTGCCTCAGGCCCGCAGGGAAGGCATTTTCCTTGCGGAGACCCTGCCGGGGGGCACGGTGGGTTGGCCCTGTCTGCAAGATGGCATGTGAGTCCTGACGGTCAGCCTGCAGCCAGTCCCCCGCACAGCACACAGGTGACTCTGGGTGACCAGCTGGAGAGCTGACCAGTTTGCACAGAGAGCCTGTGGCCAACTAGGGTTTTGGCCCAGCCCAGCCCTTCCTCTGCTTGCTCTCCTGTGTGCTGGGGGGAGACCACATCTAAAAAACCCGTAGCCCACGGCCCTCTATTCCCAGGACAGGCTTGCAACGGCCCTTCATGGCAGCCGAGGCCCTCACCTGGTCAGGGAAAGGCGGCTGGAGCTGGCTCACATCCAGGGGGCTGATCAGAGGGACGCTGTCCGTGGTCGCCCCGTCCTGGTCCCCGGGGTCTTTGCCCGGCTTGCCCGAGAAGCTGCAACCCAGCTTCACCATGGTGAGCGGTGGTCCTTGTCCTGTCTGGAGGTAGTCACATGTCACTGCCCGCTCACCACCTAGCAGATGTGTACGCGAGCTTGCGAGGCTGGCCCCAGTGGACACTTAAAGGGAGGGTGCCCAGAAGAACTCGTATTCTCTCGGTAAGTGTCTGTGTTATCATGCCCGAGCAGGGAGGCCATGCGCAGACAGGCCCTCCTCCGAGGCCAAATTGGGCCTCTGTCCCTTCCTGCCTTCTGGTCTCCCCACGGGCCCCAGAGCTGGGCACCAGGTGGTGTCTCTGTCTGGTGAATGCCCAGACACTCAACACTGGCAGTCTGCCAGGCCAGCAGACTCTAGCGCATACCCTGAGGGCAGCGACCTTGTTCAATGACAATGACCCCAGGGAGCCTGGGGGCTCCGTTGGTTAATGGAGTCCGACTCTGGACTTCAGCTCAGGTCATGATCTCAGGGTCGCAGGATCGAGGCCCACATCGGGTTCCCTGCTTAGTGGGGAGTCTGCTTGAGATTCTCTCTCCCTGCCCCTCCCCCACCTCTCTTTCTCTTAAACAAGTAAGATCTTTTTAAAAAGTCATTTGATTAATTTCAATAATATCTGGAAAAGTATTTGACAAGATTCAACATCCATTTATTATTCTGAAAGTCTGTTAGCACTCCAGGTGCGTCCTTAATCTGACGGATAACAGCCAGCCACAAAATTCCCTACGCCAACCCTACTGCATGTGAACAGTGAAAGCTTTGTCTTCAAGATGAGGAAGGAGATAAAAAGGCCTTTTATTATCCGTTCTATAAACCATGGTGCTGGAAGTCTGAGCCAGGCTGTAGGGGAGGAGAAGTGGGCGGGAAAGGCCTGGAGATAGGCGATACAGTCACTGCTCACGGATCGGACGTCGTGTGTGTAGAAAATCCACGTGAATCTGCGGACCTATGACCAAGCCTGGAGGGGGAGTCCAGCAGGGTCCGTCCAAGGCTTTTAGGAGTCATTATATTTCTATGTAGCGGTGACAAAAAATTAGAAAATAAGGTTTTGAAAGACTCCATTTAAATGGTATTGGAAATGTCAAATGCTCAGGAGCAGACTTAAGGGAAATGGGGGAATTCCATACGGAGAATCATGAAAGACCTCAGGCGAAACATCATTGACTAAGACGAAGGGAGACCCAACTTCCTTAAGAAGTGGGGAACAAAACGGTCATAGGTTTTGGGAGGTTCCAAGTTTAAACATGTTCCTTTCCCCCCAAACTGTATCTGTAGGATGAATAAGTGCCAGTGGACAGCCCAGCAGAATTTCTGTGTGTGTGAACTCGCCAAACATCGTAATTTTGGGGACAAGAACACGTGTGCCATCTTGTGAAAGAGCAAGAAGGGGGCTCGTCTGCAGGCGTCCAGCTCACACGGCTGTGTGGCACTGATGCTGCTGCACAAAGCCCCATGTGACACACACATGCATGGACCACGGACTTGTGACAGAGTTGCTGTGCAAAGCAGGGGGCACGGCCGCCTGTGGATAAACTGATGTCCACACGGAAAACAGGGCACCTAAGCCCTGCCTCTCAGCACACACAGAAATCTACTCCAGGTGGGTATGCCTCAGTTGGGCAGGTGTCTTGAAAATAACACAGGAGAATATTTTCCTGGTCTGGGGGAGGGAAAGAGTTCCTCAATATGAAAATTGAATATCAACCATGAAAGGACTACATTAAAATTAAGAACTCCCACTTATCAAAACACAGCCTTCAAAAATGGAAACAGAAAGCAAGAGTGGAGAAGATATTTGGAACATGTCGTGGCAAAGGACCTGAGGTTCATCCACCAGAAATGCTCAGGTCCTAACTCCCACTACTTGTGAGTGTAACCTTACTAGGAAACGGGGACCTTGCTGATGAGATCAAGTGAAGATGACGTCATACTGGATTACGGGGCCCTAGCCCAATGACTGCTGTCCTTCCAGAAGGGGGAAATTTGGACACACACAGGGAGGTGGTCATGTCCAGAAGGAGGCAGGGGTTGGAGGGAAGCATTCACAAGCGAAAGGATGCCTGGGGTTGCCAGAGCCGGGAGAGGCAGAAAGGATCCTTCCCTAGAGCCTCAAAGGGAACACAGCCCTTCCCAGCCTTTGATTTCCAGCTTCTTGCCTCCAGCGCCTGTCAAAGAAGAAATGTCCGTTGTTTCAAGCCACCCACTTCTGCTCATGCATTACAGCCACCCAAGGAAGCCAGGACAGGCAGATGTCTGCCTAAAGCGTGTGAAGAACGGCTCAAGCTGATAGAAAGAAAGAGAAACCTAATTGGAAAATGGACAGAGAAGGATTTCAGATGTCCATGAATACTAAAAAGCTGCCCCCCTCATTCGTCCATGAGGGATACAAATTAGAACCAGCTTAAGGAGATACACCAAAGCCCATCCAAGTCCAGGAGAGCTCAAGGAGCAAAGGATGCCATGCAGGTGGTGTGGACCCACATAATCCACACGTGTCCAACTGTGACCAGCCCTGACTCCAGGCGGACACCCAGCAAAGAGACGGGGCACGAACGTGGAGAGCAGCGCTGTTCCCAGAAGTACTCACCACTACGCAACATCCAGAGGAAAGCAAGTAAATGGATGGAGGCATTCCTACCCCGTGAAGGGTCACAGCTGCGGGCAGGCACAGCCCCAAA
Source organism: Neogale vison (assembly GCF_020171115.1). Lineage (NCBI taxonomy): Eukaryota > Metazoa > Chordata > Mammalia > Carnivora > Mustelidae > Neogale > Neogale vison. The sequence continues at coordinate 240,076,888 of NC_058092.1, forward strand.
GCCCACCAGATGAGGCCAACAGAAGCCAGGCACAAAGGCAGCTTCAAGAACAAGCCATCTCTGACCATAACCGTTAGGAACCAATCACGGGCAATTAGGGACATGCACTCTGGGGGTCCAGAGGAATTCATTGCTTCTGAGTCTGGAGAGTATGGGGGGGGCTTTGGGGGAGGGAGCAGCTTCGGGGAGAGGTGGGGATTTCCAGTCTTCGCTTGGACCGTGGATGACTGGGGAGCACTTACCTTCAATCATCAGGCTGCACGTCTTTTTCATGTCCTCTTCTGAATACTCATTGTATTTCACAACAAAAAGTGTTCCAAATGATTGAAACCAACAACCAAAGGACAGCAGGTTGGTGGCAGAGGCCCAGCTACCCCATACCCTCCAAGTCCAGGATTTGGACCCTGACTTTCGCCTGAACAGAGAAAGTGAGCCCCTTGGCCATGGTGGCCTGCTCGTCCCTCGACTACCTTCCTTGTGAGGACTCAAGGGCAGAGCCCCAGGGGCTGTGCTCCCCTCCCTGGCCACCGCCTGCACCCATCCTACAAAGACTGCTGTGCCTCGGAAGCCCCAAACACCTCTCCCTTTTGCAGCACTACCCCCCCCCCAGCACAGGTGCCCACCAGGCCCAGAGGTGACCCAGCCTCTCACAACCCAGACGCCAGGACAAGCAGGGTGGGGCTACGGGATGGGGGAGCTCCCACCCAGAGCAGAGAGATGCCGGGATGGAGAGTGTGCACAGTGCTGGGCAGGGAGGTGAGGGCTGTGGAGGACGGGGCGGGGGGCGGGGGTAGCAGGAGCCGCACTGTGGGCCCTGCGAGATGCCCCCGGCTGGGCAAGAGGGGCCACCCCCTCGTGGGCTTCCCGCCACAGAGGAATGTCCCCTTGGGGCCCTGAGCTGGGGCCCTCCCTTGGAATTTATGCTCCAGGCCCAGGGCCCTTACAGGTCAGCAAAGCGCCCCCAACTCCACTCCCTGGCTGGAGGACTTTCCCTGAGGAGTGTGGGGCTTGGCAGGGGAGCGGCCTGGGGAGGACTCACGGATGCCTCTGCACCTGCCGGACAGGCGGGCGATGGGTTATTCTTCACGCGGACCCCGCGACAAGGTCCCCTCTCTGTGAGGCAGAGATGGACACGGGGCCATCGGAGTACAAATATAAAGGGGTCGGGCTTTCCAGCGCGAGGAGGAAAAAGGCTCAGAAGCGCCGGCAAGGTGCCACGGAGGTGGGGACGGCAGGGAGGGGTGGGGGGGGAGGAGCGGCAAGTGGCCAGGGCTGGAGGAGCTCCGCAGGGGCGGGAGGGGTGTGCCACTCCAGTGCGAGGGAGCCGGGGGCCTTCTGGCCGCAGTGTCCCCGCGGCTCACCAGTCCAGCCTGCCATCCGCAGGGGAGAGCGCGGAGGGGCAGAGCGCGTGACCGCCCCCAGCCCCGCGGCCCCGCGGCCCCGCGGCCCCGCGGCTCCGCCACTCGCCACTCGGGTTGGTGGCCACGCCCGCTGGAAGGCTGGGCCCGGCTCTGCCCAGTCTCCCCACAGGAGGCCTCCTCCTACCAGGAGCTCCGCCTCTGGGGTCCTCTACAGCCAAACCTAAGCTCCAACTCCTCCGACAAGGCGTGACGTCTGTGTTACGTCACCGCGGGTTTCCATGGAAACGGAGCCGGGGATGACGCATCTTCATGAAGGAAAGGAGCCATTTGGGGCCTTCTGGACTCTGCGCGTCTGGTTCCAGGCCTCGAGCCCCAAGCAGAATGCAGGGGAAGGGGCTGGGCTGCGTGTGCGACCCCCCCGTCCCCGAATTCATCTCCCTTGCTGAGTCATGGGGGCCTCCGGGGAGGCTGGCTGGGCTCATTCACACCACGGACACAGCTCCGTGGACTAGGGGTTCGCCCCCACTCCTCCCGCTGCCCCCCGTCCGCCCTGCGCTGTAATAGTCTTCTCCAGCGGTTCATCTGCTCCCCACCCCGAGGACTCGTGGGTGGGGGCGGTGTAGGCTCCTCTCCGATGTTTGGGGAGGGGGCGCGGGACAGGTGGGGAGGCTGTGCGGACGGACCGACGCACGCAGGGAGAGGCGGGACGAGGGCCCTGAGCTGAGCGCACTACAGAAACCCCGCGGCAGATCCGCGGTCGCGGACTCGCGTTCACCGCCCCCCTCGTCTGCTGCGTCACGCAGGAGGGCGCGCGCCCGTGCGCAGGGGCGCGGGCTTGTGCGGGCTGGGCGCGAGCGTCCCGCGCCTGTCGGGAGCGTGCATGTCACTGCGGAGCGCAGGGCACTGCGTGCTTTGCTGAAAGCCAGCGGAGCACACGCCTCCGCCCCCGCGCCCCTACACCCCGCCCCCCGCCCCAGCCGCAGCCCTGGGGCCCGTCCTGGGTTCGGCTTTTGGTTCAAGGGTAGGTGAACTGCGAGCGCAGCCCATGGAGGAGGGCTCCAGGGAGGAGAAGCGCGGGGCGGCCCCCAGCTTCGGCTTCCCACACACCAGCCACCTGTGGCCCCGCGTCCTGGGGCTGCGGCAGGTGGTTCTGGAGAAATACCCCTCTGCCTGCCTCCTGACCGCCACCAGCCGCCCCCGCCACGGCCACCCCGCTGTCGGTGCCGGCAGAGCTTCTCCGTGATCTGGTGCCTCCGCGCCCCGCCGCCCACCCCCCGCCGCCACTCCCCCCGGCCCCAGCTCTCTCCCACCCTCAGACAGAGCTGAACGGATTCTGGAACCGGCACCCCCTCCCCACCTCGGGGACGCCCACCTCCCAGTGTCTCTCTCAGACCGTGGCGGGCGCCCTGATGTTCAGCAGTCCGACCCCCCCACCCCCCGCGCGCCCGCCGAGCTGCCCCACTGTGCGGAGATCCGGGCAGCCGTCGGGTCTGTGCAAGGCTGGATACCTACGGTTCTTCAGGAAGGTCCAGGCAGTGGCTCACCCCGCGGAGGCCCCCGATCGTCCGGAGGCCTGGGGACAGCTTCCCCGCTCCCGTCAGCCGAGACCCCAAGGGAGGACCCCGACTCGACCTGGCCGCCATGAGGTCAGCCGCAGTGACCCCCCCATCCCTGCATACGCATCTGGCACACGCACCGCACACGCACCTGTACACGCACCTCACACACCCGTGCACACTCCCCTGCGCACACTCGGCCCCCCTTGCCCCCGCTCCACAAGGAGAAAGGTGGAAATGGCTCACAGGCGGCTCCAACGGGCAGCTGCTGCGCGATGCGGTCGCAGGACGAGGATGCGGAGGAAGGATGCGGTTCCAGACGCTTCGCAGCCGGGGCGGGGCGGGGGAGGGGCCGAGCCGAGACCGAGGCTGCTGTTGCCTGGGAGACGCAGGCGGAGGGACGGGAGCATTTGCGTCTGCCGCCACCGCTGCGCTCCCACTGCGCACCCCCTTCCCACTTCCCACTGGAGCTGTGCCCGGTGGGGGGGGCAAAGCCTACTGCGCACACATCACACACTCACACCACCTCACTGCAGGGGAGCGCACACCCTGGCCAGCCGAGCCTGGGCGGCTTCTCGGCCTGGAGGTATCCGGGCTGCCGCCCACCCTCCACCCCCCCGACCTTGGTCAGGGGCTCAGACTTTCCTTCTTGCTCGCCTTGGTTTGGCCTTCACACCCCGAGAGGAAGGCCTCCTCCTCATGTCTCAGCGCCGGAAGCCCCTGGGCCGTCAGCGTTCCCAGGGCAAGCCTGTCCTTCTTGGGCACGGTTGTGCCTGAGCCCCTGCGCCGCGCCCCCTTAGAGAAGGCATTTCTAGGCATTAGGGAGGCCATGGAGTGCGGTGCTCCGCCTGGCTGGGGTCAGGCTCCCCATCCCCGGCTCCCAGCTGGAGGAAGACAGCAAGGAATACAGCATGTTATCAGCGACTGGCCCCTTCCGCTGTTGAATAAAATGTAGATAAAGCCACGGTCTGGCTGGGCCCCTTTTATCCACCGGTGGGCACCTGGACAGTCTCCAGCTTTGTCTACAGTAGACGGTGTTGCTGGGAACGTCCTACGTGTGTTTGTGTGGACATTGGCCTCACTTCTCTGGGTAGGTACCTAAGAGTGGAATTGCTAGGCCAGATGGTAGCTTAGATTGAATTTTTAAGAAAATGCTAGCCTTTTCCCAACGGGGCTCCACCATTTTACACTGGGACCGGAAATGTCTGAGGGTTCCACTCTCTCCACCTCCTGCTAATGCTTGTTACTGTCTTTTTGCTAATGCCAGATAGCCATCTGTGGTCGTCAGCTAGGGCCACCATGGCCGAGTGCCACGGACTGGGTGGCCACGCCATGGGTTCCCTGCGATGCTGGAGGCTTCAAACCTGATGCCAAGGGCAGGGCTGGTTTCCTCCGAGGCTTCTCTCTTTGGCTTGTCTTCAGACGGCCGCCCCGCTGTGTGTGCCTGCGTTCATCTCCTTTTCTTATAAGGACGCTAATCAGAATGGATTTGGCCCACCCATATGACCTCTTTTTTTTTTTCAAGTTCATTCATTTAAGTAATCTCTACACCCAAGCTGGGGCTTGAACTCAGGACTCCAAGGTCAAGAGCCGCATGCTCCCCTGACCGAGCCGGTCAGGTGGCCCCCAGAGAACCCCATTTTAACTTAATGATCTCTTTAAAGATCCCATTTCCAAATACAACCACATTTGAAGGTGCTGAAGATGAGAACTTCAACATAGGAATTTTGGGGGAACAATTCTGCCCTAACGCTGACCTAGTGGGCATGTAGTGATATCGCACTGTGTTTTGAACCTGATTTTAATAACGAATTAGTTATCAAACTAATGATATTAATAACTAATGAAGCTAGCTGAGCATCTCTTTATGGCTTTATTAGGCACTTATATATTTTTGGTGAAATACCTGTTCAAATATTCCGGATATTTTTCAGTTGGGTATTTTTGTCTTATTATTGAGTTGTAAGAACTCTTTATATATTCTGGATACAAGTCCTTTATCAAATAGATGATTCACAAACAGTGTCTCACAGTTTATGATGTGTCTTTTCACTTTCTTGGTAGTGTTTTCTGAAGTGCAGAAGTTGGTCATTTTGATGAGGTCTAACATCCAGTTTTTTCTTTTACGTACCATGCTTTTGGTGTTGTATTTAAAAACTCTTTATCTAACCCAAAGTGATGAAAATTTTCTCATTTATTTTCTTCCAGGGGTTTTATAATTTCAGCTTTTACATTTAAAAACGATGCATTTTTAAAAAGAATGATGCATTTTGATTTTTTTTAGAAAAAGGCTCCACCCAGCATGGAGCCCAATGTGGGGCTCAAACTCACAACCCTGAGCTCGAGATATGAGCTGAGATCAAGAGTCGGACACTTAACCCACTGAGCCACCCGGGCGCCCCAGATCTGTGACTTCTCTCAGCGCTAGTCCTGTGCTTCTTTCATTAGGTTTATTCTTATTATTTCATCGTTTCCAGTGTTATTATGAATCAACTTTTCCCATAATTTCAATAAAATCTTTCATTGCTAGTGTATAAAGACAACTGATTTTTGTATATTGATCCTATAGCCTGAGATCTTGATACTCGTTTATTTATTTTTAGTGATTTCTTTTTGGATTCCTTAGAAATTTTCTAAATATGGGATCACACCCTCCTCAAATAAAGACGGTTTTACTTTCCATTCCAGTTCAAGCGGTTTTCTTCTCTTGCCACCCTGCTTGGCATCGACTGTACGGCGCTGAAGAGCCACGTCTTCATCTCCAACCCAGTCTTAGGGAGAAAGCGGTCAGTCCTACACTGAATTCGGGTTTGCTGTGGTGTCTTGTACATGCCTTCTCATCAGGCATGTTCCTGGAACAGTTCCTAGTTCCAGCTTTTATCATAAGTGGGAACTGGACTTTGTCAGATTCCTTTTCTGAGTCTATTAAAATGCTCATGTGTTCTCTGTCCTTCATTTTTTGGGGGGGCTCGATCCCAGGACCCTGAGATCATGACCTGAGCCGAAGGCAGAGGCTTAACCCACTGAGCCACCCAGGTGCCCCTCTGTCCTTCATTTTATCAATATAGTGCAACGTAGTAATTCATCTTTGAATATTAAATCAATTTTGCCTTCCTAAAATAAATTCCTTTTTATGTGTTTTAATATTTTATTGAGTCTGTTGTCAGTGTTCATGAGGAATACTAGTCTATGCTTTTCTTTTCCTTGTAGTGTCCTTGCCTCTGCCGTCAGGGTGACACTGGCCTCCTAGGATGTCCTCCTTGGACAATTTCTACTGATCCATCTTTAGTGGATCTAACTTAAAGATATTAAATGCTTAGATGTGTCATCTACTGAACCCTCTAGTGAATTTTTAAGTTTTAGTGATTATGTATTTTAATTCCAGAATTTCCATTTGATTCTTTAAAAAATTCTGTTTGTTGAAATTACTTCAGACATTTCATTTATCCTTCCCTTTAGTTCTTTACCACGGGTTCCGCTCAGCTATTGTTCCCAAACCCAATATCCAGGTCGGCTCAGAGACACTTTCCATCACCTGCTTTCCCCCTAATTGTGGTCACACTTCTCTTGTTTCTTTGCCTGTCTTGTAATTTTCAGTTGAAAAATATGTGTTTGAATTGTGTTGTCAGGGGAACAAGGGTGCCATGCTGATGCCACACGTCCCTGGTGGGAAACGGTGAGCCGGAGGGGGTGGTGAGGGCTCTACTTTCTGCTAGATTTTTCTCTGTACCTCAATTTGCTCAAAAAGTCGATTCTCTTCATTTAAAAAAAGAAACAAAAAACAAACTAGATCGTAGCCCCTTTGGATTCTGGCGTCTCCCCCGGGGGTGATGGGGGTTCAGTGATTCCCTCAGACCGGATCTGCGCACTGTTCCCCTGTGCTGTGCGCACTGACCTCACGTGGTCACTTGTCCTCCCTGGCTCTGCTGCCTGGCTTCCCGGGGGTCCCTCCTGTGCCTACACTGCTCAAGCCCGGGCTCGGTCCGTCCGGGGGCTCTGCCCTCTGCTGACAGCTGCGAGCCCGCAGGTATGTTTAGGGCTGCCTCCCTGACGTGCCCCCGCAAAGCCTCTGCCCACCGCCCTCCCGGAGGCTGCCGGGCCCCCTCCTGACCGAGGCTCAGCTGCCTGTCACAGCAGCCACTTCTCAGCTGCACCTGAGCCTCGGGCCTCGGGCCTCGGTCCAGAGCCCGTTGCTCACTCCGGCCTGTGGGAAGCCCTGTCCCTTGCCTGCGTATGAGCAAACCCGGCTCCAGGAGGGGGACTGTGCCCCGAATGCCAGAGCACAAAGGGCAGGGGATGGTTTTCCAGCTTCCAGCCAACGAGGCAGCCCAGTTTGGGGTCTGGCATCCCCGGGCCGCTGAGCTCGGGCCTGCAATGTCAGAACACTTTGCAGGTGGGTGGCCAGGAGGAGGGGCCATGGGGCGTGTAGGGTCCAGCATGGGTGCCAAGCTGGGAGGCACCGTCCATCCTGTCATGGGTGTGGCTTGGGCCGTGGGAGTGACGGTAGCTGGGGAGCCAGCTGGGTAGAATGAGTCGCTGGTGCATTTGGGATCCCTGGTCTCTGACCTCTGCCCGGACACACCCACACGGAGCCATAAAACCCCCCGAGGAGCCCGGGTGGGGAGGAGCAGGGCCAGGTGTCTGAGTCACTGTGTGCTTGAGTCTGGAACTACAGGTCCCCGAGAGCACCGTCTACACCGAGAAGGGGGCTCCATCATGAGGAGGTAATGCCTGATGCCCCTGAAGCCAGACCTCCCTAGTCCCTGGGGCACCTCCTTCCTGGCTCAGGCTGGCTGCAGAGCAGGGAGTTGGCCGGGAGGCGGGGGTGGCTCTCTGTCCTCGGTCCAGTGTCTGGCTGCTGTACCCAGGGCTGCCGGAGCTCTCTGTCCGGAGCTACCAGTGAGTGTGGCCCTTCTGCGGTCTGCATCCGGGCACCAGCTTTGAGGGCCACCCCTGGGCCCCCCATGAGAAAGAGAAAGCACAGCTGTCCCTTGGGGTCCCTTGGCCCAGCAAGGAATCACCCTTGCGCATGGGAGGGGGGAGGCACCAGGTCTGTGACTGCCAGAAAGAGAGGGTTGGGTCGAGAGAGGAGGCTGGAGGCTGTTGGGGGTCGAGGGCAGGGGTCAGCGGTCCCCTGAAGGAACACCACCCAGGAAGCAGGGGTCCCCTCTTTCCTTCATCCCGTGGGGGTCCCCTTCCCTCCTCCTCTAGCCAGGGATCTCCCCTCATCCTCCAGTTCTGGGGCTTCCCCTTGGTACCCTGGTGTGAACCAGAGGCCATACCTCCCTTGTAGAGAGGTGGGTCACTGGGTGGCCTGGGGGCCTTGGGAGCCCTTTGGAACCAGAGCTGTCCTCCTGGAGAGAGGCCTACAGGGGCCACAGCCAGGATCTGAGGTCCCTGGACCCGGCAGCGTCCCCTCCCATGAGGTGCTTTCCCTGGCTGAGCCGGACAGGGTGGTGGAGGTGTGGAGTCCAGACACGCAGGCACGAGTCCGCGGGTCGGCCCCTGCCGGCCCGGGAGCCGGCCTCTGTCTGGGCGTTGGTGCTCTGGGGAGGCAGGGCAGCTGAACGAGACCAGGCCCACGACCCCAAGTCCAGGGCACGCCCCTGCCCTGTGGCTCCCATGGTGTCTCCAGGAACCCTCACCCTGAAGTGCTGAGCCACTTGGAGAAGAGGCAAAGGTCTTTGTGGGACTGGAATCTGGGGCTGTGGGGCGAAGGGACAGCTGGTGGGAAGTCTTCATCTGAGGCCCCTGCTGACTTCCGGGGCTCCCCGGCCCCTCCCAGCCCTGCCCAGCCTGCCACCCTGCCAGCTGCAGAGACAGAAAGAACCCTTCCCCGGAGAGCCAGGAAGAGCCCCGAGTGCCCAGACTGCTAAAAGATAAACAGGCATATGAAAATGTTGAGTTCATTTGAGCAAAATTGGTTAGAGTCGGGCGTCCCTCCCAGCAGACGGGAGGCCCTCGGAGGTGCTGCACGTGGACTTACAGGCAGGAGGGGCGGGACGAGGACGTCCCAGCAGCACAACGCGGGTGGGTCACTGCACGGCGTGACCAGGGGACGGACGCAGGGGCCCGTGGGATAGGTGACCCGCCCAGGGCCGACCCGGCCGACCCGCCTCGCTGCTCTAAGGATCCGGTTCTGAGTTCGGGTTGTGACCTGGGGCTCGGGGTGAGCGATTCCATTTTGGGTGTGTTGTCTTGTTTTTTAACAAGACACATACACATTGTCACATTTGCACACCGTATGTATCACGAACACACCATGCACACGTGCACACACGCACACGTACACACGTGCACGCATGCGTGCAGACACACACACACACATCAGGCGCACACAGGCGCACAGACACGCACGGACACGCACGGACACGCACGGACACACACGGACACGCACAGACACACATGCACACACACACACCAGGCGCCCGTCCGTCTCCCTCCCTCCCCTCCCCTGTCTTGGATGAGGCGTCCAGGACCTTTACAGTTGGGTCATCCTTCTCCTGTCCTATGTTTCTGTGTCACCTCCCTTTGGCCATGGCCCCTCAGACTCCCAGCCTGGGGCTTGGTCTTTGCCCCCCTCCCCTGCCAGCCATCCTGGCTACCCTAGGGTCCAGTTGAATGTGTCTGGAAAGAGCACCCCTTCCTGCCCGCCTCCTCCCGGGCTTCCTGCCCTGGCACCGGCACCACTGTCCAGCCGCAGCTCTGAGACGAGCAAGGGGCCATCGGGCCCTGAGGGCGCCGTGCGCACAGCTTCCGGGTGCCTGGGACACAGAGCGCTCTGAGATCTTGCCCCGGGTCCTAGCCTGTCAGCATTCAGCCTAGGGTGCTGGGAGCCCTCACTGCTCTGTGCCCCGGGGGCGTGTGCCCGGGTGCAGCTGCCAGCCCGATGCCGGGAGCTGGGGGTCCACGGCCCTTCACACCCACCTTGAGGCCCGAGCTTGCGCGGAGGGTCTGCCAACAGTGCTGGGTGCCGCGGGCAGTGTCTGCTCTGAGGGGCCGCGGGAGCAAGTGTGGGCCTGTGGCGGTCCCACCCCTGTGCCCGTGTGTCCTTGGTCTGTGGGATGGAGGCACAATGAAACCCCCCGTGGACCTGGCCCCAGGCCTCCCTGGCTGGGACCCAAGCTGCCAGCACGCCGGCTGCCCACCCAGGTGTCCTGTCCGGAGGCTGATGAGCAGGGGCAGCCCTGGCCTGCCTCTCACTCTCCCTTCTGGTCCCCTCAGGCTCCTCCTGGTCACTGGCCTGCTGGCTCTGCTGCTGGGGGAGGCAGGCCCAGCTTCCCTGCCCCAGGTACGTGTGCTCCTCTGTGAGCCCCGCCCCACCGGCCTGGAAAGTGAAGAAAGGGCACCCGGGGCAGCAGGTGGCCCTGTGGGCACCAGCGAGGGCCTCAGGCTGAGCAGGAGTGGCCCCTGTCACAGCCGCCTGCTGGTCCAGATGGGGGAGGGGTCCTTGATGACACTCGTGTGCCCTGTGAGTCCGAGCCGCTCCTCGACCTCGTGCCGCTCTGGGGTGACCTGTGCATGTAACTGGTGTCGGGCCGTGTCTCCCCAGCTCTCTTCCTGCCCACCCTGCCTTGGGTCCAGACCACTCAGACTTGCACACCTGGGAGGGCAGGGAAGGGGAAGGCCCACCCCCTCCTGGCAACAGACAGCGACCCTTCCCCGAGGGTCATGCTCTACTCGCCGCCCTGTGCTCCCCTGGCTCCACAGAGGGCTGGACTCAGAGGAACTGGCCCTCCTTCCTCAGGCCATCAGCCAGGGAAGGGTGAGCAGACATAGCCCCAGGGGTGGCCCTGTCTCCCCAGGAACCACAGGGCCTCAATCCTGTCCCCAGAAGGTGGGGTGGAGTCAGCAAGTATGGCCTGGGGGGGCCTTGGAGCCGTCTCTCTGCAGGTGTTCTCCGACCACGGACCCCACACCTGTGACCTCCCTCTTCCAGGTCCTCATCAAGGCCGAAGGCCACGTCGGGGGTCCTGAGTGGGACACAAAGGAGTGAGTGTCCCCAGCAGCCCTTGCCACATTCCCCTGCTGTTGCCCCTTCTGGGAACCCTCTAGGCTAAGGGCGTTTGTGGATGTGGGGAGGCCCTGCCCAGCAGCTTCGGGGAGGGGGCACTGCTCCGACCAGCATGGGATCCTGTGGGATCTGTCAGAGACCTACAAGGGGGGGTGCTCCAGAATGATCCCTGAGCTCTCCTAGCAGCCTCCAGGATGGCTACCCCCCCCCACACCCAGGGTTATAGTTACCCACAGAGGCACTTTAAAAAATATATATATTTTATTTATTTGACACAGAGAGATCACAAGTAGACAGAGAGGCAGGCAAAAGGAGAGGGGGAAGCAGGCTCCCCGCCGAGCAGAGGGCCCGATGCAGGGCTTGTTCCCAGGACCCAGAGATCATGACCCGAGCCAAAGGCACAAGTTTAACCCACGGAGCCCCCCAGGCGCCCCCCACAGAGGCGCTTCTAAGCTGTGCCCCTTTCCCTGCCCTCCCATGAGGCAACCCTGGCTGGCTTCTCCCCCAGGGCCATGCCAGGCCAGAGGACAGAGAGCCACTCCCCAGCCTGCACAGGCCTGGCCTCTGGGACAGGAGGGAGCTCTTGCCTAAGTTTTCCAGGTCTCCACGACGCAGGGCTGGGCCAAGATGTTTTCTCAGGGGACACCCTTAGGACGCCACCCAAGGGACTCTCCGACCTTCCTGGGCCCCTATAGCTCAGGGATACGGCGGAGCGGGGGCGGTTGCCTGGCTGGCGGGTCTGGGTTCCGTGAAGGTTGCCTGGCCATAGCTCTTGGGCGGTGGAGGGGTCAGTGGTGCTTGTCCGGCGGTCCCCCGGGGGCCGCTAGTAAGGGACGGAACAGAGCCACCAAGGACGCTAGTGGGGAGCAACCTCCCACTAGGTCTCCTACCCAGCGCCTCGAGGCTGCTCAGACGGCGGTGGGCGCCCTCACTGGCGGGGCTCCTGGCTCCTCTTCTGCACAGGTAGGCCTGACCCAGCTCTGCTCTCACAGGGCCTGGGACGCCCGTGTGGTGGATCTGAAAACGGACAACCAGCTCCTGGGGCTGCTAGCGGCACCAAGCCTTGCCGCTGCCACGTGGGAGAAATGGCAAGGTCAGGTGGGCACCAGGTGAAGGGGGGCAAGGTCACAGCGGCGGAGCCCCGCGGAGTTGACTTTCCTCCAGAGGAAAACCCCATCTCCTTGTCCTTAGGCTCCGAGGCGCAGGCAGGGACGGAGGACACCCTGGGCCATGTTCCAAGTCCCAGGTGGGATCCTGAGCTGGACCGTGATGACCTGTACCACCCAGCGCCCGAGGAGGCCAGGGAGGCCCAGGATGAGGCAGGGCTCTGGCCCTGGGCACTGTCACTTCCCCAGGTGCTTCAAGGGCCAGAGGAGGACCGAGACCACATCTACCACCCCAGGGAGGATTCTGGGGGGCCCTGACCCCTCCCCAACTGGAAAAATAAACCTCATAGGGGTGGAGGCCACATGTGTCCTCAGCAACAGTGACCGTGGTCCTAGCCTGCTCTGTCGGGGACAAGGAAAGGCCTGTGTCCTCCTGGTGCACAGGCTTATCTCCAAAGACTAAGAGCCCCCAAGCTCCCCCAACCCAGCGCCCCTGCTCCTGGGATGATCGGCTCCCCTCCGGCCTCCTCCCTGGATGGTGGGGTGGGGCCCGGGGCATGGCAGAGGTCAGTGCTTGGGACCAGTCAGCGTCCCACAGATGGGCCCTAAAAAGACAGCAGGAGGGTGCGTCGCTGGGTGCTCAGGTGCACAGGGGCTCAGGTTGGGGGGTGGTGCAGGACTCAGGCCCAGGCTCCTGGTCCTCCCCATTCTCTGGGTGCTTGTCCAGTGCTGTCTGAGGGGCCGGACCCCAGGGCATGGCCCAACCTTGCGGCTGCAGGCACGGGCTCACTGGGGCTATTTGACGCACTGAACCTGGGTCGAGGACGCTGCCTGTGACGATCACGCCTCTGCCTCAAGAGGGAAGCCTGGAGTGCTCCCCACACCCCGGCCTGAGCCCCTCCACTGGTTAGGACAAACAGAGCTCCAGGCAGAGGCCATCCAGGGCTCAATTTTGAGGCATGCGGCTGCTCCGGGGACTGCGGTCTGGTCTGGGGTGACCTCATGCGCCCTGGAATTCCATGTCCTGTCGTGGGTCCCCTCTGAGCACCTGGATGGCAGCCCACGCCCCAGGGCTCTCCCTAGTGGCTCATGTGCTCGCCACTTGGCACTGTGCCAGCAGGCCAGGTCATCTTCATGTCATCGCTGAAGGGACCCCAGACTGGACCGTGACCTGCCCGTGGTCCTGCCCTAAAGCGGCAGGGTGGGCCCCAGCCTCCTCACTGCACCTGGCACCCGCTCTTGCCCCCGATCTGGGGAGCCAGGTGCCTGGGGAGGCCCCAGATTGCATCCCGCATGGCACGCACGGGGGTTAGCAGGCCCGTAGGTCGTTCCCCCTGCCCCGTCAGGTCAAGGGTGGCCATCTCGAAGCAATTTGGGGGTGCCCAGCTCAGATCCAAGGTCAGTCAGTGGTGACCTTGGCCCTGGGCAGACCAGGGCGGCTTGTAGCCCAGTCTCTCTCTGGAGCCAGGACTCCCCAAGGGCATTTCCTCCAGCCCAAGGGCTGCGAGTGCCTGGGGAGGCGGGGTGAGCTGGGGATTCGCAGCTGGGCCGTTGGGGTGTGCGAGCCTTGTGGGCAGGAGGACACCGGCAGCGGCCAGAGGCTCTTCCGTGTAGACAACATCCAAAGGCATTTGACTGTACACCTGGAATGTGTGCAGCTTATTATATAGGTCAGTTAAGTCTCAATGAAGCTGTTTAAAGCAACGCCTTTGTGTGGCTAGAGGTGGCCATGGGGTCAGGGGTCTGAGGTTAAGCCCTGGCAATGACTGGGCCCGGCCAGGCTGAGACCTGGACCCCCAGCCCAGGGGGCCTGCCTGCCCCCCCAGGTTCTCTGTGACATCTGGGACACCAGCCCCGGGCTCTGAGGGGCCTAGAGGCCCAGGCGCCCCGCACACCAGCTTCTGCAAAGCAGCCGCATGGCTACAGGAAGGTCTGGAGGGGAGCGGGAGGGTCTGGGGAGACCCTGGGGTCCAGAGCAGTGACGGCAGGCTACCCCCACCCTGAACTCCAGCTCAAGCCTCATGCCAAAGCCATCACAGCCTCCCTTCCACGTGCTGCCTTTGGGCAGTCTGGCCCTCTGCCTGCTGGCAACGCAAGGGACGTCCTCCTGTCCTTCACCTCCCCACCCCAACCAGCCCATTTCCCAGAACAGCTCGGGCTCCTGTGTATTCAGTAGGCACTCAACCACTGGGGAGAGGGAACAAATGACCGATCCCCACCCGCCCCAGCACCCAGAATGACCCCTGCCCACCACCCCCAGCTCTGGGGCTGACTGAGGAACCCCCTCCACTCAGGGCTCCTGGGCAGCTGCTCTGCCCACCCCAGGCTCTCGCAGTGCAGTCGTGGCCGCCCGGCCCAGCCCTCCGTGGGGCCTCCTCACAAGAGGACCTTACTCCTATGAGCTCTTGTCCCGAGCCCAGGGACCTGCCTCGGACCTTAGGGAGGAGAGAGGCCTTCCTCCCTCCCTGAGGGTGCACGGGGGTGGGGGGCGCTCCGAGGAGCCAGTGGCCTCCCTCGTGTTCAGTACCAAACAAGTCTTTGTGAGGACGGGGCTGTTGTTGAAACCTCTGACTTCAGAGACGAGTCACCACACTTCACATCATTGTCGTAAATTGGGTGAGTCCCAGTCCCCCGTCAGCAGCACCTCCCCCTACCCCCCAAAGACCGGCCTGGCCCCCCAGGGTCCCCAGTTGGGGGTGCTCTGGGCTGAGCAGGACAGGGCCGGTTTGTCCGTGGTCTGGCCCAGAGATGCAGATTCCTCTCTGGGCCCAGGGGTCTTCTCCGGGCCTAGATCAGTGCCTCGGGTGCCAGCACCCCCTTCTTGAGGATGAGGTTTCCGTAAAGGGCCGTCTCCCTGCGTGAGGAGCTGAGCTGAGCACCAGGCTGGGTCCCCCCGTCCCGCCCACTTCCATCCCGCCCACTAGGCAAGCCCAGGGACCAGTCCTCCGGGGAATCCTGACAGTCCTATTCCCGGCGGGGCCGGGGCTGAGCAGGGGGACAGGGAGTGGCCCGGGACCCAGACCCAGACAGTCCCAGCCAAAGCTACCCTGACCAGCAGGACCCAAAGGGACCCCAGGGACTCGGCCAGAACTCACCCAGTTGCTACAACAGCAAAAGCCTTCTTGGCCCGCTCATAAAACTCAAACCTCTCTATCTTGGCCAGGGCTCTCTGGAAGGCAAAATGGCGCGGTGGAGGGGCCTTGCTCAGAAACCCTCAGGGCCCAAGCAGGCGCCAGGGGCACGAGGAGACACGGACACTCTGGGCTCCACAACTGGCTCTCCTGGCTGGCGTCCCAGGGGCGCTCAGCCTCTGAGCTGTGAGAACTGGGCAGGCAGGGTCACGGGGGGCTGTGGTGGCGCGTGGCCTGGGGCCCTGTGTCTCTTGGAGTTGGTCTAAGGGCAGGAGGGCCCCTGCCCAGGACAGGAGTCCCAGGCCGCCTGTCATCGATGGGTCCTGCCCAAGACGTGTCGGGGGAAGGTCCTGGGGAGGAGAGGTTCATCCTTCCACAATGCAGGGGTGACACACGGCATTAGGCCAGGCTTCCGGCCATAAGACAGGGGCCGGGGGTGCCTCACTTGCCCCTGGCTCCGCTCACACAGGCTGGGGTGGGTGACGCACCCCAGGCCACGACAGGGTCCCTGACCTGAGAGGGGAGAGGCTGGGGGCTGGGAACAGCCGCTCCCCCAGGGTCACTTTTCTGTGGAGGGTGAGCACGTGAGCCACAGCTGTAGGGGGTTTGGGGGCCCTGTCTGTTACTCCCACCGGCCTCCACAGAGGCGCGGAGGGTCCCCGGGAGCCCCCTGGCTGGGGCTGAGCCTCACCTCGCAGCCCGCCTCCAGGAGAATGGACTCGTAGCTCTTCCATACCGGGGTCAGAAGGCCGATCTTCCGGTCACCGGGCACCAGCTCCATGACGGCAGCCTAGGGGCAGAGGGGGCTCAGCTCTGTGGCCTGTGCGCCCAGCAGCCCCGGTCCCAGCTTCCCCTCCCACTGGATGACAGTTCAGGGGTCCTCTGAGGTCTGACCAAGAAAAAACCAAGGCCCAGAGCAGGGAGGGGGCGGCACGGCAACAGGCACTCACCGGGCTCTCTACGTAGGTGTCCAGTGGCAGCAGCTTCAGCACAACCTCCAGGAGCTGGGGAATGCCCAGGCCTAGGGCGGAGTGCCAGCTTCAGACGGGAGCCCTGTCCCACCCGGCCACCAACAGGGCCGCCTGCCCTCCGGGCCTGTCCACGCCTTTTACCCTGGGCCTCACCGAGCTGGCCAGCCAGGACGGCCTCATGCCCGGGACAGGGCGGGGGACGCAGGCCGCCTGGTGACACTTGCTGGGGTCGCACCAGCGCCTCCCTGCCACAGCACCTGTGACTGTCCCAGCCCTGGGCTCGCCCTGCCCTCCAGTCCGTACTTCATAGGCCCCTGGTGGTGACCTCCCCTACTCATCCACCAGGAGGGGCACCCGGGGCCACTTCCCTGACCCCAGCACCCCCCCATGACCCCTGGGTGGCCACCTTTCTCCTATGATGAGGATAGTGGGGTCTGGGAAGAGGCTGTTCTGTCCCAGGCTACCCCAGGCCGCCCACTGGTTTTCGAGGTCCTTGTCATCCTGTGGAGCTGGTTTCTCATTGTTAAAGGGATTGTGCTGGTTGCACAGAACGGGGAAATACGGGGCTGGGGACAAGACAAAAATCGTCTGTCATCTTATTAGCCTGCGGCTGGGAAACCCTGCTGTCCGGAGTGCATTTTCTTCTGCTGTGTTCTCTGCTCTTCTCCATGGTTAGACTTGTCTGCGAAGCTGGCCTTCACTCCTCATTGCTTGTTTCCACTAACTCGCAGGGCGTGCGGGACACTCGGAAGCTTGGCCACTCCTTACCTTCCAGCATTCTGGCCTTTCCCATGGCCCACCTTGTCCTGTCCTCCTTGGAGAGGAGAGCGTGCTGGGTCCTCTGGCCCATGGTGTAAACCCAGGCACGGCTGGCTCATCTCCCTCAGCAGAGGGTGGAAGCCAAGGTCACTGGGTCTGGAGTCAGCAGCGCATTGAACAGGCCTCAGACCACTGGCCCCCTGTCCAGAAGGGCTGGTTTACCCTACATTTCACATCTTTGTGCCTCAGTGGCCTCGATTTTGCAGGGAGAGTTGTGTGCCCTCAGAGCACTGCCGAGGGTGGGGGACAGCCAAGCCCAGTGCCAGCCCAGGACAGGACAGGGCAGGACGCTGGTGTCCTCACACCCCCTACCCCCTTGCTCTTGGTACTAACTGCTACTACCGTCACCTTGGGGCCCTGGCTCCAGGCCCCTCCGAGTCACGCCTTCCACCCACCCCTGAGGGTCAGAGGGTCCCAGAGACAGAGCATGTGGGCCCCCGGAGACTGCGAGGTCAGTACTGGGATTTCTATAGCACAGTAAAAGCTGAACACCTGACCTGGGCTGTGGGGAGCAGGGGTGCATCAGTACAGCCAACAAGCCACCGGGCCTCAGTTTCCCCACTTGCAAGAAGCTACCAAGAGGTGCCTGAGATGGGGCAGGAGGCCCAGGGTGACTTCTGGGGGCCTCCCTGGGTCACCGGTGGAGGCTGGGGCATAAGTGGGGATGGGGGCACAGGGCAACACTTGGGGAGCGCAGAGCTGGGAGCACTGCGTCTGCAGCCTAACCCCTCCCTGCCCGGTGGCGGCTCACCGTCAGCGCGGATCTCCTCCGGCCCACACCTGCATATGGAGGCGGTGGGGAAGTTCACGTCTGCGAAAACTGAACGGCCACGCAACCCGGTCAGACATCCCCTGGTGGGTCCGCGTGGGTGGGCACAGACCTCGGGGCACCTGTCGCACACGGTAGACCACGCCCACTGCCCTCCCCGACCCCTCTCGTCAGAGGTGGGGCGGGGAGAGGAAGCTTCCTAGGGCAGAAGCTGCCGGTGCCAGAACTCGGGACCCCGCCCCGTTCTACCCCCTGGGGCGCCGACCGTGCAGCCCCCGCCCGAGGTCCAGGGCTCCAGTGAAGGCAAACCGCCAGAGAAAGAGGTGTGGCCCCTTGGGGGCCGTCCGGGAGGGGGTCTGGAGAACGAGCAGCGCACTGGGCCTAAGGCCGCAGCTGGGAACTTGGGCCCGGGGCCCCAGAAAGCCGGGCTGGGGGAGGGGCCGGACCTGCCGGACGCGGCGCAGCCTGGACCAAGGGCCAGAGTCCTCGTGACCGCCTGGGGCCGACCAAGGTCTGGGCAGGGGCTTGGCCACCAACCAACTTGGCCCCAGTTTCCTAAAGAATGTGGGTGGGGGGGTAGGGTGGGGGGTGTCCTACTGGGAAGTGGGACGCGGCGGCCAAACCAAGGCCTCCACCCCAGGACCCGGCTCTTCCTGGGCTTGGGGAGTCGTCGCCCCCCGGCTGGGGTCAGTCTGGGTCGGGACCCCTGCAGGGGCTGGGGTGGCGGGGGGCCCCGCTCGCGCCTCGCCCAAGGGTGGGGGTCCCGAGGCCCTGTCCCCGCCCCTCACCGATCTCGTCGCCGTGCCCCATCCGCGCCAGGGCGTAGAGCAGCTCAGGGGACAGCAGCGCCGGAACGCCCTTTAGCACCACCATGATCGCCGGGTCTGGAGCGGAGGGGCGTGGCCCGACGGAGGGGGCGTGGCCCGACGGAGGGGGCGTGGCGGGAGTTGGGGGCAAGTGTTGGGGGCAGGAGCTGGCTGTGGGGAGGGGCTCCTCGGGCCAGCCCAGGGGCGGGACGCACGGAGGACTGCGGCTCGCGTGCTGACCGGGGGCGGGGGCGACACCCGGCCCACCCCGCAGGCGTCTTCGGGGCCTCAGGTCCCTCGCTTGGTCCCAGACCCGACTCCCCGCTGCAGCCCCTCGCGGCCTCCCCATCACCCTTCAGTTACGCCCCCAGGCCTCGCTGACCCCCCACCCCAACTCCCACCCCAGCAGGAGCGGGTGGCCAGTCCTGTCCGACTTCTTCACCAACATTCTGCGCAAGGACAGCCACGGGCCTGCCCTGGAGGGAACCCTGGAGGGCAGGCAGGAGCCGCCTCTGGGCCAAGCTGGTATCGGGGAGCACCTTACTGTGGGGTCTCCACCTTGTCTCCCAGGCGCCAACCTGCTGACACCCTCACCTGAGTGGGGTGCTGTGTTCCATCCCAGGACAGCAGTGACCTGACCTCTTCTCTCTCCCCCCCGCCCCCCCCTCCGGGCCCCAGCTTGCCCATCCTTCCCACCCCCCACCCTTCCAAGATGGGGTGTCCAGATTGGGGGTGGGGTGGGGGGTGGGTCTACAGCGCGTTCCCTTGAACAGAGGGAGCGCCTTGCCTTCAGCTGGCCAGAGTACCCCACATGCTGGACTCTTGTCCCTAGAGACCCGGGATCTGGGATGCTGGGACCACTAACCATACTGTGTCTTCCTGTCCACCATGTCACCACTTCCCTGCGGGAAGATGCTCACCTCCCCGAGGTGCACCCCACAGGATGTCTATGTCCAGGGCCAGACCCTGGTTGACTGTGGAGCAGGCTGTTTTCCAAAAACGGTGGCAACACTCCATCTGCCATCCTGGAGGGCCATGGGCACAGTTCCACTGAGAGATGGTTCTCTTCCCTTCCCTTGAATCAGGCGGACCTTTGTAATTGCTCCAACCAAAAGAATGTACTGGAGAGGGTGCTTCTGAGGATAGGTCATAAAAGGCAGTACGATTTCCTCCTGATTCTCTCGTCAGGATGCTTGTCCAGGGAGCCCAGACACAGTATTGGCAGGAAGCCTAGGGCACACAGAGAGCCTCCCTGTGGATCTTCTGGCCCTTAGCCCCAGCTAGGCCCAGCGGAGGCAGCACCAAACAACACACGAGTGACTGGTTAGAAGGTTCCAGCTCAGGACCCAGACACAGTGAGGTGAAGACAGGCTGACCCACTGGCACCCGTACAGACTGTGAGAACGGCTGGGACTGCTGCCTTGAGCTACTGAGTTCAGGAGCAATTCTGCAGACATGGCTGACGGATCTGGGAGTCTCCTGGGCCCTGCCGACATGGACGCCAAAAGCCAACACGGTCCTCGGCTTTCGATCTGGGTTGCTCTCTTCCAATCCCTCTCCCACACTCAGGCTGGAGGGCAGACGGCGGCGCAGCTGCCCACACGTGTGCTGGCCTGCTTACAGACCCAGCACCAAACCTCATTGTTCACCCTGCAGATGGGACCCTGTTCAGCTCCAACGGGCCCTGGCCTCAGCGCACGGGGCTGCCTGGCACACAGGCCCAGCAGGAGACAGTCCAACCCAGAGCCAAGGCCAGGCTCCCTGCCTGTGGAGCCCACCTTCTAACTCTTCATTCCCAGATGGACTCAGGGTTGTGAGGCCAGTGCTTTGTTACAGCCTCCAGCCTTTTGGAGACAGGAAATGCTGGGAGGCCAGGCCACTCCTGGGAAGGCTTTGTACATGAAAAACAACAAAACTACAGCAAAAACCTGAAGAAGGTAAAGACGGCTCTGTGTTTTACAGCCGGGCCCTGGGAATCCGACTGGCCAAGGGAGTCCATTGGAAAGCAGCCGGCATCCAGCGGGGCCAGGAACGCAGGGCCTTGGGCTGGCCCCGCTGGGCAGAGTAGAGTCAGGAGCTGGCCAGGGGAGGGGGAGGGAGAAGGGCAACCAGCCTGCAAGGGGGCCACCCAAGTGGCACAGGTGAGAAGCTAAGGTTCCCTCTTTAAAAACGAATCAAAATCCCAAACAACATGGGGCCAGAGGTCCGCAAACCAGAGGGGGTGGGAGCCTCGCTGTGGGGTTTGTGGGCCCCGGGCTTATCCTGCGTAGGGTAGTCAGCCATCCAACCCGGAGCCCCCATGCCAGGTCCAGGCTGAGGGGGTGGGCTCCTGTCCCTGCCCAGCTCTGGAGTGAGACCTCTGAGGCACACAGACTGTGGTGTATGGATTCAGGGTTTAGCCACTTCCTGGCTCCTGGCTGAGCACGGCTAAGTCAAGGGTATGAAGGCAAGTGTCACATGGGCCCATCAAAACTCGCTCCGCAGAGCTCTGGGGCTCTGTCGCGCAATCAAGCGATAGAGGCCACTTCCCGAGGCACGTGGAAAATGAAGGCCACCTTTCAGGTCCTCCTTTGGCACTGGAATCTAGGATATGCTGTATGTCACCCAGCACAAACCCCTGAATGTGCATTCAGTGCTTTTTTTTTTTTTTTTTTTTTAAATATTTGTTATTTGAGCCAGAGCGACAGCAAGCTGAGTGGCGGGAGAAGGAGGAGGCTCCCCGCTGAGCAGGGGGCTCGATCGCACAACCCTGAGATCATGACCTGAGCCAAAGAAAGGCAGACGCTTACCCCACTGAGCCCCCAGGCGCCCCGCATTCAGCTTTAGTCAATGAGTATTTCCACACCTGCCACCAGGAAGAACGCCCAGCCTTCTGACAACCTACCCACAGGGAGAGCCCAAACCATGCTGCCCAAATGCCCTTGTACCTTCTTCTGTCATAAGTGTTACACAGTTCAAGACCTTGAGGGTTATGTGCAAAGAATGACACGAGAGTAGCTGAAGGTGTTCAGAGAGCCAGAGCTTTGGAGAAGATGATTTCAGTTCTTTCTCAAGTGCAGGTGCGTTCAGCTCAGTTCCTGGGGGCTGGGGAGGGTACACAGTCGGGGCCCCACCCCAGCCCTGTGATCTCGGCTGCGTTCCGGTCACTGGACTACTTGGTGTACCTTCCTGCAGGACAGAGTGGGCGGGATCACTAACAGGAGCCCCCAGGGCACCACTGAGCTCAGGGAGAGCGGGCTCTCGGGGAGGAGGGCTCTGAGGCACAGCCCCCGCAGCAGCCAGGTCCGGGTCTTACTGTGGAGCCCTTGCTTAGACAGAGCCCTGGGTTCTCCCTGAGAGCTGGGGTCATCGCCACAGAGCAGGACCGATGGGGTGAGGGATGGGGGTTCCATGGCAGTCAGCCTCGCCCCTCACTCGGGCCCATCAGTTAGCCTGCACCTGCCCTGTCTGCACCAGCGCCAGGAGCCGGCTGGGACCCCTGGTGCCCAGCGGCTGCCGGCAGAGATGCACATGGCCTGACCTCCCCATACAGGGTCTGAGGATGCTCTGAGGATGGGGCCCCACTCTGGGACAGCAACAGCCCCTGCACCCATGAAGCCCTCCCAAGCAGGACGATGGTCTCTGACCCATGCTCCAGACTTTTGTTCCATGGCCTGGAGAGATGGAGGGTCCAGAGCACTGTGCTGTGCTCAGCCACAAATGGAGCGGCAGATGTTTGGTGAGGCGGATGGGGCTTCCTGGAACTGGGCATCCCCTGCCCCAGTCAGCCCGTGCCGTGGGAGGTGGGGTCAGGGGATGCAGCTGGCCCACCAGAGTCTGAAGCCAGTGGTTAATTCTGTCCCCACAGCAAACGGCACTCAGTGTGACAGCCGAGAGCACAGCTCTGCTGGGTACCAGGAACCAGTGGATGCCTCGGAGACCACGCGTTCCAGGGCCTCCCATAGCCCTGATCCAGCTCTGGGCACGTGATTTAAGCAAACACCTGAGGTTTGGATGCAAGCCGTCCCCCATCACTCCTGGAGACTCGGCCAGCCTGGCACCGAGAAGCACCAGGGGAGGGTCCTGCTGACAGCCACGGATGGGGCCGCGCAGGCAGGTGCCCACCGTGGGTGGCCCTGTCACGCAGCAGGCTCGCTTCTCCAAATCTTACAGACGTGTCTGCACCTCGGTGCAAGGGTTCATGCGCAGAACGGCCACTGCTGGGTCATCCACAACAGTGGCGGTAACAAGAAACTGGACGCAGCCTGAATGTCCAACACCACGGGAATAAATAACGGACGTTCCTGTGCCCTAATGTACTTGCGGGCCATCGATGGAATGCTCACAGGGGCAATGCTGAGCAACGGAAAGCAAGCTGGGTGGGCTGTCCGGTAGCGCTGAATTCCCGGATACAGAGGGCACGCTGGGCTTGCGGGGGGCCGAGGGTTAGCAGGTGGTGGGGACAGTGTCTCTGGGGACGAAGCAGCGTGGAGACAGATGGTGGGGATGGCCGTGGTGCCGCTGAGCTGGACATTTAAAGACCATTTAGACAGTCACCACGATGACGGGATGGTGGGCAAACGGGACGGTGCACTTGTGGGCCGGAGCGGAAGGTAACGGGTCAGCGCACCGTGCACAGGTGTGGACGCACCAGCCCTTTCTGTAAGAAAGCAGCTATCCCGTGTGTGTCTGCATGTGTGTGCACAGAAGCATCTAGAAAGCTATACACCTGTTAACGACGGTTAACCTGGGAGCGTGCCAGGGGACTGACTTGACGGACGTGTTTGCTTGGGGTTCAGCACGACAAAACAGAAGTCTGAAGAGTGACGTGGGGCTGGCCTTCAGAGACGTCTGCCACGTCGTCGGCAGCGCCCGCCCTCTGAGCGGTCCCGGTCACCGGCTGAGTCTGCAGTGACCACACGGGGGACGCGCTTCCAGCCCAATGCCGCTCACCGAACAGAGTGAGTGTCTGGCACCGAACTATCTCTCAGGTCCTGAGATCAAGTAAAAACTTGAGCACACCACCAAAGGCTCATGAGCAGAACTGTTAGAAAGATTTTTATTGATCTGAGCGAGTGTGCGAGCGAGCGCACGCACCCAAGTGGGGGGGGGGCAGAGGGATCGAGAACCTAAAGCAGGCTCCCTGCTGAGCAGGGCCCTCCGTGGGGCTCGATCCCACAACCCTGAGACATGACCTGGGCTGGGTGTCAGTCACTTAACCCAGTGCACCACCCAGGCGCCCCCGTAACTTCTGATTAAGAACAGGTTCAGTGAGAGCGTGAACATGCCCCCGCCTGGGTTCTCACGGCCGCTGGGTGAAGACGGCCCGCCACCCAGGGGAGCAAGAGCCCGGCTGGCGAAGAGAAACTGGTGTCACCCGTGCGGCCCTTTACGAGAGAAGGATTTATCTGCTCAAAGACGGTCAGGCTGCAACTTGTCTTTAAGTGGAGGGCTCAAGGCGGAGGCAGTGCTGCTCACTGGTCTTTGAAGTTGGCTTTTCTCTTTTCCACAAACGCGGTCATCCCTTCCTTCCGGTCTTCCTGGTGGGAAATGGAAAACAGGAGAGATGGACGGTCACGTTTTCCTAGAGAGTCAAGGCGCCGGGCTCTGGCCGTCTGTGGGGTTTGATCAGTCTGGCCGGGTCCTCAGAATCTTGGACCTCCACAGAGCGGAGAAGCACAGGCGGGAGGTACCGCATCAGGACTGCCTGGGAACCTGAGAACCGCCTGGGTTCCCTGACCTTGGCCTGGAAACGGCATCTGGAAGTGGCATTTGTCTATGTCCCCCAGTCCCTCGGTGTGAGCCTCCAGGAACCACTACACTGTGTGTCCGATCAACTCTCATTCCGCGGAGAGCTTCAGCCGCACCTGGTGGGGCCACTCACGCGTTCGCCACCTGCGTGTGCACACGCACACACCTGCACTTCAGCAGCCGCAGTCACTTCTACTCTCTTCCACAAAAACCCTAATCGTGACTTTCTGATATGGAGAGGTGGGTTTTAATGACTCACAAGGACTCCCTTTCAGTGAGTAGCAAATCCTAGAAAACCCTGACCTGAAGCTTCAGAGGCGGCGTCAGGATACACCTGAACTCCAGGTAAGCGGTGTGACGCAGGACACCAGCACCGCGGGCCAGATGCCCTGCACGGGACACAAGCACTCCCTGCCTAAGTGTGTGAGTCGTCAGACCCCACGCAGAAGGAAGTCACCCCGAGCACGCGTGAGCTTCTGCACACTGTACTCACGGACAGGACACATCTGGTCTGGCTATAGGGAAAGCAAACAGTTGGACCAAAGAGAAATGGCATTTAATGAAAAAACCTGCAAGGGAATTTCCAGGGATTTCTACGGCTGGCCCACGTGTTATCTCCACCGAATGTTTACTCACGGTAGCGAAAGTTGAATAGAAGAGCTTCTTCTCCAGCTTGTTTCCTTCTGTTAATGTCATTTCAAAAGCTGAAAAAGAGAAGCTTGAAGTCAGGAACTCAGGTGTTAGATGTGGGTACAGGCAACTTTTTTTATGGTGACAGGAAACACTCCCCGCTGACCCACGTGAATCTTCACTTCGCCGGGATCTGGATGGGAGCCTGGGAAGCACCCCCTTCTCAAAGGCCCTGTCCTGGCTGCGACCCCCATGGCCCCAAGAGGAGCAGCAGGAGGAACTGAGTCAAGGGCGTGGAGGCTAACTCTGTCCAGTGATCACAACCGGACCTGAGAGCATGCACAGTTACATGGATTTCATTTTTTAAAGATTTTATTTTGAGAGAGAAAGACAACACGTGTATGCACGAGACGGGGGATGGCAGAGGGAGAGTCACAAGCCGACACTCTGCTGAGTGCAGAGCTGGACCTGGGCTCGATCCCATGACCCTGAGATCATCACCTGAGCCAAAACCACGAGTCGGGTGCTCAACGGACAGAGATACCCAAGCACCCCAGAACTAAGTACGTTTTAAAAGACATGAAAATTAAGGATGAAAACCCGGAACAGGAACAGTGTGCCGGAACAGAGTCCTGGGCAGTAAGAACACCACTGCTGTGGGTCGTCCTTCCAGCGAAGGCGAAGGGTCTTTCTTGGCTGAGCACCTGGGGTGAGCGGTGAGGCCTATGACTGTGGCCTCGCTGGCCGTCTCCACGCATGGCAGTGTCCACCGTGTAAGCACATGCTACCTGCTCATCCCTGTGGATGCGTCAGGAACAACAGCTCAGCCCACGAAAGGCTGGCAGCCACCCCGGAGGGGCCTGCCTCCCTGCAGAAGAGCACCCAGACCGGAGCGACTCAGCGGCCGGCCCGGGCTCGCGGCCTTCTCAACAAGCGGCCCTGGGGAGCGCTCCCCCAATGCTGAGCACAACCTGCTATGCTAAGATTCAAGAAGCTCTCGGCAAGGCTCAGAGAGGCGGTGCCTCTGTGAGTCCAGAGCAACAGGGAGCAGCGTGGCCCCCGCTGCGGCTCACACTGGTGTCCCGAGGGCGCGTGTGGCCACCCGGCTGCGGGCAGAGCGGCTGAGAACACCTTCCACCGGGACCCGGCAGGTGAGCCGGGCTTCTCTGCAGCCAGAACTACCTTTACTTGAGGGATCGTCCTGTCCTTCCCGGCCATTTCCCTGCACCCCAGTGCCTGCCACTCTCTGTCCCTTAGGCTAGCTCCTCTCTTGGGTCCTAATACCAAGGACAATTCAGAACATTTCAGGACAGTCTATGAGCAAGCAACCAAAGACCGGAACTCTCAAAAAGCCGGGATCCCGACGTTAACAATCCTCCCGATTTCCGTCCAGGGTGGCCTCGGAAGACTGGCTTAGCAGCACGGCTCCTGACCGGTCCCGTGCCGGTGGCCTGCACAACACCTCCTCCTGGCGGAACCCTACCTGCGTTCACGGATTCTTTGGCCATTGCCAGTACGATTTTAGAATTGCTGGCGATTTTCTCAGCACACTGGATGGCCTCCTCGACCAGTCTCTCCACAGGAAATATTTTGCTGACGAGACCTGAAACACGAACAGGTAAACAGGAGTGCAGATGGTCCTGAATGTGCTTCTCCCAGTCACGGTGCTGCTCCTGGGGCTGGGGGCTTCTGGGGGCCAACAAGGGGCTGTGGGAACCCAGGCTCCACACCGTCCCTGAGGTGGGGCCACGACGCACTTACAGACACCCCAAAAGGGAGGGAAAGCAGGTCCCTGGGGCGGGGACAGGGTGTGCCTGCAAAGGCCTCGGAGATCCCTTACTGCTGACGTCCGGCTAGGGAAACAGGAATGTTTTGACTCTTGAAGTTGATGTATATTTTAGTTACTCTCTTGTGGGTGGCATTCCAAAGAAAAACAAAGGCACATGTGCCCTGGCTTCTCAGGACACCCGAGATGACGGTGCTTGTCGCCCATGGGCACACCTGGACGCAGCCCCCACCACCCTCTCCACCCAGCTCCCCACGCAGGTGGCTCCGTGGGGTGGCCCTGGCCCACACCTGCTTGCTTGGCGTCCTGGGCCGAGATCCGATCACCAGTGAGAACCATCTCCATGGCCAATGACTTTCCAACAGCGCGGGTCAGTCTCTGGGTGCCCCCTGCACCTGCAGGGGCAGAGGGCTATCGGTCATAGTTGGCTCATGGCTAGTACAAGGCCAGATGGCACGGACACACGTCCAGCAAATTCTGAGGGATGAAGATAGGCTCCTTGGGTGGGGCAGGTGGGCAGAAAGGAGGCCACCCAAGAAACTTCAGGTGAGCCTCCTTTTCATACTTGGGCCCCATGCCCGGCACACTGGGTCCGTGCAGCTCAGGCCCTGGCCCAGTACAACCTGGAGGGCAGCTGAGGTGGCCTCTGATCATGGCCTGCTCCCCCCAGAATTTGAAGCAAGAGCAAGGGCTCTACCTCCCAAGCTGCTCTGACTGTGGCCTTCTGGCCCAGTGCTGGTTTCCACGTGCCCCGCTCCCCCTCCTGCTTACCCGACCTGCTGCACCTGGAACAGGAGAGGTCTGCCCCATCACTGGCTACACTGATGCGGAGGCCCCATCGTCCACCTGCCCCACAGGGATACCCGGGCCCTGTTGTCTGCTCCACCTAAGGCTCTGTCTTCTGTCTGCCCCACAGAGAACCCCAGGCTGCCCGGGTGAGCCACCGGGACCACCTGATGGAGAAACCCACAGTCCAAGACTCAGGCGCTGCCTCAGTGAAGCGGAGACCTTGGGCCCTGGGACAGGGACAGCCCAGCGGCCAGCACAGCATCATGCAAGGCTGTGCTCATCCTTGGCCGACTCAGACACCCTCTGCGGATCTGACAGCTGCTCAGCAGATGCCCTGCTCCAGGCTCCACCTGCAGGGCAGAGACCCTGTGGGGCCATAAGCCCAGAGCTCTCGTCAGGTAGCCCCCAGGGTACAGAGGAGTCACTGTCTAACCATGGCTCCTGTCACCCTACTTGTGGGGGATCAGATTCCCTGCTCTGCTGAACGGAGGGTCACAAGCAGGCGTCACTGCAGTGACAAGGCGGTATGTGGCCAGCCTTCCCTAATAGTGTCTGACACTCACTCAATCTGGCAGTCATCAGTGGAGCCTGCTTGGACCTGAGGCCCCCTGGGCCACTCTCTGAGCTCTGCTGTGTCCCCCAGGCTTAGTGTGCTGGTCGGCAGGGGGAGCAATGGGCACAGACAGGCGGCCACCATCCGGCACGCAGACCACAGCCCAGGTCCCTCGTCACAGGCAAGCTGCATGCTTTGGTCTGTGACTGGAAAAGGCCACGAGCTCCTGAGACATGGGCAGATTCTGGAGAATGACGAGGAGAGTTCATGCCAGAGACGCTATCACTCTTTACCTGGGATGGTTCCCAGCAGGATTTCCGGCTGTGCAAACTGGGCCTTTTCTCCAGCATAAATGATGTCACACATCATAGCAAGTTCGCAGCCTCCACCAAGCTGCAAAACACAGGGGCCACCAGGCACCCGGTCAGAGTCACCCCATTTGCTTATATGAATTTCCCATCAAAACGAACACAGCCCAGGGCGCAGCAAAGATTACCAGATACACAAAGTCACTTAAGTGTTTCCACAAGTTACTTAAAACTGGCTGAGCTGGTAACCCACTCTGTGAAGGGCCCTGCAGCACACTCTCTCAGCTTTGGGACCCCCAGTCTCTGCTCTGCCGTGGGGGCTCGACGGCAGCCAGAGAGAGCTCGCAAACCAGCTCGACTGGGGCCCAATAAACCTGACTGGCTGGCCTTGCCTTACCCACAGGGAGCTTTACCAGCTGGTCACGAGCTGAGATGCCCTCACTGCTTCGCCACGATCGGGTGTCCTTGTGCCCAGAGACCCAGACACCACACAGAGGACAGCGCGCTCTCGAGCGTGGCAGGTGCAGAGCAGGCCGGAGCCACTGAAACCACGCAGAGAAGGCAACGTGTGGCCTACAGCCCAGCAGAGGGGGGAGATTCCCAGGAGTCACAGGGAACCAGGGACCACGGGGAGGGCTGAGCATGCGAAAGCCCACAGCAAACACCCGCTAAGGAAAGCTGGCGTTACAGCGCCTCCGCTCTGCATGTCCTGGATCTGTGACGTCCCTCAGCAGGAACGGCGGAACTGTAACTTCGCTCCGGCCTTTTCAAAACCAGGGTAGCTTATCCCACGCCTCCCAGCGCACTGAGAGGAGACGTGGCCTGACACTCACGGCGTAGCCATTGACAGCAGCTATGATCGGCTTCTTGACTTGCGCAAGCCGGTCCCAGTGGCTCAAGAACTTCCTGGAGTAACAGTCCTGGAACGTCTGGTTCTGCATCTCTTTGATATCAGCTCCGGCTGGGGGTGGAAACGAGTCCCAGTTACCAGAGAGCAGAGACCCGAGGACTGCTGCACCCCCCAAACCCTCAGGGAGCTACGAGTGTGCAGCACGTGTAGGCACCGGGGGCTGCTGGGAATGGCCGACGACGCAGGCCCTGCGCAGTGCTGGCCACCTGGACAGAGCTGGGCAGCAGAGACTGCGGCGACACGCCATGCTGTGTGTTGATGGAGAGGACGCAGAGGGACTGCGGGACAGGAAACTGATGCAAGCTAGACTCGGAAGGCAGGGCTAATTCATCAGTCACTTAAGCCCCGGCACATACAAAACCTGATTGCCAAGGACCCGAGTCACTTTGAATAACCTTATTCTGCTGGCAGGGCACGCATGGACGGTAAACAGGCAAAGCGGCTCTGTGTCTGTTTACACTATGTTTAAGTCAACCCTGAGTTGCCCTGACTTTTCTGATGCCACCACGCAGGGTAAGTCTGTTCACAATGCCACATGCGCACAATGCGCACAATGCCCTTAGCGCACCTGCAAACGCCTTCTCCCCACCCGTGACGACAATGGCCCCCACGGCTGGGTCCTCCTCGAAGGCCTCCAGGGCCTGGTTGAGCTCGGTAATCAGGCCGTTGCAGAGGGCATTCAGGGCTTTGGGGCGGTTCAGCTGGATGAAGCCCACGTTGCTGTTCTTCCCCTTCTTTTCTGCGATGATGTACTGAAAGCCAGCACCTAGGGGATTCGAGCAGGCCTCAGACAGGTCAGTGGACAGGGTGACCCCAACATGTCCCCCGCCCAGTCCTTGGGCAGCAGCCCACAGCTCTCAGCCTCGCAGTGGCCTCTGCACCGCTCTCCACCTTCACAGGAGTCTGAACACCTCCCAGCACCCTCTCTGCAGATACCCTGGGATTCCGCAGAAGCGAGGGCTGGGAAACAGGCTCCCTCCACAGACTGCAGCTGGGTGAGGCAACGAGCTGTGTGTGCACAGAGCAGAGCGGGAGGCACACACCGGGGAGAGGTGACTCACGGGCCGGAGGGGCAGGCTGCTGACTCGGGGCCAGCATGGCCTGGAGAGGAAGAAGGACAACCTCGGAAGCCACAGGTCTGTGTGCCTATGGGCACTCACCCTAGGGTCTGGTGGGGAGGGATGCAAGTGAGAGGCTTGGCAGCAGCCTGATGCAGCCCAGGACAGGACTGCTGACCGCAGGTCAGGACCCGCAGACACCTGTCAGCCAAGAGAGCTCCGGGGAAAATCAACACGCTCTGGTAGCCGGGCAGGCACAGGGACACCCGGGAGGGAGGAGGATGCAGGGATGCCCCCCAGCTCGGGGACAGGGCCAAGAGCGCCTCAGGAACACTGCGGCCCTAACCCGAGGGCTGAGCGAGGGGAGGACAGGCCAGGCCAGTTGGGGGAGACAAGAGTCGGAAAACCAGTGGCCATGGGCAGGCCTGCGTCCCAGGCGCTGCGCGACACAACTTTGCCAACTCGAGGCCCCAGATGCACATTCTCTCCAAGTCCTGCAAACCCCGCGGAATTTCACCAACAACCAAACTGAAGAGGCTAGAGGTCTTAGCACGTGATCCCGAGTCCCCCAACGGAGGGGCCACCAGTAACCGCAGAGGTCAGCACGCTGAGGCAGCAGGTGCTGGAAGGGGGCGCCCAGCCTAACAGCAGAGCCGTGGGGGCCGGGCCCTGGGTGCATAGGGAGGAGGGGGAGGGCTGATGGGGTCAGGCCGGTGGAGGGGGTGAGGTCCAGGGCGAGGCACGGGGGTGCCGGGGGAGGCCGGGGTCAGGCCCTGAAGTGAGGTCCGGAGGTCCCGGGTGCGGCCGCGGTACCGGACCCCCACGCGCTCTCAGTCGCGTACTCACCCGAAGAGAAGGGGCGCAAGGCCGCGGAGCCGGGGAGGGGGCGCAGCGGGCCGCGGACGCGGGGCAGCAGGGCGCGGAGGGCAGCCATGGCGCTGTGCGGACGGCTCGCCCCGCCCCGCCCCGCCCGCCGCTCGCCCCGCCCCGCCCCGCCCCGCCCCGCCCCGCCCCGCGGAGCCGCCCCCGGCTGCGCCAGTCAGGGCCCGGCCCGACTCCGAGCCGCCATCGCGAGACCAGCGGGCGGCGGAAGGGGCGTGGCACGCGGTGGGCGTGGCCGGGGGTCCGGGAGCGGAGTTTGGAGGGTTGGCCTGGTGGGGTGCCGCAGCCCCGTGCTGGCCGTCGGTGACCCCGAGCCGTGGGGCAGCAGCCCGGAGGACCCCGGAGGGCACGCCCGGCGGCCTATTGCGGCCCGCAGAGACCCCCGGGCGAGCCGGCGCCGCCTCTTGACCTTTGGCCTTCGGCCCTTGCCCCCACTTCCGGGACGAGCCCAGCGGGCTGGAGGCTGGGCAGTCGCCGGCTGAACCCCGGCCCGATATGCCTCACGCCCCCGGGGACGCGCTTCCCGCCCGCAGCCCGCGGGCGCGGGGCCGGGACCCCCGCGAAGTCCGCGGAAGCCGGGTTTGCGGGGCACGAACGGGCCGCGGCGGAAGGAAGCGCGTGGACGGGAGAAGGCGGGGGCAGTAAGGGGCGCCTGGCGGCTCAGTCCGGGGTGCGGCTGCTTTCCGCTCGGGTCCTGGTTCCCCGGTCTAGGATCGCGTCCCGGATTGCCCCGCCTCCGGCCCCAGCCCCGCCTCGGGCTCTCTGCTCCGCGGGGAGCCTGCCTCTCCCCTCCCCCTGCGCTCCCCCGGCGTGTGCGCGCCCTCTCTCACTCCCTCCGTGAAATACATAAAAATCTAACCAAAAAAAAGGACCGTGGCCCCTGGACCCTAGCTTTAGCCCCGCGGGGGTACCGACGCCGCCCTTAGCGAGCGGCGCTTCCCGCGGTGCGAGCTCGGCCCGCGTCTCCGCGCCGGGGTGCTCGCGGGGCCGCCCTGCTCCGCTCGGTGCGCGCCGCCGAGGGTCGCTCAGCCGCGTGAAGCCACGGAGACCCGGGAGACGCGTGTACGCGAAGGACGCGCCCACCCGGTGCTCCCAGCCAGCAGCTTGGTGGCTTCGGAGTTCGACGTCACGCATAGTTCGTTACCGTGTTACCAGTGGCTCAGTGACTGTTACAGTGTTGCCAGTTTGCGCACCCGCGTTACTTCCGCTACGGCGCGTCGGTGCTCAGCCTCCGTGGAATTCTCGCTCAGGTTCTGCAAGCAGCCGAGACAGAAGACGCCTACAAATGAAAAGGAAGACGGACGTTTTCCAATAAATAACAAAATTCAAACCAGAATCGGATACTCAGCAAAGTTCATTCCGAGGTCGAGGTAGAATTTTATTCACTTTCACTCCAAGACGACCAACGCTGTGCTCACGGAGACTGCGCCCCTGTGGGCCACCCTGCTGGGACAGGCACACGAAATGAAATGGTTCCAGCCTAAAAGAAGTTCTAAGCCCGCGGGCTGGCGTGGAGGAGAGCAGCTGTTGTCTACGTAAGGTTGGGGACAAAAGAACAAGTGACCAAAAAACACAAAGTATTTGTATGAACCTTCAAAATAAAAGTCACTTACTTTACCAGAAAGATGGGTTTATTTGGGAATAGCAGAGAATTGCAATTAGGGACATGCAAGCTATAGAAAAATCATGGGCCGGTCCAACAAAGGAGAAGGAGGACATTGTGAGGGACTGCTCTGAACTAAAGTCCATCGCTGAGAAGCAAGCAATGACCGTGATGATGAAGGTGATGAGGGCTTCCTGGCCTAGGCGCAGGGGTGGGCCAGTTTTGGTGGTTTGGTGGCGGATGCAGATTCACCTCTTCTGGTGGGGCCGTGGTTGATTGTCTCCTGCTAAGGGCTCTTCTGTTGGGGTCTGTAACTCATAGTTGGTTCTGTGCTCACCATGGAGCCATATGGCTCCCCCTCTGGCCTCCTGACTCCATTCTGTGAGGGTTCCCATCATTAATTTTCACATACATGTATCTGTAAGTGGGCCTCAGCAAAATTAAAAACTTTTGTATTTCAAAGGACACCATGAAGAAAGTGAAAGGACAATCCCCAGAATGGGAGAAAGTTTTTGCAAATCATATATCTGGTAAGGGTTTTCTTTCTAGAATATCTGAAGAACATGTTCAACTCAATAATGAAAAGACAAACCATTAAAAATTGGGCAAAGAAGGGGTGCTTGGCTGGCTCAGTTGGAAGAACATGAGACTCTTGTTCTTGGCATCATGAGTTTGAGCCCTATGTTGGATGCAGAGATCACTTTTTAAAAAGGATTGGCAAAGGATTGGACAGAAATTTCCCCAATAAAGATATGCAAGTGGGGGACGCCTGGGTGGCTCAGTTGGTTAAGCAGTTGCCTTCGGCTCAGGTCATGATCCCAGGGTCCTGGAGTCCCACATCAGGCTCCTTGCTCGGCAGGGAGCCTGCTTTTCCCTCTGCCTCTGCCTGCCTCTTTATCTGCCTGTGCTTGCTCGCTCTCTCTCCCTCTGTCTCTGACAAGTAAATAAATAAAATCTTAAAAAAAAAAAAAAGATATGCAAGTGGCCAGTGCCCACACACAGAGGTGCTCGATATCATTATTCACTAGGGAAATGCGGACACACTTCCTACGTACTAGAATCCCTGTGACCGGACAGGCAGTGTGTCAGTGAGTGTTGGAATACCTGCACTAGGGCCAACTGCTGGGTGACCACTGGCAGACTATAAAGGGACAGGATAGCAGAAAACATAACACAGGGTAATTTTCAGGGGGATAGAGCCAGTTCACAGGGCAAGGACAGTGACGATGCAACCTGAAAATGGGGCTGCAGCCTTGAGTCATCGCAGTCACCTGGAGAGAGGGCAGCGTCTAGCCAGCTGGTCTGCTGAAAGTGGCCATGGCCCGTGCTAGGAGGCTTCTTTCACCCAAGGATGAGCATACAGATACGTCCCTCACGGTCCCACAGTCAAATCCCTGAAGGTGGCATAGGGCTGCCTCGTCAGGGGCAGTGGGCATGTCACTCGAGACTCCAGTAAGCTCCAAACAGCCCAAAAAACCCACGTTTCCAGCCCTGCTTAGAGGTGCTGCTTGCCACCAGAAACTAAGGTGCTAGAAGCCATAACTCCAAAGAAGCCTCACTGACCCAGTTCTGGACCAGTCTGATTCAGTTCAGACACTGCACTAACCTTGCAGGTGATCTCAGGATCATGACCATGTCATTGTCGTAACAAAGACACTGAGCCTGGGTGGCTCAGTTGGTTAAGCCTCTGCCTTCAGCTCAGGTCATGATCTCAGGGTCCTGGAATCGAGCCCATCGGGCTCCCTGCTCAGCAGTGAGTCTGTTTCTCCCTCTGCCTCTGCCTGCTGTGCTGCCCCCCCCAAAATAAATACATAAAATCTTGAAAAAAAAAACCCCAAACACCTATTAGTGCACTGACAAATCCACCTGCACCCATTTAAGGGAAAAAAAGAGGTGGCAGTCTGAATCCAAGACAGCACCTCTTCCTCTTCCCTAAAAAACCCCTAGTCAGCTTGCTTACCAGCCCTTTAATTACCCTAACCCCATATAACCCTGACCATGAGACCAAATCATGAAGAAGATACCTTCAGAGCTTGAGCTGCCCTTCTCCATTCTCTGGTCATTGAATAAATTACCAGCTTGCTGTGAAATACCGTTTGGTTATTTCACAAACAGTCTTGAGTAGGAAAAGAACAGGCCACTTTGGTAACCGTTGGGCCTCTCAGGTTCCACCACCAGCCCTCACCGTGGGCATACCTGTGAGAAACCCAGACAACAGCGGCCACTTTGCTGAGTTTTGGGCCTCAAAGAATCTTTAATCTGTGGGCTGAAGTGTCCCCAGTGGTAGACCAGACGTCTGGGACACTGGCCGCAGTACAGTGACACTGTTGAGTTGAACCCTGGGGGGAATCAGAAGTCATATGGGGGGGACCTCTGAGAAGGAAGCCCCCGGGGTCAGCAGCTTTGCTTCGGGAGCTGGAAGGGGGTAAATTTTCCCCCAAAGAGAGAGCTGTTCCTCTCAGCAAACAGGTGACACTGGGGGCAGGGTGACTGCACCCAAACATATGCGGACTCATAGTCAGACTGCCTGAGGTGTCGGGCTGAGTGACAAGGCCAGGGGTCAGGCAGTCAGCTCTGTGAACTGGTCCAAGGCCCAGTGCTGCAGCCCACTTCTGGGTCCCCATGACCTCCGGTTTCCGCCCAGGGCTTTGTGTCCCCACCTGGGGGCTGTGCAGCAGTCAGGTGCAAGCCATCGGACTCAGGGTGTACCTCGCAGGAGGATCACAGTCTGACGGGTGTTGTCACCTAGGAGCTTTCCCTGTGCGACAGTGACGCATGCCCTGGGTCGGGGGGCATGCACAGCCAGCTGTCAAGAACCGTGTCGGGGAGCTGGGATGGGTGCAGAATGACAGCAGGCCGTTTCTGGCAGTCACTCATGGGCGCCTTGACTTGCTTGGTTTCTTATATGACCAGCCGCAGAAACCGTTCAGTATCAGGAGAAGGGGCAGCCTTGGTCTGGGCACTCTGCAAGGAATTTCAGACACCGCTTTCTGCCGATGGCAACACCTCTCCCAACATCATTCTTCAAAAACCCACGTACCCCTTGCATGTATGTTTCATTGTGAATCACATATTTATGTATATTTCTATGTCCATTTTCTGAATGCCATAAGGGGGATTTGTCTTTATTCCGGGGTGAGTTCTGAGCACCATGAATTTGTTGAACAGGTTCCCTCATGTTTAAGAAGCTGTTCAATTACCAGTACTGGCCCTAGGCCATTCTGGCAGCAGCCTGGACATCTGTCTTTGCACAGAGGGATTCTGGAAGGAGGCACAGTTGGAAGTGGGTCTCCAGCACCCAGAATGCTGACCCTCCCCACTCCTGTCCATTCTTTGGCTTCAAAAATACTAGCAGCCAGACCTATATGCTGCAGGAAGAACACTGGAAGACCTTACTGGGGAGCCTGGCCAGCCCAAAGGAAGGACTTAGAGATACTGATGGGGGGTTCCCCATTTAACAGCTCCCCACCCTGAGCAGTGCAGAGTCAAGCTCAAATTCAATGAGCCCCACTTACAAACCTATTTCCAAACATCCCTTTGGCCTATTCCTCCTCATGAGCAAACAGACACTATTCACGAGTGTGTAAAGTGTCTTCCTGGAGGAAACAGAAGAAACAATTTGGAGCAAACCTCCCAAAGCAGGAGAATGCCACTTCAGAGTTTCTTTTTATATCCTCAGACATCGCTTCCTTGAAGAACAGCACATTTCTCTAAAAACAGACATGTGTGGAAGAAGAACTCTTGGAAATTAAACTCTGTGACAGCAAAAACAAAAGCCTCATGGGGAGAAATCCTGCAGAAAGCAGAGCAACAGGTAAAGATGGAAAACAGGAGTGAATACACTGAGCATCCAAGGTTCAGTTTGAAACCTCTGACGTCCTAAAGTAGGAATTTTATTTTTTTAAGATTTTATTTATTTATTTGACACACACACAGTCAGTGAGAGAGGAAGCACAAGCAGGGGGTGTGGGAGAGAAAGAGAAGCAGATTCCCCGCTGAGCAGGGAGCCTACTCAGGGCTGGATCCCAGGACCCTGGAATCATGACCTGAGCCGAAGGCAGACACGTAATGACTAAGCCCTCCAGGTGCCCCTAAAGTAGGAATTTTAGAAAGAGTAACAGCACATTGGGGATAAATCAATGGTGGAAACAACTGATTAGTGAAATAACCCATGAAACACGTTCCCAGGACTGATGGACAGAGTTTCCAGACTTTGAGTTCCCAACATAGTGAAAGTCCAGGCACATGGAGGCACCACACTGTGAAATTTCAGCAAATGATCCTAAATATTTGAAGGGCAGAACAAGCCTCCACTGTGGTAAAGGATTATAAATTTGAGTGCCTGTGAATCTTTTTTTTTTTTTTTTTAAGATTTTATTTATTTGAGAGAGAGTGAGAGAGAGCACGAATGGGGGGATGGAGAGCGGAAGAGGGACAAACAGACTTCCTACTAAACCGAGAGCCCAATGCAGGGCTCAACTCCATGACCCTGAGATCATGACCTGAGCTGAAAGTCAGATGCTTGACCCACTGAGCCACCCAGGTGCCCTTGCCTGTGAGTTTCCTAACCATACTCCTAGAAGGGATGAGACAATGCCTTCACAGCCTGCAGGAGGAGGTCTCTAACCTAGAGTTCTATGCTTAGGCAAACTACAAATCAAGTGTGAGGGCGAAACCAAGACATTTTCAGGTTCGCAGTATTGTTAAAAAAAATGATCTCCCAGACACCTCTTCTCAGTTTCACCCAAACAGGTGAGTGAATTAAGAAACAAGAATAGATGGCTGAGGAGGGCCCGCACAGGGGGACAGGAGGGAATCCTCTGGGACATGGAGAGGGGAATACCCAGTCTGGAGCTGACTTAGGAGTGGTAGCTGAAGGCTGCAGAGCCTCCCATCCCGGCCACCCTCACTGGCTGGAACAGGGGCCACAGAAAGTGCACGGAAGCCTCCCAGTGGGTTAGGACAGCAGGATCTAGCGCACGACTAAGAAGGAATGACGTGCCCTAATACCCTGTTACAGGAAAGCCTTTGGGCAGAGGGCAGAAGCTTTCTAACCCTCACAAGACGGTAGAGAACAGACCTTGCTGAATTCGGGCAGTTCTCTAGAACGGCCTGCGTGCTTGAATACGCACGAAATGTCTCCTGGGGTGGGTGGCGGGGGAAGGGGCACGTGCGAGAAAGTTCTTCACTTCCCCTTTCTCTTGAACTTTGTACCTCATGTGTATAAACTCTGTGGCCACACACACTCAGAAGAGCCCCGCTTCGGACGTGCTCAGCTCTCCCCGCCCCACCCTGACACCACAGCCGCCCTCGGACTTTCATCCACAGGCGCCCCGGGGTCCCAGGGCGAAGGCGCTCACGGCGCTTTTCCGCGGCAGGAGAGAGGCACGTCCTCCACCTTCCGGTCGCCTCCCCCACGTCTCCTTCGGAAGGCGACACGAGCCGCCCGCACGGCCGGCGCCGTCCTCCCTCCGAGGGGACACGCGCCCACATCGGCCAGCAGCAGGCCCGCGCCCCGCGAGACACAGGCTAGCCTCCCCGCGCACAGGCCGACGGCGGGCACAGCCCCACCCAGCGGCGCTCGCCCACACTCCGCCCTGCGGCCCGAACGTGGGCGGCAACTCCGGCGGAAGCCCCAGGCCCAGCCCATAGGGTCACGTGGTGTGGCCGCAGCCCCGGCTCGGCCTCCGCCGTGCTCCTCGCTCCACCCACCCGCCCCGCCCCTCGCCATCGCTCCGCCCCTCCTCGCCCTCTTCCACCTCCAGCCCCGCCCCGCCCCTCCGTCCACCTCGAGCCCTCGCCCCGCCCCTCCCATCGCCCCGCCTCCAGACCCGCCTCTCCCAACTTCAGCCCTCGCCCCGCCCCCCACCGCCCCGCCTCCAACTCCTCCCCTCCCGTCCGCCTCCAGCCCTCGCCCCGCCCCTCCCATCGCCCCGCCTCCAGACCCGCCTCTCCCAACTTCAGCCCTCGCCCCGCCCCCAACGCCCCGCCTCCAACTCCTCCCCTCCCGTCCGCCTCCAGCCCTCGCCCCGCCCCTCCCCATCGCTCCTGTCCCGGCTCGCCCCCGCCCCCGCCCCCAGTCCCGTCGCCGGCCGCCGGGTGCCCGGACCCGGTCCCACCCCTCCCCATTGCTGCGCCTCCAGCCCCGCCCCGCGCCCCAGCTCCCGCCCCTGCCGGGGAGCCTCTGCGCTCTCCGCGCTTTGGGGCGGCGGGGGCGCACGGGGACTGCCCGGGACGGCGCGATGGAGTCGAGCGGAGGCCGCGCGGAGGGCTCGGGCCGCGGCCCGCGGGTGCTGGTGGTGGGCAGCGGAATCGCGGGGCTGGGCGCCGCGCAGAGGCTCTGCCGCCACCCGGCCTTCCCGCAGCTGCGGGTCCTGGAGGCCACTGCCCGCGCCGGCGGCCGCATCCGCTCGGAGCGCGGCTTCGGTAACGGCCTCTCCCGGAACCCCTTCCCCGAGCCCATTTCCGGAACCCAACGGGTGCGGCCCGGGCTCTGCCGCTCCCGGTCAGCCCTGCACCCGGGGTTGGCCGACCCGGAAGCCTTGCCTGCCCGCTCTCCCCCTCCCCCCACCCCCGCCCAGGAATGAGGCCGAGTTCACTGGTGCCCGAAACTCAGCCGTCCCCCCTGCCGGGGAGGGTAGCCTGTGTCTCTGCAGTCCTTCTGGTTGTGTCCCTCGAGGAGCTCCCCCTCCAGCCTCCGGGTCACCCCCAGGCACCCCTTCTGCCCCCGTAGCGGCTCTCTAAATGTCCTCTGAAGGCGGGCGCAGGCCAAATGTTCCCCTAAAACTAGGTCTGAGCAGGCCCTAGGACTGTAGTCTTCAGGGACCCTGTGTCCTCTGTTGGGGCTTTCAGAGCATGTTTGGGGAGGGCGGGGCTGGTGCGGTCCAGGAGAAGGGCTCAGGGTTGGCCTTTGTGGGGAGAGAACCTCCAAGTCTCATCTGCTGCCCCTGCCAGGTGGTGTGGTAGAGCTGGGTGCCCACTGGATCCACGGGCCCTCACAGGGCAACCCGGTCTTTCAGCTGGCTGCCAAGTACCAGCTGCTGAGGGAGAAGGACTTGTCAGAGGAGAACCAACTGACCGAAACTGGGGGTCATGTGGGCCTGCCCTCCGTGTCCTACGCCAGCTCTGGGGTAAGTGTGAACCGTGAGCTGGTAGAGGAGATGGCGAGTCTGTTCTATGGTCTCCTAGACCAGACTCGGGAGTTCCTACACGCGGCGGACGCCCCAGTGCCCAGTGTTGGGCAGTACCTCAAGAAGGAGATCCGTCAGCGTGCGGCTGGCTGGACAGAGCATGAGGAGACCAGGAAGCTCAAGCTGGCCGTCCTCAACAGCTTCTTCAACTTGGAGTGCTGTGTGAGCGGGACCCACAGCATGGACCTGGTGGCCCTCGTGCCCTTCGGGGAGTACACCGTGCTGCCAGGGCTGGACTGCACCTTTCCTGGGTATGTGCATGTCCCACCCACCGAGTCAGCCCTCCGTGCGCCGCCTCCAGGCACCCTGGGCCCCCTCCATGCACCCCAGGCCTCTCTCCATACACCCTTGTCCCCCTTCATGTACCCCGGGACCCCCTCCATGCACCCAGGTCCCCTCTGAGCCTTCCCCCCTTTATGGACCCTGGTCCCTCTCCAGGTACTCTCGTTCCCCTCCATGCACCCTGGGACCCTTTGCATTTACCGGTTGAGCTTTGGCAAGTAGGGAAGGGTGAGAGGGCCAGGAGGCCATTTGTCTTCCTCGTTTTAGAGAGATTGCCTGTTTGTTTCTCTGGTTTTGCTCACTTGGGAAAAAGAATTATTTTCAAGAAAAGATGATTAAAAGAAGGCCGTACCTCTCATCACGCTTTCTTCCTCCCGTGTTTATGAGGCCTCGCATGTGCTAAGTGCTGCGTAAGGCTCCAGCCTCTGTGATGGACAGATAGCCCACCCCTGTGGCGGGTGGCTGTCCCCCACCGAGCACTCAAGAGGCCCTCACAGGACTGTCCCGCTGGGCTCTCTGGCATCACCACCCCAAGGCTCCCGGCAGGGGAGGGCATTTGTGATCGGAAGTAGGTTCCAGGTGGGTGGGGAGGAGGCCTTGTCTTCCCACAGTTCCCTCCGTTTGCTCACCTGATCCCCTTGTTAGCCTGGGCAGTGGTGTCTGTGTTCCCGAGGAGACCCTGCCCTCCTCCCACTTCCCTACAGGGCCTCCTCCGATGGCAGCTTCCTCTGAAAACGCCCCCACCTCCGTGTCTCCTAGGGGCTACCAGGGGCTCACAAACCACATAATGGCCTCCTTGCCAGAGGACGTGATTGTTTTTAACAAGCCTGTGAAGACCATTCACTGGAGTGGGTCCTTCCAGGAAGCCTCGTCCCTCGGGGGGACGTTTCCAGTGTTGGTGGAGTGTGAGGACGGAGCCTGCTTCCCGGCACATCACGTCATCGTCACTGTGCCCTTAGGTAAGGCCGTTTTCCCCGTCAGGGTTCCCTTTGGTCCCCCACCCCGGGGCCCCGGCAGCAGGCTCTGGAGGCCCGGGTGCGGTGCTGGCTCCCGTCTTCCGTCGAGCTCCCGCCAGGATTATTCTCTCGTGTTGGTAGCAGTTGCGTGCTTTGGCATTGAGTTTCACGGTGAGAGAAAACGTGCGTCTTGCTCCTTCCCAGGACGGTTATGGGAAGGCCGGGGCGGCCTCCGGTTCCCCCAGCTGGGCTTTCCTGGAGACGGAAGTGGGTGTGAGAGCCAGCTCTCAGGTTCCGTCCCGGTGTCATCAAGGAACGGCTCAAGCAAACGGCTCTGTTTGAGTCTAGATCTGACGCCCGAGACAGAAGCTCTTTTGGCGACTTGACAAAAGGTGGAGGCGGCTGAGCCGTCTCACTGGCCCCGCAGGCAGCTGGGGACGTGTATGTCCCTGTCCTCTTGGAATGACAGCAGTTAGTTGTGCAGGTTCACAAAGCTGGCAGGGCCCGAGCTGAGGGAAGATGTGGGTTCCCGGGGTTCCTTCGGGACGGATGCGGCTGTGGTTCGCTCGCTCGGCACCCAGCTCCTCTCTCCCACACGTGCAACCGCACTGGATGTACCCCCATCGTCTTCTGCTGCTGTTTGCCGCCCCCTGCTTTCTCTGTCAGTGCGCCCCAGTCAGCACCCCCCCCCCCCCGCCCCGCCAGCTTCGGTGTTGCAGTACGGCCTGCGGGGCCCCCGCTCTCACCAGAGGATGTGTCACTGTGTCTGCTGGTGCTGCTCGCCGGGAGCGGGGACACCGGTCACACTTTATAGGCACGTAGTATTTCCTTGTACGTGAGGGTCGTTGCTGAATATTCCTTAGTTGATGGAAATTCAGCCTATTTTCCCTTTTTTTGTTTCACAAAGCATTTCCCATCTGTGTGGTGGAAACACAAACACTTGTGTGACTGTATCTGTGGCATAAATCGCGGTGGTGGGAGCTGCAGGGCTGAGGGTCTGGGAAAATGGGACTGTGGTGGGGGCGTGGGACCTGTCTGTGGGCCCTTGCAGCCTCTGTGGGTCTGTTTCCTCCTGGGCTGTTTGTCCTTTACTTACCGGCTTGCAGGTTACCTGTGTTGTAAGGAGACTGGCTTGTGCTGCAAACAGTCCATCTTGTTGTCTGACTCTGGCCCAGAATTAAATTTTTTTGGCATGCAGATTATTTTTCCTGTGGCTTCTGGAGAGAGCCTGTGTGTTGTGGTGCTTCTCCACACTATCCTGGAGCAGCGGGGTCTGCAGACATTGAGAGGCAGATAGGTTTCGAAGTGAGACAGTGTCCTACAGAGCAGTTTGGGTGGGGCATGACAACTGTCCCTGCCTGAGCAGGTGGCCATGGGGCCTTTCATGTCCCTCCACTGCGGTGTTGATTACTCAGGCTGAGTCCCAGTGGCCAGAGCCAGCCCGATTTCTGGGAGCCCAGCTGAGCTGGGGCTGGTGTGGGTCTCGAGTAGACATGGGCTTTAGATGCCTCCTTTCGCTGACTCCTCTGATGGGCATCCGGATGGGTTCCTGTGGCTGTCAATGCCAGTTTATGAGATTTACGTGGTATAAGTTGAGTCCACTTGTGAATTCCAGGTTTTCTTAAAGAACATCTGGACACCTTCTTTGAACCACCACTGCCCACTGAGAAGGCAGAAGCGATCAGGAAGATGGGCTTTGGGACCAACAATAAAATCTTCCTGGAGTTTGAGGAGCCTTTCTGGGAGCCAGACTGCCAGTACATCCAGGTGGTATGGGAGGACACGTCACCCCTGCAGGACGTCACGTCTGAGCTGCAGCACGTCTGGTTCAAGAAGCTCATTGGCTTTTTGGTCCTGCCTTCCTTTGAGTATGTATGCTGCTTGAGTCTCTCTGAGACCCGCTCAGAACCAGCATTGAGGAGCTGGTTCGTTGGCCTTAGTTTGGCTGTTGATTCACTGGGAGGCATTTCTGGGGCATTTCTGGGTGGGATTCCAAGGGCACCCAAGAGCACTGATGACAAACACTGGGGCTCTAACCACTGCAGGGCTGGATGGAAGCCTCTTGCAGGCAGCCTGTTGGTGTGTCCTAGGTGGCCCGGAGGGCGTGTTCAATCAGTAAGAAAGTGTTTACTAAAATTCCCAGGAAGCTGGGGTGTGTAGGTTACAGAAGGAATTTGAAACATGGAAGGGTCTGTAACTGGGAGACAGTATCTCAACCTGATACAGTAATTGAGGAAGCACCCTTGTGTTTCCTTATAACTCAGGAATCAAAGACCCATCCGTGGCTAAGTTGGGTGGCTATGACGCATGGATCAAGCAGTCTACGTGGGCTTGGTGCCGACTCAGAAAACAAGAGCACGAATCATTCAGGGACAGAGGGACGATTTTTCCCGCAAGAGCCAAAAACGTAGCCAGTGTGTGGTAGTCGATTGGCAGATGTGAGTCCAAGTTTCCACACACAGATGTGGCAGGATTGGGGACCATATTCTGGGCCTGGAGGACAAAATGCAGGCATGCCTTCCAGCAAAGCTCATCCCCAACAGCCAAAGAAGCTGGGTGAGTGGGGCCCTCCCACCTAGGAGGGGACCCACATGTGTCCTTTGCACTGAAGATAAAGCAGACATTCAGGGGCTTGGAAAGGTACCCAGGGCTGCGGATGCGTAGTGGAGCGGTGGCTGGCGTGCTCGGCCAGCTGCCCCATGCCTTGCTCTGTGGCATGTGCTCAGGACACTGGTGGAGACCACAGTCCTCAGGACGCTCTGTGGTCCAGGACGGTGGCCCTCACACTTTGTGGTCTCTGGACCCCGTTTCATACTCTAAAAATATTGAGGGTTCCAAAGAGTGTCCGTTAGGTGGGTTGTGTCTGTACATTTACCAGTAGTCAACACCACAGAAATGAAAACTCAAATTTAAAAAAATTTTTTAAAAAGATTTTATTTATTTATTTATTTGAGACACAGAAAGAGAGAGAGAGAGAGCCCACAGCAGGGGAGGAGCAGAGGGAGAGAGAGAAGCACATTCCCTGCTGAGCAGGGAGCCCGAGTCAGGCTGGATCCCAGGACCCCAGGATCAAAGGCAGATGCTTAACGACTGAACCACCCAGGCACCCCAAATGTTTATTCTTTAAACTGAGTAAATCTATACCATGTTAGCATAGATAGCATCGTTTTTGAGAGAGGGGAGGGCAGAGGATGAGAGGGAATCCCAAGCAGACTCCACGCTCCGCGCAGAGCTTGGCACGCAGCCCAGTCTCAAGACCCTGAGATCATGACCGGAACTGAAATCCAGAGTCGGTCACCTGACTGAGCCACCCTGGGCCCCATTATACTTTTAAATGAAATCATGTTAACGTTTATTAAAGAAAAATAACTATATTTCTTAAACAAAGTTTAGCGAGGAGAGAAGCGACGTTTTGCCTTTTTTCCTCACCGCTACCGTCTGGTGTGATCCGGACAGCTTGGCTCTC
This sequence comes from Neogale vison, assembly GCF_020171115.1. NCBI lineage: Eukaryota > Metazoa > Chordata > Mammalia > Carnivora > Mustelidae > Neogale > Neogale vison. Next base: position 240,121,564 of record NC_058092.1, read on the forward strand.
AAGGCTGTTGGAAGGCGGGGGGGCCGTGTCTCATTCCTCTTGAAGCGGGTGAAACATCTTGACTCAGACACGCAGTCTGGAGAAGGGGTTGTGCTGAGTCTTCAGATGGTTGCGGGTGTTCTGTGAAACGGCACCGAAACTGAAGATGTAGTCGCTCCTCCTGGGCTAGGCCCCGTGTGGAGTCTGGAAGCGCTTCGGGGACGTCTGTGCTCCGAACTCTGTGCGGGTGCTGCACGTTGAGTGGGTCTTGCACCGTCCCGAGCGTGGGCATTCCAGACCCTGATCTGTTTCATGCACGACCTCGAAGAATTATGTTTATTAATATCGCCATGGATCTCAGGAAAGTCTCTTGGTATTGGGAACCTATCGAGCTGTTGGTGGCAGATACAAATTTTCTAAAATTGTAATTTTTGCTTGAGCACTTAAATTTCTTCATAGGCAGTAAATGCTTGCAGTTGTTTTCCTCGTGATGGACACACTGCTCGTTTTCGAGGACCTGCCTGCCACACACCCAAGCTTGAATACCGGCCACGTTCTCTTAAGTAGAAACGGTGTTTGTGAAAGGATCTACGCAGTTGGCAACTCCAGCCACCGCCCAAGGCTGTCCTGCAGACGGTGCCTCCCCAGCCTGTAGCAGAACTCGAGGGTTAATACAGTTAATGGTGTGCGCTGCTTCATCTAGGACATTCTCAAGTGAATTTGGTGTTTTGTTCATTGATTTATTTTTCATGGGGTATGTGTCACAGCAGGACACCACGTGCTGGTCCCAGTTCTGCGGAGGGACAGCCGTTCACTCCTGTGGGCCTTGCACGCCAGGGTGGATGTTGACGGAGTAGAAAAAGCAAACACTGTCTCAGCGTTGTGGAAAGGGTTGTGGCCTCACAGTCCCTGGGGGCTGGAACCCCGGGGGGTGGGCTGTGGGCCACACCTGCTGTCGGGTACCGCAGGGGCTGAGCACAGGTGAGCTGGAAGTTGTCTCAGCATGTGTCTCCCCAGCAGGTCTGGCCACGTCCTCTGTGGCTTCATCGCCGGGCTGGAGTCGGAGTTCATGGAGACGCTGTCCGACGAGGACGTGCTTCTGTCTCTGACCCAAGTGCTTCGCAGGGTGACAGGTACGGAGCGTGTGTGGCCGGGCACCGCGGGGGCTCCTCGCTGGCCATCTCTGGACAGGAGCCCAGCTTTGCAAGAACGAGCTTGGTGCTCTGACCCTCCGGGGACAGTCCTCCTGCTGCGAGTGGGGTCACTCAGTTCTTATGTCTGAGGAATTGAAACGGCAGACACTTTCCATTGCCTTTTTCTGTTTCTGGGTGTCCTGAGTTAAGCAAAGCGGTAAGACAGGGAGCGCTTCTGAGGAGTACACTCGTGGTGAGGTTTTCTTCCTGGGTGGTTTCCTTCGGTTTAAACCGCGGGGTCTTAAAGGGAAGCTGGAATGGGGCCAGGGGCAGTGGGGCCACACTGACGGGCGTCTCTGGGCGCAGGAAACGCCCAGCTCCCTGCGCCCAGGAGTGTGCTGCGCTCCCGCTGGCACAGCGCCCCGTACACCAGGGGCTCCTACAGCTACGTGGCCGTGGGCAGCACCGGGGACGACATTGACCAGCTGGCGCAGCCCCTGCCCACGGACGGCGCAGAGGCACAGGTGAGGCGGGCGTGGGCAGGGCTGGGACCCCTGCACTGGGTCCCTGTGCTTTCTGAAATTAGGAATCATGAAATATGCATTCTTTTATCAGAATTTTACATGCACATAGCCTAAAGCATCAGAAAATCCTGCAGTGCTGGTACGAATAACAAACTTAACAAACCACGGCGGCTGCCAAGGGCCTCCAGCATCCCCTTCCCAGGCCCTCAGAGCCAAGGCTCAGCTCCAAATACTGCATCTCTAAGTCTCACATGCATCTGCCTCTTTTTACAAAACACTCAGTCGTGGAGAACTTCGGGTATGTGCATGAGCCAGCCAGACTTTTGGGCCGCGCCTGTGGCTTCAATGCTGTGCAGTGGCAGCCCTGGCCCATCCCCCACACCATGGGATGACAACCTCGTTTTACTGCAGACACCCCAGAGTGGGTCTCTAAAGACCAGGACGCCCTCGGAAGACGTGTAACTATAGCAAAGTTGTCCAAGTTAAAAATGAATGATAATTCCTCTGTATGATCTGAAACTAAGGGCTCCGTTTCCCAAGTGCCTTATAGTCGCTTCACAGTCTGCTTGTTCCATAATGTTGCTCCTTGGGTTTTCAGTTCTTGGCATCCCTGATTGACTCTCCCTATGGCAGATAGGCTTTTAGGTCTCTTGCCCTCCTCTGCCCACCCAGCACTTAGCTCTGCCCCAGCCTCCCCACGTGTGGCGCATTGCTCTTGGTAAGACCACTGTTCAGTGTTTCCGTCATCTGCTTTGCTCCGGTCCGGTTCCTTCCCTGTCTGTAGATGCGAGTGTGTAACTGTGCAAGACTTTATGCGTGTGCGTCTGTGAGGCTCTGGGCGGGTGTGCGGAGGTGTGGCATGTGCCAGTGAGTGTGACTGCGTGCACGAGGGAGGGAGTGTGCAGGGCTCCGATTTCTGTGCCCGTCTTGCCTGGACTCTGCTGACTCCTCCCGTCCCGTCTCGCGTCCTCCCCTACCCCCGAGTCCGCTTCAGCTCCTGACGCACAGCCCTCGCCTGTCCTGCGCCCCGCGTCCTGCTGCCCCATGCATGCACTTTCTGGAACATTTGTTCCAGTAGCTCCCTGATGAGGGGGTGCAGGGGAGGTGAGTTTTTAGAGAAAGTTTTCCTGTGTGGAAGGGTCCTTCCCCCCTACACTGTATGTTGCAGTCCTGCCAGCAAGTAACAAACCACCCTAAAACCCAGGGGTGGGAACAGCCACTTTGTTATGCTGAGAGGCTCTGTAGGTGGGCACGTGGGGCCATCTCTTTCAGTCAGTCCATGATGTCTGGGGACTCAGTGGGGAAGACTTGACCTGTGCCAGGGTCACTCGGGGCTGGGGTGGGGGTCGTCTGAGGCTGCTCATCTTGTGTGGCTGCGCTGGGCTGGGGCACTGACGGGCCCCCCTGCCTGCAGCTTCTGAGTGGCTCGGGCTTCCACACAGCGCGGCTGCTGCTGCCCACGTGGTGGCCCAGACATCCCCGTGGAGGAGGCAGCTGTGTCGCCTCCTGTGGCCCAGCTAGGATGTCAGAAAGTGCCACTCTGCCACACCCCCCTGCACAGTGGTCACAAGCCTGCCCAGATTCAAGGTCACAGGACACAGACGCTGCCTCTCTATGGGAGGTGTGTCCAGGAACTCGTAACCCCACAGGAGCCGCACGTGGGGAGCCAACCCTGGTTGGAGGGGCACATCCCTCAGCGTTCCGAACACGTTCTGCAGTGCTGCTCGGGAAGTCCGAAGCCATTCAGCATCCTTCCTTTCTTACCTCGTAGGAAGCCTGGAATCATCTCCGCTCCCTGTTCTTCTTCTCTGCTGCTTCCCTCTTTTGTGGGATTTTGTTGTTTGGATGGGGGACTGGTCATTTTTTTTTTTTGATATTTTTCCCTCCTAACTTCCATGTCTCTGGGTTTTCACTCTGTGTTTTGGGTGAAGTCCTTAACATCGCATCCCAAACCGTCTGCTGGGTTTCCATTTTGCATTTTCTCTTGATCGTGGGCGTGGCTGCTGTCTGTGTTCTTGCTCACGCTTCCTGACCGGCTCAGAGCTCAGCGGATAAAGCCACACACTTGCCATCAGCTCTGCAGCCACAGTGAGAGGCGTGAGGCTGCGGCCTGACGCCCGGCTAACCCCGGCTTCTCTTTGCAGCTCCAGATACTGTTTGCAGGGGAAGCCACACATCGCTCGTTTTACTCCACCACGCACGGGGCTCTGCTGTCTGGCTGGAGGGAGGCCGACCGGCTCATCGCTCTGTGGGACCCACAGGCACAGTTGCCCGGGCCCTGGCTCTGAGTCCTGCTTCTCCCCTTCTGAGCCCAGCTCCGCCCCTCCAGTGCCACAGGGAGGCTGACACCGTCCTTTCCTCGGACAGACAGTGTCTGTCCTGGCTTGAGATTTGGGGATGTTAATGACAGCCTGCCTTTTCTGGTGACTGGAGGAAGCTCTCATCTTTCATGTCCCTGAGTCTGGCCAGGGTCTCGCTAGAGCTGAGTGCGAAGTCTTCTTGGAGAAATGAGGCCTGGGAGCCCCACTGCCGCCGGGGCAGGCACATAAAGTCTGTTAACGCGTCCCTGTCTCCTCGTTCTTGCAGCTCAGGCCTGCGGCGCCCATCATACCTGTTCAGGGCCAGGTGCCCCCTCCCTTGAGTTCCCTGGACATTGGGTGCTGTGGTTGCCCCTTGTCCCTGGCGCCTTCAGACATTCCCGAGCTCTCACTGCTGGTCCCAGGACCACGGTGACAGGTACTTAGTGGACACCAGCTGTGCGGCGCTGGGGAAGGGCCAGAGAGCGCGGACACGGGAGCACACAGGGCACCCCATCCTGACCTGGGGCCAGAGGTTTTCCAGAGGAAGTGAATAAAAAATCCCTCCAGAGTGCAGAGGGGTGGGATGGTTGCGGAGTCAGGGCGAGTGGGGGGCATGTCAGTGCAGTGGGCAGTGTTGGGGTGAGTATGTCGGGATGCCGGGGTGCTCGGCTCAGCTGACCCCATCATACCTTGCTGCATTCTCAAAGTGTCCCAGGAACGGGTCAAAGCGCTGCCAATTCCCAGTTGAGGAGGGGGCAGAATGTCTGGAGGTCAAGGTCAGCCTCAAGGCTGCCCCCGCAGAGCTTGGTCTTCTTCCCAGGACAGGCCCAGGGAGGCTGGTGCTGTGGTCAGTGGCACTTGGGAAGAAGGTGCGGGAGCTGCAGGCAGTGGGGCTCCTGGTCTTGCACCCGCCCTGCAGCCAGTGGCTCCTGCCTCCACTCGTGCCTCAGTCTGCAGCCTGTGATGGGCTCTGGTGGGGGCGGCGGGGAGGACCCTGGCTACAGGCATGAGCAAGCGTGTATGTGTGTTTGGGGGAGAGGTCTTGGGGCCATGCCTGCCTGGGCTCTTCTCCAGTCCCAAGTTGGCCCCAGCACGCCCTGCACGGACGTGCTTCCCCTCCTGGGTTCTTCCCCTCCTGGGTCAGATGGCCCCTCCAAGGGGTCTTCCCTGCTGCTGTCCCAGAGTTCAGCATGTGTGTCCACTGCTCTGTCACTCGAGTGTTTTGTGTGGGACACCTGCCAGTCAGCTATGGGAAATCCGGAATGCGACAGGGTTTCGTTTCAGGTTTGTGGTCCCAGGGCTCTGAGAGATGCTGCTTCCCTCTGTGTTGTTGACCTCCAAGGTTTCTTCAACCTTGGGGAGACATTTCTTGTACCCCAGGGGACAAAGGTGAGCAGGGCACCTGCTGCCCTCTTGGTGGGACGGCTGCTCTGTGAGGCGGGCTGGGGGCTGGGACCTCGTCCTCATTCTCATCTGGTGTCTGACTCCACCCCTGAGTCCATCATCTCGGTCTGGGAGCCGCCTGGGAGGGCTCACCTCCGCGGTCCCGGGAATGTTCCGTGCTGAGACGGTCACAGTAGTGACATTTTTGTGCTGAGAATTCAAGTGTGTTTGGGATTTTAGCAGCTTTCCCCGGAAACTCCATTAGAGTAACACTCTCGCTCTCACCGTGTGCGGAGGAGTTGCTGGGACTCAGAACTAAAGCTAAAACCTGACGCTACGCAGAGTAGGGGACCGCGGGAACCCTGTCTCCGTGTGTTGACCGTGGAGCGGGACCGCCGTCAGCGTTTCCGAAGGCTTTGTTTAAAACGTGGCGTATTTGAAAAAGAAAAGGGGGATATTACATATATAGACTACATTTAAAGTATTTGAACATTTTGTGAAAAGGGGACGGCTGGGTTGCGTCACAGGCTCCGAATACAGAGGAGGAGGAACTCAGGAACATTTTAAAATGTAGTTAACGTTAATATATCTATGAATTCCTTAAAAAAAAAAATTCCAGGGGGCGCCTGGGTAGCTCAGTGGGTTAAAGCCTCTGCCTTCGGCTCAGATCACGATCTCAGGGTCCTGGGATCGAGCCCCGCATCGGGCTCTCTGCTCAGCGGGGAGTCTGCTCCCCCCCCCGCCCCCGCCTGCCTCTCTGCCTACTTGTGATCTCTGTCTAACAAACAAGTAAATAAAATCTTTTAAAAAAAAAAAAATTTCCATGAACTGAGAACCCCTGAGAAGTCCCTGGCCTGCACAAGGTTCCAGGTTGGCTGGTAGCCCCGCCCCCGCCCCTCGGCTCCGCCCCCGCCCCCTGCGGCTCCGCCCCCGGGCTCCACGCACCGCCCAAGGCACGTAGTGCTCATGCGCGAGTCGCTGAGCGGCCCCCGAAGCGCCGGAACTGCAGGGCCGGGTCGTGGGGCCGGCGGGGCGGTCCGTCGCGGGAGCGGTCCCCCTGCGCCGCGCTGTGCTTGGGACGCGGCGCCATGCGGGTGGCCTTGCCCGCGCTCTGCCGCGCCGCGGGGGCCGCCTGGCGAGAGAGCTTCCCCCTGGGCGGTCGGGACGTGGCGCGCTGGTTCCCGGGACACATGGCCAAGGGTGAGGCGCGGCGGCGCGGGGGTCCGTCTGCCCGCGAGTGCGCCCCCGGCGTCCGGCCCCCGGCGTCCCCGGCCGCCCGCGTCCCCGGCCCCGGCACCGTTGGCTCCGCGGGCTGACCGCGCGTGGGGCGGGCGGCGGCGGGGGACGGCGGGGTGCCCTGGGGTGGCCTGGGTCCCCGCAGGTCCCTTCGCCGCCGTATTTCCCGCCGCCACACGGGGACGCGTTCCGGCTCGGCCGCTGGGGACGAAGCGCCGTGGCCGCGGCGGGTCCTCTCCGAGCCGCGTGGTCACCGCAGCACGTGAACCGCGCAGGGGCCTCGCTGTCCCGCCAGACCGCCCTAGGAGGCCCTTCCTGGCCTACCGGCCCGTCGGGGAGCCCTCGGCGTCCGGCCGCGGTGGCCGCTCCTGCGCCGCTCCCTTCGCGCGCTCGGGGCCGGCGGGGCACGGGGCCGGGGTCGGCGGGGCACGGGGCTGGAGCCGCGCACGTCCGTGTCCCGCGGTGGGCTCCGGCTCCGGCTCCGGCTCCCGCGGTGCGCGCGGGTGGGGCTGTGCGGTGCTCCAGGGCGCCCTCGAGGCCCCGGCGTGGCGGCGTGGGGGGCCTGAGCGGTGAGCGGTGCGGGCGCTGCTGCCGTCCGCGTGTGGCCCCTGGGCGGGGGCGGTGGGGGCCGCGGGAGGGGCCGAGGGGATCCCTGGGCAGCGGCTCCTCCGTGCAGCGTGGAGGGCCCAGCGCGTCGCGGAGGCGGGGGTGCCCTTCTGTAGCTGAGACCCACACCCGCAGGGGTTAACTGCCCCGGGGGCGGGGCCCGGACGCGCTGCTGCCCCTCAGGCCAGGCCTCGTCCCTTTCCGGAGGCCCCGCAGTGACCGGGAACGAGGCATTCAGGGGGCACCTGTTGGGCAGGTCCCTCAGATGGTTTGCGGTGGCGTGTCATTAAAGCTATCCTGTTTACTACTGTTTTTAAAAGATTTTGTTTGTTTATTTGAGAGCGTGAGAGGGAGAAGGTCAGAGGGAGAAGCAGACTCCCCATGGGGCTGGGAGCCCGATGTGGGACTCGATCCTGGGACCCCGGGATCATGACCTGAGCGGAAGGCAGTCGCTCAACCAACTGAGCCCCCCAGGCGCCCCTTAAACCTGTCCTGTTTAAACCCATTAGGCACCTTCTGTTTTCCAGGGCTGAAGAAGATGCAGAGCAGCCTGAAGCTGGTGGACTGTATCATCGAGGTCCATGACGCCCGGATATCCTTCCGTGGTTGTGATCCTGTGACGTGTAAAAAGAAATCTGTGTATGTTGGGTCTTTGTCCCTGTTCCTGGCACAGAGCTCTTAAAGCCCTGGGTGTTCCCCAAGTGAGGAGACGGATAAAGGGGTCTGTCGATGGGGTGACTTGGAAAGCCACTAAGTCACCTCGGTTTGAGGGTTGGTTGCCGGTGAAACAGTCCTGCGGTTGGAGATTTTGGTTCCACCCCCTGGACCCACTGACCTTCGGGAGGGTGTGGGCTGGAGGTTGGATTGATTGCTGATGGCCAATGATTTAATTAATCAGCCCTGTATAATGAAGCCTCAATTAAGACCTAAAAAGACAAGGTTTGGAGATCTGGGTTGGCAAGCATGGATATAGAGAAAGAGGGGCATGTTTATTATTAAAAAAAAAAAAAAAAGATTTTATTTAGAAGGGGGGTGTGGCACACAGGCAAGTACAGGGCTGGGAGGGGGAGAGGGAGAGGGAATTTCAAGCCGCCTCTGCACTCAGTGCTGAGCCTGATACGGGGCTTGATCTCAGGACCTGAGCTGAAATCGAGAGTTGGAAGCTTAACTGACTGAGCCACCCAGGCGGCCCGAGGGGCACAGGAAGAGCACGGAGACTCTGTGCTCCATCCTACACAACACTTGTACGTATGTGGCCGAATCTGGCTATTCCTGCGTCGTCCTTTTATAACGAGCCAGGAATCTCGTAAGTAAACTTTTCTCTGAGTTCCGTGAGCCACTCTGGCAAACTCACTGACTCCAAGGAGGGGTCATGAGTCAGAAGCACAGGTGATGGCCTGGACTGTGGTAGGCACCTTGGGGGCATGTGGGGACTGAGCCCTTAGCCTGTGGATCTGACTCTTTCTCCATGTGGACAGTGTTAGAGCTGAGTGGAATTACAGGACACGCAGCTGGTGTCACGGACTTGCTTCTGTCGTGAGCCCTCTTGCTCCCAACTCTCCCAGACCTGCGTGCGGCACCCTACTGGGAAGAGGAGGCCCTTCGTCCTGGGTTGCGTGGCGCTCAGGCAGCAGGAGGCATTCCTGATGTTACCTGGTCTGCGTCTCCCTCCCCTTCCGGTCTCTGCTCGGGTCTGCTGTGCCAGGCTGGTGCCCTCGCCTCTCAGTTACTGGCCCTTAAGCAGTGGCTCTCCGCTCTTACTACACACTAGGGTTTCTCCAGCAGGCTTGAAAAAGTCCTGCTCTGGGCCCCTTTCCAGACCAGTTAACCAGCATCTCTGGCGTAGGGTCCAGGCCTGTGTCTTTTGACACTCTGCATTGGTGTGTAGGGCAGCATCTTTGCTCTGCCTCTGCCTGGCACACCCAGACCTTCCAGTCCAGTCCAGCAGTGGGTTCTCTAGGAGAGGTATGCAAGCCTCACGTAAGCGTGCTGGCCAGGGGGGTTTTCCTCCGGGCCTGAGGTGTGCATTGGCAAGACCCAGTGATCTTGTTCAGTAACGAATGTACTTTTCAGACCTTGTTTTTCTTGTATTTGAGTATGTTTGGGTTCTCTTTATGTGGTGAAGGTGTTGCTGTAAGAGTTGTACCAGCTCAGGGATGTCAGATGAGGGACCGTCCTCACTATTTCAGACTCTGGAACTTGTGTAACAAGATGTCAAGTTTATTTACTGTCAGTTTACAGGGTAGCCCACGCGGGGCAGTCCTGTGTTTGATTAGCAAAAACAACAAAGCTGTAGTTGTTACTGTGCAGTGAGTGGACATCTGTCCTTTTGGTTTCTAGACCTCTGTCTTTTTTCCCAGGACATGGCAAGGAGACCTAGGCTGCGTTAGGGACCCTGGGATGGAGTCTGGGCTTTTGGTATTGCTTAACCCTTGAGCGAAGAGTGAGATTTGTGGAAAGTCCTTTTGTGTGGGTGAGGGCACAGCCCTTAACAGGTGTCCAGACCCAGGGTGTGCTGGAGGCCTTGGGGATCTCACACCTGGACTCAGTAGGAGACGGAGCAGCGGTAGCGGCTTGGTGTTCAGAGGATAACTAGGGGCCGTCCTTCTGCCTGTGTTCGGGTCCCAGGAGGTGGGACCTGTCCTGATTCCCTAAGGGTCCCTGGCTGAGGGCGGAAGGGCCCGACAGTGCTGGCGAGGAGGCAGAACCTTCAGGGATGGTTTCCATGGGGGACCCTCATCTCCTTGGCAGTCACCAGAGGTGGCCGTGGTGGGACATAGACTGGTTAGGGCAGTACTGGCCGCACCGTAGGGCGGTCACGTCATTCATTCTGGACTCCTGCACCTTGGCAGCTGAACAAAGAGCCAGTTCTGAAGCCTCCCACTGACCTTTGCCTTCTGGCTGCCCTGTTGTTCCTGTTTGGGAAGGCGCGCGGGAGCCGCTGTCCTGCATGTCTGCGGTGGGAACGTGGTGGCGACAAGGTGTCCTTCTCCCCAGCCGGCAGGGAGTGTGAAGAGTGTGGGGCTGGGCTGGCTGGCCGGGCTGACACCGGGCTTCCTGCTCTGCTCAGTTCCTTCTCCAGATTTCCTTCTGAAGGTGGCGTCAGTCTGGGTAACAAGGTGGATGAGATAAATTAATGGGCCGGGAAAGCACTGACGGGATTTTTCCTTAATTTTGCCACATTCCACTTTCAGGCCGCAATCCTCTGTTTCAGGAAACTCTTGGGCTTAAGCCGCACGTGCTGGTCCTCAACAAAATGGACTTGGCGGATCTGAAGCAGCAGCAGGTGAAGGTGCCCGTCCGGGCGCGGTCCGCGTCGGGGCTCCCACGTCTGGGATTGCAGACGGGCGCGGGTTGGTTCCCACGGACGGGCTTGCTTCGGCAAACAGCACTTTGTTTGCAGAGGTATTCACACGCAAGCCTCCCTCTGTGTCTACTAGAGGTCCAAAAGACCGAGGGAGCCTCTCCCATGGGACATGGCCAGGCTGTGGGGCCTCTGGCCCACCTGGCAGGGAGCACTTGACATGTGGCTCCTGTCGCAGCCGCGACGTTCACAGTTTACATCGTTTTGGTGAGCTACATTTCAGGGGCTGTTTGAGGCCGGTGGCCACAGGCTCAGGCCACAGGTACTGACCTAGAGGTCTCCCGTGACGGCCACGCTTGCCCCAGGCACCCACACCAGCCGGCCAGCCCCGCATAGCCACTGAGCTGGAAACTTGAAGGGTGGGGAGGCCCCAAGGCACTTCTTCAAAGCAGGCAGGATCGGGGACCCGAGGCACCAGGTGACCGAGGACAGGGCTTTCCCATGTGTTGCAGAAGTTCAGAAACACGGAGGTCTGGACATGTTTCTAAGCACTCTCCTCTGCTCTTCCTGCCCAAAGGGCTGCACCAAAGCCTTGTGGGTCGCAGCCCGGCTGCCGTCAGGGTGTCAGTGTTCGCTCTTTGTTTCCAGAATGTCGTTAGGTTTCTTTTCTTGTTTTTAAAAGGGAGTGTTTCTTTTTTCTTTCCTTTCGTTTACTTATTTGAGAGAGACAGAGGTCACAAGCGGGATTGGGGGTGGAGAAGCAGAGGGAGAAGCAGGTTTCCCATTGAGGAGGGAGCCAGTGAGGGACTCGATTCCAGGACCCTGAGATCATGACCTGAGCCAAAACCAAGAGTCAGACGCTCAACAGACCGAGACCCCCAGGCGCCCCTTGGTCCAGGTTTCCTCGTTGATCGTGGCATGTTTGAGTTACGTAAGCCCCAGCCACAAGCCTCTGTGTCAAGGTTTCCAGGGAGACATCCAACACGGAAGCCACCAGAGTTCTGTTCGTTGAAAATCCAAGCAGCAGCGACCCCTCAGCCAGATGCAAGCAGCTGGGGTCATTTCAAGCCTTCCCGCTCTGCAGATCGGGCAGCTCAGGCCCTCCAGGAGCTGGGGGGTCTGTCGGTCTCAGTGCATGTGCACATGTAGTCATTTAATCACAAGCTTTGCTTTTATTGGTTGAGGTTTGAGTCTTAATCAGTGATTGCTTCTGCCCTTAAATGCTAATTTTTGTAGAGTGCTGGGCACTGATGTGACCTACCGTAGGACCACAGTGGGGTCTCCCCGGGCTGGGAGCTGTTCTCAGGTGCTGCTGTGGCAGAGGTCCTGGAGAGGAGGGGTGGGGCCCCGAGTGGACGCCCCTCGTGTCGACTCGAGTGCTGGGTCAGCACCGTCGTGAATTTATGTACTTCAAAGCGTGGCTTCAGATGTGTCTGCTGTGGCCTGTCTCTTAACCTGCATCACCCAACAAATAACTCAAATATAAACCCAAACAAGTGAGTGACCTTTTGTTTTAGGCATCAACCATATGTTTAGGTCGGTAGCTGATCAAATGTCATCATACTGGTTTAAAAACAGGGTTCCTACCGGTAACTTCGTATTAACCTTAGGTTACCTTTGGCCTTTTAGAACATCAGATATGTTCTGTGATTGGATTTGGGTCATGCCTCAGTTTACAGGGGGGCTGGGCAGAACACTCGGGTGTAACAGGCTGTTTGCTGCTGGAAGTGGCCCCTTGCACTCGGAGGTCCTGAGTCCCGAGAGGCAGGTGATGTTTGTGCTGAACCCACGTCCCTGCTGGAGCCCGGAGTACAAGGGCCCCTGACTGGGACACCTCCCTCCTGCCCTTCCAGGGCCTCCTAACCCTAACCCTAACCCTAACCCTCCCTCCCCCCTCCCAGGGGCTCCTGTGCCTGCACCACCTGCCCCCCCCCCCGCCCCCCGCAGCCTGCCTCGTCTCCAGACCCTGCTGCGGTGGCTCCAAGCCAGCGAACAGCCTGGCCTGTGGCGGGGGTAGGGGTGGGGTCAGTCTCAGATCCTTGGATTTTAGCATAGTATACCACCCGTATTTGCACTGACTGTATAAAATGTAAATATTCTCTTTCAGAAAATTATACAACACTTAGAAGGAGAAGGCCTAAAAAATGTTGTTTTCACCAACTGTGTGAAGGATGAGAATATCAAGCAGGTAGGCGCCTCTCTGTTTCACACTCCAGTGCTTTCGCTTAAATACGTTGAAGAAATCCCACAGCTTATGTTATTGTAAGAAGCGGAATTTCGAGACAGTCCAGGGTTTGCTGGGGGCCCGGCGCATGCTCCTCTCTGGGCGAGAGCAAGTGGGCTCTGGGCAGCCTGGGACGGTCTGAGGGGTGCAGCGGGCTCTTGCGTGCACTCGGGGCTGTGGCTCCCACAGGCTTCGGGAGGGTCTGGGGCCTTGTGTCTGCAGCCCTGTTTGGAGGATCATTTCACTGGCTGATAGGCGGCTGGAGTGGCTGCAGTCAGAGCTGTCGCCCGCTGGGGGACGGACCCACTCACTGATGGTGGAGGGACAGGATGGGCCACAGGTCACCGCCTCCCCCCATCCCCGGGCCCCAGCACACTCTAAATCCTGATGTGGACAGCCCTGCTTCCCTGATGCTGGACCCGGGCCACCCCGGAAGTCCAGAAAAGGCCAGTGTCTGCTGTTTGTGCTTTGCAGGTCATACCGCTGGTCAGAGGATTGGTTGAGGGCAGCTACCGCTATCATCGAGGAGAGGTTGGTTGTGGTGCCCGGGCTGGCCGTGGGCTGGTGCCTCCTGCTGAGGGGTCAAGGCTCAGTGGCTAGCGGTGGCTGAGCAGTCCTTGTGCTGGGCCACGACCCCTTGGGGTTCTCTCTCTGCTGCTGCAGGTGCCGGGGGGGTGGCAGGGGCAGCTACCCTGCGTGTTCTTTTTCTCGCAGCAGGAAGGGTGGGGTGGCCCTGCTGAGCCGGGCGGGGCCTCCACCCTGGTCTTCCTCCCCCTGATCACAAACCTCGGCTTGTGGGTTCCCCAGCATGGGCCACAGGAGGCCGTGGGTGGTCTGGGTGGACCCCTGACTCTCTGCTCTTGTGCCTTGGCAGAACCTGGAGTACTGTGCCATGGTGATTGGGATCCCCAACGTGGGCAAGTCCTCACTCATCAACGCACTCAGGAGACAGCACCTCGGGAAAGGTCCTGCCTTTGCTGCTGTGGCCTCCGTCTCCCCGCGAACACTTGTCTCGGTCCTGACAACAGACACTATGGCCAGAGCCGGAGCCTCACGGCCCCTCGGGGTTGTCTCTGCCCTGAAAGGACCCAGTGAAGTGTCCGATGTGAGGTTAAGGGGTGGCACAGAGTCATCCTTACCCGTTTTATACTGAATGTATCTTCTTTCCCGAACGTGGGATGTGGGATGTTGGTGTTTGGCGCGGGGATGACTTCTCTGCTCTGCGGCGGTCTTGTCCTCACCGAGGTCCCAGGCCGCCACTGCAGACGTGGGACCTGATGTCAGGCAGGAGACATTTGGTGAGGGCCCCCCTCCAGCCGGAACTCTGCCTCCTCCCGGCTCGGGAGTGGCCTCCGGGAGCTGCTGGGCACCTCCCGACTGGGCTCGCCCGGTGTCAGGGTTGCGCCGACGCACCCGTTCCGCTCGCCTGCCCGCCGTGCTTCTGTGGCGCTCAGGGTTAGCTTCAGGCTTCAGGGTTAGCGCCAGAGCCGAGCTAGCCTTGTTCTCCAGAGCCGTGACGCGCGCGCTGCCGGGTGCGGACCCCAGCCCGGTGCCGCTGAACTGGAGTCTGCAGGCGGTGTTTTTGGTCCTCATTGTAGACTCGGCAAACCGTCTGTTCTTTTAAGTTTATTTTTTTTAAATTATAGCTTTTTAAAAATGCTGTGGCATGAAGTATATTCAGTGCTGTCCGTCCATCCCACTATTCTGGGCTTTTCCATTGTCTCCAGCGGGATGTCTTTAAACAAACCCTAACCAGCCCTGGGCACCAGTAATGTTCTTTCTGTCTGGACCTCACGTGGTGCAGCCCGCGCCAGTGGTCAGCGTGATGTCCTCGGGTCTGTCCTGCGGCTGCCGCAGGGCCGCCTTCTTTCCAAGGCTGAGCCACACTCTGTGGGTTTCTGGACCACAATTGCTTTTCCACGCACGCCTGGCAGACAGGTGGATCTCTTTACTCTGGAGCTGTCTGGGTCCCTTGGACAGGAACTCAGCTCACAGGCCTGTCGCGGGCAGTGCTGTGGGGACGGACTTGCAGGGTGCAGGGTTGGTATCAGGCATGGGGTCGGTCCTGGAGGCAGCAGCTGGCGTGGGACCTTCGCGGTCAGGTGCTTGCCTGCTGGTCCCTGGGCAGGTGTTGGCAAGAAGTTTTGGTGGACGAGTCACTGCTGTGAGCGGGTTTGGAGTTGACTCGATCCCAAGCCCCTGTGGACCTTGGTAGGGTTCTGTGGGTATCATCTCTTACCCTGTAGCCTGGGTGCCAGGCCTCGTGTGTGGCTACCTTTGACGGCCCGTTTCCGTCCTGCAGGAAAAGCTACCAGGGTCGGCGGCGAGCCCGGGATCACCAGAGCTGTGATGTCCAGAATTCAGGTAGGGGGCTCTGCTGCCTTGAGTGCCGCGCACACGCCTGGTGCTTCCCGAGGGCTGTGGGGTGGTCTGTCTCCTCCACTCTGCTCCCCCCGAGTGCTCGCCATGTGCCACACACCGGGGCCCTCACGTCAAACCCGGGGGAGGGCGCGCTGTCACCCCCGTTTCATGGAGGAGAGAGCCGAGCACCTGCCCAAGGTCACTCGGTGGCCTGTTCTCCCCAGGTTAGCTCGGCCTGTCCACACGCGCCCTTTACGCCCTGGGAGGAGAACCTGTGGCCAGAGTTATATTCCAAACTCAGTGGGAACTGATGGTGTGGGGAAGCTGAGAGCTTCCTGAAGAGGACGAACCCTTTGGGACGGGGTCCCAGAACCTCCTCAGAGCCTCAGAACCTAGCAGCCTGCCTCTGGGGCCACCCAGCAGAGCACCTGGAGAGGGCGGCTGGCCCGACTGCCCTCTGTGTCTACAGGTGTGTGACCGGCCACTGCTGTTCCTGCTGGACACTCCTGGGGTGCTGTCCCCACGGATTGAAAGTGTGGAGATAGGCCTGAAGCTGGCCCTGTGTGGTGAGTCAGGGCCCCCTCAGCGCCCCTCCTGCCGCCGGGCCTGACGGGTCGTGCCTGCTCTAAGTGGGCCAGCCGAGGCGGGCCGGCCCCTGCGCTCACCCCCCAGACCGAGGCCTGGAGAGCTTACCGCTGAGGCCGGGCTGCCGGGAGCCACAGCGTCTCAGGCTGAGCAGGGAGGGGTCGCTTGAGTGCCGATGCCGGGCGCATCTGCAGGGCTCAGCCTGGCCTCCTGCTTCCAGGAACCGTGCTGGACCACCTGGTGGGGGAGGAGACCCTGGCCGACTACCTTCTCTACACCCTCAACAGGCACCGGCTCTTTGGGTGAGTGCGGGGTCGGGGGCTGGGCGGGCCGTCCTGACTCATCCTGGACAGACATTAAGGAAAACAGCAGCATTCACGTGTGCTTAGGTAAACTCTGCGCGTTCTGTGCAGTGTGACGCGCTTGACTCTTACACAGTCAGGAAACCCCCAATTTCTCGCGCTCTCTGGGGACGGCTCCTCCCTACCCTCCTGCTCCCATTTTATAGACGGTCTCCTGACCCCGGTGCCGCACTGGCGGCCGTCGGCCTTCCGTCCTGTCCTCGAATGTGCTAGGAACGGAGTCCCACGGTGTGGTTCCCTGCGCTCGACAAGCTAGCCCCCAGCCTGCTCCGTGTCGCGGCGTGTCGCTCCTTCCCGGCGGCCGCCGCACCGGCTTCTGTGGTACAGACGGATGCACCCGTTTGTTCTTGCGGGGAGTGTGCGGGGAGCCGGGAGTTCCCTGGACGTCCTGTGTCGCGTTGAGGACCTCAGTGCCCCGGACGCTCGTCAGTTTAGTGATTTCTACCAAGAGCTGTCGGTCACAGTGACTTTCTCCGTCGTCTTTCTGTCTTTTAGTTCATTGGTCACTGTTCGATCTTTCCTGTTTCCTTCTTTCTGCTTTGCCGGCTTTCCTTCTGTCTCTGCCACCAGGCGCCGAGAGACGGTACTGAAGTCTCTGCCCGTGGCTGGTCTGTCTGTCCTTGCGGTTCTGTGTGTTTGCTTCACGCACTCCGAGGCTGTGCTGGGAGGTGCAGGGGACCGTCTGCGGGTCCTCCTGTCCCCCCGGATTTGATGCCCTCGTGGCTCAGAAGGGCCGCCTTGGTGCTGGCAGTTCTCTGCTCGGACATCTGCCTCGTCTGGCGGGGACGCGGCGGCCGCTCTTCGTGTTAACGCGGGACCCTTTTCTTCTTTCACTTTTCGCTTTGTGTCTTTTTGTTAAAAATGTGTTTCTCGCAGGCTGTGTACAGTGAGGTCTTGTTTCTTATCCAATCTGACCATTTCTGTTTTTCATTGTAAGTCTTTGCACTATTCACACGTAATGTGATTATTGTTGTCGGGTTAAACTTGTCATCTTATAGGGGCACCTGGGTGGCTCAGTTGTTAAGCATCTGGCTTTGGCTCAGATCACGATCCCGGGGTCCTGGGATCGAGCCCTGCATGGGGCTCCTGCTCGGCGGGAGGCTGCTTCCCCCTCTGTCTCTGCTGCCTCTCCCACTGCTTTGCTCTGTCTTTCACACTCTCTCAAATAAATAAAACCTTTTATTTTTAAAAAGATTTTATTTACTTATGACACAGCGAGAGAGGGAACACAAACGGGCAGAGGGAGAGAGAGAAGTAGGCTCCCGCCAAGCAGGGAGCCTGATGCGGGGCTCGATCCCAGAATCCTGGGATCGTGACCTGAGATGAAGGTGGGCTCCTGATGACTGAGCCACCCAAGTGCCCCTCAAATAAATAAAATCTTAAAAAACCCAAATGTGTTGTCTCGCTGTTTTGTTCCATCTGTCCGTTGCCTTTCCTCTTGTCGGCATCCGTCTGCCTCTCTCCCTCCCCCCGTCCCTCTCTCGGAGGCACTGGACGTTACGATGTCCCTCTGCCCCCTCCGTCAGCCTGTCGCCTGTAACTCCCGGAGGGGTTGCCTGGGTGTGTGAGGAGCAGCTCTGAGCGCCGCCAGAGCGCGCCGGTGCGTCTCCGTTCCTCGCTGCATCTGCTTCTGCTGTTCCGTGTCCCACTGGGATGTGTCTTGTCACCCTGAGCTGCACCGTTTGGCTTTTACGGAGACCTCAAGCGTAAGAAACCGACCTTAGCTGTCGATCCGATGCTTGGTGTTTCGCGGCGCCAAGCGCTGCCTGGCGTAGGCCGGGCTCCGGGCGCGGTCCTCTGGCGGCGGTTTCCCGTCAGCCTCTTGCAGCGCCTGTGCTGCCGCTGAGCGGTCAGATTTCGGTGGTTCAGAGACGTCTTTCACATTCGTTTTGGAGAGATACTTGCACTGAGCGTGATAGGCTCCATGGACAGCTGTTTCCAGGACTGGGGGGAGGCTGGCCCACCCTGTTCTCACCCCAGTTTCTGCTGAGTAGTGGGTCATGTCTGTCTCTGTTCCTCCAGCGGTTTTACGACCGCGGCTTTCTTCTCCTTGACCTGAGAGTTTGTTGTGCTCTCGGATCTGTGGCTTCGTAGCTTTTCTCGGATTTTCGACCACAGTTTCCTCCTGTGATTGCAGCGTCTGCCTTCTCCCGTCGTCAGGACTTGATGCCCGCGCGTTGGCCACGCGCCTGTGCCCCTGCGTGTCTGACCCTCTGCTCGCGTCCCCAGTGTGTGTCTCACAGTGCGTGTCACATGGTTTGTGTTCTTGAGTCCGTGACACGTGGACCGTGGTCACACAAACCGCTCTGCCGTCTCTGCTAACCCTGACGTCCGGGGTGGTTTCGGCTTTTCTCCTCATGATGAGTCTGTTCCCCACTGTCCGTGCGTCGTGGTGGACGCCTGGCTGCTGGGCGTTTGGACTTCTGTCTCTTTGGGTGACGGGCGTCTACCAGTTCTGCACGAATCCTTGAGCTTCGCGTGGGACGATTGTCCGGAAGCAGTTCCTTCCAGGCCTCGCGGTCTGGAGCCATTGCCCTGCGTGGGATGGGGCCCTCCCCTGCCCTGTGTCCCATCCACCTGCTCCTGGCTCTCTGAGCGTGGGCCAGTGTCCCTCTGTCCTGCTGGGGGTCTCGCCCGGCCTCTGGCTTCGGAGGATTCCCTTTCTCACGTGCGCTGAGCCCTCATCTGCTGAATACGGAGGCTGGCGGAATTCCGGCACTCTCTCTGCGGGCAGCTCTGCTCTCTCTGGTTCGGCTGGTGGTGTCTGTGCTCCAGCAGCCCTCTGGGCCCCTTGGGGTCCCGAGGTGCCAAGCACGACAGCTCCGGGTCCCTGTTTACGTTCTTCATAGCTTGATGCCTGGTGCCTTGCAAACCGTTTTGTGTGTCTTTGGTTGTTTCAGGGGAGGTAAATCCAGTTCCTGGTACTCTCTTTTGCATGGAGGTTGAATTTCAAATTAATTTTTTTGCCTCATTTGTGTGGGAGTCTGTTTGGGCAGCCGCAGTCGTGCAGCGTTTCTGGAGCATTTGCAGAGCCCCTGCCACTCCCGGCTGTGTTAGTGAGAGTGCTTTCCGGGGACGGCGCTCAAGATCATCAGGACAGAAGGCCTTGTGGGGCTGCCGCCCTCCGAAGCTGGACTTGGGACCTGTGTTTTCAGGGTTCAGACCCCCTCTGAGACAGACACTCTGATGCCCACATGGGGGCTGGGTCCGTGTCTTACTTTGCTCATGCCTGAGCCCTGCTCCCCACGCGGACCGTGGGGCAGATCCACTGTCTCCTCTGCCTGTGGGGCGGTCCAGGCTAGAGTTTCCCGGACCCTGGGGTTCGGCAGGTGCTTGGCTGTGGGTGAGGTTTTTCTCCTTCAGCCCTTCAGGGTAGGCCGTGCCGGCTCCGTGCTGGCCTCCCTCATCGGGCCCAGAGCCGGAGTTGGGTGGGACAGGGAGCTCACGGGGGCCACTGGGCGGTTCTCAGCAGTGGTGGGCACTGTCTGCTGGTCCGCGGGCTGCAGAAAACGCCAGGCACACCTCTTCCTTCTCCACTGGAGAGATTGCTGGTGACCCTGGTGCTCCTGACCTCGTGCGGCTGCCGCTGGTGGCTGGCCATGCTGACCCAGGGCTCCAGGCCCCGGGCCTGCTTAGGAATGGGGTGGATGTTGCAGCCACGGGCTCCTGTGGGGAAGCTGGCCTTAGGGCACCTGGCCATGGCCGGCCAAGGGTGGGGACCATGGGAGGGGTCTTTGCTAGAGCTGGGCATGGCCCAGCACAGGTCAGCTCTGGCTGTCCCTCCCTGACTGTGGGTGTGTGTGTAGGTACGTGCAGCACTACGGCCTGGACGGGGCCTGTGATGACATCACCAGTGTGCTGAAGCGGGTGGCTGTGAGGCTGGGGAAGACGCAGAAGGTGAAGGTGTTCACAGGCACAGGTGAGATGCGGAGGCCTCAGCCCCGGGCTGGGCCTGGACAACCAGCCTGTGGAGCGGCTGCGGCTGTTGGGGAGGGCATGGTGGGCACACGTGGCTGTTTTGGAAACCGAGGTGCTGCAGAGGAGGGGGCTCGGGGTCCAGCCTGGAGAGTAGGGCAGGGTGGCCCTGCCTCGTGCTGGGTACATCCTGTGTCCTACCCCATGGGAGCCTCTGAGTTCCGGGTGCCATGGCCCAGACTCCGGTTTCTTTCTGAATATGCCCCGGGGCCCAAGCTCCACCGGTTCCTACCACCAGTCCCTGAGGATGGGCAGGGAGGGGTGCGTCTGAATCCCGGGCCTGCCCTGCACAGAGGGGCCTTCCTCCCCAGACCGTCTTGTTTCTCTCAGGGGACGTGAACGTCATCCAGCCCAACTACCCCGCGGCAGCCCGAGACTTCCTCCGGACCTTCCGCAGTGGGCTGCTCGGCCCAGTGATGCTGGACAGGGATGTCCTGCAGAGCCTCCCCTTGGCAGCCCCCTGAGTGGGTCCAGCTGGCAGGGGCCTCACCCCAGCCTGGCCCTCGACACCGGAGATTGGGATATCCCAAGCCCTCACACCCAAGAAGCTGACGCTGGGACTCCCTTTCCCAGAATCTCCACGCTGGTCCCCGTACGGTACTCGGGTCTCGTCTCTAGGAAGGAACCTGTACCTGCCGCCACCGCACAGCCTGGCCCGCTGCTGGTCACGGCACGGTGCCCGGGGCCTGGACATTGGGACGGCTGACATGCCGGAGCTGTCCCTGTGCGGCGCACACCTGCTGAGTACCTCTTAGGGAGAAGCTGATGTTTTCTCCGGAGCTGGAAGTGCAGTTACATGTTTGAAGGCCTGTCTCTGCCGGCGGCGCGTCCGCTGTGCGCCGTAGCACTGTGCGCCACGCGTTAAGGCCCGTGTCTCAGCCAGAGCAGTCAGGATGTGAGCCGAGCTTCGGGGCTCTCGTGTTAGGTCCTCCTAACGCCCTGGGTCCTGCAATAAAGACGGGTCTGTTTGCCAACAGAGGGTTTATTTCACGACACGACTAAAATGTGCACACAAAACGGACAGCGGTTCCAGGAGCCGTGGCAGAACCCACGGACTGTCTGTCCCCAGCGGCGTACGACAGTGACCAGCGGCTGCGATGGTCGCTGGTCAGTGGAGACTCAAGAGCCTCCTGCTGCCTCCGAGCACCTTCAGGCTCACAGGTCGGACGGACTCTTCCCCAGGGACCTTGACCTACCAGCCTGCATTCCAGCAGAGGGCAGAGGAAGGAGGGGGCCGGGTGGACCTGGTGTCCCGTGGGGGGGGTGGCCTTCCTGGAAACACCAGAGGATCCGTGGGGCACCTCCCCTCCTGCAGGTGCCCACTCCCGGAGGGCACACACTGGCCTCTCCTGAGGGGACCGGCCCCGGGCACCGTCTGCTTCCCGCTGGAACCCTGACCAGTAGCGCGGGAAGCACGCCAGCGTGCCCCGGTGCCGAATGCCGGACACACTCCTGGAGTCAGGCTGGTGTGAGATGGAAGCTCTTGACTCGGGCGTCCCGTTTACGCCGCCTCCACCACGTGGTGCCGGGCACGCTGGGCCCCCGCTCCTGGCCCCTCAGATAGAGCTGAGTCCCTGTGCAAGGCTGTCCTGCCCGAAGGGTGCGGCGGCAGGCTG
The DNA here is from genome assembly GCF_020171115.1 of Neogale vison. Taxonomy (NCBI): domain Eukaryota; kingdom Metazoa; phylum Chordata; class Mammalia; order Carnivora; family Mustelidae; genus Neogale; species Neogale vison. The sequence goes on from NC_058092.1 coordinate 240,143,152, forward strand.
GTCGCACGGCTCCTGAGGCCCCAGGTGGGGCTCCGCCATGCTGGTCTTTGGTCGCGGCAGGTGTGATCCAGAATGGATGGCGTCGGGGCCTGCTGTGCCCCCAGAAGGCTGGCGCTGTGTGTACAGGCAGAGCTGTGTCCTGCAGCTCTGGGTCCTGGCCTTTGGAGAGCGATGCTTGGTCCAGGGTTCTGCTGGTAGCTTGGAGACCCTCACCTAACCAGACCTGTGGGTCAGCTGCGGGGAAGCAGAACGGGCAGGCCCTCCCGCCCCCTCCCCCATGGGAGGTGCTGGCATCGGTCAGCTGAGTCCAAAGGCCCCATGGTCCAGGGGCAGGTGTGAGGGCATATTCTGGGGGGCAGCCCAGTGGCAGGTGAGGCTTTCAGTGAGCACCGAAGGATGGGGCGATCTAGAGGGTCTAGGCCTGGGAGGTTGTCCTGCTGTGGGACATGGGGTGGAGGAAGTAGTAAAGAGCCTAGACCCCCAGGGCTTGTGGACTGTGACCCAGGCCTGAGGCTTGAGGGAAACGGGCCTCTGGGCGCCTAAGAAGCAAAGGACCGGCTTTCTGCAGAGGGCACTGGGGCGCCAGAGGCAAACCCTTGCTGGGCCCACCTGGCACTTCCTTAGAGTCCTCTCTGGGAGTCTGTCCTGGCCCCAGCACGGCCTCAGATGCTCAGACAGGTGTTGGCGGGGGTTTGGCTTCCGGGGGCCTTGCTTTGCTGAACCCAAGCACTCTCGCGTCTGGCTGTGCCTGCTGGGTGCTGGGCCTGGCCGCCGTCCGCCTCCAGGGACCTGCCTCGTGGCCGTGCTGGTTGCTGGTTCCGATTTGAGATCGGGCCGGCCGTATTCACACCCCTCTTCCGTGGGGGGGCCGCCTGCTGCTGATCTGCCCGAAACACGGCTGGCTGTCCCGGGAGAGCTCTTCAGTGGGAGCGGCCGTGCGGTCCCTGAGGACCAGCGAGCACTGATTCCAGAATGTGAACCTAAACCTTAAAGAAAAGGAAAAGCTCTTGAAAGTTAAACAATGTGGCTTTTTCCCCCTAAAATAGGTCCCAAGAAGAGTTGAGTGACTTGTTCCAGGTGGGAGCAAAGTGGCCCCAAGGGTCCATGGTCTTGAGAGTGTCCAGGGAGGGGGCATGCCTCTGGGCCCAAGGGTGGGCTGGCAAGGCTCTGGGGCAGCTGCTGTGGCAGGGGTGCCCTGGGAATTACCCAGAAACCCATGATGGGCACGTGTGGGCCCCGAAATCCCCAGACTGCCTTTTGCGGACAGGTGGTAGGCACACGGGAGCCTGTGAGAGAAGCCTCTTCTCCCCAGAGCCACTAGGCCTTCAGTCTCTACTGGCTGCTGCTGTGGGGGAGGGCCGCAGTGTCCTCAGGGCCCGCCTCTTGGCTTGGTGGCCAGCACTGTCCACACCCCTCCAGGGTCCAGGATGGGGTCAGGGGAACTGGGACGGCTTGAACATCCTGGTTTGGCACATCTCTCTGGGCAGCTGGGGAGAGATGCCGGACTGCTGGTCACGGCAGCACAGGCACTGCCTTTCTGGCTGGGGAGGACCCTGACCTTGCGTTAGGTGGGGCGCCTGGAGCTGATGGGCCCTGGGCCTCTGGTAGGGTGAGAAATGGGGAGGCTGGGGACGGACTTGGGCAGGGCTGTGAGCAGGAGGCCGCCTCTGGGTGAGAGGTGGAACTGGGCTCCCTGGTTCAGAGGCAGTGGGCAGCGGTGGGAAGGGGGTGCTCAGCAGCTGGAGGTCTCTGGGGCAGGTTGGAGAGGCCTGCGGGAGAGCACTGGCTGGGGGCCAGATCTTGCCCTAGCCCGGCAGGGCCTAGGGCTGCAGGAGCCCCAGGGTGCCAAGAGCACCGCCCAGCAGCAGGCAGAGGTGGGGGCTGCTGGTGGGCCCCGCGCCTGAAGTCCATGCCCGGTAGCTGTAGACGCCTTGGCCCGTTCTGTTGCCACCTGGTCCCGCGTCCTCGTCCTCCAGGTCGTGTTCCCCCGGGCCCGGGGCTCTTCTCCAGCTGGAGCCCGCTGCCAGGCCCGCGGCCGCCCCGGCAGCCCCCGCCGCCGCCCCCGCTGCCGCCACGCGCAGGGAGGAGCCTCCGTAGCGGGGCACCGGCCTCACGCGCACCCTCGGGGCCCCGCGCGCGCTTCCGCGCAACCCTCCCCTGGCGCTGCCGCGAGCCCCTCCACGGCCTCCCTTGGCCGCACCGCTGTCGCAGAGGAAGGTGGCGGCTAGCAGCAGAGCCCAGCACGTCGCGGCCGTCCAGTTCATCTTTGTGGAGCGAACCTGCGGTAGAACGGGGAAAGGACCTCAGCTTCTGCGAGGATCAGGGAACCAGGGGCCTTGGGGCCAGGGGCTTAGGGACCAGCGGGCTCAGGGCTTGGGGACAAGGGCTCAGGGCCTGGACACGGGCTGGGGGACCAGCGGGCTCAGGGCTTGGGGACAGGAGACTGGGCATTTGGCAGTGCAGGGAGCCCTCAGCATCTGGCGGACGACTGGCTCAGGGCCAGGGTGGGCTGGGAGGGGCGGCGTTCAGGCCTAGACCGAGGGTGGGAGTCTTGTTCAGGAACCAGGAAGGGGTGACCTGGAGTGTGAGAGGGTTGAGCACCTCGGGGTTATTCTGTGCCTGGGGCTGGAGTGGGTGCAAAGGACGGAGGGTGGTGAACTCCCTGCGGTCGGGCGCTGAGGCCTGGGGGAGGGGGCCCCATGTCCTGGGCTGCCGTGGGACGACCTCCACGGCTTGGGACAAGAGGCCACACTGGGGTGGGGGATGTACTTGAAGGACACAGTGTCAGGGACCGAGGGTCCCCAGGGACCCAGATCACCGTCTGGAGAAAGGACCAAGCGTGAGCCTCTGTCAGGCTCTTCCGGCCCTTGGGGGCAGCGCGCATAGCGCGCAGACCCAGAGCGGGGGTCCTGGCCTCACCGCGGGCGCGGGCCGGCGCAGGGACTCGCGGCCGCGACACAGGGCAGACCCCGCCCCCGCAGGCCGGGACCCAGGGCACAGTTCCCTCCCGCCCCACCCCCGCACCACGCTCCACGCTCCACCCCCCACCCCCGACCGCTCAGCCGAGCAGCTGGGGCGGGGGACCGGGACGCGACGCAGGGCCGAATCCGGGCGCGGGGGATCCGGGTAGCGGCTCGACCCTCCTCCCGGGGCCTCCGATCGTCACGCGGCGCCTCCATCCCCAGCCCCGCGGGTGCCCGCCCCAGCCTTCCGGTGCTCCCGGATCCCGTCGCCCGGCCTTACCCGCCGCGGGCTTCTGTCGGAACCGCGGGCCGGAGCGGCTGCTCCAGGGGCCGCGGCAGGGCGGGAGGGAGCGGGCGGCGGCGAAGACCCTGCACCCGAGCGCCGAGTCTGGGCTGTGCGCGAGGCCTCCGCCCTAGGATTGGGGGCGGGCAGACGCGGAGGCTCATCCCCCGGGAGACGGGAAGGGAGGAGAAAGAGGCAGGCAGAGAGGAGCGCGCAGCCCCGGTCCCTTCCCACCCCTCAACCTCGCCGCACCCGTCCTAACTCCTACCCCCACCCCAGCTCCGATTCCACTCGCGTCCGCGCTACTCTGTCCCCACCGCCCAGTGAGCACAAAACCCCATCCCGATCCTCCTGCACCCAGCACCCCACCCCTCCATCCTCACCCCACCCCTCCTCCCCCCTCCCTCGCACACCCCACCCCTCTCCCACCCTTCTCACCCTCTCCGGTTCCCCATCTTCATCCCTGCCCCAGGCGGTGTCCCAGACACGGGCCACAGAATGCTAGGGCAGCCCCAGAGCCCTAGATCCTGGTGTCCAGTGCCCTTCACTGGGAGGTGCCTGGTTATCCAGGGCCCTCTGGTATCCAGAGAGGAGGTAAGGGGTGACCTTCTAACCATTCTGCAGTGCCACTGCTCAGACCCCTCAGGCAGCCCTCCCGGTGGCCACTGCCCAGCAAGGTGCCCCAGCCAGCCTCCCCAGTCCCTGCTGGATATGACCCTGGGACTCCTTGACATGGCGCCATCTTGCTCTCCACCTTTGTGGATGCCCCACCCAGCCACTCCGCCTGGGGACACCCAGCTCTCCTGATGGCTCTAGGGGTGGACTGCAGGACCTCCTCAACGGTGACCTGACCGGACGAGTTTGTTGGTGTGACGTGACCTCTCTTAGCTTCCATCAGACCCCCTCGATTCCCAGAGGCTCCGAACTGCTGCTCCACGCACAGTCCTGGCCCCCCAATTCCTGTATTGAAGGCCTGACCCCTAGGACCTCAGAATGGACACGGGGTCTTTACAGAGGTAATTAAGGTAGAATGAGATTAGGAGGGCAGGCCCTGATCAAATCTGACTGCTGTCCTTACAAGAAGAGGACATCAGACAAGCACAGCCACGTGAGGACACAGGGAGAAGGCAGCCATCTGTGGGCCAAGGTGAGAGGCCTCAGAAGGAACCAGCCCTGCGCCCACTCTGTCCCAGACTTCCAGCCTCCAGAACCATGAGAAAATGAGTTTCTAGTGTTAAGCCATCCCAACTATGGCACTCTGTTATGGCGGCCTGAGGCAAGTCATAGAGAACCTGAGGGTTTCTAAAGTCCATATGGAAAAGTAAAAGAAGTATCATATAAGTCATTTTGGAAAAATAAGATCAAAGAAGAAGGACACCCTGTCAGATATTAAGACGCTATAAAAGGTCATGGCAATAAGACTCTAGTCTGGGCAAGAAACAGCTGCGCAGGCAAACCAGGATCACTAAGAGACTCACAGAGGAATGCACACGTACCTACAGGAATGGAACAACGCGGAGAAGGGGATGGAGAGTGGGAAAGGAAAGAACCCAATGGAAATTCTAGAACTGAAAAGATACACTTATAAGCGCAGGTTAGATTTGGCAGGGGGGGTTAGTGACCTGGAAGATGAGGAGTCACCCAGAAGAAAGCCCGGGGAGAAAGCAAGACAGCAGGCTGCTGGCACACAGGGGAGGCTGCCGCATGCCCGCCCCCGAGGACCCCATGGGGACCCCATGTGGACGCGGGGAACCAAAGGAGAGCAGCGGAGGGCTGGGGCAGAGGCAGTGTTGAGGGGCACATGCCGGACATTTTCAAAACTGATGAGGCAAGGCACAAGTCTGGAAACATCACACACACTCTAGACGCGATAAAGACAGAGAAAAGCACACCCTGGGGACCAGGCACCACACTTCTTGTCGGAAGACCTTGAAAGCTTCCAGAAGTAGGGGAAACCCAATTACCTAAAAGGAGTAAAAACAAGCTGACTTCTCCACAGATGTAGGGAGCAGCTGACAACCCAGAAGTGTGGTTACAGAGCTGATGACAGCAGTGGTCCGAAGCCAAGAGGCGCAGAAAGTGTCACACAAGCAGCCACGAACGGAAGGGAGGCTGACACAGCTCTGCTGCCATCAGACCGAGTGGACTCGAAGCTTGACCGAGGAAGGCAGAAGTGTCACTGAAGACAAAGAGTAATACTTCTTAATGAAAGAGGTTAAATTTAGGAAGATGACAGCACAGTTCTAAATTTCACGTACTTAACGACATAACCTCAAAATAATAAAGCAGCACAGGAAGAGAATATTTACAGCACCAAATCATTCCCATGAATTCAAAACTCTCAACGCCAAGCCAGCCGGCACGCCTGCAGATACACGCGTACTGTCCCAGGGCGCACACCAAACACGTCGCGCCCGGGGCCAGGGCAGGGGAGGGCTTGGGGTGTGGGAAGCAATGGGTTCGAGTCAGAACCACTCGCCCTGACCAGGGACAGCAGCCCAGTAAGAAGGAAGGTGCTGGATCGACTCAATTTCTGCCACTAAGTGCCAGAGAACAAAGAAAAGGCAGAAAAGCCAGGTATGGGCATGCCGTCTACTCACTAGACACATCAAGTTTTAAGTCAAATGACAGTCCTGTTTCTGAGGAAAGGCGGCAGGTGTGTGGCCTGTGGTGCCGTCTGGCCTTGCCCACACACTTCATTCACAGTCCGGCCAGCCGAGGTTGGTTGCTTAGGCAATGGAGGCCATCCACATGGGCTCAGGAACAGGGCAGGTAGGACCCAGGAGGGCCGGGAAGTGGGGCTGGCCACCATGGAAACTGGCCCTGTCCCAGGTGGTGAAGGGAGTGCAATGAAGTGGGGTCTTCCTAGGAGCTGGGGTCTCTGCTCCTCCCGGGCTGAGGGCCCTGCTGGGGAGCTGTTCCCCCTCAGGTGCCGATGGGAGAGGTGGCAGGAAGCTTCGGCTTTACCCCGTTTGTCCAGATGCTCTCATGGACACCCTGGGTTCCTGGCAGCTCTGGCTCAGAGTGAGAGAGCGGGCCGGAGGCTGGGAGCAGACAAGAGGAGAGGCATTAGGGAGCTCTGCCTCCTGTAGACGGTGCTCAGGAGGGACCAGGGGCTCAGAGGAGTTTGGTCAGAGCCTCCCTGATGTCTCGATTCCGCAGGCAGTAGATGAGGGGGTTGAGCAGTGGCGTCACAACTGAGTAGATCACGGACACCAGCTTGTTGCTGTCGAAGGAGCTGGCAGCGTGAGGCCGGGCGTACATGAAAATGGTGGTGGTGTAGAAGGTGGCCACCACCACCAGGTGGGAGGCACAGGTGGAGAAGGCTTTCCGGCGGCCCGCCCAGCCCGCGATCCTCAGCACTGTGACCAGGATGTGTGCGTAGGAGACCATGGTCACCAGCAGGGAGGTTGCGAGCACAGCCAGGGCTGCCGCGAAGTCCAGAATTTCGATGGTCGTGGTGTCCGAGCAGGAGAGCTGCAGCAGGGGTGAGATGTCGCAGAAGAAGTGGTTGAGGACATTGGGGCCACAGAACCTGAGGCGGGAGATGAGAGCCATGGACACGAAAGAGGCCAGGAAGCCGCCCAGCCAGGCGCTGAGGGCCAGGCGCAGACAGAGCTGCCAGTTCATGGCGGCTGGGTAGTGCAGTGGGCGACAGATGGCCAGGTACCGGTCACAGGCCATGGTGGCCAGGAGGAAGCACTCGGAGGAGCCGAGCGAGAGGAAGAGAAACAGCTGGGTGAGGCATCCTGAGAAGGAGATGGTCCTCACCCGTGCCAGGAGGCCAGCCAGCAGCTTGGGGACGGTGACCGAGGTGTAGAGGGTCTCCAGCACGGACAGGTTGGCCAGGAAGAAGTACATGGGTGTGTGCAGTTGCTGGCTGGCTCGGATGGTCAGCACGATGACCAGGTTCTCCAGGATGGTCACCAGGTAGATTGTGAGGAATAACCCGGAGAGCAGCCCCCGAAGGTGGCACAGCTCTGGGAAGCCCAGCAAGATGAATTCTGTTACCAGGGTCTCAGTGGAGTCGTTCATCGCCCTCCCTGGTGGGGAGGTCTCTTCTGAGCACCCTGGAACAGCAGAGAGACGCAAGTGTGCTATGTCCGCTCTCCAAGGTGCTGCCCTACTGACCTGTCTCCCCAGCCCCCAGTCCAACATGCAGTTTCCCAGATCCAGCACCGGCAGAGGGGCCTTGGGTGCAGACACTCTTACTCCTGATCTCCTACAGAAGCTGCAGGCGTAGGCTCTTCCTGCACCCCCCCCCAGTACAGGGCCAGGTGTGTGTGCATGCACGTGCACATGTATGCACAAATGCCCATCCTTCCAGGTGCACTCACACCCCCTGGGTGTGCACTTCTTACACACTCCCAGGTGTGCACCCCCCTCCACATCTCCTCTGCAGGTGCATACATACTTCCACACACACACCCCTAGGTGTGCCAACACACACAGCAAGAGACAAGACCCATTCTGCCCACTGTGTCTTTTCAGGCTGTGTCCCTGGGCACTTTCCTGGCCTCACCCAGGTCACCTTCCAGAAGAATGCTCCTTCCTGTTGTTCCTGCCTGGGGAAGGACACCACTTCCGTCTGACCACCAGTGAGCTCTCTAGGGCTGAGCCAAGCTGCCAGGGGGTTTGCAGAAGGGAGGGGGGCTCATCCCCAGCTCTGATGTCCTCAAGTAGACTATGCCTGAGCCAGCCTGAGGCCTTTAACCTGTGTTTTCTGAGGAGCAAAATGGCTATTTAGGGGGTCGACAGAGCGGTCCACTCAGAGCCGCTAAGGGGCTGTGGTGTTTGGGACTGAAGTTAGGTGTCTGAATGACGGCCCCGTATCTCAGGGAGAGGGTGACCATCCCCACCGGCGGCCCAGGGGCTCTTCCGGGCTTTCCCGCCGCTGCGGGGGGAGGGGGAGCCGGCAGCTCCCGCTCACCCCGGGAGGGACCGCGCTGGTTCAGCTGTCCACCCCCCTCTGAGCTGGTGGGGGCACAGGCCCCGGTGCGGAGAGATGAGGACCGCCCCCCAAATTCTTGGCGAAGTGTCTGCAGGACAGAGGGTGGGGCCTCGGTCGCTGGGACCCTCTTGGACCCGCGGGCTGAGGCCGCCGGGGGCCGGGGTCCTGGAGCTCCTGCCCCGCGCTCTGTGCCGCCCAGGCGGACGGAGGGTGTTGGAGACCCTCCCGGAACCGGCCGCCTGGCCTTCCCCAGGCCCCTGCCTCAAGAACAACCTTGCCCCCGCACAGGATGCGCGGCCTCCGCCGGGTCTCCGCAGGTCTCCGAGGGTCTGGGGAAGGCTCGCCGCATCTCCCTCGGCCCCGCTGCCTCTGGACCCGGGTGGCTTTTATCAGGCTCGCTCGCGGCCTCGCCTCCCTCCCAGGTGCGCGGCTCCAGGTCGGAGGACTCGGACCGCAAATTCCCACCGGCGCGGGACTCTCGGGACTCTCCGAGCAGTTTGTGAAGGGGCGCGGCGGGGTCCCCAGAGGGATGGGTCCGTCCTGCCCCCTTTCTCCTCGGCCGCAAATAGGTCTTTGCAGGTCGCCTGCCCTCCAGGCGGCCAGGCGCGGAGGAGGCGGGTCCGCAGACGCGCCCCCGGTCCCAGGGCCCTTCCGCGGACGTTCCGTTGCTTCTTTTTCAGGCGCGCCCTTTACCCATCTGGTTGCAAAGTAACGCAGCTAACCAACCACCTGTAAACCTCAGCTCCTTTCCTCCCCGACCCTGCGCTCCCCTCTCCCAGGCCCACGCTCTGGGGTTCCGCTGCTGCTTCAAGTGTTCTAGTTAGGACAAGATCTTTTAGTGCCGCCTGTGTTCGGACTGTACGGAAGGGTGTCCTGCTCTATGTTGTCCTTCAGGTCTTGCCTTTTCCTGTCACTGAGATCCTTGCTCTTCTTGGCAGCGGCATTTGCTTGGGGTCCGCCCGTCTGGGCAGCTGGGGGGCTCTGGCGCCTTCTGCCTGGCCCCTCTCCCTGTCTGCTGGCTTGAAAATGTCGCAGAGAGCCAGGAAAGCTGAAACCATCTCTTCGCTTCCCTTCTCTCAGGGTCACTATCTTTTCATGGCCTCACGTTCGGGGTCTTGAAAACCACTTTTTTTTTCTTTCACAATTTTGTCTGTTTCCTTCCAGGTGGGACGGTAAATCCAGTTTCTGTATTCCGTCTTGGCTAGAAGTGGGGGTCCAAGTGCAGCCGTCCCTTGCATCACACCTGCCTCAGTGTCCCCGAGCTCCGGTGTGTGTGTCCTCCCTTTGGCTCCCAAACCATGCGTGACACCCGGAACTCCTGTCCCTTTACCCGCCCTCTAAGGACACGGTCCTGCACTGCCTCTTGTGCAACATCCAGAAACAGCTGTTAAACACATGCAGAATCACTGTGCAAGGAGCCGCTGACCTGTTGCCCAGAGTGGCTGTGCCACTTTGCCTTTGTTATAGAGTTTGAAAAACTGTCACTCTAAAAAGTTTGTAGGGGTATCTCCTTGTGGTGTTGGGTTTTTTAAAAAGATTAAAAAAAATCTTTTAAAAGATCTTTAAAAACAGTGTGGGGCTCGAACTCACAACCCAGAGATCAAGGGTTGCACGCGCTGGACTGAGCTAGCCAGGTGCCCCTCCTAACGGTTTTTACCAGCATTTCCCACTGACTCCTGCTGTTCACTGTGTGCTCACTACCCAGTCTTCAGTGAAATGCCCGTTCAACTCTAACACCCACTCGCTTATTCAGTCGGTTTCTTTACCTTTCAAGTTTGAGAATTCTAAATTCTGAGCACAGATATTCCAACAGGGATTTGATTTGTAAGCCCCCCCCACCCCCGCCACACTCCCAATCATGGCTTGTATTTCGACTCGAACAATGGTCTTTCAAAGATCAGAAGCTCTGCAGTTGATGAAATCCGGTTGTACTTTTTTCTTCTATGGATTGTGTTTTTAATGTTGTATTGAAGAAGTTTTCGCTGTATGAACATTTTCTCCATATGTCTAAGGCTTCATACTTAGGTCATTGGTCCATGTTGAGTGTGGGTTACAGAGCGAAGTTCATTTTTTGCATATGGATAGCTGATTTCCTGGCACTGTGTGTCGAAGATTGAATTACCTTTCATCTTTGTGTGGGTGTCATTTCTGGATTCTCTAGCCCATTCCACTTCTACATGTTTATCTTTCCCTAATACCACACTGATTACTACAGCTTCATGGGCCTCGCAACTGGGTTGAAGTACTATAGCTTCTCTGACTTTGTTCTTTTTTCCAAATACCTTTGGCTCTTTTAGCTCCTTTTCTCTTCCATGAATTTTAGACTCAGCTTGTTTGTTCTATAAAAATTCTGCCAGAATTTTTTTTGAATCTATAGGTTAGGTTGGGAACATTAGTGTCTTTACAATATTCTCCAATCCATGATCATGGTACATTTCTCTATGTAATTATGGTATCTTTGATTCCTTTCATGAGTGGTTTATAAGTTTTAGCATCTTTTGCAACTGTCTTTCTTCAGGTTATAGATACTCTTTTTTAGTTCCTTTAGGATGTGTTTTGTTTGTTTGTTTTTTAAAGATTTTATTTATTTATTTGACATATAGAGATCACAATTAGATAGAGAGGCAGACAGAGAGAGAGAGAGGAGGAAGCAGGCTTCCTGCTAAGCAGAGAGCCTGATGCGGGGCTCGATCCCAGGACCCCAAGCTCATGACCTGAGCTGAAGACAGAGGCTTAAACCACTGAGCCGCCCAGGCGCCCCCTCCATTTCCCATTTTTATTTTAATTTTTTAAATTTTTATTTAAGCTCTAGTTACTTGACATACGGTGCAATGTTGGTTTCAGGAGTAGAATTCAGTGATTCATTACTTACATACAACACCCAGGGCTCATCACAGATGCCCTCCTTTTTGTTTGGATTGCCTTAGTTTCTATCCAATGTCCTTTTTTTTTGGTCCCAGGATCCAATAGAGGATCCAGCATTACATTCGGTTGTCATATCTCGTTAGGCTCCTCTTGGCTGTGGGTTTCTCAAACTTCCCTTATTTTTATTTTTATTTTTTATGAACTTGACAATTTTTTAAAAAATATTTTATTTATTTATTTGACAGACAGAGATCACAAGCAGGCAGAGAGGCAGACAGAGAGAGAGGGGGAAGCAGGCTCCCTGCTGAGCAGAGAGCCCGATGCGGGACTCGATCCCAGGACGCCGAGATCATGACCTGAGCTGAAGGCAGCCACCCAACGACTGAGCCACCCAGGCGCCCTGAACTTGACAATTTTGAGGCGTTCTGGTTATCTGTTTTGTACAATGTCCCTCAGCTGGGATGTGTCTCATGTTTTTCACATGACTAGATAAGGACTGTGAATCTTCAGAGGAAGACCATAGACGAGAAGTGCCATCCCAGTACACCACCTCAAGGGCACATGTTATCTGCACGGAGGGCCATGGCTGGTCCCTGGCTGAGGCCACGTGTCGGGTTTCTTCACTGTCAGGTTACACACACCCCCTCTATACTGCCCTCTTTGGAAGGAGGTCGCTGTGCACAGCCCGTGTTGAAGGGGTGGGAAGTTGTGTTCTCCCTCCTGGAGAGAGGAACATGTACACAGATTATTTGGAATTCTTCCTCGTGGGACGTTTGTCTGTTCTTTCCATTTATATCAGTTTATATCATTAGAGACTCTTGGATAGCTGTCTCATACCTTGGGTTATGTTCCCGTACTACTGTGCTTCTTTTCTTGTTGGCCTAGCTGTGGCTGGCAAGAGCACTCAGCTGTTTCCCGGCCCCTTTGACATACCCCACCGTTGTGATTTTGTCTTTCCGAACACTTATTACATTTCTGGCACGAGGCGACGCGCCAGGCTCATCCTGCAGTCTTCCTTTCCCAGCTGTGGATTCAGCTGTTTCCCCGAGGATATCCGGTGCTTTGTACTAGACACGGACACCTGGGCCCCCACTAGGTAACCTTGTTGCTCCTGAGTGTTGTGTCCTCCAAGCCCTCCCAGCAGACAGAGAAGAGAGGGTTATGTGTGCATATTTGTCCAGTCACTGCACACATCTACAGCCACTTCTGTACGGAGCCACCTGTACCCATGCTACGTTGAGCACAAGATCTTACCGACATCTCCCCTAACCCACCTCTAATCCACCACTGTGTGGTCATTCCAGCCTCTTGCCCTTACTGGTCTGTACATCCAACATCTGCCTACTTGACTCTTCAATTCCAGTGAACATGCCTGGTGGGAAAAGGACGGTTGACTTGTCAGCTGGGGTGCAATGCTCGCGTGGTTTCTCTTCACTCATTTCCAAGGTTATTCAGATCCGCACCCTTACACCCCACTCCTATGGTCAGATTGTTTGCCACTTTCTGCATTCCATCCCAGATCCCCAAATGTTCTGAGCGACTTTTTAAAAATTTGCACACATTGGAATTCACTTCTTGTGTGGTAAAGTTCAATGGGTTTCAACAAGTATCATGTCTCCATCATTACACGATCCTACAGAATAGTTTCCCTGCCCTAAAAGTCCTCTGAGATTTACCTTCTAAACTCTCCCCTTCTCTGAATTGGCCATTTTACTATCTCCGTAGTTTTGACTTTCCCAGAATGTCATATGACTGGAATCATACTGTGTCCAGGCTTTCCAGACTTTATCCATTCACCTATTAAAGGATGTATTGGTTGCTTCTAGTTTTGAGTCACTTTGGGTAAAGCTGATGACAACATTCCTGTGCACCTTTCTTGTGTGGTCGAAGTGTTCAGATCAGTTGGGTAAATACCTAAGAGTGTGATTGTTGGATCACGTGCAAGAGTATGTTTAGTTGTATCAGAAGCTGCCAAGTCACCCTCCAGAGTGAAGTTATTGTTTCACTTTCTGACTAGCAATGTTGCTCTGCACCCGAACCACCATTTTGCATAGTCAGGTTTTCGAGATTTAGCCATTCTTATAGGCAAGTAGTAGTATCTCGTGTTAATTTGCAATTTCCTAGTAACATATTTTGTTGACAACTTTTCATTTCATATGCTTATTCTCCATCTGTATACCTTCTTTGGTCAGATGTTAGAGGTGTCTTTTTGGTGGAGCAGACAGAAGAGAGTGAGAGCGTGGAGAGCAGGGGCAGAGGCGGAGGGAGAGGGAGAGAATCTTCAGCAGACTCTGTGCTCAGCACAGAACCTGACACGGGGCTTGGTCTCAAGACCCCGAGACCATGACCTGAGCCAATATCAAGAGTCAGACACTTAGCTAAGTGAGCCACTCAGGTGCCCTTAAAGGTCTTAATTTTAACAATTTTTCAGAAATTTAAAAATTTTCTTTTATGATTCACATTTTCTAAAGGAAATTCTTGGCTACTCTGAGGTCAGAATAATATGCATCTATAATATTCATGGATATGTTTTAAGATTTCCTTCTTTTAGGCATTTTTTCATTTTCCTTTTTTTTTTTCTGAAGTGAAATTCGCACAACATAACATGAACTAGTGAGAGCATTTCAGCAGGATTTAGTGATGTTGTGCCCTTGTGGTCTTGGTCTGGGTTCAGCGTGTTCTCTTCGCCCCAAGAGGAAGCTCTGTGCCCCGTTCTTTATTCCTCTCTCTCCAGCACTGGCAGTCACCGGTTTGCTTTCTGTCTGTGAAATACCCATTGTAACGGGATCATGCAGTACGGAGTGTATGGTGTCTAGCTTCTTTCCATTAACCATGTTCTCAAGGTTCGTCCATGTTGCAGCATGGCCAGGACGTCACTCCTTTTTATGACTGAATACATTCCATTGGAAGGATTTAACACATTTTACCTCTCCACTCATCTGTTGATGGGTGTTAGGGTTGTTTCTACTTTGGGCCACGGTGAGGGGTACTGCTCTGAACAGTCATGTACAAGTGTTTGTTTGCATATTGGTTTTCAGTTCTCTTGGATTCTATGAGTGGGATTTCTGGGTCATATAATAATTCTATGTTTAACTTTTTGAAGAATTATTGCAGTTTTTCACAGAGGCTGCACCATTTTACATTCCCACCAGCAGTATACGAGGATTTTAATTTCTGCACATTCTCACCAACATTTGTCCTTTTCCATTACAGAAAGTATAGGCATTATGGTGGGTGTGAAGTGGTATCTCATGGTTTTGATTTGCATTTCCCTGATGACTAATGACACTGAGCATCTTTTCCATGTTCTTGTTGGCCATTTGTATGTCTTCTTTGGAGAAATATTTATTCGAGTCCTTTGCCCATTTTAAAGTTAGATTGTTTGTCTTTTAGTTGTTGAGATGTGTTTTTTAAAAAAATATGTTCTGGATACTAGACCCTTATTAACACAAGATTTGCAAATACTTCACCCATTTTGTGAGTCATCATTTTAATTTCTCAGTAATATTCTCTGATGCACAAAAGTTTTAAATTTTTATGAATGCTGATTCATCTCTTTTTCATTTTGTAGCTCTTGGTGTCATATCCAAGGACCCTTTCCCAAATCCAAGGTCATAAAGATTTGATCTTATATTTTCTTTAATGAGTTTATAGTTTTAACTAATCTATTTTCACTGTTGATCCATTTTGAGTTAATTTTGGCATATGGCATGAGGTCGAGTCCCAGCCTCCGTCTTCTGCAGATGGATGCCAGCCGTTTGTTGGAGAGACTGTTCTTTCCCTATGGAATGGTCTTGGTACTTTGGTCAAAAAGTAGTTCATCCTAGATATGGGCTAATTTCTCGACTCTCGAATCTATTCCAATGGTCTGTAGGTCTATTCTTATGCCAGTACCACACTCTTTTGATTACTATAGCTTTGTAGTAAGTTTTGAAATCAAGAGGTGTGAGTCCTACAATTTTGCTCTTTTTCAAGATTGTTTTGGTTATTCTGGGTTCATTGCCAATCTATATTGATTTGAAAATCATTTTCTCAATTTTGCAAGAAAAGGAAAAATGTCATTATTATTCTTTTATTTACTTTATTTATTTTTTAAAATTTTATTTTATTTTTTGAGTGTTCCAAGATTCATTGTTTATGCACCACAACCAGTGCTCCATGCAATCTGTGCCCTCCTGAGTACCCACCACCTGGTTCCCCCATCCATCCCTCCCATCCCCTCCACAACCTTCAGTTTGTTTCTCAGAGCTATAAAGAACTCCTCAAGCTCAACACCCAAAAACCAGATAATTGTGTCAAAAAATGGACAGAAGACATGAACAGACACTTTTCCAAAGAAGACATACAAATGGCTAACAGACACATTGTTATTCTTTTGAAAACTTCTTTATTTAAATTCAGTTTAGTTCACGTATACTGTATCATCAGTTTCAGGGGTAGAACGGAGTGATTCATCAGTTGCATGTAACACCCCGTGCTCGTGCCATCACGTGTCCCCCTTAATGCCCGTCATCCAGTGACCCCATCCCTCTACCCCTCCCTCAGTCTCTTGTGGTTTGTCGTCCTCTTTATTTTCATCCTATTTTATTTTTCCTTCCTTTCCTATTCATCTGTTTTGTTTCTTGAATTCCACATGAGTAAAATCGTATGGCATTTGTCCTTCTCTGACTTATTTTACTTAGATAATACTCTGTAGTTCTAGCCACCTTATTGCAATGGCAACATTTCATTTTTTTGATGGCTGGGTAATATTCCATCATATATATATGTATATACATTACACACACAGAGACACACACACACACACCATGTCTTCTTCTTTTTAAAAGATTTTATTGATTTATTTGACAGAGAGAGAGAGAGATCACATATAGGCACAGAGGCCGGCAGAGAGAGAGGAAGGGAAGCAGGTTCCCGCTGATCAGGGAGCCTGATGCGGGGCTCAATCACAGGACCCTGAGATCATGACCTGAGCCGAAGGCAGAGGCTTAACCTACTGAGCCACGCAGGAGCCCCACACCACATCTTCTTTATCCATTCATCAGTTGATGGGCATCTAGGCTCTTTCCATAGTTTGGCTCTTGTTGATAATACTGTTATAAACACTGGGGTGAATATGACCCTTTGAATCATTATGTTTGTGTCCTTTGGATCAATACTTAGTACTGCAAGTGCTGGGTTGTAGGGTAGCTCTACTTTTAACTTTTGGAGGAAGCTTCATACTGTTTTCCAGAATGGCTGCACCAGCTTGCATTCTCACTAACAGTGTAAAAGGGCTCCCCTTCCTCCACATTCTCACCTGTTTTCTTGTGTTGTTAATTTTAGCCATTCTTTTTTCTTTAAGATTTTATTTATCTATTTGAGAGAGAGAGCAAAGGAGATCACAGAGGCAGAGGGAGAAGCAGATTCAGCACTGAGCAGAAAGGCCAATGTGGGGCTCGATCCCAGAACCCTTGGATCATGACCAGGGCTGAAGGCAAATGCTTAACCGGTTGAGCTATCTAGGCACCCAATTTTAGCCATTCTGACTAGTGTGAGGTGGGATCTCATTGTGGTTTTGGTTTGTATTTCCCTGATGCTGAGTGATGTACAGCATTTTTTCATGTGTTTCTTGGCCATTTGTATGTCTTTTTTTGGAGAAATATCTGTTCATGTCTTCTGCCCATTTCTTGACTGGATTTTTAAAAAGATTTTATTTATTTATTTGACAGAGATCACAAGTAGGCAGAGAGGCAGGCAGATGGAGGGGGGAAGCAGGGTCCCCGCTGAGCAAGGAGGGGAGCCCGATGTGGGGCTCGATCCCAGCACCCTGAGATCATGACCTGAGCTGAAGGCAGAGGCTTAACCTGCTGAGCCACCCAGGTGCCCCTTGGCTGGATTATTTGAGTGCTGAGTTTGATAAGTTCTTTATAGATTTTGGATACTAACTTCATCTGATAAGAGATTTGTAAATATCATCTCCCATTCCATAGGATGCCATTTAGTTTTTTTTTTTTTTAAAGATTTTATTTATCTATTTGACAGAGACAGATCACAAGCAGGCAGAGAGGCAGGCAGAGAGAGAGAGAGGAGGAAGCAGGCTCCCTGCTGAGCAGAGACCCTGACGCGGGACTTGATCCCAGGACCCTGAGATCATGACCTGAGCCGAAGGCAGCGGCTTAACCCACTGAGCCAGCCATTTAGTTTTGTTGAATGTTTCCTTCCCTTTGCAAAAGCGGTTTATCTTTTTT
The DNA here is from genome assembly GCF_020171115.1 of Neogale vison. Taxonomy (NCBI): domain Eukaryota; kingdom Metazoa; phylum Chordata; class Mammalia; order Carnivora; family Mustelidae; genus Neogale; species Neogale vison. Next base: position 240,160,444 of record NC_058092.1, read on the forward strand.
TAAATTTAATTTTAAAAATTTTTAATAAACATATAATGTATTTTTATCCCCAGGGGTACAGTGAATCGCCTGTGAATCACCAGGTTTACACATTTCACTCATCATAGCACACACCCTCCCCAATGTCCATATCCCCACCACCCTCTCCCATCCCCCCTCCCCACAGCAACCCTCAGTCTGTTTTTTGAGATTGAGTCTTTTATGGTTTGTCTCCCTCCCGATCCCATCTTCTTTCTTTTTTTCTTTTCCTACCCCCTAAACCCTCCACATTGCATCTCCACTTCCTCATATCAGGGAGATCATATGATAATTGTCTTTCTCAAATTGACTTATTTCGCTAAGCATGATACCCTCTAGTTCCATCCATGTTGTCACTAATGGCAAGATTTCATTTCTTTTGATGGCTGCATAGTATTCCATTGTGTATATATACCACATCTTCTTTTTTTTTTTTTAAAGATTTTATTTATTTATTTGACAGAGAATGGTCACAAGTAGGCAGAGAGGCAGGCAGAGAGAGAGAGAGGAGGAAGCAGGCTCCCTGCTGAGCAGGACCCTGAGATCATGACCTGAACTGAAAGCAGTGGCCACCCAGGTGCCCTATATACCACATCTTCTATATCCATTCATCTGTTGATGGACATCTAGGTTCTTTCCATAGTTTAGCTATTGTGGACATTGCTGCTATAAACATTTGGGTGCACGTGCCCCTTCGGAGCACCACGTTTGTATTTTCAGGGTAAATACCCAGTAGTGCAATTGCTGGGTCGCTCTATTTTCAACTTTTTGAGGAAACTCCACGCTGTTTTCCAGAGTGGTTGCACCGTCTTGCATTCCCACCAACAGTGTAGGAGGGTTCTCTTCTCTCTGCATCCTCACCAGCGTCTGTCATTTCTTGACTTGTTAATTTTAGCCATTCTGACTGGTGTGAGGTGATATCTCATTGTGGTTTTGATTTATATTTCCCTGATGCCGAGTGATGCAGAGCATTTTTTCATGTGTCTGTTAACCATCTGGATGTCTTCTTTGCAGAAACGTCTGTTCATGTCCTCTGCCCATTTCTTGATTGGATTATTTGTTCTTTGGGTGTTGAGTTTGCTAAGCTCTTTATATATTTTGGACACTAGTCCTTTATCTGATATGTCGTTTGCAAATATCTTCTCCCATTCTGTCAGTTGTCTTTTGGTTTTGTTAACTGTTTCCTTTGCTGCGCAAAAGCTTTTGATCTTGATGAAATCCCAGTAATTCATTTTTGCCCTTGTTTCCCTTGCCTTTGGCAATGTTCCTAGGAAGAAGTTGCTGCGGTTGAGGTCAAAGAGGTTGCTGCCTGTGTTCTCCTCAAGGATTTTGATGGATTCCTTTCTCACATTGAGGTCTTTCATCCATTTTGAGTCTATTTTCATGTGTGGTATAAGGAAATAGTCCAATTTCATTTTTCTGCATGTGGCTATCCAATTTTCCCAACACCATTTGTTGAAGAGGCTCTCTTTTTTCCATTGGACATTCCTTCCTGCTTTGTCATAGATTCTTTTTTTAAAAAGATTTTATTTATTTATTTGACAGAGAGAGAGAGATCACAAGTAGGCAGAGAGGCAGGCAGAGAGAGAGGAGGAAGCAGGCTCCCTGCCGAGCAGAGAGCCCAATGCGGGGCTCGATCCCAGGACCCTGAGACCATGACCTGAGCCAAAGGCAGAGGCTTAACCCACTGAGCCACCCAGGCGCGCCTGTCAAAGATTGTTGACCATAGAGTTGAAGGTCTATTTCTGGGCTCTCTGTTCTGTTCCATTGATCTATGTGTCTGTTTTTGTGCCAGTACCATACTGTCTTTATGATGACAGCTTTGTAATAGAGCTTGAAGTCTGGAATTGTGATGCCCCCAACTTTGGCTTTCTTTTTCGATATTCCTTTGGCTATTCAAGGTCTTTTCTGGTTCCATATAAATTTTAGGATTATTTGTTCTATTTCTTTGAAAAAAAATGGATGGGATTTTGATAGGGATTGCATTAAATGTGTAGATTGCTTTAGGTAGAATAGACATTTTCATAATATTCATAATATTTGTTCCATAAATTCATAATATTTGTTCCATAAGCATGGAGCATTTTTCCATTTCTTTGTGTCTTCCTCAGTTTCTTTCATGAGTACTTTGTAGTTTTCTGAGTATAGATTCTTTGCCTCTTTGGTTAGATTTATTGCTAGGTATCTTGTGGTTTTGGGTGTAATTGTAAATGAGATTGACTCCTTAATTTCTCTTTCTTCTGTCTTGTTATTAGTGTAAAGAAATGCAACTGATTTCTATGCATTGACTTTATATCCTGACACTTTACTGAATTCCTGTACAAGTTCGAGCAGTTTTGGAGTGGAGCCTTTTGGGTTTTCCACATATAGTATCATATCATCTGTGAAGAGTGATAGTTTGACTTCTTCTTTGCTGATTTGGATGTTTTTAATTTCCTTTTGTTGTCTTATTGCTGAGGCTAGGACTTCTAGTACTATGTAGAATAGCAGTGGTGATAATGGACATCCCTGCCATGTTCCTGACCTTAGCAGAAAAGCTTTCAGTTTTTCTCCATTGAGAATGATATTTGCGGTGGGTTTTTCATAGATGGCTTTGATGATATTGAGGTATGTGCCCTCTATCCCTACACTTTGAAGAGTTTTGATCAGGAAGGGATGCTGTACTTTGTCAAATTCTTTTTCAGCATCTATTGAGAGTATCATATGGTTCTTGTTCTTTCTTTTATTGATGTGTTGTATCACAATGATTGATTTGTGGATGTTGAACCAACCTTGCAGCCCTGGAATAAATCCCACTTGGTGGTGGTGAATAATCCTTTTAATGTACTGTTGAATCCTATTGGCTAGTATTTTGGTGAGAATTTTCGCATCTGTGTTCAACAAGGATATTGGTCTGTAATTTTTTTTTGATGGGATCCTTGTCTGGTTTTGGGATCAAGGTGATGCTGGCCTCATAAAATGGGTTTGGAAGGTTACCTTCCATTTCTATTTTTTGGAACAGTTTCAGGAGAATAGGAATTAATTTTCTTTAAATGTTTGGTAGAATTCCCCTGGGAAGCCATCTGACCCTGGACTTTTGTTTGTTTGGAGATTTTTGATGACTGTCTTGCTAATTTTGGCCATTCTAACTGGTAAGGTGGTATCTCAATGTGGTTTTCATTTGAATCTCCCTGAGGGCTAGTGATGATGAACATTTTTTCATGTGTCTGATAGCCATTTGTATGTCTTCATTGGAGAAGTGTCTGTTCATATCTTCTGCCCATTTTTTGATATGATTGTCTGTTTCATTGTCTGTCTGTGTTGAGTTTGAGGAGTTCTTCATAGATCCTGGATATCAACCTTTGTCTGTACTGTCATTTGCAAATATCTTCTCCCATTCCATGGGTTGCCTCTTTGTTTTCTTGACTGTTTCCTTTGCTGTGCAGAAGCTTTTTATCTTGATGAAGTCCCAAAAGTTTATTTTCACTTTTGTTTCCTTTGCCTTTGGAGACATATCTTGAAAGAAGTTGCTGTGGCTGATATCGAAGAGGTTACTGCCTATGTTCTCCTCTAGGATTCTGATGGATTCCTGTCTCACGTTGAGGCAAGGTAATGAAACTCGACCATTCTCTTACACCATACACAAAGATACACTTGAAATGGATAAAAGTGAAGATGTTCTTGTGAGGGGATTGCACGGAGTCAGTAGGTCCTTGGGCAGCATTATGCAGTTGACAATATCAACTCATCTGATCCAGGAATATGGTTTTCTTTCCATGTATTTATGTCTTTTTAAAAAAATTTCTTTTCAGTGTACCAGAATTCATTGTTTATGTACCACACCTCATATTCCATGCAATTTTTAAAGATGTATTTATTTATTTTAGAGATAGAGAGAGCCTGCAGGGGAAGGAGCAGGAGAGGCTTAGAGAAGGCCCAGCAGATCCCATGCTGAGCATGGAGCCCTGTGAGGGGCTTGACCCCAGGACCCTGAGAGCACAACTTGACCCGAAACCAAAACTCCGATGCTTCACCCAGGCACCCCTGTATTTAGGCCTTTATTAATTTTTTGCCACAGGGTTTTGTAGTTCTTAGTGTAGAGGTCTTTTACTTCCTTGGTTAAATTTATCCCTATATATTTTATTCTTTTATGGTACTTTTGTAAATGGAATTTTTTTTTTAAGATTTTATTTATTTATCACAGAGAGAGGGAGAGAGAGCATGAGCACAGGCAGACAGAGGCAGAGGGAGAAGCAGGCTCCCTGCCGAGCAAGGAGCCCAATGCAGGACTCGATCCCAGGACACCGGGATCATGACCTGAGCCGAAGGCAGCTGCTTAACCAACTGAACCACCCAGGCGTCCCTGGAATTGTTTTCTTAATTTACATTTTGAATTGTTCATTGCTAGCACAGTTCAGAAACACAACTGATTTCGTGTGTTGACCTTGTACTCTGGAACTTTGCTGAAGGCACTGATTAATTCTAGTTATTTTTTGGGTATAGATTCTTCAGGATTTTCTGTATAAAGGATCATGCCATCTGGAAATAGAGATAATTTTACTTCACCCTTTCCATCTGGATGCCTTCATTATTTTTTTCTTGCCTAATTACTCTGGCTAGAACTCCCAGGTGATGTTGAATAACCCTGAAATCTGCTCTTCTTATCCTGTTCTCAGCAGGGAAGCTGTCAGTGCCTCACTGTGGAGAATGATGGCAACGGTCAGTTTTTCATAATTGCCTTTAGTCATGTTGATGGAGTTCTTTTCTGTATCTAGTTTCAATGCTTCCTCTTTTCCACTGGCTTTGAGTTGAGTTTGCTCTTATTTTCCAAATTCCTAAAGGTGTTTTTACTTTATTGGCCTGATATTTTCCTTCTTTTACAAATGTAGGTGTGAACACTTAAGTTCCCCTCTGTGTACCGGTCTTCCTGCGCTGCTGCGACCCTCTGTCATCCATCGTAGAGTTCGCTGTTTCTAGAATTGTGTTTTAGAGATGGTGCTTGTGAGGAATGGACTCTCCTTACTCCCAGGCACACTTTTCGTCACAAATTGTAGTCAGGTTTTGTCTTTAGCTTTTTACTTCTTTGTAAAACTTGTGGTTTTCCCAGGTTGAGGCTTCTCAATGATACGGTTCCCCATCTTCTCTATCCGTCAGACCCCTGCCCGATCTCAGATTTTGTCTTTACTATATGGTAGTTGGCAAAGATGGGGACCTTCTGTGCTGGCGGCAGGCACTCCTGTCCTTCTTTGATGGGTGCTGGGGTTGGGCGGCCCAGGACCATCCAGCCTGGAAGGAACCAGGTCTCCCAGCGTCACTCTGTCAACCACGCAGCTTCTCAGGGGGGACATCTTGGTGCAGGCAGTGGGTGACACAGGGTGAGGTTCTCAGGCAGGTGGTTCACAGAGAAGGTGGGCCGGGCCAGAAGAGGGTTCTGTCAGGATCAGGATCAGAAGATGAGAAGGAAGGTTTGGGGCACCCTTGATCCTGGTCCCTGGAGTGAGCCAGGCCACAGGAGCCCAGTCCTCAGTGTCCTGGGGGTGGGTCTTGAAGGTGGGCTCTGCAGAGTCTGGTCAGCAGAACCACCAGCACCCTGGACAGTGTTGCCCCCCACTAGGACTATGGCTTCTCCTGACAGGGCGCTGGCTGCCAAGGCCGGCAAGAACTGATTCTTTAAGACGGGCACCCTGCTCTCTCTGTCACTCGCTAACATGCATGGGTCTGATGCCGAGACTTGTAGGTACAGACATGGAAGCAGAGACACACAGAGCCACCATGGGCTGGGCCAAGGCACCGTTATGGAGACACAACCTCACAAACCCCGACAGCGCTGCATTAGCCACACATCACTTCACTTAAAATTAATTTCCTTCTGGGGCACCTGGGTGGCTCAGGGACTTAAGTGTCCCACTTTTCAGCTCAGTCCGTGATCTCAAGGTCATGAAAGCCAGCCCTTGTCAGGCTCTGTGCTCAGGGTGGGGTCTGTCTCTCCCTCTGCTTCTCCCCTGCTTGCACACTCTCTCTCTTAAAAAAAAAAGAAAAGAAAAGAAAAAAGAATTTCCCTATAACAAACTAAAGCTGAAATACATACATCCACAAACAAACTCACCTAAATTATATTTGTCCTGTCGCTCTCGCCATCAAGAACGACCCGGGGGCACACAGGGTGGCAAACTTCTTTATTGCGCTCTCTTCATAGCCTCTCCTCCTGCGCCCTGCGCACCACGCCGCCACAGCGCCGGGAACCCGTGCTGGTCCCCTGCTCCCGCGGCCCCGCGCTCCGCGCTCCTCTCCTACACGGAAGTTCACACATATATATACAGTTTGCAACAGCCAATGAGCAGCCCTTACATGCAGCGCGCACATGATCATTCCCTTCCACCACCTAAGGGTCCCGCAGTGTTCATGCACCTCTTACATAAGCTGTCAGCCAATCACATCTAGTTCCTCAAAAGCACATGCGCCATCTTGTTCTTGTTCTGCCAGCGTGGCTCCCGACAGCTCCCCCTTTTTAATTTTATTTATATGTGATGACTGAGACCGTGCCTGTCTTAGGTTGCCGATCCTCACTACCCATGCTTACCTGTCATCGGGTACTCTTCCTGGTCGAGGGGCCCCTGTCTTAGGTTGCTATGGTGTGGGATCAGTCTTACCCGTCTTTGACTACCGGTCTAGCATGCCTAGCCATACTTGGGGGGAGGTACCAGCCTCGAGAGCCATCATGGCCTGGGCCATGAGTTGTTGCTGTCGACGCTGTCGACGACCGAGGCTACAAAACCAGCGTATCATAAATACATTGGCTATCACTAGCAGGATGGCCAAGGCTCCCAGGCCGACCCATTGTTTGAGGAACGAGACTGATTGCTGCAGCATGTTAAGCCAATCTTGGACTGAGGCAATGGGCACCTTAGTGGCATTTAGGGTGACAATTTGGGCTCTTAACTGTTGGGTTAAATTCTGGAACTTGAGATTCCAGGTGCCATTGAGCATATGTCCCAGCTGTTCGGAGAGATTTGCCGCAATAGTTAAATTACTATAAGTTACTGGGGTAACACAGAGTCCTGGCATGTTGCTTATGCATCCAACAGCCAATAATGACCCCAGGATATCAACCTGTTCTTGTACTAGATCTACTCTCTGATTTACAATGAGAATCCCTGCATGTAAATGTCCATTGATTTGGTCTTGTGTTGCGAGAGCCTCGGCCACCAGTCCTGTGACGTTGTTGAGAGTTGCAGCAGTTTGTACTGATGTTGTTAGCGTTATTGCTGCGGCGGCTGCGGCGGCCGTAGACGCTGCAATGGCTGCAATTATGGCTGTGGTGATCCCAAAGTCTCGTTTGTGGCGAAGCAACACCGGCAAATTGTTCGAGTCCACTTGTACTGGCATTGGGATATATGTAGGGATTCTGGTATTGCAGAGTCGCCCCTCGAGGTGTTCCAGCATTCAGACAGGAGGCAAGTGTGCGATGTACAAGGGAGACTAGAAACATGGTTATCGGAAGCATTAAACATTATAAAGAACAAAGGAGATTTAACATAGGCAGGGGTGGGTAGAAAAGACCGTGATTTTGCTGTGCTACAATTGGCTGTAACGTTAGTCAAGAAGCAAAGAAAAGACTAGACTGCTATCGTCACTAAAACAGTGAGCTTTCTCAAGATCGTCACTAACACCAGTGAGCTTACGTTGCAATCGTCACTATAATCAGTGAACTTTCCTAAAACTTATCTGGCCAGAATTTTCTTCTAAATAAATTCGTCACTTACCTCAGTGCACTGTTAGAAACGGAGAAAAGGGGGTTCTTTCGCTGCACAGGGTCCGGATTGCCCCAGTGGCCTGCTCCTCTCGGGCTTGGTCCCTGCATCTTGACGCCACAGCATCTTTTTCCGCTTTTAATTTTAACTGCACCACAGCTTCCTCTCGCAATTTTAACTCCGCCATGGCCTTTCTTAGTGCTTCATCTTTTTTCTCAAGCTGTTTTTTAACCTCCTCTAAGGCCTGTAGACCTTGTGATTCCTTCCTTCTATTTTTCTCCTTTTCTTCTATGTCATTTAGCTCACTGTCCGAGAGCCCTTCTGAGCTTTCACTTTCAGAATCGGAGTCTCGTGAGGATCCTTTACGGGACTCCTCCTTCACCTGCTCAAAAACTTCCTCTCCCTGTTGCACTGCTTGCTTTAAGGGCTCTCGTGTAGATTGTAAGCAGACCCTCACCAAAGACCACACGGCAAGAGTTCCAGGTGCGATATTTGGACTGCGCCTGAGATCTTCCCCTAAATGCTCCCATTGCGGAATATTCAGCAGCCCCTCCTCTAGGAACCAGGGAGCGACCTCCTCCACCTCTCTTAAAAATGAGCGGGCCGTTTTTGCTTTCAAGGGTGTGCCATTTGCCTTAAGAAGGTCCCTTAACGGCCCCTCCATTCTATACCTTCCCATTCCGGAAATTACTTTTCTCGTCCCTAAGGAACTTCCCTGTCACAAGATAGAAATGGGTGCACTCTTACCTTATCGTTGCCTAGCTCCCGTGTGTCCTCCCACCACGTAAGCGCTCCCGGGTTTCGGCACCACGTGTCGCTCTCACCATCAAGAACGACCCGGGGGCACACAGGGTGGCAAACTTCTTTATTGCGCTCTCTTCATAGCCTCTCCTCCTGCGCCCTGTGCACCACGCCGCAGCGCCGGGAACCCGTGCTGGTCCCCTGCTCCCGCGGCCCCGCGCTCCGCGCTCCTCTCCTACACGGAAGTTCACACATATATATACAGTTTGCAACAGCCAATGAGCCGCCCTTACATGCAGCGCGCACATGATCATTCCCTTCCACCACCTAAGGGTCCCGCAGTGTTCATGCACCTCTTACATAAGCTGTCAGCCAATCACATCTAGTTCCTCAAAAGCGCATGCGCCATCTTGTTCTTGTTCTGCCAGCGTGGCTCCCGACATTGTCCAAACAAGATACTCTGGCAATCAGCATACCCCACGAGTGATAACCTAGGCATGATACTGTCACAAGTTACGCATCATTTCAGTGGAGATGGAGTTTCAGCAAGTGTCTTAAGTGTTCTCCCGCTAGTTTGCCTGCTTCAGGGAATCTTAAGGGTTAATCTACTTACATTTGCCTGAAGGGTGTGTGTCTCGTGGGTCAGTGGTGCCTGCGAGCTGGGGATGGCCGGCGTCTTACTGGTAGATATTCCAGATTTGCGGGCTCTCCGGTACTTTGAGGACTTGGCGCTCTCTGCCAACCTCTGTGCTTCTCACGGGCGGCTGCAGTGTTTGCAGGCACACAGCCCCTCGCCTCGCTCCCTGTTCTGCTGCATCTGACTGTGCCTTTCGAATGCACACCCTGGCCTGTTCCCCACACCCGTACTTAGTCCTTCTGGAAAGATTGTGGATTTGACCATGAGAACAAGAGGGTGTGGTCTTCACTGCTCCGCCTTATCAAGAGGTTAAAATCAGAAGGAAACACTGTGTTGCAGAGTTTTCAAAGGGTAAGAGGTGGTATCATTATTCTGACCCCCAAATTCCACATCTTATGTGGCTTCCTGAAGGGGCAGGTACAGCATCCTCAGAGCAGACAGACAGGTCGGAGGTAGCTCACGCCTCTGCCGTGGGATCCAGGGGTGTTCTTGGTGCAGCAGCTGTGGGTCGAGGCAGTCCAGGGGCAGGACCTGGGCACATGCTCCTGATTGTGAGAGGAGAGTATTTTTTGCATGACTGCTTAAAAATAGAGATTGTTTGCATCACAACTGCCTGCCATAGTTGGAACATGGCTCTGTTCTGTCTCTAACTGTTCCTTTACAATGTGTTTGACCAGGAGACTTATTTTCAAGTTGTTGGCATTTCTGACAACTCTCAGAGAGTCAAGCCACAGAACACAGACCGTCTTGGGACTCGGCATGTTGGGAGGAGACCCCCACCAGGTGGGCCCTTCTCCCCGTGGCGCATGGTGCGGGGGCTTTCCTCCTACTTCCCGTCTGTAGTATGCAAAAAAGGACACCCCCTCCGCAGAATATATCCATGACATAATCCTCGGGACCCGTAAAAGTGCCGTGTTCCATGGGAAGGGGGATTTACATCACTTGGCTGCCAAGGTCGGGGGACTAGCTAGGCTGCCCAGGCGGGTCCAGTGTCATCCTAGGGTCCTTGGAGGTGGGAGAGGAAGGCAGGCGGGTCTTTCAAAGGAGATGTGACCCAAGAGCAGTGTCCTGGAGCTGCTGCATGGCTGGCTTTGGAGATGGAGGAAGGGCCCATGGGCCAGGGACAGCAGGTGCCCCCAGAGACTGGGACAGGCAAGAAAACAGCATCTCCTGGAGCGTCCGGGAGGAGCCAGTCCTGCCCACACCTTGCCTTGGTTCAGAGAGCCCTATATCCAGCGTCTAACCTACCGTCCGTCCCGACGGTCCTCGTGGTCCCGCTGCTGCCTCTGCCTCTGCCCGGTGGGGCTTCCACCCTCCCTCCCTGGTGAACCTGGGGCCGGCAGACCCCTGGACAGCCACCCTCCCTTTCCTGACCTGGAGGCTGCTAGGGGCCTGCAGGAGAAGGCACAGCGCCCCCCAAGCCCCCACTCCGGGACGCCCATGGCAGCTCTTGGCTTAAAGGAAGCAACTGGAGGCTGACCCCTCCGTCTTCAAAGAAATGTCTGCACGAACTCTACCCTGGAGTCTCTTTCTTCCCCTTTACCGATGCTGCAGCTGGGCAGAAGGCCCGTTAGCAGACTGGGTTCCCCACATCAGCTGGAAATCTGCATTCATTCTGGGGCTTCGCTCTGGTATCTGATTTCTGTCCTTGCATTGTCTCAGTTGGAATGGAGTCAGGACAAGCCCCGTTTTAATGCCATGTTCAGGTTTTCAGTCTGTGAGGGCATCCATGTCTGCCCCTGAGGAACCCAGAATCAACCCCTTCTCACGAGCCCGTGGCACCCTTATCCCATTTGATCCTTGCAGAGGAAGCTGGAGGAGACCATCGCACCTTCATGGAGAAGGGGGTCCGGGAAAGAGTCCCCAGCTCGCGGTCTGGTTCTGCCTTTCTGGGCACAAGCCCCTGGGCCTTGTCACCTCTAGAGTGGTCTTGTCCATGAGGAGTAACATTTGAACTGCCCTTCCTCTACGGTGAGGATATCGTCAGAAGTTTGAAAAAAGCTTTGGGTCAGCACAGGTTTGTAAGAGAAGCGGGGGTCTGTGTCTCCTGCGTACTCCTGTGCGACACTGGTGTGTGGTGCCAGCCGGGGGCTCTCCTGTGGGAGGGCGGCTTTCAGAGGTGACGGCGGCATTTCTGGTGACTATGGCAGGGCTGTGTGCACGTCTTGAGACCCATGAAGGTGCGTACTGTGTGTGTGCTGTATTTCAGCCACACCTTGGTGATGTAACAGAAACAGGCGCTCACAAGGGTGCCCGGGGATACACACCGCAGAGCGCGGAGAGCACAGCAGGTCTCCGTGCGGATCTGTGCTTTGACAGTTTTTCTTCTATATCTTCCAAATTCCTATATTTAGAAGTTATATTTGGAAAAATAGTGTTTATGGAATGAAACAGATGCCTGTGTTTTCCCAGATCCACAGCAGCCCCTGATTGGGGAGTTAATTGACAAGGCAACAGTCCTGCCTCGGGGGAGACCCTCCACCAACTTTTAACGAGCTCCCAATTAGGGGCAGCCCAGCCCAGACACCCGTGTGGCAGTGGCCCCACGGTGGTGCTGGACCCCAGGCAGGGTAGCACTCGAGGCTGGAGCAGGTCGGCAGGGGTCCGCACACCGTGTGCCTGCCACGGTGCCCCTTGTCCCTGGGGCCTTGGCAGGATCCGCTCTGGCCAATGTGATGAGGGAAACAGGCTGAGGTTTATGAGGAGCACACTCCCTCCGCCTCCCGGATGCCAGCCCCGGGCAGCTGAGTCCCTGCCACGGAGGCCCAGGCCCTGAGGGACCACCGGCGTGCAGCCCGGCCCGTGGCCAGGAGCCCAATTCCACAAACCCCGGATGCACCCCACAGGTCTCGAGGTCCCCGAGGTTGATGCTGGCAGAGTCTGGAGGTTAGGGTTCTGCTCAAAGCCGCCTTGCCGACCGCTGCTCCTCCCCCCGTGGCACATCTTCCTCCTGTCCTCACCGGCTGGAGGCCCCAGCTAGGGAAGCAGCAGCAACAAATGGCCGCAGCTGGGCTACTTCCAGAAAGCTTGGGGGGGGCGGGGAGTGGGACAGCCTGCACTTTGCCTATTGACCTGTAGCAAACCCCCTATTTACAGAGGGGGAAACTGAGGCACAGGGCGCCTGCCAAGAAAACCCAGTGCACAGCCGGAACCTGTCCTGGGGTGCACGGGGCGCCACTGCCCCAGATGCTCTCGAGGGGCGGGCACTCTGTGTCAGGCATGGCCCCAGGAGATGGGCCTGGCGGGGGGCTGGGCCCTGGAGAAGATGCCCTTGAGCTGTGGGTGAGAAACAGCTGCCAGGCACAGCGTAAGGGCCAGAGGACCCGCTTACGGTGCTGGTCCCTGCCCAGGACCAGCCTGGGGGCCCTCACCAGCCCCTAGAGCCAGCTGCATAATTAACAAGAGGGTCCTTGCAGGCCTGAGCCCGAGGGGGACTGTGTGAGGGCAGAAGGAACCTGCGTGTCAGAGGGCTGCCTGCGGGGCCAAGGGCTCACCGTCCGCTCTCCTCGCTGGTGGGTGGGCAGGTGGGGGAGGGGAGCTATCCAGGGTGCCGGACCCGCCTCGCTGCCCTGTACCGGGGGCAGCTGCTACCTGGGTTGTGAGCCGGAGTGCCAGGGGCTGCACGCTACCTGATGGCCAGCAGGGCTTGGTGGAACACTGTCCTGGGAGAGAGGAGGTAGAGGGCACTGCCTGACCACAGTCGGAGGCAAGGGCGGCAGCCAGAGGCACAGGACAATGGCAGAGGTGCCGCTGAGCTCCTTCCCATGGTAGGGGCGCTGGGGCAGCATCCATGCCTGTGCTCTGGGGTCTGTGCTGGACCGGCCAGTGCTGGTCTGAATGACCAGAGTCCGGGTCACCTGGGCAGAGCAGTCGTGCGCACTTGGGGCTGGGGATGGCATTCGGGTCTAGGGCTGGTGGATGACGAAGCCGTCTTCCTGGGCCAGCCAAAACCTGCCTCCTGGCCAGTGCCATGGAGGTGCTGGAGCCACAGGAGTGGTCGAGCAGCCCCCGCGGCCCATGACCCCCACTCCTGCTGTGGCTGTGTCTCCAGGAGTTCGGCAGGGGAAACAAGCGGTTCGGCCCACAGGAGTCCCTCACGGGCAAGTCACAGGGTCAGCTGGCCACAGGGAGTGCCCCCTCCCAGCGACACAGCCCCACCTGGAGGGTCCTTGGGCTCATCCCACGCCCACCCTCCCGCTTTCCTGGCTGCTTTAGGGGGGCGTCCTGGAACCTGCTCAGACCCCTTCGGTGAGTGACCCCAACCGTGCTATGTCCCCCAAGCTGACCTGGGTAAGTGGATTCTCCTGAGACAGGTTGATTCCCCCACGCCTGTTGTCCCCCACGAGGAGTCGGACCACCTGGGGGGGCCTCAACATGACCTCATTACGGGACCCCTTGCAAGGTGTGCAGGATTCCGTAGGATCTGGGGGTCCTCACCCTGCACAGCTGGGGTCTGCTGTTCCTCCACACCAGGCACAGGGGAAGCAGGAAAGCCGTCCTCATCCCCAGGCACAGGGGAGGAAGGGGAAAGTCAGGACTGCAGAGCTGTGAGAAAGCTGGACAGGGCAGGGCTTGCGGAGGCCTCTTTTTCGTTTTCGTAACAGTCATCTTCAACAGTGAAAATGGTTTTCTAAATGAGGCTTGTCCTGGAGTCAAGGCTAAGAAAAAGAGCCCCAGTTCCCTGGGTCAGGACCCAACACCCCAGGCAGAGCACTAGACTGGCAGGGGCCAGTGCTCATGGGCGATGCCGTGGACTCGGGTCCCAGTGCAGCCCGGGCCGCGGTCTGTGTCCTGGTAAATCTGAATGCTGCAGCTGAAGGGCATTCTGCCCCCCGGAAGCGGAGTCATGGGGACCCTGCTCAAAAGCCTGCTTCTTCCAGGCCAGCCGTGGCTCACAGCGGCCCCACTCCTAGGACTTGGGACAGGCAGGGGACTGGTCTGTCTTCCCTGCTGGGGCTTTGCTTTCTGCCTGAAGGCCACTGCATGGCACATGGCACACGAGGCCGGGGCTCAGAGCAGGTGTGGCTAGAGCGTGGCTTACTTTGTTACTGGCCGGCGCTGTTAAGGGTAGCTTTGCTGACTGCACTGTGGGAAGGGACTCAGGCCAGGGACCCCCAGCCCATCAGGAAGCAGGATGAGTGTTCCTGGGGCTCGTTCAGGTAGTGAGTGCGCACACACAGGTGAGCCCAGGCTGAGTGTGCATGCTGTGCCCATGTATGTGTGTGGTGTGTGCACCAGCGTGTAACTCCGTGTGTGTGGTGTGGAAGGCATATGTATGTGTGTGTGTGGGGTGTGACCAGCGTGTGACTGTGTGTGATGTGTGCACCTGTGCTTGGCAGGGGGCAGGATGGGCGCAGGCAGAAAAGTGCACAGGGTTCCGCGGCTCCTGAGGGCAACCCTCCTGGAGTGGGTCCAGTGTCTGGACACTGTGGGAGAAGCCGCCACCGGTTGGGCCCCTCCCGTCTTGCTGTGAGCTCTGGGCTCCATGCTCGTGGGGTCACTGCCGGCCTCTGTCCAGCTACCTCTCGGACCCTCCTCGGGTGCCTGTTGGCCCAGAGTGGCCAGCGGGCAGGATCCAGCCCTGGTTGGGAGGGATTGGGCTCTAGGGAACCGAGCTCAGCTCCCACTAACCCCCATCCTCACTGGTGCCACAGCCCCTCCCCTTCCTCTATAGACAGCCACCCTCCAGCACCCCTCCCCTCCAGCAGCCCCTCCCCACCCCGCCCTGCAACAGTGCCATCCCCAGCTTCCAGCCAGGAGGGGGCACTGCTCATGTGACTGTTTCACACTTCAGGGCCAACGGGCTGCCTGGTTTCCAGCTAACAATCCAGGGTGACAGCCCCAGGCAAGGGGAGCAGGGCCCCCATGGGCTTCCTGCGTCAGTTGTGTTGGGTGTGTGGCGAGGGGTGGATAGGGAAGCATGTTTCACTAGGAATCAATCTGGTTTGTTGGAAGAAAATGCTAAAAATTGGGCCATACATAATTTCATTTGTGAAAACTTGACAATTCTTGTCCTTTCCCAGTCTTCTTGAGTCTAGAGTAAGGACCCCCCTCCCCAGGCGACAGAGTCTAGAATGAGGAGATGTCCCCCCTCCCCAGCTGGCCAGCAACTGATAACCTGGGTCCAGTGTCCTGAGCCACTTCCCCCAAAAGGGCGAGGTCCCTGGTCTACTCGCCGGCACCCACTGGGACCCTAGGCCTGGCTGGAGTCCGGGACACAGACAAGGTGAGGAGACCTGGAGAGGAAGGACAGGGCGGCCCCTCCGTTCCTGGGCCTCTGGTGGGGGCCTGGGGCAGGGGAGGTCCCTCTCACTGGCCCGTGGCGGCCTGTGTCCCAACAGCGGCTCATGGCCTGGGGCGGCGGCCGGAACCTCTCCGCGCAGGGGCCGTTCATCCTGCTGGGCTTCCCGGGGCCGCAGGGGCTGCGCGCGGGGCTCTTCGTGCTCTTCCTGGTGGCCTACGCGCTCACGGTGGCGGGGAACCTGGCCATCATCGCGCTGGTCGGCGCGCACCGGCACCTGCAGACGCCCATGTACTTCTTCCTGTGCAACCTCTCCTTCCTGGAGATCTGGTTCACCACAGCCTGCGCGCCCAAGACCCTGGCCACGCTGGCCCGGCGCGGCTCAGCCATCTCCCTGGGCGGCTGCGCGGCGCAGATGTACTTCGTCTTCGCGCTGGGCTGCACCGAGTACTTCCTGCTGGCCGCCATGGCCTACGACCGCGCGCTGGCCATCTGCCGGCCGCTGCGCTACAGCAGCCTCATGACGCCCGGCCGCTGCGCGCGCCTGGCCCTGGGCTCCTGGCTGGGCGGCTTCTCCGCCATCAGCGCGCCGGCCGCCCTCGTCGCGCGCCTCTCCTTCTGCGGCTCCCGCGTCATCAACCACTTCTTCTGCGACATCGCGCCCTGGATCGTGCTGGCCTGCGGCGACACGCGCGTCGTGGAGCTGGTGTCCTTCGGCATCGCCTTCTGCGTCATCCTGGGCTCCTGCTTCATCACGCTGGTCTCCTACGCCTGCATCATCCTCACCATCGTAGGGATCCCCTCCGCGGCGGGGCGGCGCCGAGCCTTCTCCACCTGCTCCTCCCACCTGACCGTGGTCCTCCTCTGGTACGGCTCCACCATCTTCCTGCACGTGAGGACCTCGGTGGAGAGCTCGCTGGACCTGACCAAGGCGGTCACCGTGCTCAACACTGTGGTCACCCCGGTGCTGAACCCCTTCATTTACACCCTGAGGAACAAGGACGTCAAGGAGGCTCTGTGGAGGTGGGTGCAGGGGAGGTGAGCCCCTGGGAAACCCACCGGCAGGACTGGGCCATCTGGCCGTCCCCTGTGTGGGAGCCAGTTCTCAGCATCATCGTCTCTGTCCGGACTGTGAATAGCACCCTGATATCACAGGGTGGTCAGGGGCTCTGGGGTGGCAGGGGGCTTTGGGCTGGGTGCATGGCCGTGTGGAGGGCCCCCCATCCCATCCTGGCCTCAGGGGGTTCCCACCCCTCTCACAGGCCTTGCCTGGGGGCGCTCAGCCCCTGGAGTTCCAAACCCAGATTCTGGAAGGGCAGTGGGGACGCACCGCCCAGAAGAAGCACCGCATGAAGTTTCCAGTAGTCACCACCCAGCAAGTACTGGGCACCAGACCAGCCCGTGGGCCCCCAGCCTGGTCTGGGTCTTGGGGGCTGATAGCTGTCTTGTTAGTGAGGGGTGGAGTTTCCCCCCACTGCCAGCACCTGTGGTGTCCTGAGCGTTTCCTCCTTGGTGGCGGGGGAGGTTTGACCATGGAGAGTATTCAGATAAATGCTGAGGAAACCTGGCAGCCTTTGGGGGCCACCCGGAGTCAGTGTGTGGGTTTGCCTCGGAGCATGCCCACCAAGGCTCCTGCTGGGGTCCACACTGTGGGGAGCACGGGTGTCACAGGGAGGGAGGGGAGCTCGGTTTGGCCTCTGAGAGTGTAGTCGCGTGACGCCTCCGGGTCCAGAACCTCTGTGAGAGACCTGGTCTGGCCCCACAGCCCATCGGTACTTGGGCTCCAAGCCTCTGCCAGCACGGCTTGGGCAAGTCACGGAACGACTCTGACGTCTGGGTCTTCATCTGCGAACAGAGACTGTGACTGCCACGTCGTGAGCTATGAGGGTGCATGACTCGGTGTGGCCAAAGTGCTCAGCACAGGGTCTGTGGGGAGCCAGTGCTCAGGAGATACGGCTGTTACTGCCGTGCCCACATGCAGCAGACCCGGCCGTCGCCCCCTTTCCACCGCACACACGGGCCAGGCAGAACCGACAGACGCCGTGCCCAGGGGTTCTGGTGAGTGCTCGCTCTCCATGGTAGCCCAGTGCCCAGAGCGGAGCTGTGCCCACAGGTGCCGGCCAACACCTGCCCAGTGGGCTGAGGGGCCACGTCCACCCAGTGGGACCCCCTTGGCCAGTATACTCTGTGTCTGACGTGTACACCCCATCCTCCGTAGCTAACGACGCTTCTGAAGTCTGTGCTTTCGTGAAGTTATTTTCTAGACAGTGAATTGAAGTGTCCACGTGACATCTGCTGATGGCTTCGCTAGAGGGGTGAGGACATTAGAAATACTTCACGACATTCTGGCGAGTCGCCCTGGAGCTCATAGCGACATAGACCTGGGGTATCCCCTGCAGGGGGAAGCCGGCCTGGGGCAGGGCAGGGAGGGAGGGAGGCAAAGACCCTGTAACTTTATATTCTGTGGCACTGGGGCCCAGAGACCCTGCGTGACCCCTCAAGACCACGTGGATGAGGATCAGCATGGCCAGAAACCACGGTGGGCCACCGGCCGCTGATTTGGAAGTGACCTGGCCGTCTCCTCGGCCAGGAGGAGACGAGGCCATGGGGGGGGGTCCCAGGATGGGTGACCCTGAGGGGTGCCAGTGGGGGGGGATCCACCAGACTCTTCTGCTTCCTGCTCCTGCATGAGCCCTGCCCCCCCCCCTGCACCGTGTCCTCAGCTAATCATTCTCCAGGGGCCCCTCTGCGCAGGGGGGTAGAGGGTGGGCCTTCTCTGTCCCCACGTTGGCCCAGGTGAGGGCCCTGGGGCATCAGCTCAAGATGAGGAATTAGGTAGCTTCTGAAGGCCAAAGGGGGATGCTCTCTTTCTTTCTTAAGTAAAGGAGGATTTCAGACCAATATCCCTGATGAGTACGGGTGCCGGTATTCTTATCAAGATCTTAGCTGATAGGATCCAACAGGACATTAAAAAGATTATCCACGGGGGGTGCCTGGGTGGCTCTGTTGGTTAGGCGACCGCCTTCAGCTCAGGTTATGATCCTGGAGTCCCTGGATCGAGTCCCCCGTCAGGTTCCCGACTCCATGGGGAGTCGGCTTCTCCCTCCGACCTCCTCGCTCATGCTCTCTCTCACTGTCTCTCTCTCAAATAAATAAAATATTAAAAAAAAAAGATTATTCACGGGGTGCCTGGGTGGCTCGGTGGGCTGGGGACTCTGCCTTCGGCTCAGGTCATAGTCCCGGGGGTCCTGGGATCGAGTCCCGCATCGGGCTCTCTGCTCCGCGGGGAGACTGCTTCCTCTTCTCTGCCTGCCTCTCTGCCTGCTTGTGATCTCTGTCTGTCAAATAAATAAATAAATCTTTAAAAAAAAGAAAAAAAGATTCTCCACCCTGACCAGGTGGAATTTACCCCTGGGATGCAAGTGTGGTTCAGCATTCACAGATCAATCAGTGTGATATGGAAAATTCTAAATTAAAAAATTTTTGTTTTATTTAAACTCAATTACCATAGTGGACTATTGGTTTCAGGGGTGGCGGTCAGTGACTCGTCAGTCTTAGATCACACCCAGTGCTCACCGCACCCCCCGCCCCTCTTAATGCCCATCCCCCGCTCCCCCCCCAGCAACCCTCAGTCTGTTCCCTAGAGTTAGGAGGTTTGTTTTTCTTTTTTTAAGATTTTATTTATTTATTTGACAGACAGAGATCACAAGCAGACAGAGAGGAAGGAGGAAGCAGGCTCCCCACCGAGCAGAGCCCGATGCGGGGCTCCATCCCAGCACCCTGGGATCAGGACCTGAGCCCAAGGCACTGAGCCACCCAGGTGCCCCTAGAGTTAGGAGTTTCTTATGGTTTGTCTCCCTTTCTGATTTCATCTTATTTTATTTTCCGTCCCTTCCCCTATGATCTTCCGTTTTGTTTCTTAAACCCCGCATATGAGAGCTCATATGATAACCGTCTTTCTCTGACCGACTTTCTCAGCACAACACCCTCTAGTTCCATCCAGGTCCTTGCCAATGGCAGGATTTCATTCTTTCTGGTGGCTGACTAGTGTTTCATTGTACATACGAACCATGTCTTCTGTCTCCAGCATCTGTCGATGGACATCTGGGCTCTTCCCATAGTTTGGCTATTGTGGACATTGCTGCTATCAACACTGGGGTGCACATGCCCCTTCGGATCACTACCTTTGTATCGTTAGGGTAGATACCCAGTTGTGCACGTGCTGGGTTAGGGTCGCTCTATTTTTTCACTTTTTGAGGACCCTCCATGCTGTTTTCCAGAGCGGCCTCACCGGCTTGCGTTCCCACCAGCAGGAAATGCCACCTGTCCCCTCCTTTCTTGCTCTCTTTCGCGACGGTTTACTGTGAGTGTGGGCCGCACTGTAGCTGTCGCAGGGTGGGGCGGGTGGGGGGCCTCTTTGCCTTCCTCTGCCTGGGAGGGTGCGGAGTCCTTCAGGGCTTTCCCACGGAAAGAGGGTGTGGAATGCGAACCGGGGACGGGGAGGGGCTCCGGCTGGGGCATCTCGTCAAACTTTGGACTTCCCGGCCAATGTGGTGGTCGTGGGGAGGCTCGTTGGCTCTTGGGTGGGTGGGACTCACACCAGCAAGGTGCTCCAGAGCATTAAGGGTTAAACGGTCTTTGTGTACCCTTTGAAAAAAATTTTTAATTTATTTTTTAAATTTCTTCTCAGTGTTCCAGAATTCATTGTTTATGCACCACACCCGGTGCTCCTTGCAGTCCGTGCCCTCCACGATACCCACCACCGGACTCACCCATCCCCCTCCCCCGTCCCCTCCCAAACCCTCAGTTTGTTCCTCAGAGTCCACAGTCTCTCATGGTTCTTATCCCTCCGATTTCCCCAACTCCCTCCTTGTGCTGCTTTTGTGACACGTCAAGTCACACCAGAACAAGACTGCCTCGGACCTGGTCTGGGCAGACCTTCCTTAGGAAAGTTTGGGTTTCGGAATGGGCATCCAGAAAGATGGGGAGCACCAGTTAGAGCAGCTCTTGGAACATTCAGTTTGAACACTGTGCTCTTTGCATTATGATGTTCGTGTGGAAGCCTCGGTCTGAGTCCCACGCTCACCTGGGAACCCGGCCCACCTGGGCTTCCTGCCTCTCGGGGGCGGAGCTGCAGGGCCCCTGAGCCTGGCCGGGCTTGGCTCTGAGGGTGCCTGGGTCCTCCACAAGTCAGTAAAGAACCAGCTTTGAACACTGCCTGCTCTTGCATCCTTTCCTTTCAAGGGAAAAATTTTAAAGGATTTTTAAAGTGGTAGACTTTAAGAGCACTTTTAGGCTTATAGAAAACTGAGCAGAAAGTAGAGTTCCCATTTACCCCTCCCCCGGTTTGTCCTTAGTACCGTGTTGCATTAGTGGGGGTACCTTTGTTGCACTTAATGAGCCAATGTTAGTACATTAATATTAGCTGAAGTCCGTAGTTCACATCAGGGGCCACTCTGACTCGTATGCCTTCTGTGGGTTTCGACAAACGTGTATGCAGTGTATCCACCATTGTGGTACCCTGTGGAATCATTTTACTGCCCGAAACACCCCGTGTTCCGCACGCTCATCCCTCCTCCTCTGCTTCCTGACCCTGGCAACATCTGATCTTTTTGCCTTCTCTATAGTTTTATGACGTATCATTGGGCTGTGTGGTATGGACCGTGTCCAGATTGAGTTCTTTCCCTAAGCAACATGCATGTAAGTTTCCTCCAGCTCTTTTTGGTGACTGGATGGCCCATTGCTTTTTAATCACGGAGTAACGTTCCATTGTCTGGTTGGATCACCGTTTATTTACTTGTTCATCTATTGAAGGACATCTTGGCTGCTTTCAGATTTTAGCAATTACGAATAAAGCCGTTATAAACATTCAAATGTAGGTTTTGTGTGTGTATTTATGTTTTCAACTTATTTGGGTAAGTACCCAGGAGTGTGATTGCTGGATAGTAGGGTAAGACCATGTTTAATAATGTAAGAGCCCGGCCAACTGTTTTCCAAAGTGGCTGTGCTGTCTTGCGTCCCTTCCAGCAGTGAGTGAGAGCTCTGCCCGCTTCTTCGCCAGCGTTTGCTGTTGTCAACCACCCTAAGAGGTGTGTATGGCAGCTTATGGTTGTTTTGTTTTTTTTTTAATTTATTTTTTATTTATTTTCAGCATAACAGTATTCGTTATTTTTTCACCACACCCAGTGCTCCATGCAAGCCGTGCCCTCTCTAATACCCACCACCTGGTTCCCCCAACCCCCCACCGCCCCCCCGGCCCTTCAAAACCCTCAGATTGTTTTTCAGAGTCCACAGTCTCTCATGGTTCACCTCCCCTTCCAATTTACCCACCTCCCTTCTCCTCTCTAACTCCCCATGTCCTCCATGCTATTTGTTATGCTCCACAAATAAGTGAGACCATATGATAATTGACTCTCTCTGCTTGACTTATTTCACTCAGCATCATCTCTTCCAGTCCCGTCCATGTTGTTACAAAAGTTGGGTATTCATCCTTTCTGATGGAGGCATCATACTCCATAGTGTATATGGACCACATCTTCCTTATCCATTTGTCCATTGAGGGGCATCTTGTTTTTTTCTGTAGTTTGGCGACCGTGGTCATTGCTGCTATAAACATTGGGGTACAGATGGCCCCAAAGGCAAAGGAAACAAAAGCGAAAATAAACTTTTGGGACTTCATCAAAATCTCAATGTGGTTTTAATTTGAATCTGCCTGATGGCTAGTGATAATGAACATTTTTTCATGTGTCTGATAGCCATTTGTATGTCTTCATTGGAGAAGTGTCTGTTCATATCTTCTGCCCATTTTTTTAAAATTTATTTATTTTTTTTCTCCCAATTTATTTATTTTCAGAAAAACAGTATTCATTATTTTTTCACCACACCCAGTGCTCCATGCAAGCTGTGCCCTCTATAATACCCACCACCTGGTACCCCAACCTCCCACCCCCCCGCCACTTCAAACCCCTCAGACTGTTTTTCAGAGTCCATAGTCTCTCATGCTTCACCTCCCCTTCCAATTTACCCAAATTCCCTACTCCTCTCTAACGCCCCTTGTCCTCCATGCTACTGGTTATGCTCCACAAATGAGTGAAACCATATGATAATTGACTCTCTCTGCTTGACTGATTTCACTCAGCATAATCTCTTCCAGTCCCGTCCATGTTGCTACAAAAGTTGGATATTCGTCCTTTCTGATGGAGGCATAATACTCCATAGTGTATATGGACCACATCTTCCTTATCCATTCATCCGTTGAAGGGCATCTTGGTTCTTTCCATAGTTTGGCGACTGTGGCCATTGCTGCTATAAACATTGGGGTACAGATGGCCCTTCTTTTCACGACATCTGTATCTTTGGGGTAAATACCCAGGAGTGCAATTGCAGGGTCGTAGGGAAGCTCAATTTTTAATTTCTTGAGGAATCTCCACACTGTTCTCCAAAGAGGCTGCACCAACTTGCATTCCCACCAACAGTGTAAGAGGGTTCCCCTTTCTCCACGTCCTCTCCAACACGTGTTGTTTCCTGTTTTGTTAATTTTGGCCATTCTAACTGGTGTAAGGTGATATCTCAATGTGGTTTTAATTTGAATCTCCCTGAGGGCTAATGATGATGAGCATTTTTTCATGTGTCTGATAGCCATTTGTATTTCTTGATTGGAGAAGTGTCTGTTCATATCTTCTGCCCATTTTTTGATATGATTGTCTGTTTTGTGTGTGTTGAGTTTGAGGAGTTCATTATAGATCCTGGATATCAACCTTTTGTCTGTACTGTCATTGGCAAATATCTTCTCCCATTCCGTGGGTTGCCTCTTTGTTTTCTTGACTGTTTCCTTTGCTATGCAGAAGCTTTTGATTTTGATGAAGTCCCAGAAGTTTATTTCCGCTTTTGTTTCCTTTGCCTTTGGAGACGTATCTTGAAAGAAGTTGCTGTGGCTGATATCGAAGAGGTTACTGCCTATGTTCTCCTCTAGGATTCTGATGGATTCCTGTCTCACGTTGAGGTCTTTTATCCATTTTGAGTTGATCTTTGTGTACGGTGTAAGAGAATGGTCAGTTTTATTCTTCTGCATATAGCTGTCCAGTTTTCCCAGCACCATTTATTGAAGAGACTGTCTTTTTTCTACTGTATATTTTTTCCTGTTTGGTTGACGATTATTTGCCCTTAGAGTTGAGGGTCCATATCTGGGCTCTCTACTCTGTTCCACTGGTCTCTGTGTCTGTTTTTATGCCAGTACTCTCATGGTTGTTTTAATTGGCAGTCCTTAATAAGTATATTTTCATATGCTTATTTTCCATCTGTGTCTCTTCTTTGGTGGGGTGTCTGCTCATTTTCAATTGGGTTCTTGTTTTATTTTTTTAATAGCCAATTTACATTTTTATTGTTATTTTTTCATTTTAAATTGTGTTCAGTTAGCCACTGTATAGTACATCACTACTTTTTGATGTCGTGTTCAGTATTTCATTACTTGCATATAACATCCCGTGCTCTTCACATCACGTGTTCTCTTTAATGCCTGTCACCCGGTCACCCCCTCCCCTCCCCCTCCCCTCTGAAACCTTCAGATAGTTTCTCGGAGTCCAGAGTATTTCACGGTTTGTCTGATTTCTCCCCCTTCAATTTTCCCTCCCTTCTCCTGTAGTCCTTCACACTATTCCTTATATTCAACATGTGGATAAAAGCATATGATAATTGTCTTTCTCTGCTTGACTTATTTCACTCAGCAGAATCTTCCCCAGTCCCGTCCATGTTGATGCAAAAGTTGGGTATTCATCCTTCCTGATGGCTGAGTAATATTCCATTGTGTATATGGACCACATCGTCTTCTTTTTTTTTTTTAAAGATTTTATTTATTTATTGACAGACAGAGATCACAAATAGGCAGAGAGGCAGATATAGAGAGTGGTGGAAGCAGGCTTCCTGATGAGCAGAGAGCCGGATGCGGGGCTCGATCCCAGGACCCTGGGATCATGACCTGAGCCAAAGGCAGAGGCTTTAACCCACTGAGCCACCCAGGCACCCTGGACCACATCTTCTTTATCCAACATCTGTCGATGGACATCTCAACTCTTTCCATAGTTTGGCTATTGTGGATGTTGTTGCTATGAACGTTGGGGTACATGTGACCCTTCTTTTCACTACATCTGTATCTTTGGTGTACAAACCTAGAAGTGCAATTGTTGGGTCATAGGGAAGCTCTATTTTTATCATCTTGAGGAATCTCCACACTGTTTTCCAGAGTGATTGTACCAGCTTGCATTCCTACCAACAGGGCAAGAGGATTCCCCTTTCTCCACATCCTCACCAACATTTGTTGTTTCCTGCTTTGTTAATTTTGGCCGTACTAACTGGCGTAAGGTGGTATCTCATTGTGGTTTTGATTTGTATCTCCCTAATGGCTGGTGACATTGAACATTTTATCATGTGCCTTTTAGCCATTTGTATGTCTTCTTTGGAGAAGTTTCTGTTCATGTCTTCTGCCCATTTTTTGACTGGATGTTTTCTTACTGTTGAGTTTTAAGTGTCTTTTTTTTTCCAATTTATTTATTTTCAGAAAAACAGTATTCATTATTTTTTCACCACACCCAGTGCTCCATGCAAGCCGTGCCCTCTATAATACCCACCACCTGGTACCCCAACCTCCCACCCCCCTCCGCCACTTCAAACCCCTCAGATTGTTTTTCAGAGTCCATAGTCTCTCATGGTTCACCTCCCCTTCCAATTTACCCAAAAGCACATACCCTCCCCAATGTCCATAACCCTACCCCCCTTCTCCCACCCCCCCTCCCCCCAGCAACCCACAGTTTGTTTTGTGAGATTAAGAGTCACTTATGGTTTGTCTCCTTCCCTATCCCATCTTGTTTCATGGATTCTCCTACCCACTTAAGCCCCCATGTTGCATCACCACTTCCTCATATCAGGGAGATCATATGATAGTTGTCTTTCTCCGCTTGACTTATTTCGCTAAGCATGATACGCTCTAGTTCCATCCATGTTGTCGCAAATGGCAAGATTTCGTTTCTTTTGATGGCTGCATAGTATTCCATTGTGTATATATACCACATCTTCTTTATCCATTCGTCTGTTGATGGACATCTAGGTTCTTTCCATAGTTTGGCTATTGTGCAACCACTCTGGAAAACAGCATGGAGGTTCCTCAAAATGTTGAAAATAGAACTGCCCTATGACCCAGCAATTGCACTACTGGGAATTTACCCTAAAGATACAAACGTAGTGATCCAAAGGGGCATGTGCACCCGAATGTTTAAGTGTCCTTTTAATAGTTTGGATACAAGTCTTTTATCTGATATGCGTCTTTTGCAGAAATTTTATTTTAATGAAGTCCAACTTACTGACTTTTTCTTTCATGGGTTTTGTTTTTGGTGTTGTACCTAAAAAAGTCATCATCAAACCCAAGGCCACCTTGATTTTCTCTTATGTTACCATCCGGAAGTTCTATAGTTTTGCACTTTACATTTAGTTCTAGTATTTGTTTTGGGTTAATTTTTTGGGTAAAAGTTGTAAAGTCACTATCTACATTTTTTTTTTTTTTGCATGTGGACATCCAGGTGTTCCAGCAGCATTTGATGAAGAGAATGTCCTTTCAATTTAAGAAACAAACCAGATGAACATAGGGGAAGGGAAGAAAAAATAAGACAACATCAGAGAGGGAGGCAAACCATAAGACACTCTTAATCATAGGAAACTGAGTGTTGCTGGAAGGAGGGGGGTGGGAGAATGGGGTGACTGGGGGATGGGCATTAAGTAGCACGTGACGGACTGAGTACTGGGTGTTCTATGCAATTGATGAATCACTGAATTCTACCCCTGAAATGAACAATACACGATATGCTATTTAAATTGAACTTACATTTTTAAAAAAGGGGAAAAAGAAAAGACTGTCCTTTCTCCATTGTATTGTCTTTGCTTCTTTGTCAATAATTAGTTGCCTGTGCTCACATGGGTTTGTTCTGTTTCACTGATCAATTAGTCTTTTCTGTCACCAGTGCTAAGCTGGCTTGATGACTGTAACTTTACAGTAAGTGACGTAACGTAGTCTCAGTCTTCTCACTTTGTCCTTCTTTTAGTATTGTGAAGGCTAAATTTTAGAATCGGTTTGTTGATATCTGCAAGTTAACTTGGTGGAATTTTGATTGGGATTGCTTTGAATTTATAAATAAAATTGGGATGAATTGACATCTTAACAATACTGAGTCTTCCTATGCACCAGCATGGAACATCTTTCCATTTATTTAGATTTTCTTTGTGCTCGCTTCGGCAGCACATATATTTAGATTTTCTTTGATTTCTTTCTTTGGAGTTTTCTATTCTTTTCTCATGTAGAACTTACATGTATTTTGTTTGATTTATACCTAATATTTAATTTTTGCCAATGTAAATGCTATTGTGTTTTAAATTCTATTTGTTTATTGCTGAGATACTGGTAATATATAAAAGCAACTGACTTGTACATTGAACTTACATTTTGCACCCTTGTTGGAATGACTTACATTACAGGAGTTTCTTTGTCTTTTTTGGGGGGGATTTTCTACATAGACAATCATGTCATCTGAGAACTTGAATTTTCTTTCTTCTCTTTCAATGTGTATACTTTTATTTCCTTTTCTTGTCTTATTACATTAGCTCAGTCTTTCAGTGTGATGTTGAATGTAAGTAGCAAGATGGGATATCCTTGCCTTTTCCCAGTCTCAGGAGGGAAAGCATCTAGTTTCTCATCAGACATTAGCTGTAGGCTTTTTTTTTTTAAAATAAATTATTCTTTATCAAGTTTTGTAGACTTTTTTTAAAAAAAGATTTTATTTATTTATTTGACACAGAGAGAGAGATTACAAGTAGGCACAGAGGCAGGCAGAGGTAGAGAGGGAAGCAGGCTCCCTTCTGAGCAGAGAGCCGATTGTGGGGCTCGATCCCAGAACCCTGAGATCATGACCTGAGCCGAAGGCAGAGGCTTAACCCATTGAACCACGCAGGTGCTCAAGTTTTGTAGACTTTTAAAAAAATCAAGTTTGAAAGGACTTTTATAAAAGGTTTCACACCTTAAAAGCTATAAGCAAATGTGAGTATCAGGAAGTATTAAAATAGGCTGCATTTTAAAAATGCCTTTTTGATATCATATATAAGCATATGTATACATAGAATAAAAATTAGGGGGTATGTAGACTTGAGTTCGTAAAAAATATTCCTGGGTTATTGGAATACTGATGATACATATAAATGCTATATATACACAAATATAATTTAATTATTA
Source organism: Neogale vison (assembly GCF_020171115.1). NCBI lineage: Eukaryota > Metazoa > Chordata > Mammalia > Carnivora > Mustelidae > Neogale > Neogale vison. The sequence goes on from NC_058092.1 coordinate 240,188,079, forward strand.
ATTTTTAACACCATTTCAGATTTTCTTGTGAATATTTTGTGAATATTTAAGTAATAAATAAATAAGTGAATATGAAAATAAAAAAAAATCAAGTTTATCCATTCCCAGTTTGCTGAGTTTTCATCATGAATGGGTGTTGGATTTTCTCAAATGATTTTTCTGTATCTATTGATATGATCATGTGATTTTTCTTCTTAGCCCTTAGATGCAATGGATTACATTAATTGATTTTCACAGGTCTCATCTTATATACCTGGAACAAATCCCACTTGATTGTGGTGTATGATTTTTTGAAAGAAATTGTTGGATTTATTGGATTTTATTTTTGAGGATTTTTATATCTGTGTTCACATGGGATTTTAATCTATAGTTTTTCTTTCCTGTAATGTCTTTGTCTGGTTTTGGTATTAGGGTAATGCTAGATTTATAGAATGAGTTAGGAAGTACTCCCTCTGCTTCTAGTTTCTGGAAGAGCTTTAGAGAGCTCTTAAATGTTTGGTAGAACTTAACAGTGAAACCATCTGGGTCTGGAGCTTTTTCTTCTTGAAGGTTATTAATTAGTGGTTCAATTTCTTTAATAGATATATGAACTTTTAAAAAAAGATTTTATTTATTTATTTGACATATCATAAGTAGGCAGAGAGGCAGGCAGAGAGAGAGAGAGAGAGAGAGAAGGGGGCTTCCTGCTGAGCAGAGAGCCCGATGTGGGGCTTGATCCCAGGACTCTGAGATCATGACCTGGGCCGAAGGCAGAGACCGAATCCACTGAGCCACCCAGGCGCCCCGATATATGAACTTTTTTAAGCGGACAAATAACCTAACTTTTTTCCCTTATTAGTAAAGCATATATGCTCATTGTAAGGGCGGTTAAGAAATAACCACATTTGAAATGCTTTTCTAAGTATATTCTCACTCTTATAAAAATATTATCACAGGATATCAAAGTTTGAAACCTTAATTTCCATTTAATATATGAATATATGTATTTTCATATCAACAAATAACAGTTCTAAGTCTTATTTTTTAATTAGTTGTCTTTCTAGTAAATCAATACCATCATTAGTTTCACCAACTTCCTACTAATTGGCACTTAGTGGATCTCAGTATTTTTCCCTTATGGACAATACTGCAAAGAATGTGCCTGAACGAGCCTCTTTGGACTCCTGCTTGATTCTTTGACAAATTACTGCCTAGTTGCCTCAGGAGGCTGTGCCAGTTTATACCCCACAGTATAAGACGGTCTGTTTCCTATGCTGTTGACCTGGTGAATGTAAGCAGCAGTTACCCCTTACGTGTGGTCTGGTCATTGCATTTTATAGATAATTTCATGCCCACAGCTTCTCTGAAAAGTAGGCCAGGCAAGTTTACCGTCTTGTTTTGCATACAAGGTAAGACCAGGCAGAGGCCAGCACAGCCAGCCAGTCTGCAAAGTTGCACCCAGACCTTCCCCATGAGGATTCATCACCTAGCTTACTATCCCTCCTTCCTCCAGAAAACAAACAAACTTAGTTAAAGTTCAAACAATTGAAAACACGGGGGAAAGTGAAACCTTCCCTTTGGTGCTTCTCCTGGTTCTTAGCCTCTTTCCTGGTGCCCCACTGTTTGCAGCTCTGCCAAGCCAGGGGAGAATCTCTTCCCCTGATCTGCCAGTCTTGGATGCCTACTGAGCCCACACAGACAGCTAAAGGCTTTTCTGGTGAGCTGTCATGTTGCCCAAGGCCTGGGTCTCCTTTATTCTGTCCCTCATCTCTCCACCCCCTGGAGAGCCCTCCAGGAATGGACAAGCCCTTGTGAGGAGAGAGGCCATCCAGGTCCTGTCTGGTGCATGAATCCTTGTATGCACCCCACACACCTCGCCTGTTCTTACTGTGCCTCTGAGGCCTAGTTATATTGCAGGGTTTATATTTTGACCTGTCTCCTCAAGTGTTACCAGTGACCCTAGTGGTTTTTCAGCTTCTTTCTGTTCACTGATTGTTCCCAACACCTAGTGTTCCCTTCTTGTGGAATTACTTGTCCGGCTACCTGGTGGAATGTCCAGTTGGATTTCAGATTCCACAGGTCACAAATGTAACTCTCTTCTCTCAAACTGTATTTATTCGTCTGTACTTCCAGTCCTCATAGCAGCAACCATGGAGCATGGGACTCTCCACTATCTCATAAAATGTTTTGGTGTCTTGCTGTTTCAGGTGCTGATTGGGTCCGGGGGAGACACCAGAAACACATTAGGTCAGGCTCTTGCCCTTGGAGACAGATTTGTAGGCCATTAGGACAGACTGTGGACGGTGACCAAGACTGACAAGGCCAAGTTGCCATGGGGACTCCAACCTCAGCTGGGGACACCAGGGAGTGTGACACTCAAGCTGAGGCTGGAGGAGGAGCACAGATGACCAGTAGGTGCTGCGAGCCTCCACATGTGTCTGTGCCCAACTTCACCACAAACAGGCACCACTGCAGTACCCCGTGCTGGGATGACAGCAGGGAGACCAAAGGACATTGGGGACTGGCCAGCAGCATCCGAATGTGGGCAGAACTCACAGCTCCACCTGGAAGCTTCCTGTGTCTGGAGGGAGAAGTGAGTGATGTCCAAAGGAGCCTGAATTTTAGAAATTGCTCTAAGCTTGGTCTGGGGACAGACTGGTACTCCGGCATCATCAGGGGCACATTAAGGTGTGGTGGCAATGCGAGACTGGGGGCAAGCATTTGGGACAGAGATCTGAGGGGTGGGGACATACCTGATGTAGACTGAGGAGGGGATGGCCCAGATGGTTCTTGGGTCACTGGTTGGGTACTGGTGGGTGGCTCCAAACATTCTGAAAACCCATCCTCTCTTATCACCTTGACCATGACAGTATGGACACACAGATGGTGGTGTGGCTGTTCTGAGACCTGGCTCCTTTCTGGTTTGTGTTTTCTCATTGATCTGTGTTCTTGTGCTGTTCCCACTCTCAGGGACACCACTTCCTCTTGTGCAGGTTCAATGTTCTTTTCTAGAGTTCAGCTCCTGGGTGGTCTTCCATGTGCTCCCGGGAGCCCCTTGTCCATTGTCTGGGCACCCAAGGCAGGCCCAAAGCCTCAGGGTCAGCTGCCCCTCATCCACATCAGGGCTACTCATGCTCATGGCATGCCTCTTGCCTCTAGGCTACCCTGAGGTTTGACCTGTGGCTGCAGAACTCCACTGGCTTTTGAGGAACTCCCTACCCAAGTGCAACTTGGTGACCCAGGTCTTGAGTTGGGACTCCTTGCCTCGTGGACCTGGCTATGTCTAGACTTGGTTTCTGTTTGAATCATCTGGTTAGGATGGCTGTCTCTGAGCCTCTGCTTAAAGCCCACTCTCTTCTAAGCTTTTTGGGTGACTCCTGACTCCATCTCAAGCCACCTTTTCCTGGCAAAAGGAAGTCACAGTGTTTATTTATCAGTGTTGATTCCTCCTGTGAGCTCCTTGAGGGCAGAGGCCAGTGGCTCTTATTTGTGTCTGTACCATCAACCCTCTCATCTGCTCATTTACCAGCCCGATAACTCACTTTCCACCCACCCATCCATCCATCCACCTTATTTCCATCCACTCATCCGTCTACCATCCATCCATCCATCCATCCACCTGCCCACTCGTCCACCAGCTATATGTCCACCATCCATTCACACATTCATCCTTTCATCCATCCACCCATCTGTTGATCCATCTGTCCACCCACCCATGCTCTCCTCTTCCATTTTTTTGAGTCCTTCCCTTCCCCCTCCACCCTTTCCTCTTCTACAGGGAAGGAGCGTTTCCAGGTGTTTGAGAAACAGCTGTGGAGCTTGTGTGTCTGGAGTGAGGTGATAGAAAGATAGGGCAGGAGAAGATGACGTCAGGGTGGAGGAGACCCAGGTTATGTAAAACCTTGCAGGTCCTGATGAGGACCTTAACTGTGATCTGAAAGGGTTGGGAACCTTTAAGTATTATGAGTGGAGGGATGATGAGCTCCATCTCACATTTGGAAGGACCCCTTAGCAGCTGTGTTGAGGACACACTACAGTGTAGAGACAGGGAGCCCAGTTGGGAGGCCATTGCAATAATCCAAGTGTGAGGTGGTGGTGATGGCAGCGGTGAAGGAAGAAGCCAGTGGGGTCCAGATACATTCTCAGAGTAGATCCAATAGGACAGCTGATGGGATATGAGGAAAAAAGGAGCGAGAATGACTCGGTTTTGGCCTGAGCAACTAGAAGATGGATTCCATTAATAGAGATGGAAAAAGCTATAGATAGAGCAAGTTTTGTTGGGGGGGATTTAAGGGTTCTGCTTTGGACACATTACATCTGTGAGGTGAGGAGACATCTGAGTGGAGTCGGTCAGTGAGCTGCTGGACACAGGTCTGGACTTCAGGGAGAACCTAGGCAGTGGCGCTTACTTGAGAATGTTGCTGTGGAAGTCACAAGACTGGTTAAGACCTCAAAGGAAGGGCTAGAGAGAGAAAAGAGAGGGGGATGACGAGCCCGAGCCCTCTGGTGCTAAGAGATCAGGAACGGGATGGCAGCAGCGCAGGAGACTGGGAAGGGCAGGCGCCAGGAAGGTGGGGAGCCAGCTGCTGCTGATGGCGCCTTCCCATCCTCAGCTGGCTTGACCATGGCGGAGGCCACATGACTGTGACAGAACAGTTTTGGTGAGGTGGTCGGGACAGAGTCTTGGAAGAGGGTGAGCAGAGAGGACACACTGATGCCCCATCAAGGGGCCAGGAAGTGGCAACAGCTGGAGGAGGAAGTGGAGTGAACCTACAGAGATAGTGTCACTGTTGATGGTGATGTCTAGGCCTGAGCGCAGCTTCGGTGTCACGGGAACGAGAGAAGATGAGTTCTGGAGGGACCCCTATCGGGTGAGAAAGGGCGTCGAATGAGGGGCTGTGCGGGGCGTCCTGCACTGCTCCAGGCCTAGGCTGAAGGTTGGATAGTTGAGACCTTTGGACTAGTTCAGGAATTCCTTGAAGACCAGGTGGAAATGCAGTGGCCTGTTTACCCTGGATCTGCAGACATGGGAATCCTGTGCTCACTCTCAAGAGGGACTCGGAGCAAACAGCTCGGCAGGTGCTGGAGCTTGGCGTCTGGCCACAGCTTCCTTCCCGGGTGGGTGCTGGCCGGGAGGCACCTGCTGGGCCGGGAGATGCCAGGCCCTCCCTGGAAGCAAGGACCCCGGACACACCTGAGTCTCTGCCTATAACTGGTTTTCATGCCTTGGAACCTCGGCCTCCTGGTGGCTACGAGTTGCCAGGCATCTTCAGGTAGCGGCTTGGCATGTTTTCCACCTGCAAGGAGCTGAGGTGTGGTGACGGCTCTGCCCCTCCTGGGCTATTCTCCAGCACAGCTCAGCGCCTGCAGCTGAACTGAGCCCCTGCTCAGCCTCTGGCCCTTCCCTGACCCACTTCACCCAAGGGAACGTATTTTAGTTTGAGCCGTTTCTGACAAAAAGTTTGTGTTCTTCGGGCAATTGGGGAATCATTCATAAACCTCATGACACCCAATCAAATTGATAGTTTACAAAGACTCCAGGCAACTTTGGTGGGAGAAGTTTTACGAGCTGGGAGACCAAAGTGCTCTCTTCCCAGGGGCATCATTAAAGGGAGGTCAGGCAGGGCTTCGGCAGGCTGAGCAGCCGCCTGGGGGAGGTGCCTTGCCAGGCCCCATGCGACGAGAAGGCTGGGGTGTTCTGGCTCGTTAGGCTCGGGGAGAGTCAGGACCGGGGATTCCAGGGCGTCCTCATGGGGGTGATGACGCCTCTCCCGGTTACGAACCCCAGCAGATTCACTCAGAGGAGCTCCGCTCAGAGGAGTCAATTAGTTCCAACAAGCAATTATGTATGTGGCTCGCAAGCTCCTGACAGCTGCGGTGACGGCCCACGGGAGCTGGAGCCAGGAGGGAGGGCAGGAGCAGGGCGGCGTCGAATGGGAAACTCCTGCATGAGGTTTCCACCTTCTGGAGTTTGAGCGGGGCTGGGAGGGCCATGGGAGATGAGGTGTGCTGACTGCTTCCTGGCCTCAGCAGACCTTGGATTCCCTGGTTTCCGTGGAATTTTCCTGCAAGGAGCCTGGTGACCCCGCACAGTTCTGACGGGGTCTGTGGGCTGCACCAGAGCCTCACACGGCATGACCATGACATGTAAACACTGGTGTGCTGCAGACCACGTCGGGGGCCCACTGTCCGCCACCTGTGGCCGGAACACAGCCTGGCCGTGCAAACGGCTGCTGGACCTCTCATTTTGTAGTGTGTTGGTTTTCAACCATTTCTGTATTCTCTCACTATCTATATTTCAAAGGGATTAGACTTTTTGTGGTGTGTCAACTTTTTTTGATTTGTAGTAGGCTGTATATCGTGAGCAAGTATGTGACAACACAAAAATTTGACGGTCCTTGTGTTTGTTTATTTTTTATATTGAGATATAATTGACACATAACGTATTAATTTCAGGCATCCAGCATAATGACTTACATCCGTATAGACTGAGAAATGATCACAATAAATTTAATTGACGTCTATCACCACACATAGTTACAATTTTTCCCTTATGATTAGAACTTTTAAGATCTACTCTCTTAGCAATTTTCTTTTTTCTTTTTTTAAGATTTTATTTATTTATTTGACCGAGAGAGATCACAAGCAGGCAGAGAGGCAGGCAGAGAGAGAGAGAGAGAGGAGGAAGCAGGCTCCCCGCTGAGCAGAGAGCCCGATGCGGGACTCGATCCCAGGACCCTGAGATCATGACCCGAGCCGAAGGCAGCGGCTTAACCCACTGAGCCACCAGCAATTTTCTTTTTAATTAATTAATTATTCATTCTGTTCATTCGCCAACATGTAGTAATTCTCAAACGTAAAACATAGTATTATTAAGTGTGCCTTACATCCGGTGTGCAGACTTTTGTGAATCACACAATGAGTACACGGAAATGCCCACATTTGAAGTGGACGGTTCGATGAGTTTCTGTCAACGGCACACACCCAAGAAACCAATGCCCGGTCTAGAACCAGATGTGCCAGAACCCCACAGCCCCACACGCCCTTCCTCCCGCAGCTCCCAAAGGTAACCGTGGTCCTGACCACCTGCCACCACAGATTAGTTTCGCTTGGTTTTAGTATTTATGTAGGTGGAATCACACAGAATGTGCTCTCGTGTGCTTGGGGTTTCACTCAAGGTCCTCTCGAGTCTCACGATGTCGTATGCGACGGCAGTTCATGAATTCTCACGACGCGTCCACTCGGCTGTTGACGGACATCTGGGCTGGTTCTGTCTTTTGGTCATTGTAACTAATGCTGCTCTGACGATTCTCATACGTGTCTTTTGGGGAGAATATGCATGCATTTCTTTTGGGTATAAATCCAAGAGTGGGATTGCTGGGCCATAGGTCTATGTCTGTTCAATTTTACCAGGCAACAGTCTTTCTTTCTTTTTTAGGTATTTCTTCATTATTTATTTTAGAAAGCAAGACAGAGCACACATGCAAGCACAAGTGGCAGAAGGGGCGGAAGAAGTGGGGAGAGAAAATCTCAAGCGGACTCCACGCTGAGTGCAGAGCCCAGGGTGGGGGTCGATCTCATGACCCCAAAATCATGACTTGAGCCAAAATGAAGAGGTGGATGCTTAACGGCCTGAGTCACCCTGGTGCCCCAACCACAGTCTTTCTGAAGGTTGCCACACTGTCCTGTCCCTCAGGAGTGTGGGGTGCTCTGCAGCCTTGTTAGCACTTAGTGTTGTCTGTCTTCGTTTTAGCCATCCTGGAAGATGTATCCCCTTATGCTTTCAATTTACATTTCCTGGTGACTAGGAAGTTGGGCATTTCTTCATGCTCATTTGCCATGGAGATGTGAGTCATGTCTCTCTTGATCTTGGATTTGAGAGAGCAGGATAGGGCCTCCGTGGGAACCCGTTTACCACACTGGACCACAGGGCTACATTCAGACGCTTCTGCGGAAGCCGAGCTGTGCACCCCTGTGTCACCTTGGAGGTGGTGGACCAGGCCAGCACCTCTGTCCCCAGCACATCCCCTGAAGCCTTCCTGTTTGAAGGGCACGTGGTTGGCTCACACGTCCTCTTAAATCTGAGGCAATGTTGGGTCACAGCACTGCTGCGGGCGTCTCTCTGCCAGAGGCTGCGCGTCACTGCTCACTTGAGGCAGCACAGCCTTGGCCGGGAGCGGGACGGGTCCTCCCTGCAGTGGCTCCACCAACATGCCCATGTGCATGGTGGGAGTGACCGCCACACTTGCCCTGTGGCACCGTGGGGACTGGGCACCCCCTCATTTGTCCCATGGGCAGCACACAGTGGGGACAGAATTCCCTTTTGGTGGTGGGTACGAAGGAGGGCACCCACTGCATGGAGCCGGGGCTGTGGTGCATAAACAGTGACTCTTGGAACACTGCATCAGAGCCCAATGATGTATTTTATGGTGACTGACGTAACACAATAAAAATTTTTAAAAAAGAAAGAATTCCCCTTTGGTTGAAGAGACTGATGTTCACGGGGTGAGCGCACGGCAGGCCCGTGACTGTGGGCCTCTGCTCACCTTCCTTCCCCTCTTGAGTGAAACCACTCAGCCTGGCAGCCGGGAAGGGAAGCAGCCACCATGGCGGTGGCCAAGGGTGTCTTCTGTGGGACGCTCACGGGCGGGCCGGCGCTTGGGCTCTTTGTGCTCTGGCGGGGGGGGGTGCTGTCCACCACGATTTCTAGTCTGAGGACCACTGAGCTGCTCTGAGTACAATTCTTCCAGAAATATTCCTTTTGGCATAAAGCATCCTGTATGATTCTGCCTTAGTCCCTGTGATCACGGTCACTGATTCATTCCTGCTGATGCGAACAGGGCGCCTGTGTGTGTGCCGTACGCCTTTGCTCGGCGAGCAGAGCGTGAGCCCTGGGCTGCTGGGTCTCCCATGTGGCTGGGACCCCAGGCCACAGGTGCGCCAGCTAGCTGGGTCCCGAGAGGCAGGGGGGAAGCCCTGCTTGTCCCCTGCTGCTTTGATATCGGCTTCTATACCGTCCATATGACGTGGCGGTCACTTAGTCCTCCAGTGGCCCTGCACACGAGCCACCTCGGACCTCAGCAGCTTGTCTGGAAACCAGCACGGCAGTATCTTACAGAGTGACCCCCTCATACACTTGCCAGGTGACCCAGCAGTGCCATCGCCTGGAGTTGACTCAGGAGAAGCGGGACGGCATGTCCACACGGAGACATTCTAAGTGTGTCCATAGCAGCGTCGTTCATGATAGTCCCAAACGGAGTGTGACCCCGGGTCTGTCCCACAGAGGACGTTCACGTTGTGGGTTAGCGCCCAGGCGCAGGCCGAAGCGAGGTGATCGCACACACCTGACGGAGCTCAGACACATGCCGTGGAGCGAAGGGGCGCGCCGGACTGAGGCCTCCGGAGCGGGTCACCAGGAGAGGCTCCCTGAGGCGCCTGAGGGTAGCTGTGGGCTGGCTGGGCTCTCGCCGGGGCTTGGGGATGGCCTCGCTCTCTCTGGTCCTGAAGACGTCTGTGACCCAGAGCTCTGAAGGGCTGGATGAGGGCAGGTGGCTGCTGAGAGGACTTCGGTCGTTCCTTCTGGGCCCGCGGCGCCTCACGCTGACTGCGTTTGCACGGGATCCATCCCTCCGCCTTGGTGTCTGGACTGCCGCACGAGCCACCGAGTTGCGCTGGTTAGTAATTTGTTGAGGGTTTTCCCAGCTGTGTTCAAAAGGGATCCTGGCCTGCGTTTTTCTTTCCTTGTGGTGTCTTTGGAATCGGCATCGGGGTAACCCTGAAATGTATGTGGAAGCATGGAAGACCCCAACAGCTAGAGCATCTTGAGAAGGAAGAAGGAAGCTGGAGGCACGTCCTGACGCAAGAACACACGACGGAGTGGCAGGAACAGCGCGGTCCTGGTCACGCCGGCCGCAGAGTATGAGAACAGCGCAGAGGATGTGGAAGCAAAGTCGTCCGCACACAGGCGGCCGGACGGGTCTGCAGCGTGCCAGGAACCCCCTGGGCGAGGACAGCCACTTCAACAAAGGGTTTTGGAAAACAAGATCCACATGCCCGAGACTGAAGCTGCACCCTGGTTTACACGGTGCATGTGCGGAAGCTCCAAGTGGATTAAAGATTTAACCACAGGACTTGAGACTGTGACCCCTAGACGGGAGCACTGGGGAGAAACGTCATGACGCTGCTCTCGGCACGACTTCTTGGACAGCAACAGCAACAGCAACAGCAACAAAAACCAGAAGTAGAGGAGTACAACAAGCTTCTTAACAAAATGTTTTATTTGAATTCCATTTCGTTAACCTGTGCGCGCTGGATTATCAGTCTCAGAGTAGAGGTCGCCGATTCATCAGTGGCGCACAACACCGGGCTCCTTACATCACGCGCCCTCCGCGGTGCCCCTCCCTCGGCAACCCTCAGTTTGTTTCCTGGAGTTAAGGGTCTCTTACGGTTTGTGTCTCCCTCTCTGCTTTCTTCTTGTTTTATTTCCCATCCCTTTCCCTATGATCTTCTGTTTTGTTTCTTAAACTCCACATATCAGGGAGATCACATGGTAGCTGTCTTTCTCTGATTGACTTATTTCACTCAGCATGATACCTTCTAGCTCCATCCACGTTGTTGCAAACGGCAAGATTTCATTCTTTTTGGTGGCTGCATAGTATTCCATTGTGTATATACACCTCGTCTTCTTTATCCATTCATCTGTCAATAGACATCTGGGCTCTTTCTATATTTTGGCTGTTGTGAATGTTGCTGTTACAAACATTGGGGTGCACGTATCCCTTCGAATCACTATGTTTGTATTTATATCCTTTGGATAAATACCCAGAGTGCAATTGCTGGGTCGTAGGGTAGCTCTATTTTTAACTTTCTAAGGAACCTTCACACTGTTTTCCAGAGTGGCTGCACCAGCTTGTGTTTCCACCAGCATTGTCAGAGGGTTCCCCTTTCTCTGTGTCCTCACCAACATCTGTCAAACAGCAGGCTTCTGAACAGCAAGGGAAACAGTCAACAAAAGGCAACCAGTGGGAGAAAACACCTACAGACTATATATTGGATAAAAATTCAATATCCAAAATATGTAAGGAATGTATACAATTCAGTTGCAAAAACCAAACAAAACCCCCACCCCCCAAAACCTGATTAAAAATGGGAAGAGGACATGAATTGACATTTTTTCAGAAGAAGACCTACAGATTGTCAACAGACACATGGAAAGATGCCCAACATCCCTCATCATCAGGGAAATGCAGATCAGAACCGTAATGAAATACCACCTCCTCCTGCCAGGATGTCTGCTATTAAAAAAGCAAACTAAGTGTGGGTGAGGTCATGGAGAAAAAGGAATCCTTGTGCGCTGTTGGTGGGAATGCAAATTGGTACAGCCACTGTAGAAAACAGTATTCTCAAAAGATAAAAAGAACTACTGTATGACCCCGCAATCCCACTTCTGGTGTGTATGTGAAGGCAACGAACTCAGGGTCTTGAAAAGACTGTTTGCATTTCCGTGTTCATTGCAATAGTAAAGACACAGAAACAACCCAAGTGTTCGTCAACAGATGAATGGATAATGAAGATCGGTGTACACAGCCACACGTACACACACATATACACACATATACACACTCACACACACATATAATACACCTGTATACACACATATGATACACACAATACACACGTATACACACTTATACACACATATAATAACACTCATACACACATACAACACAACACACATGTATACACATGTATACACACGCACACACACATACAATACACACAAATATGCACTTACACACATAATACACACAGTGCACATGTATGCACATTTATACACACATAACACAACACAAGTGTATACACACATATACACACATAATACATATGTATGCACACTTATATGCACACATACAATAAACACACACACACACAGTGGAGTATTATTCATCCCTAAACAAGAAGACAATCCTGCCATCCATGACAGCATAGGTGAACCCAGAGGACATCGTGCTGAACGAAATAAGCCGGACGCAGAAGGCCCAAAGTGCATGATTCCACTGACATGAGGCACCTGCAAGAGTCAGATTCCTAGAGACAGAGGAGAATGGTGGCTGCCAGGAGCCGGCGGTGATTTCTAGACTGGCTGTAGAGAAAACATTGCACCTCACATTATCCTGGTATGAAATTTCTTCCTAGCAATACAACTTCATTGTTATCGACAAGTTCTATTTTTGTTAAAATTTGCCTTATAGTCCCCTCCTCTGTAATTTGAATAAAGCTTTAAAAAAAAAGGAATTTTAAAAGGTTAAGCAGTGAGAAGGGCTTGGGTACAAATTTGGCTGACAGTTTTCTGGGCAAAAGACGTCTACACCGCGGAGTGAACCCAACTGTTCTCCAGTTTACTTTTATTAATGTTTTGAGGACAAAGCGCTTGGGAGTGGATGGGAACCAGCCACTACGCAAAGGGGATTGGATGTCACTCCTGTGGTATGTGAGACCCCATGAGTCTGACCATGCTGGCCTACAGTGGGAGGGCCTGTAGGGGCGCCTGGCAGGGATCTCTTCCCAGAAGTCCTACAGTTGTGAGGAGAAGAGCTCTGCTCAGAGAGCTTGGACGTGGGTCCCTCCGCAGCTGAGCCTCCCATGGAGCGCGCCCCAGCTGGCATCTGCCTGCAGTCCGGCGAAAACCCAAGCAGAAGAGCCACGGAAACCACGAGCTAATAAACAGTTTTGTGTTAACCCGTGGTGACTTGTTACACAGCAATAGGAAACACAGATGACCAAGGGAAGGACGGTGCAGTGTAAGGCTGGAAATATTTCTAAAATAAGCAGTTATCGGAAAGGCATAAGCAGGTTTTCTCTGAGAATAACCGGAGCCTAATTAGCACCTTTGCAGGCTACTCACGTGCTCTTGGTCGTAGACTGATGGTCTGCGGGGCAGAAGCTGTCCCCAGACCACACTCAGGAACTTCTCAGATGCTCCTGGAAAGCCTGGACCAGCTGATTCCAAATGTCCTCAGGAGTGGCAAGTATCCACCTAAGACTGTGACTGACGTTTTAGGAAAACTGGCCAAAGTTGCCATGTGCAGTCATCCCTGAGTATAGGATGCTAGGACGGCAGATTTTTCCAGCACCTTGAAGGCACTGACTTCCACAGTTACTGCTGGAAACCCAGCTTTTTCCCCCTTAATGTTCAGTTAGCCACTGTCTAGTGCGTCACTGGTTTCCGACGTAGTGTTCAGTGATTCAGTGGTCGCGTGTGACAGCCAGCGTGCATCACAGCACATGCGCCGGTTACCCCGTTCCCCACCCCACCCCCAGCAACCCTTAGTTTGGTTTCCAGAGTCCAGAGTCTCTCATGGTGCGTCTCCCTCTCTGATTTCTTCCCAGTTTTCGCTCCTTCCCCTGTGGTCCTCTGAGCTACTCCTTGTGTTCCTCAAATAGGGGAAACCGTATGATAATTGTCTTTCTCTGCTTGACTTATTTCAGCATCATCCCGTCTGTCCCGTCGATGCCAATGGTGGGTGCTCACCTTTCTGATGGCTGAGGAATACCCCATTGTGTATATGGACCACATCTTCTTGATCCGTTCGTCCCTTGAAGGGCATCTCAGCTCCTTCCACAGTTTGGTGACTGTGGCCATTGCTGCTATAAACATTTGGGGGCAGGTGCCCCTTCCTTTCACTATGTCTGTATCTTTGGGGTAATTCCCAGTAGTGCAAATGCTGGGGCGGGGCAGGCCTAGGGAGACTGGCCTCCTGACGCTCATGCAGGAGTAGTGGCCTCTTCCTTCTCTGCTGCAGTGGCCCCTAACTTCACAGTGTGCTAAAGAAAGGAGTAGCCACTAGAAATACCCTAGTTGTAATGTACGGTAGCTCTACTTTCGACTTTTTGAGGAATCTCCACACTGTTTTCCAGAGTGGCTGCACCGGCTTGCATCGCCACCAACAGTGTAGGAGGGTTCCCCTTTCTCCGCATCCTCGCCAGCATCTGTCCTTTCCTGACTCGTTAATTTTAGCCATTCTGACTGGTGTGAGGTGGTGTCTCCTTGTGGCTTTGATCTGTATTTTCCTGATGCCGAGTGATGTGCAGCATTTTTTCATATGTCTCTTGGCCATTCGTATGTCTTCTTTGGAGAAGTTTCTGTTCATGTCTTCTGTGCATTTTTTGACTGGGTTATTTGTTTTTTGAGTGTTGAGTTTGAGAAGTTCTTTATAGTTAGTTTCTGGTTCTTTGGGAAGACATCTGCCTTTTTCCTGGTTGCTTTTTGAAAGTTTTTCTCTGTCTTTGATGTCCTGTGCTTTTAGTATAATATGTCTGGGCATCATCCATCTTCGTTCTGCTCAACATTCATGGACTTTTATTGAATCTATAGATTTCTCTTGTTTATTAGTTCTGGAATATTCTCAACCACAGTCTTATCCATATTGCTGTATCTGGGGACAAGCCTTTTCTGAAAAGGGTCAGAGAGTATGTGTTTGGCTTGCAGGTCCAACCCTTCCTGGCTGCCTCCCCACAAAGTATCACAGGCAACCCTGGTCTGCCGTCACGGGTGATCAGTCTGCATTTTCCAGGTTTTTAGGCGTCACCTTTTCCCCATTGAACATGGTTTCTCTGAGACCACCTATGTCATCTGCGTCAGTAGTCCATTCCTCCCGATCACCCACAAACCCAGCATGTAGATGGGCCGTAACTTATTCATCCGCTGGCTGAGGGACTCTTGAGCTAGTTCCGGTTTGGGGCTGTCACAAGAAAGCTGTTATGAACACACACTTACAGTCTTTGGAAAGACTTTCATTTCTTTTGGGTAAATACCTGTGGGACGGGGCTTGTATGTGGGTTTGAGTGCACTGTGTCAGGAAGTTCCCATCGAGTTCTCCAGAGTGGCTCTGCCATTTACACTCCCGCCAACACACGTGCTTTGGAAACTCTTGTCTCGGGCTGTGGCTTGTATTTTCCTTGTTTTAACTGCACCTCCTGAAGAGCAGAAGGCTTAAATTCTATAGAAGTTCAGTTGACGATTTTTTTTTCTTTTATGGATTTTGGTTTTGCTTTTATATCTAGGAAATTTTTGCCCAACCCAAGGTAAAAAAAATTTCCACAGATGTTTTCCTCTGGGAGTTTTAGGTTATATTTAGCTCTATGAGTATGTATGTTGTGAGTTATGGATCAAAGCCTATTTGGGGAAATCAAGATACCTCATTTTTCCAGCCCTATTTGTTGAACAGACTATTCTGTTTACTAAATTGCCTTTGCGCTTTTGTCAAAAATCAGTTGTCTTTATATGTGGGCCTCCGTTTCTGTAGTCTCTCTACTCTGATCTGCTGACCTGTTTGTCTCTCTTGATGCCAGTACTGTGCTGTCTCGTCACGGTAGCTTTACAATAAAACCTGAAATCAGACAGTGTTAGTTTTCTAAATCTGTGGCTCTTTTTCAAGTTGTTGTGAAAATTCTAGGTCCTTAGGATCAGTTTGGTGGTTCCTAAGAGAAACCTGCTCAGGTTCCGACTGGGATCACATTGCATGTATAGATCAGTCTGGGGAGGATTAAAAAAATTGAGTGTTTCAGCCAAAGAATGTGGTTTACATCCCATTTCTTTAATGTTCTCAGCAATATTTTGTATTTTTGAGCATATAGTTCTTGCACATTTTGGTAAGATTTACCCTTAGCTATTCTCTTTTTAAATTTAAATTTAATTAGCCAAGGTATAGTACATCGTTAGTTTTAGAAATGATATTCAATGACTCATTAGTTGAAAATGACACCCATCATATCACATGCCCTCTCTTATTCCCGTCATACTGGAAATGGTATTTGAAAACGACTTCAACTTCCTGTTGTTTGTTGCTGATACATGGACGCAAACTGGTTTTTGAATAAGCTTTACTGTAGTCTCCCTGAGTTTCCTCTCTGCTTGCCCAGTCTGCCACAGGTGAGGGGTCTCAGCGGTATCCGAGAGGCAGACCCCTTCCTTCTGGGCTTTGCTCTTTAGTCCTCTCAGCTCTGGCCGGACCATTTACCCAGTTTCTGGGGCTTCGTTGCTTCTGTCCCCCCTGTCACTGTCCTTATCCTGTGGGTTCCTTTACCATCATTCTGGTGGGATAAGGAGGGACCATGTGGTGAGCAACTGACCACCTTTAACCAGAAACTGGACCCTGACAGGGGGCTGGGGCAGGGAGACAGAGGAGGCCTCGGAGAGGGCCTGGGGTGGTTGGTGGGACCCCTGGTGGCAAGGTGTCCCGGGCCACAGAAGCACCGACTCCTCATCTGCTGGTGGGTCCTCCTGTCCCTGGGGGCTCTGGGGCAGGGGGCAGGGCTGGCTCAGCACCGCAGGCCTAGGGAGACTGGCCTCCCGATGCTCACGCAGGAGTAGCGGCCGCTGCCTTCTCTGCTGCCCCCAACTTCACACTGTGCAAAAGAAAGGAGTCGCCACTGGAAATACACACCTTCCAAAGTCCAAGAAAACAGAACACATGGAGCATCAGATGGGGCAGAGAGTCTGGGCCTCGCTGGCCCAGAGGAGGGAGGGCCCGGCGGGATGGTCCCAGGGGATGCAGGGGGCCCACTCCCATGGCCAGGGTTGCCGTTTTTACCCGCTGCTCCGTCCCTGCGCCAGGGTGCACGTGGGCAGAGCGGTGTGTCTGGGTCCGCAGGAGGCTTCAGTGGCCCCCGGGAGTGTGTGCCCGGAATGTGTGAGTATGACGGATGGACAGACACAGGTGAGCGCCCTAGGCGCTGGGAGGTTGCGGGTGTCCTTCTGGGCAAGCCCCTCCTGGAGTCACGCTTGTGAGAGGGGCCAGGGCAGAGGGGACTGTCTCCTTCAGTGCCCTTGATGGGGGCCGGTGCCTGACGGGAGCAGATGGGGATGCCTGGCGATCCGGAGAGATAGGAGGCGGTGTGGTCAGGACCCGGGGGTGGTAGTGAAGGCTGGGTCACAGGGTCCCAGCAAGGTTTGGGAGTTTCGCCTATGGACAATAGGGGTTTGATGGCAGGGTCAAGTGTGGGGGCGGGGGGGGGGAGACCAGGGGGGTCCCAGCAGGGGTCCTGCTCCCCAGACCTTCCCCTCTGGGTGGGTGGACAGTGGACCTCTAGGCTCAGAGCCTCACGGAGCTTGGCCCCACCTTCAGCGCAGCTCTGCAGCCTCGCACACCGGCCACCTGCGCCGTGTCCGAGGCGCCCCAGCCTCTGGCCGGGCTCCCTCATCCCCGGACTCCCGCTCCCACACTGTGCTCTGTATCCCACGCTAGAACGAGGCCAAACCCCGTCAGAACATCCCAAAGGTAGGGCAATCTTCTAAAAACTCAAATTATGATTTTATGGGGCCCCAAATCCAAGAGCCCACGAGGTTCCCCCATCAGGCCCTTGCCGGCTGCCCTTCTCGTCTCTGCTCTGGGGCTTCTGTCTTCAGTTTGGGGCACCCCCCACCGACGCTGGGGCCTTGTCCCTGACCCCTAGTTTTCAGTCTTCCAGCACTAACTAGTTGCCTGACTGGGCTGCGTATGCCGGTGCCCCCTCCTCCAACACCCCCAGTCTCCGCTTCTCCCCCTGTGCTCGGCCTGGGCTCTCCCTCTGGCCCGGCTGTGGCGTTCTGTCTCCGGTGTGCAGACCAGAGCGCGTCTCCGCTTCGTTCCGAGTGCTCGGCCTCGGCAGGAGGATGTGGGGCAGCCCTTCGTGCCCTGCCGGGGGCTCTGCATCCCAGCTCCTCCTGGCTTGCGGACGTGCCGTGTCTCCTGACCTCGCTGCTCCCTGCGGGGCGTTACTCCACATTTGCTGGGGCTCCCTCACGGCCCCATCCCTGCACAGCGCCCAGGCCCCACCTGGAGCAGACTGTGTCTCCCTGGCCTTGGGGGCCCTGCTGTGTGTCCGGCCCTGACCCGAGCTGTGGCTTCTGGGGGACTAGTCCGGGCTGTGAGCTCCCCGGTGCAGCTGGTCTCTGCAGGACCGAGCGAGAGGCTGGCGCTCCGAGCTTGCTGTACTGTCAGACCAGTGAGCCGCGCTCCTTCAGCCTAGCTTTTAGAGCGATCGCTTTGCAGAAATTTGATGTGGAACTACATCTGTTAGGAAAGAGGGCGGGGTTGGGGCGTCTGGGTGGCTCAGTGGGTTAAGCCTCTGTCTCTGGCTCGGGTCATGATCTCAGGGTCCTGGGGTCCAGCCCCGCATCGGGCTCTCTGCTCAGCGGGGAGCCTGCTTCCTCCTCTCCCTCTGCCTGCCTCTCTGCCTGCGTGTGGTCTCTGTCTGTCAAATAAATAAACAAATCTTGAAAGAAGGAGGAGCTCGAGGTGTCGGGCTTACGGGCACTGTGTGTGGGACGCTTGCTCCATCCTGTTGGCTGCCACGGCGGTGGCGTCTGTGCCAAGAGGCCAGTAGGGACGCGGCGACAGCTCCGCCAGTGGCCGGGGCGGCAGGACCTCCCTTGCTTGTCCTGCCCACAGGCCTGGCCCGCGGGGCTACGTGGGGATGTGTCCCTGCGCCTGGCAGCAGCAAGCCCAGTGCAGCACGTGGGGCAAGCAGCCTCGGCGCTCGGGGTCCGGTGTGTTTCTGTGGCCCAGATACGGCAGCTCAAACCCCCTCGTCCATCTCACGAGACCTGCATCCTAGGTCGTCCCCAACTAGCCAGCATGGTTGATGGTTGCCACCTGAAATCCCACCGGGCACCACGAGATTGCAGACCGGCACAGGCTGGGGCCTCGTGACTCTAGGAGCCACGGTGGAAACCCCATGGTCTGTCACAGTCCTGCCCCAGCTGGGACGCAGCGCCTTCTGACGCCCTGGCACCAGCGATCTCAGGAGAGCGGCCAAGACTCTGGGAGGTGGAGCCCTGCCCGCCTGCCAGTGTCCCTGTGACCAGTTGCTCTCTGTCGGGAGCAGGTGGAGTGAACAAGGCCGGGCCCGGAAGCGAGGCGCGGGCCCCGAGACGCAGGCCTGTTCCACACGGACCCAGCACGGGTGCTGGTCCCACCAGAGACTCATCTCCTCCAGCCGTCTGCCCGAACGTGGCCTCCCTGCTCTGTGGACCTGGCATGGGATCCGCTCGGGCCCTGCTGTGCACGGTCCCTGGTGGCTATCTCGGTCACAGCTCCCACATGCACACTGTCACCAAGGGGAGACTGGGTGCGGGTCCACACCCAGCACGGGCCTGGCTGACGGCGGAGGGCAGGACCGAGATCTCCCTGGAAGAGTCCTCCCTGCTCTCCCGAGATCACCGGTGTCATGGCGTCAGAAGGTTCCGCGTCCCAGCTGGGGCACACCCGCCCCTCTTCCTTCACACCCTCTCCCCGGGACTGCGCAGGCGTCTGTTGCTGTGGCTGACCCGGCCCGGGGGCCGCCCAGAGGAGGAGCGCCTGGCGGGGATGGCCTGGGGCCTCAGCAAAGAGGCAGGCCCAGGCCTGCAACCTGGCCACTCCATTTCTACCCTGGGTTGGGAGACAGAGGGGGTCCCTCCTGGAATGGGGGTTCCTGGCCGCCACGGGCAGCACGTGCAAAGCACAGCAGGATGAGACCTTGCGAGGCACCTGGGGTGCGCGGCGAGGGCTCCGGACAGGTGCTCCGGACACGGGCTCGCTGGGGGTGACCCAGGTTGGGGCGCTCGTCCTGGCTGGCGTCCTGGGCCGGTCATGACAAGGGACAGGGACAGCCAGGACTCTGCCTTCAGCCCCTCGCCCTGTGGCCACTCAGGGGACACAGAGGCCTAGAGCAGGTCTGCGGGAGCCGGGGTCCCGGGGAGACTCCTAGGATGGGACCCCCAGGGCCTGGGCTGCCCTGTGGGCCACCTTGCTTAGGGCCTCCTTGACCTCCCGGTTCCGCAGACAGTAGATGATGGGGTTGAGCAGCGGCGTGAGCACCGTGTAGACCACGGACACCAGCTTGTTGAGGTCGAAGGCGTAGAGGGCGCGCGGCCGGGCGTAGATGAAGAGGGAGGCGGAGTAGAAGATGACCACCACGGCCAGGTGCGAGGCGCAGGTGGAGAAGGCCTTGCGCCGGCCGTCGGCGGACGGGATGCGCAGCACGGTGCCCAGGATGGCGGCGTACGAGAACACGGTGAGCAGCAGCGGCCCCAGCAGGATGAGCAGCGCCAGGAGGAAGTCCACCAGCTCGGCCGCCGACATGTCGGAGCACGCCAGGTTCAGCAGGGGGGACACGTCGCAGAAGAAGTGGTTCATGACGTTGGGGCCGCAGTAGCCCAGGCGTGAGATGAAGAAGACCTTCCCCAGGGAGATGGCGAAGCCGGAGAGCCAGGAGCCGGCGGCCAGCACGCGGCAGAGGCTGGGGCTCATGACCGTGGGGTAGTGCAGGGGCCGGCAGATGGCCACGTAGCGGTCGTAGGCCATGACGCCCAGCAGCGCGCACTCGGTGCAGGCCAGCGCCAGGAAGAAGTACAGCTGCGCCATGCAGCCCGCGAAGGAGATGCGGCGGAAGCGGGGCGCGGCCAGGCTGAGCAGCATCTTGGGCACGGTGACGGACACGTACCACACCTCCAGGAAGGACAGGTTGCTGAGGAAGACGTACATGGGCTTGTGCAGCGGGGGGCTGACGCGGATCACGGCCACGATGACGACGTTCTCCGTGACCGTCAGCGCGTAGGCCAGCGCGAACAGCAGCAGCAGGCACACGTGGACGCCCAGCGAGCCCGGGAAGCCCACGAGGACGAACTCTGTCACCTCGGAGTGGTTGTCCCCGGTGGACATGGTGCACGCCGCCTGCTGGCAGAGGCGGCGGGTCAGAGGTTGGCTGGCGGGCAGGGTGTGGGTGGAGGGGCCGTCTTACTCTGTGTCCCCCAGGACTGCTGAGGAGGACATCCATGGGCTCGTGTGGTGGGGGCCCTGACGCGGATCATGGGACGCCTGTTCCCCAGGAGAGGTCAGCAGCCCAGGCAGTTGGAGGGATGCAGGAGGCCACCCAGGGTCCCTTGGACACCCCGGCCAGGGGAGCTACGTACTTCCTGACACTCCCAGAAGCCGACGCCGCTGCACGGGCCTGGGGGTCCAGCCCTCCGCCGCTCACCCCTGGGGCAGCTCCTGCGTGGTTCTGCCCAGGCCACGCGGATGCAGCCACAGCCTGCAGGGAGGTTCTTGGGCCCAGACTTCCTGTGCCCCCACCCCAGGTTCCAGCCCTGGCTGCGGTGGCCGAGGGATCGAGAGGGCAGGCCTGTGGGCAGCTTCCTTGTGGCTCCAAGGAGCTGTTCTCACAGGACTGAAAGGGCCGGATCCTAAAAACAGAAGTAGCTTCTTCACCCCTGCCCTACCGTGGTGGGTCTCCCCCGTCCTGTGGACCAGTGGATTTGCTGGCTCCGAGGCTCCCCAAAGTGTGGCCAAGTCCTGTCCAGGGTCCCCCTGTACTGTGCCTCACATCAGCCTGTGCTCTCTGTTCCAGGAACGTTCCCGTAGGTCACAGGCTGTGCTGCCAGATCTCCAAAAACCCATTTAAAACCCAACGTGCTCGTGTGTGCTGTGGCTGGGGTCTGGGCTCTTACCTGCTTGCCAAGCGCCTTGGGACACAGCCCAGGGGACCCGCACACCGGACGCGAAGTAGCCGCTGGCTGAACAGGGGCTGATGCATGAGAGAAGGGGTTTGGAGAGCAGAAGCCCTAGACCCCTGCTCAGGCTCTGTTGGGCATCTCGCTGCTGTGAGCCCCCAGAGGGCACCCCCCACACCAGGCCTGTCCCCTGAGGCCTCCTCCTGAGCTTGGGACTGACTGGGGTGGGGCAGGTGGCCCTCCTTCCCGGACGGAGTGGATGCCCCAGGGCATGGCTACCCTGGCCCCTCGACCCCTGCCCCTTTTTGGAGAGGCCCTTGAGCCCAGAACCCGGCAGGGTGGCTGTCCCTATCCCTAGGCCCCAGTTCATGTCCCCTTCTCAGTTTCTGCCTCCTCCCAGAACCCCAGAACTCCCAGGATTCCTCCCAGCCTCTGCCCTTGAGTGGCCACGGACCCCCGTCCTCTCTCCCCCACGTGCTGCCCAGGACCTTCTTGACGCCTGCAGTTTCCCATGGTTTTCTTCCTGCAAAGATGGTGAGAGGCAGCAGAGCCCGGAGCTCCAGGGCACGGGCTCTGGGATGGGCAGCTCAGGTTCACCCTCCCCAGCCTCCTGCGCCTGGGACAGGACATCTGCCCTCTCTGCCTCTGACCCGTCAGCTGTCCCGTGGGGCGTGGCAGGACCTTTGCTGGGCTGTCCCGGTCTCCGCAGCCAGCAGGAGGGGTGGGACGCATGGGCTCTGAGGGCCGTGGGAAGCCTGCGCACCTGCTATGCTCACTCAGGGGCGCTTGGTGGCCCCAGAGGGTGCGGTGAGGAACCTTGGTGGGGTCGGCCTTTTGTAGTGGGGTCTGGGGTAAAACCACCCCTGGGTCCCTTTATCTCTCCTCCACGATGGCTTCTGGTGACCCCAGGACTCTCTTCTCAGATCTGCCACTGATCAGAGTTGGAACAATGTCTGCCCTTGTCCAGGGCAAAGACAGAACAAAAGTGTCACCTTGGCTGCAGGGGTGTGAGAACTGTTTCCTCAGGAGCCGAGTCCCACAGACACGAGGAGACAAACGGCAAGTCCCCAGGCTTCGCTGTGATGCTCCAAAGCCTGTGCCCCCCAGATGTTACCTGGGAGAAGTCCCCCGTTCCCTCCCCCAAACTCAGATGCACTCGGGGCACCCAGGCGTCCGAGTCAAAGCCACAGCAACCTCCACACCCAGACCCACAGCCCCTAATGCAGTGGCCCACACAGACACCAGGTTCCTGCCAGGCAGACAGACACCTGCGAGCCTGAGTGCCCCCAGCAGACCCCGACCTGGCACAGACATGGGCACCGAGGCCTCGGACAGACACAGGTGCCACCCCACGCTGCCCTGCCCAGCAGACAGATGCCTCCCGCCTGAGGCTCAGGACCACACCCTCTGCCCCAGACGCCCTGCCCTTCACAGAGGTGTTCAGACAAGCTTGCTGCCCTCCCCATGGGTGGGCACACACAGGAACAGAGGCTCCCACAGGCAGAGACGCCAGTTTTAGGGGCAGATCTGCCTTGGAGCCCGAGCCCAGCCCCACCCTCTGCTCTCAGCCCCCAAGCCTGACGCCTCTCCTAGGGAGGACAAGGGCTCAGAGCTCTTCTCTGGCTTTCCTGAGGCCGCAGTGCTGCTCTGGGCAGGGACTTAGCCAATGCAGGTCACTAGCTGGTCCTGAGTGCCTAGAGAGGCTCAGCACGACAGTGGGTGGGGGCTGACCACGGGCCCCCGACCTCTCCCTCCCAGGGCTGCCACACACCCTGGGACCATCTCGGTTCTGGGCAGAGCTTGGAAGATACAAAATGGGATAACACCGGCTGCAAAGACCCCTCCTCCCCAGTCAGGAGCCCTCCAGGCCGAGACGGCAGTGGTGGTCGGACAAGCAGGGGCTCCTGACTGGGACCATTTCACAGGAGCCGGAGTCAGGTTTGGGGGAAAGTACCGGGGACTGGCCGGTCCGCGGCTGCGGGGAACATCCCCTCGGCATGGGGAGAACCCCCGCAGCCCCGGAGCCCGCACCACCCACCAGCAGGTCGCCCTGTGTTTCTAAAGGGTAGCTAGGTGGCAAATGGGAAGCTCACCTCAGCTGTCGCTCCCTCCGCACTGGAGAAGAGCTCCGGGGAGCCAGCGCCAGAGGCTGAGCTGGGCTGGGCAGAGGGAGCAAGTCTCCTCCCCCTCCGGCCCCTGCCCCCCTCCCCCGCCCTCGCACCGCCCCCCCCCCCCCCCCCCCCGCAGTCCCAGGGGTGGTGCATCAGCAGCTCCTCCTGGGAAGCTCCTCAGGCCTCTGGTCAGGGACCCTCCTCCCCTGGGACCATCCATGTCAGCCAGAATGGCCAGGATGGGCAGCCATGTGCAGCCCGGACCCCTCCCTGGCTGTCCGCACAGACAGAGGGCAGTGTGGTCTGGGGGTGGGGGTGGGATGTGAGCACGGCGGTCCCCCTTACCCCCCAGCAGGTGCTTGGTGCAGCAGAGCCCTAGCCAGAACCCTCTGCCCCTACCCCTGAGCGGGGCTGCGGGTGAGGAGCTGGTGGGACGGAGGCTCCAGTCCTGTCTCGTGGCACTTCCCTCCCTGACCTCCAGCTGGACACTGTGAGGGCCCAGGGGGTGGACGGGCAAACCCCTTCCTCGGCTGTGAAGGGGCCCAAGCAGCAGCTCCCTCTGTCCTGTGGGAGGTGGGAGGAGGGTGTCCAGGACCCCACACCGGCCTGCAGTCCTTCCCTGCCACATGGGGTCCCGTGTCTGCTGTGCTCAGCCACAGGGGACAGCTGACCAGCCCCTCAGAGGTGGGGTCCTGGCCTCAGGGGAACTCCGATCTCTGGGGCTTCCCCATCTCGCGGCTCAGGGTGGACAGGTTGGCCGTGTGTTCCTGGGTCCCAGAGTCACTTTTCAGAAGCCACATGTATTCATTCACCCTTCAGCTCAGGCGGGCCGGACTCTGGGGCCCCCAATAGTCAAGCTCCTGTGTGTGGAGCTCTGGTGCTGGAGGGACGGACGCGGGGTGGTGAGGTGCACTGCGGCCGGCAGGGACCGGGACGAAATCCGGGCTGCGGTTCCCAGCTGGCACAGGGTCCTGGAGATAGCCTGGAGGAGAGCATGGGCGGAGGGAAGGGCCACTGCACGGGTTGGGGGGGACGCGGGCTCCACGTGTAGAGGCAGTGGGGGGAAGGGGCATGCTGGGACGGGCCTGGTCTCAGAGAGCTGGGGAGGGGTCGGCCGCTGAGCTCTGGGGGGGTGCTCGATCTGGGGTGCCCCTGAGACGTGCGGGCTTCTGGGCAGAGCTGGGCTGCTGGGGAGAACAAACTGGCGGGTCCAGATGGGCTGCACTGGGGCCCCGTCCCGTCTGAGCTAGTGAGCCCTGTGGCGGGGGGGGGGGGGGGCGGGATGTCGCTGGATTTGCTGCAGGGTGTGGGATTGGTGGTTTTGGAGGAGAGGGCGTCCAGAGTAAGTGTTCTGGGTTGCAGATTTAGCGATGAGGGAGGTTAGGGGCTGGCGTGGACACATGCATCTGGACCCCAGAGCCTCCCTGGAGGTGGGCGTTTGGGGTCCCCCAGGGTGCGAGGCTGAGAGTCGGACCAAGGACTGGGGCCTCTCGCAGCTGAGGTGTGGGGTGAGGAAGGAGCTGGGAGCAGGGTGGGCGGGCTGCGGACACAAGTCAAGCAGGCCAGGCTCTTCACTGCTGTCCGGGGGAGGGGCTTGGAGCCGGAGCTGGGCTGCACGGGCTGCCCTCTGGGGGCCGTGACCATGGCCCGAGCGAGTGACCAAGGGAGGACACTCAGCTAGGCTGCTGGTCCGTGTACCCACAGTCTCAGGCCTTCCCATCCCTTCCCGCTGGGCCCTGGGTCTGGGGAGCCGCTGCGGCTGCAGGGCAGGGCTGACCACGCTCTGAGCCTCACTGCTCTGGGCTGCACGTGGGCCAACCAGGCTGCTTTGCAGAGAGGTGCCTGGGGCCTTCCAGGAGAAGAAGCTCTCTTACTCATGTGAATGCCCCAACCCCTGCCCTGGTCTAAATCTGCCCCCACCTCCTCGCCGCCCCCACACTCTCCGAGGAGCGCTGCCCCACAGCCCCCCTGCAGTAGTGAGATCGGGGACTCTCTGCAGTGAGGTCGGGGACTCTGCTGTGTTCAGGTGGGGAGTGTCTTGCGCTGCTGGACCTCTTGCTGGTTTGCTGACTTGGTGGCCGGTTGGAGGTTTTCTTCCTGGGAACCCCAGCACTGGCGGGCAGCACACCCCACACTTCCCCAGCTTCCTGCTTCCCAGGGTCCTGACTCCCTGCATCATCTCAGCCCCTTTCCACAGACACCCCTGGCTTCCTGTGGCCCAGAACTTCACCTCTGGATCCAGGCTGTGGAGGGGAAGGTCCTGCCCATTTCTCACCTCACTCACACCAGCCCTGGTCCCACCTCAGCGGGGGCCCACACCCCGGCCTGCCACCCCTCCCAATCGCCGGGGCCAGTGTTCACCCCTACAGAGTCCCCAGTCTGTCCCTGCAGCGTGACCTCAGCAGCCCGCCCGCCCCCAGTCCTCTGCCCCCTCCCCCCAGGCAGGCTTCCCAAACCCTGTAGCCCTCAGCCCCTTCTCAGAACACAAGCCAGGGGCAGGGACTCTGACTTCCTGCTTCCCCCACAGTGACCTTATCTTTATCCACACGCATCCTGGGGGCTTTCCGGCTCCAGGCTGTGCTGAGTTCTGGACCCCGCCTGACCTTTGCTGCTGGGTCTCCACCTTCTTTCTTTCCACCTTTCCTAACAGCAGCAAGGACACAGGCCCCAGCCTCCTGTCTTAGAAACCAAAGGGGAGGAAGGCCCAGCCCTGCAGCTCCCCCACCCCTCTACCCCCCGGAAGCGGCACCTGCGTGTCCTCACCCTACTTCTTGCCCACCCTAGTGCCCCTGTGAGCTGGGCAGGAGGACTCCCCACCTGCCACTGGCCTTGGAGAAGTAGAGAGCCCACTCCTGACCGTGCCCTCTGCTTCGGTCCACACTGGCTGGCTGGTGGGTGTCCCCTGCAACCGTGTTACTGCTACTCCAGCAGGGGCGGCGGGGTCCTGCCCTAGCGGACTGGGCTGGTGCTCCCGCCCCTGCGGGGTTCCAGGTAAATTTTAGGGTCACTTGTCAGGGTCAGCCTCCCTCCTTCAGTAGTTAATTTGGGGAAATTTTATGTCTTTGCAAGACTGAGCCTTCTGACCTATAAACTGGGCATATTTTTCTTCCTCGAACTTTGCTGTGATGTTTGTTTTCCATGTAAAGGGTTCCACGTCTTTCATTAGATATTGAAGTATTAATATTTAATATAATATTAAATTAGATATTTAATATTTTTGTTGCTTTTTAAACTGGAGCTTTAAAAAAAGAATCCTTTTTCTGCTTGTTGCTTTTTGTTTATTAACTGTGCCCTGTGAGCTTGCCAAACTGCCATGAATTCTGCTCACTTATCTGCGGGTTCTTCTGATTCCTTTCATTCCCGGTGGCATCGTCTGTGGGCCATTAGGGCTTTGCCCTCATTTCTAGTCCTAACGACTTTCTTCTCATAACCCACTGCACTGGTGAAGGCCCCCAAGGCAGGGCAGAGCCTCTGGAAGTGGGGAGGGCAGTCCTGTGCTGTCTCTGGTCCCCGACCTGGTTTTGGGGAGCAGGAGATGTGCTGTGGGTTGTGGTTTGATGCTTGTTAACAGATTAAGGGACTTCTCTGCTACTTTTAGTTTGCAAAGTATTTAGTAAACGCAATACATTTTTTAATATAAAAAATTTTGCCTCTCTTAAGCGGATAATACACATTTTCTCCCTCAGTATTTCAGGGTGGCAAATTATAATGGTGGATTCTCTTTCTTTCTTTCTTTTTTGGTTTTATTTATTTATTTATTTGCCAGAGAGAGACTCCGCGAGAGCGGGAGAGGGAGAAGCAGGCTTTCCGCAGAGCAGGGGGCCCGATGCGGGGCTCGATCCCAGGACCCCGGGACCATGACCTGAGCAGAAGCAGCCGCTCAACGACTGAGCCCCCCCCCGCCCCCCCGGCGCCCCGGTGGTGGCGTTTGGAACGGCCAGCTCCGCAGTCCTGGGGCGAAGTCAGCACCATTACTGCGCTTCCCACACGCTGCGATTCTGTGGGCTCTGGGCACGGGGTTTTCTTGGGGAGGGACGCTCTGTCCTTAAAGCCAGCACCGCCGAGCCGTCCGCGGTGCGCACCAAGAGCGCACACCTGCGCGGTCGGGCTGGTGTCACGCGCGCCCGTGAGCCCCAGCGAGCGGAACGCGCGTCTCCATCCCCGGAGTTTCCTCCGCTCCAGGCGGCCGCCACCTGCCACTGCCTGTTAGTTGGCGTTTCCTGAAATGTGTGCGGGGAGAGTGTGGGCGGCACCGAAGCCCCGAGTCCGAGAGCCACGTCGCGAAGCTGGTCCTTCCGAGCTCCGACCGCACGGCGCGCCGCCCGCCCTAGGTCCTTGCGGCCAGAAGGGGACGTACGCGTCCAGCGAAGGACTAGCCCGGAGCCTGTCCCGGTGCGCGTGGGGAGGCCCCGACGGTGCACGCGGGAAGTCCGCGCGCGGGTCACGCCCCGAGCTGTCGCGGATCCCGCGGGCCGCGCTCTCGGTTGTGCGTCCGTCCAGGCGGGGGCCCTGCAGTCACGCCCACCCCCGAGCGGCCGCTTCCAGGCACCCCCGCCCCCTTGGCGAGCCCACTGACCTGTTCTCCGTCCCGGTGGATTGAGAAGAGCCTATCCGTGGGCCGCGGTGCGTGTCCGTGGATCGCTTTTCCACCCCGCGTCACCCCCGAGGTCCGGTCCTCCAGGCGGCTCTGTGTGGACCAGTGACTCCTTCCTCGCTGCTGGGGACGGTCCCGCGCGGACCACAGCGCGCCGGTGGGCCGGGATGCGCTCGGAATCCCAGCGCCCGGCCGCCGCGAGCCGTCTCCGTGGGGAAGCGACGCGCGCTCCGGGGTCAGGGCCCCGCAGCGCAGCCACCGAGGCGCGCGGCAGCTGGAGCGCCAGGGTCGGAAAGGCCGCGTGGGGCCGTGGCTGTGGTGCCTACATGCCACCAGCGACGAGTCTGGGACTTCGTTTCGCGGCGTCTCAGTCATTTTTTAAAAAGCCTCCCTGGGTTCTTCGGGGTGTCCCACCGCGTTTCTCGTTCACACTCACACGGCCAACGCGGGGACAACGGCCGCGTCCTGACGTGGCGCAGCTGTGCGTCTCTGCGGCGAGATGACTCTGCCCATTTTCGAGTTGAGTACTTTTTCATGTGGAGTTTTTGGGAGTTTTTTTTTTTTTTAATACTTTGAATGCAAGTCTAGGGTTGAATATGGGATTTGCAAATATTTCCCCCCAGTGTATATTTTCACAATTCTTTCACAGAGCCAAGATTTTAAATTTTTACAAAGTCCAATTTAATTTTTTGTACAATTTTGCTTTTGGTGTCAAATTAAGAATGCTTTGCCTCATCGTAAGTCCCAAAGATTTAATCCATTCTTTCTAGAAGTTTTGTAGTTCTACATTTGACATTTAGGCCCATGACTCTTCTTGAATTAGCACTTGTACAGATACAAGGGTTACGTTGAGTTCATTTCTTTGTAGAAATTTTAAATTGTATTGCATTTTTTCTTGAGATTCCCCCTGCTCATTGTTGGTGTGTAGAAATGCCCCTGGTTTTTGTATTTGATCTCCTGCCCTCTGAGCCTACTGAACCCACTTACTACTACGACGAGTTTTATTTTTGTAGACTTGGGAATTTCTACATAATTATGCCATCTGTAAATAGAGATATTTTTATTTCTTCCTTTCCAACTTGTATGCCTCCAGTTTCTTCTCTTGCCCTGTTGCTCTGGCTGGAACTTCCCGGGCTGTGCTGAGAGAGAAAGGGCGTCACCACGTGGAGTTCCTGATCCTAAGGAAGGACGTTCAGTCTCTCAGGGTTAAGGGTGATTTAATTGCTGAGAATTTTTGGTAGATGCTCTTTATTTGAGAAAATTCCCCTCTGTTCCTAGTTACCTGAGAGTTTTTTGTCTATCCTGAGTGGGTGTGAATCTTGTCCGAAGCACCTTCCCCACACTCGATATGATCATGAGATTTGTCCTCTTCGCCTGTTGCTGCGATTGATTTTCGATATTGAATCAGTCTTGCGTGCCGGAATAACTCCACTTAGAGTGAATTATTCTTTCTATATACTGGGTTACGTTTGGTGGAGTTTTATTGAGGATTTTGCATCTAAATTCATTAGAAATATAGGTCTGTGGTTTTCATTTTCAGTGCTGTCTTTGGTTGCACTTCCAGGTTGGGTTATAAAACGAGTCGGAAAGGGTTCCATCTTGTTTTTAGAAGAGATTGTGTGGAGTTGGTGTATTCGTTTTTAAACGTTTGGTAAAATTCTCTGGTGGAACCATGTAGGCCTAGAGATTTCTTCCTTAGGAATTTTTAGACTTTATTTTTAAGAACAATTTTAGATTTGCACAAAAACAGAGAAGCTAGCACGGACACCCCATTTACATTATATACCTCTTACATTAGTGTGTTATATTTGCTACAGTTAATGAACCGACATCGACACGTTATTATAAACAAAAGTGCGCAGTTTGTTCAGATTTCCTTCGCTTTTACCTAGTGTCCTTTTCCTCTCTTAGGTCCCGTCTAGGGTTACCCGTGGTAGCAGTTGTCTCCTGAGGCTCCTCTTGGCTGTGATGGTTTCTCATACGTTCTTGGTTTTGGTGACCTTGACAGTTTTGAAGAGTACTGCTCAGGTATGTTGTAAGATGCCTTTTACTGGAATTTCTCTGATCTTCTCCCCATTAGATCGTGGTTATAGGTGTTTTTGGAGGCAGATCGCAAAGGTGAAGTGCCATTTTTGTCCCACATGACCCAGAGTGCACATATTAAAATGGTGCATGGCTGTTGACGTTGACTTTTTTCACATGGCTGAATTGTGTGGTCAGGTTTTTTCCATTGAAGAACTGTTCCTTTTCTCCCCTTCTGTATTTCACTCTTTGGAGGAGGACGTTAGACAGGCCCACATTTAAGAGTGGGAAGTTAGGTGCTCCTTCCTTGAAAGCAGAGTATCTACACAAATTGAAATTCTTCTGCGTGGGGACGGTGTCTCTTCTCCCCCTTTACGTATTCCGTCGTTTTTTTAATGTCAGTATGACTCATGGGTGTGTATTTTACCCTTTGGGTCATAATCCGGTATTGACTGACTGGTCATTGCTCCAACTGTCCCAGCTTTGGTCTTTGGGAAGTCTTCAGTCAGCCTCTGTGCACGTTTGCTGTACCTCATCACCACTGTTTCAATTTTCTGTTATTTGTTTTTTTAAAAGATTTTATTTATCTGAGAGAGAGAGATCACAAGTAGGCAGAGGCAGGCAGAGAGAGAGGAAGAGAAGCAGGCTCCCTGCTGAGCAGAGAGCCCAATGCGGGGCTCAGTCCCAGAACCCTGAGATCATGACCTGAGCTGAAGGCAGCGGCTTAACCCACTGAACCACCCAGGCTTGCCTGTTATTGTTTTTTTTTTTTTTTTTTTTTTTTGATCACTTCTTTATTTTCTGACATTAGAAGATGCTCTGGGCCACCTTACTTTTTCCTGCTCCAGTCTTAGAACCAGCTGCTTCTCCCAGGTGTCCTGTTTCCTTTTACTGAGGATGATGTTAGATGCCAAGTTCTGGGCACTTGGGTATGCTCATTGCTACGGGGACACCCCTGCTTCCAGGCTCTCTCAGTTGGCAGAACAAAGAAAAACATGTGTGTATGTACAAACGTGTGCGCATCTGTACAGAAATGCACACACACCTTTACAGTATTTCTGTACGGAGACGTCTGTACCCATATCAAGTTGAGCACAAGGTCTTAACGACATCTCCACCTCTAATTCGCCGCTGCCTTCGGCTCAGGTCATGATCTCAGGGTCCTGGGATCGAGTCCCACATCGGGCTCTCTGCTCGGCAGGGAGCCTGCTTCCTCCTCTCTCTCTCTGCCTGCCTCTCTGCCTACTTGTGATCTCTCTCTGTCAAATAAATAAATTAAAAAAAAAAAATCTTTAACCACCGTGTGGTCCTTCCAGCCTCCTGCCCTTGCTGGTATGTAAATGTCAATTCCAGTACTGAGAGCTCTGGATTCAGAAGCATTTTAATGACAAAAACTTAGTTTCTTCATAGTTTCTGTTACCTGTTTCATCTGGCTGAGTTTTAGTAGTTTGTGGTTTTCAGGGAATGGTCCATCTCTTCGAAGTTGTTGAAGTTATGAACTTAAAGTTGCCCACAGTATTTCCCTCTTGCCCTTCTAATGCCTGTTGGGTCTGTTGGTCCATCACTTTTCCCATTCTTGGTATTGATTTGGGTCACTTTTGATTCTTGTTAATCTTGCTAGAGGTTTATTAATTTTATTTTATTCTTCAAAAACCAGCTTTTTGTTTCGTTAATTTTTTATTTTTTTACTTTTATTTTTTATTGTGTTATGTTAGTCACCATGAAATCATTAGTTTTTGATGCAGTATTCCAAAAAATTTTTCCTGTTTTTAATTTCATTGATTTCTGCTTTTGTCTTTATTATTTCTTTCCTTACGCATACTTTGGTTTTATTTGGCTTTTTTCTCCATAGATTTTTGAGGTAGCACTTTATCGTACGGATGGAGATCTTCCCTTTCACTTGAATGGAAACACTGTAAACATCCCTCAGCATTACTTGAGCTGCGGCTCACAATGTTGATATACCGTTTTCGTTTTCATTTGCTTCTTTGTATTTTAAAAATATCCCTTGAGACTTCATCATTGACCCATGGTTTATTTAGAAGTATGTTTTATTTTCAAGTGTTTGCAGATTTTTCTGTTGTCTTTCTGTGTTATTGAGTTCTCATTTGAATCTATTATGGTCAGAAAATATATTCTGTATGATTTAAATTCTAAGGTTTGTTTTATGACCCAAGATACAGCTTTCAGTGAATGTCCCATGTGTGTGAAACAAGTGTGTGTTCTTTCGTGTGGGGGTGGTTCCGCAGATGTGCAGTAGATCAATTGGTTGGTGGGTTCCGGTCTTCCACATCTCGCTGATCTTATCTCCAGTAGTTTGTCAGTTGCTGTGAGTGACATCTTGAAGTCTCCAACTAGAATTGCGGACTTGTCTATTTCTTTTTTCAGCTTTATCCATTTTTCTTCGTATATTTTGAAGTTCTGTAGTTTGGCACATACACATTTAGGATTGTCCTATCTTTTTGGTGGATTCACCCTTTTTATTATTACATAAGTTCTCCATTCTTCCTATAATTTTCTTTTATCTGAAATTTTTCTCTGATATCAATACAGCTACTCCTGCCTTTTTGGATTAATGTTCACATAAAATATTTTTTCTTAAAAAAGCACATATTTGGATCATTTTAAAAAATTTACTTGGCCAACATCTGTCTTCTGTGTATTTAGAACATTTGCATTTAAATTATTACTAATGTCTTAGGGCTCATATCTGTCATTTACTTTTTATTTCCTCTTTGTTCCCCTATTTCTCAGGTGCCTGTTCCTTTCCCTTCTCTCCCTATGACTCATATGAACATTTTTCAGATTTCTATTTTGATATATTTATAATATTTTTGAGTTTTGTGTAATTTTCTCATTGGTTAACTTACATGTAATTTACATATGATATTCTACATAACTTATAACAGCCTCTGGTGTTACCATTTTTTTTAAGGATTTTATTTATTTATTTGACAGACAGAGAGAGATCACAAGTACGTAGAGAGGCAGGCAGAGAGAGAGGGGGAAGCAAGTTCCCCGCTGAGCAGAGAGCCCAACGTAGGACTCGATCCTAGGACCCTGGGATCATGACCTGAGCTGAAGGCAGAGGCTTTAACCCACTGAGCCACCCAGGCGTCCCTGGTGTTACCATTTTAACACTTCAAGTGAAATATTGAAACCTTACTTACATTCAGGGTTTTTTTTTCTTTTTTTCCCCCTCCTGCTTTAAACAGAACTGTTTGGGTATTTCCTCCATTTTCACTGACTCTACTTCAGGTAGCGTTATAACATAAAATGTGATTAAAGAAACTCGCAAAGTGAACGGTAGTATATTATGGTCACTTCTACTTTTACCCATTTTGTTGTTCTTTCCTTTCTGAAAGTCCCATCTTTTTGTAATTGTTTGCTTTCAGATTGGGGGGTTTTATTTAACCATTAAGTAACAGTATGTATTCTAGCATGAAGTTCTCTTGTTTTCCTTCATTTGAGGATGTCTTTATTTCCCCCTAATTTCTGCAGGATAGTTTCACAGACATAGAATGCAGGCTTGACACATGCTCTTTCAGCCCTAAAATGGGTGTTTGGCTACCTACTGGTCTCCATTGCAGATAAGAAATTTGCTATTACTCAAATTGGATTTCCTTTAGAGATAATGTGTTATTTTTCTTTGGCTCCTTTTAGGATTCTTTTATTTCTTAGTTTTCAAAATTTTACTTATGATGTGGTTTGGTGTGAATTTCTTTGGATTAATCCTGCTTGGAATTTTCTCAGCTTCCTGAATCTGTACATCTATGTCTTGGGAAGTTTTCAGCCATTGTTTCTTCCCATTCTTTTCCTTCCTCTCCTTCCTAGATCTCCAATAATAAAATGTTAGTTCTTTCGTTATTGTCCCAGAGGTCTCTGAGGTTGTATTAATTTTTTGTCTATTTTCTCTCTGTTGTTTACATTAAGTCAATACTATTTATTTGTCTTCAATTTGACTGATGCTGTCCTCTGGCATTTCCATTCTACTCTTGAGTCCATTTAGTGGTTTTTAAAAATAAGTAAGTTTTATTTATTTATTTATTTATTTATTTGAGAGAGAGCACACGTGCACAGGAGTAGGGGGAGCAGCAGGCAGTGGGAGAGGGGGAAGCAGACTTCCCGCTGAGCAGGGAGCCCAGTGTGGGACTTGATCCCAGGACCCTGGGATCATGAGCTGAGTCGAAGGCAGACACTTCACTGACTGAGCCACCCAGGCGTCCCCATTTAGTGAGTTTAAAAAAACTTCAGCTGTTGTATTTTTAGTTCTATAATTTTTATTTGGTTCTTTAAAAGGATAATAGCTTTATTGAGCCTATAATTTATATATCACAAATGTATCCTTTAAAAGTCTATAATCAGTAGTTTTTCGTAGACTCAGAATTATGCCACCATCACCGCTGGCTGATTTCAGAACATTTCCATCTCCTCCAAAGGAAACCCACACCTAGTAGCGGTGGTTTCCAACTTTATCCTCCTTCCGGCCCCCGGCAACCGCTAGTTCACTTTCTCTGGCCGCGGATTTGCCTGGTTGGGACATTTTATGTAAGTGGAGTCATACATGTGGTCTTCCGGTCTGACAACTCTCACTTGGCCTGATGTTTCCAAGATTCATTCCATTGTTGCCAGCGTCAGATCTTCCCTCCTTATGATGGCTGACTCCTGTCCTATGCTGTGGACAGACCAAATCTGGTTTATGCATTCATCAACTGATGTACATTTGCTTGCTTCCGTTTTTTGCTTATTATGAGTAATGCTGCTATGAACGTTTATATACAGGTTTTTGTGTGGACAGGACTTGATTTCTCTTCGACGAGTGCCTAAGAGTGGGACTGCTGGGCTGACATTATGAACAGCTGCCAGACTGTTTTCCAAAGTGGCTGCAGCGTTTCCCAGTCCTACGAATGTCCAGTGTTTCCACGTCCTCACCAGCAGTTCATTTTTATAACTTCTATTTCTTTCTTGAGATTTCCTGTTTTTTTTTTTTTTCCATTTGTTTCAAAGGAGTTTGCAGTTTATCATGGAAGCATCTTCTGTGACGGCTACTTTAAAGCCTCGGCAGATAGTTCTGAGACCTGTACCGGTTCATTGTATTTTATCATCAGAATGTTTTTCTCCTGGTTTTTCAGATGATCGGTGATTTTCACTTGTACTCTGGACTGCGATGTTAGGAGACCCTTCCTTGTCAGCAGGTTGTCATCCTGTTTAAGTTCAGAGGATATGTTCTGTCCTTTTGTGGCTGTAGGTCCAATGACAGTTCAGCTTCTGGGGGCCTTGCAAGGCTATCCTGGCCTGTCTCATTCTTCTGGTGCTGTGGGTCTTCCACTCAGTCCCTGCTAGTCTCCAGAAATCTGGTGTTACTGTGTAACTGTGTCGGGGAGCCAAGGCCACTGGGCCTGGG
Organism: Neogale vison; assembly: GCF_020171115.1. Lineage (NCBI taxonomy): Eukaryota > Metazoa > Chordata > Mammalia > Carnivora > Mustelidae > Neogale > Neogale vison. The sequence continues at coordinate 240,223,661 of NC_058092.1, forward strand.
GTGGAGGGCAAGACACACAGGGCTATGCTGTCGCTGTGGCTGTGGGCAGATCAGACCTGTCTGACTGTGAGGTCTCAGTAAAGCTACCCTGTCAGCAGTTAGCACTGTGGGAGGAAACCCACAGCCTGGGCCCCTCGCTTAGATCTGGCAACGCTCAGGGCTACCAAGGTCATTGGTTGCCCTGCTCAGAGACAGAGAGAAAGGCCCTAACTCTCCCCATTGGTTCCTGGAGGCTATGGGTGGCTCCTACTTCAGTATGTCTGACTCTGGACTATAATCTCTGCATTGTGCCTGTGGAGCGGCAGGAGCAGGCTGAGCTCTGGGGGGTCACAGGGCCATGAAGACAGTTCTCTGGGCCTTGGGACTGGGGACCCTTCTCCTCACTCTCAGGGCAGTCCCCATTGGTAAGTTTCTCCTCCCCTCATCCGTGGAAGTTTCTGGAAACCATCGCTCTGCGGAGCCCGAGACCCTGGTCTTGCTGTGACCGGCTGTCTGTGGGGCGCTTGCTTAGCCCCAAGGGGGATGGGTCACCCTGGGGCCAGTGGGCATGTGGACTCCAAAATTTGTGTCCCTGGAGACGTTGTTCTCACAAAGACTGAGGAGATCTAACTCCATGGTGAACCCGGGGTGCAGGGCTGGGCCAGAGCCCAGGTGGAATGAGGGGACAGGGCTAGGGTCCCCGTGACCCCATGGACGGGAGGTGCTGAGGGTCTTGCAGAGCGGCTGCTCCATCCGTTTCCCCTGGGGCTGAGGGAGGGAGAGCTAGCTGGACTGGGCCATGAGGGTGACCATTCAGCTGGTGCTGGGACACGAAAGAGGCCCAGTTCTAGGGAGTCGCAATAGCAAGGTGGGGGTCACAGCGGTGTGGGTCCAGTGGGTCCAGAAACCAGGAGGCAGGATCATGTGTAGGAAGCTGTAGAGGGGCTTCTGCAGACGGGCCGGCTCGGAGACGTTGGTGGTAAGAGGAGCTGCATACACTGGCACGGGGCTCTGACCGGGTGAGCATCGTGCTGGTGTCAGACGGTGTGAGTGAGCGCACGTGTGTGCACGCGTGTGAGTTGTGCAGGGAGACAGGAGAGGGTGGCCGGGGCCCTGGAAACTGACGGAAGGACATTTCATTGGGCAGGCTGTCCCCGGGCCCAGCCCAGGTGGCCTCGGAGCTGGCCAGTGAACGTGCCGCAGGTGATGGTGGCAGGGATCTGGGGCCAGTGATGCCATCGGGCGGCAGTGGCGTGGGAAAGCTGGAGGGGACCTCGTTTTGTGTTAAAGACGCAGACACACGTTGCACAGTTTGGAAGGGGATGCGGAGGCTCTGGGGTTGTACCGGCGCTGAATGAAGACCCTCCAGGGTCGGTGAGACGGGTGGTGAGGGGGACATGCCTTCCTCTGGCTCTGTGTGCGGGAGTCTGCCCTCTGCCTCCTCCCTCTGTGAGGCCAGGATGGGCCCTGGATGTGGTCTGGGGTGGCCCAGGCTGGGACACAGACTGCTCCGTGGCTGCTGTTGTGTTTCTCCCACACCAGCCCAGGAGGGGGTCATGAGAATGGGGGATCAAGGGCTGTGACGGCGAGGGCCTGTGCAGGAAAACCCGGGGTGCAGAGGCCTAGACGGGGCGTTCTTCTGGAAATGTGTCCTGGTCCTGGTAGGGTGGTCCATTTGGTCCTGGTCCAGAGGGCTGCCAAGGCCTGATACCCGAGGAGGAGGCCTGCCTGGCGGGCAGAACTGGGAGGGCATGTGGCCAGGTGGGGGGGGGGTAGGGGTGAGCAGGGAGGGGAGAGTGGTGCGGTGCGTGCGGTGGGCCTCAGGCCCTCTGGTGGGGTGGGGGTGATGACTGGGAGGTGTGGGGGGTGGTGGGAAGGACGGTGGAGGACAGGGGGCCTTTCTTGCCTGGGGGGGCCCCAGAGGGCTCGGGAGGGAAGCAGAGAACGTGACTGGAGGGGGCTGTGGAAGGGAGGACACAAGGCTGCCTGGGGCAGTGGGAGGGTCTCGGTGTGACCCCACCCCGTCACCTTTTGGGACTGCGTCTCCTGGGGGCCTTGAGGGACCTGACTGCGCTGAGGCCTCAGAGGAAGACCTTGGAAGTGGCTCCAGGCAAACACAGTCGTCTTCAGACCCCCCTGCTCCCTCCCCCCAGCCCACAAAGACGGGTTCGGCCCCTCTGAGGCTGGCCTGTCCTTCTGCAGGCGGACCACGCGACCTGAGGCTGGCGTACAGACACAGTCCCTGCGACGGAGTGGTGCTGGTCCGCCACAGGGAGCAGTGGGGACACGTGTGCAACCAGGAGTGGACGTTGGCAGAGGCATCCGTGGTCTGCAGGCAGCTGGGCTGTGGCCATGCCGTGGGTGCACCCAAGTACGTCCCGTTGCCCGGGGAGATGGTGCGGCCGTGGCTTCACAACGTGTCCTGCCGGGGTGATGAGCCCTCCTTCTGGGAGTGCAGCCTTGGGGCTTGGACGCAGAGCGAGTGCCCTCATGAGTGGGTGGTGGTGGCTCTGTGTGCAAGTAAGTCTGCTGGAGGGGGCTTGGGGAGGGGGAGAAGGGGTCAGGGGAAGGGGGGGAAGGAGGGTCTGGGGGAGGGGGGAGGAGAGAGGGCTTGGGGGAGGGGGGAGGGTGACTCTGGGGAGGGGAAGGAGGGGCTCTGAGGAGGGGGAGGAGGGGGTCTGGGGTCTCTGGCTGGGGCTCCTCACTGGGCGTGAGAACCGCCCTCACCTGTAAAGCCTTCCGATCTCCATCTCTCGTGAGTCCTTTATTCCGTCCGTTAGGGTCCTTTGCTTTTCTTCCAACAGATGCTTATTTGCAGGGCACTATTCTAGATGCGGGGGGCGGGCAGTGGTGCGTAAATCAGACCAGACCCTGCTGCAGGAGGTTTTCCTCTCCCCCAGGAGGCAGGGAACAAAGGAGCAGGGCAGTGGTGTGGGAGGAGCAGGGAACACACGGGCGGGCGGGGGCTCGAGGACCACCCTGTCTTCTAGACACTTTAGGCCGAAACATGATTTCCAAAATGAGGAGGGGGCAAATGCTTTCCCTTGGAGGTCTCGCTTGAGGGTCTTCTGCTGTCTCTGGGCACTTAGGTGGCCGAGAACCTGTGAGGTCCCTCTGTAGCATCCCATCTGTGAGGCTGACCCACCCAGCGTAAAGTGAAAACAGCAAGATTTTCGAGACAGTGACAGGCCCAGGCCCTGCTGAGCCGGGGGGCCTGCTGGGTAGGGGGGCCTTTGGGACCGCCTGCTCTCAGAGAGGGCCCCATGCAGCCCAACACTGAGTCCCTGGAAGGAGCAGGGCTGGGCTCGGGCTGGAACCCAGGCCCAGAGTAGGGAATGCCGCGCCCAAATGGAGTCTGGTCGTCGAGGCAGGCCACAGGCTCCGAGCGGCCAAGCGGCCAGCAGGGTCCCCACCTTCAGCCCCATGGGCCTGTGGTTCTCAGATGGCACCTTTCGGGAGATCCGGCTGGTGAAGGGCCGCAGCCCCTGCTCTGGGCTCCCCGAGATCAGGAACGTCAACGGGGTGGATCGCCTCTGCGGCCTGCACGAGGAGGAGGCCACTGTGTTCTGCCGGGAGCTGGGCTGTGGGCCTGTGCTTCAGGCGCCGCGCCGAGATGTGGGTGTCGTCGGGAAGTACATGACGTGCAGGGGCACCGAGCCCACCATCCGGAACTGCAGGCTTAACAACAATCTGCGCAGCGGCTGTGACTTCCAGCAGGACGCGGATGTGGTCTGTACTGGTGAGGCCCCGCATGCACCACCCGAGTCCCCAGCGCAGGGCCCTGGGGCAGTTGCTGCTGGGAAGGGTCTCAGCCCTCCCCGCCCGATCGCCCCATCTCCTTCTGCCACTGGGCCCCTTGCCGTCTCAGAGGGATCAGGTCGGGGCGGCCTGGGCAGGCAGAGAGGAGAGCCCTGTGCCGGGACCATCTGGCGTTCTCTGGCTGGGAGCTGTTTGGAACAGAGGCCTGGAGGTGAGGGCGCGGGAAATGCTCTTGGATGGCCCACGGGGGCCTCCCCGAGGGCCCCGTGTGTTCTCCTTGCAGAGGTGTCCTGGCTCAGAGCCCCCAGGCCGGCGGGGGGCCTGGCTGTCCTGCAGCATTTGAGCTGGTGGAGTTGAGCGTCGTGTGGGTGGGCAGGCTGGCTGGTGGCTGTCCCCTCCAGTCCTGCCTCAGACGGGCACGTGAAGCGGCCCTCAGAGATGCTGCCTCGGTTCTGGGAATGAGGAAAGGCTGAAGTGAGATGGATGGGCCCCTGTCCTGGGTGCCCCCAAGAAGGCAGTGACCTGTGGCAGGAGAGGTGCCTTGACCGGGCCTCCAAGACTGTACAGAGCCTTGAGGCCCCTGCCCTGGGCAGGCAGAGGCTGTGTGACACCTGTGAGCCCCTGGAGGAGGTGACTCTGTCCTCTGGTCTCAGGAAGTGAGCAGTGACCCCTGCTCTGCTCTAGGTAGAGGGTGTCTGGGCCCCTGGCTCTCCGTTCCTGGCCCGGGCTTGCGGACCTACTGCTTGGGCCCAGGTGCTCGGCCCTGGCTGGAGCCTGTTACAGTCCGGGGAGGTGGCTGAGCGGTTCGCCTGAGAGCGTGACCCCTAACAGAGTTTGTGTCCCCCCCCCCAGGGCACACGGAAGCCCGGCTGGAGGGCGGTGAGCACCCCTGTGCCGGGCGTCTGGAAGTGAGGCGTGGCCTGACCTGGGGCACCGTCTGTGATGACGACCTGGACCAGGCCACGGCCCACGTGGTGTGCCGGGAGCTGCAGTGTGGCTCGGCCGTGTCCACGCCCGGGGGCGCCCACTTCGGTCAGGGCTCTGGGCCTGTGTGGACGGAGGCCTTCCGTTGTGCAGGCAACGAGTCTCTGCTGTTCCACTGCCCTCGGGGGCCGGGGCACCGGTGTGGGCACGGCCAGGATGCCGGGCTCAGGTGCTCAGGTGAGACTAGGAGGGCCTTCCCTGCCGGCCGCCCTCGGTGACTCCCTCTTGGGGCTCTAAGCTAGGCTCACGGAGATGCCTCTGGCCAGGAGGGTGTGCGTGTTCCGGTTGAGAAAGTGTCGCCTCTGGGTTGAAGGAAGGGGAGGAGATGGTTGTGCCCCCACCCCCTGCCCCCAGTTGCACACCATAGTCTGCCAGCACATCTGCCTAGAGGCATGATCTGGCTGCTGAGGCTGAGGAGGGGAGGGAGCTAGTGAGGCAGGCAAGGGCATGGCTGTGGCCACCGCACTGGGTGCAAAGGACAGAATCAGGTCTGTGGGGGAGGGGGATGCTGACACCCACTCCCCTCCTCAGAGTTCCGGCTGGTTAACGGCAGCAGCAGCTGTGAGGGGCGCGTGGAGCTCCAGGTGCAGCGGGCCTGGGCCCCCATCTGCGCGGCCCACTGGGACTTAGCAGACACCACTGTCCTCTGCCACCAACTCAACTGTGGCAGCGCCGAGGCCACACCCCCAGGAGGCCACTTTGGGGGCGGGGACGCTCCCATCTGGCCTGATGTGTTTCACTGTGTGGGGACAGAACCCTATTTGTGGAATTGTGCAGTAGGCACCCTTGGGAGCGGGGCCTGTGCCCTGGGGAACGCGGCTGCCGTGGTCTGCTCAGGTGGGTGTGCGAGAGCCGGGCGGCCCAGGGAGGCTGGGAGTGGGCGGGGTTCTGCCGGGAGGTGGTGGTCCCCTCCCCTTCACAGGCGGAGAGTCCCTCCCCCTGACCCCCTGTCCGGGCGTCCTCCCCAGGTCTCCTCCACGCCCTGCGGCTGAGGGACGGACAGAGCCGCTGCGATGGCCGCGTGGAGGTCTCCCTGGACGGGGTGTGGGGCCGCGTCCTGGACGACGCGTGGGACCTGCGTGGCGCCCACGTGGTGTGCAGGCAGCTGGGGTGCGGACTGGCTGACCGGGCCTACGATGCACCTGCGCCCCGGCGCGGGGCCGTCCCCGTGGGGCTGAGCCACGCGCGCTGTCAGGGCACCGAGACCCGCCTGACCCAGTGCAACGTGTCTGCATCCCCGCTGGTACCCGCGGGGGCCGCGCGGGACGCGGGCGTAGTGTGCTCGGGTGAGTGAGTGCCCGGGGCCTCCCGCCCATCTGCCCGCGGGCCGGCCGCCCTGACTCCACGCGTGTCCCTGCAGGGAGCCGGCGGGTGCGGCTGGCCGCGGGGCCCCACCGCTGTGCGGGGCGCGTGGAGGTGCTGCACGGAGGCGTGTGGGGCACCGTGTGTGACGATGGCTGGGACCTGCGGGACGCCCACGTGGTCTGCCGGCAGCTGGGCTGCGGCCAAGCCCTCCGCGCCCTGGGGGCTGCGGCCTTCGGTGCGGGCTCCGGGCGCATCTGGCTGGAGCAGCTGGGCTGCAGCGGCCGTGAGTCTGCGCTGTGGCAGTGCCCGTCGCGGGGCTGGGGCCAGCAGGACTGCGGGCACAAGGAGGACGCCGGCGTCGTCTGCTCAGGTCGGTCCTGTTCGTCGAGTGTCTTCCTGGGGCGGTGGGTACCAAATGGCCGCGCTGTCCGAGTGCATGACACGGCGCACACTGGCCGTCCTCGGATTCCGCTCACCCTCTTCCCGGCTGGAGCTCCACCCCGCCCCCGCGGGTGCGCTCAGGCGCGGCGATGCTGCGTGCGCTCCTCACCCTGCTGCCGGAGGGGCGCGGGAAGGGGGTGGGGGACAGGGCGGGACAGGGAACCCCAGGGCGGGTCTGCTCTGATGCTGCTCGCGGTCTCTCATGGTTTGTCCCTCTCTCTGATTTTGCCTTGTTTTATTTTTCCTCTCTTCCCCTGTGTTCATCTGTTTTGTTTCCTAAATGCCACATGCCAGTGAGATCACGTCATTATTGTTTTTCTCTGATGGACTTTCCGTAGCAAAATACCCGCTAGTTCCATCCATGTTGTTGCAAACGGCAAGATTTCATTCTTTTTGGTGGCTGAGTAATACTTCATTGTATATATGAACCACATGTTCTTTATCTGTTGGTGGACATCTAGGCTCCTTCCATAGTTTGGCCATTGTGGACATTGCTGCTATGAACATTGGGGTGCGGCTGTCCCTTCAGATCACGACATTTGTATGTTTGGGGTAAATCTCTAGCAGTGTGATTGCTGAGCCATAGGGCAGCTCTATTCTTAACGCCTTGAGCAGCCTCCCTGCTGTTTTCCAGAGTGGCCGCACCACAGTGCGAGAGGCTCCCCTTTCTCTGTATCCAATATGTGTTATTTCCTGACTTGTCAATTTTGTCCATTCTCACTGGCATAAGGTGGTATCTCATTGTGGTTTTGATTTGTATTTCCCTGATGGCGAGTGATGTGGAACATTTTTTTCATGTGTCTGTTGGCCATTTGGATGTCTTCTTTGGAGAAATGTCTGTTCATGTCCTTTGCCCATTTCTTGACTGAATTATTTGTTCTTTGGGTGTTGAGTTTGATAAGTTCTTTTTAAAAAATTATTTATTTGACACAGAGAGATCACAAGCAGGCAGACAGGCAGGCAGAGAGAGAGAGGGAGGAGGAGGCTCCCCACTGAGCAGAGAGCCCCATGCGGGGCTCGATCCCAGGATCCTGAGATCATGACCTGAGCCGAAGGCAGAGGCTTTAACCCACTGAGCCACCCAGGCGCCCCATGATAAGTTCTTTATAGATCTTTCATACTATCTGATATGTCACTTGCAAATCCTTTCTAGCGTTCCGTTGGTTGTCTTTTGGTTTTGTCCTTTGCCATGTAGAAGCTGTTTATCTTGATAAAGTCTCAACAGTTCACTTTTGTCTTTGTTTCTGTTGCCTTTAGAGATGTGTCTAGTGAGAAGTTGCTATGGCTGAGGTCACAGAGGTTGCTGCCTGTGTTCTGCTCTAGGATTTTGATGCATTATTATCTCACATTTGGGACTTTTGTCCCTTTTGAGTCTTATTTTTGAGTCTATTTTTTGTGTATGGCATAAGAAAATTGTCCAGTTTCATTTTTCTGCACGTGGCTGTCCAGTTTTCCCAACACCATTTGTTGAAGAGGCTGTCTTTTTTCCAATGGACATTCTTTCCTGCTTTGTCGAAGATTAGTTGACCATAGAGTTGAGGGTCCATTCCTGGGCTCTCTGTTCTGTTCTATTGATCTATGTGTCTGTTTTTGTGCCAGTACCATGCTGTCTTGATGATGACAGCTTTGTAATAGAGCTTGAAGTCTGGAATTGTCATGTCTCCAGCTTTGGTTTTTTTTTTTTTTTCAACATTCCTTTGACTATTTGGGGTCTTTTCTGGTTCCATACAAATTTTAGGATTATTTGTTCCAGCTCTGTGAAAAAAGTTGATAGTATTTTGATAGGGATTGCTTTGAATGTGTAGCTTGCTCTGGGCAGCGTAGACGTTTTAACAATATTTGTTCTTCCAATCCATAAGCATGGAATATTTTTCCATTTCCTTGTGTCTTCCTCAATTTCTCTCATGAGTGTGCTATAGTTTTTAGGTATTTTACCTCTTTGGTTGGATTAATTCCTGGGCATCTTACAGTTTTGGGTGTAATTGTAAATGGGATCAACTCCTTAGTTTCTTCTTCTCCAGTTTCATTGTTAGTGTATATAGCTGATTTCTGAGCATTGATTTTATATCCTGACACTTTGCTGAATTCCTGTATGACTTCTAGCAGTCTTGGAATGGAGTCTTTTGGGATTTCCATATCAAGTATCATATCATCTGCAAAGAATGAGAGTTTGACTTCTTCTTTGCCAATTTGGATGCTTTTTACTTCTTTCTGTAGTCCGATCGCTGAGGCCAGGACTGCTAGTACTCTGTTGAACAATGGTGTTGAGAGGGGACATCCTTGTCAAGTTCCTGACATTAGGGGAAAAGCTCTCAGTTTTCCCCATTGAGGATGATATTCACTGTGGACTTTTCAAATATGACTTCTATGATATTGAGGTATGTTCCCTCTATTCCTACACTGCAGAGAGTCTGATCAAGAAAGGATGCTGTACTTCGTCAAATGCTTTTCCTGCATCTATTGAGAGGATTCTATGGTTCTTGTCCTTTCTTTTATTAACGTATTGTATCACACTGATTGATTTGTGGTTGTTGAACCAACCTTGCAGCTCAGGAATAAATCCCACTTGGTCGTGGTGAATAATCCTTTTAATGGACAGTTGCAGGGAATGATCCAAATATTTTGGCACCCAGGTTGAGACCTGGTTTGTGACCCCATATGTGATCTGTTCTGGAGAATGTTCCATGTGCAGTGGAGAAGAACGTGTATTCTGTTGCTTTAGGATGGAATGTTCTGAATGTATCTGTAATGTCCTTCTGGTCCAGTGTGTCATTCAAAGCCCTTGTTTCCTTGTTGATCTTCTGCTTAGATGATCTGTCCATTGCCATGAGTGGGGTGTTAAAGTCCCCTACTACTATTGTATTACGACTCATGTGTTTCTTTAATTTTGTTATTTACTGGTTTATATAATTGACTGCTCCCATGTTAGGGGCATAGATATTTATAATTATTGGATCTTCTTGTTGGATAAACCCTTAAATCATGATATAGGGTCCTTCCTCATGTTTTTTTTACAGTCTTTGGTTGAAAATGTAATTTGTCTGATTTGGGATTGTTACTCCAGCTTTTTTTTTTTTTGATGTCCATTAGCACGATAAATATTCTCCATGCCCTCACTTTCAATCTGCAGGTGTCTTTGGGTCTAAAATGAGTCTCTTCCAAATAGCATATCGATGAGTCGTGGTTTTTTTTTTTATCCATTCCAATACCCTGTGCCTTTTGATTGGGGCATTTAGTCCATTTACCTTTGGAGTAACTATTTAAAGATATGAATTTAGGGCCATTGTATTACCTATAACATCCCTGTTTCTGTATATGGTCTCTGTTCCTTTCTGGTCTTTGTTACTTTTGGACTCTCTCTTTGCTTAAAGGATCCCCTTTAATATTTCTTGCAGGGCTGGTTTAGTGATCACAAATGCTTTTAGTTTCTGTTTGTCCTGGAAGATTTTTATCTTTTCTTCTACTCTGAATGACAGCCTTGAGGGATAAAGTATTATGGGCTGCTAAATTTTTCTCATTTAGCACTTGGATTATTCTGTATTTTGAACGATTTCCAAGGACGGATTTCTGGACAATTAGCTGACACCCGCTAAGATCCTACAGCTGGGGATTCATTCTGGTCCCCTGAGGTTAACATTTCCCTGCCTCCCTGGGGTGGGAGATTGTCATGGGGACGTGTGACTGAAGGGTTAGATGCCCGTGAGCAACATTGGTCCTGGTGCTGCGACCCTCTACGTTTTGGCTCCTCCCTTGGAAATTTCCCCTGGCCTGACTGCTCTTTTCTTCCAGGGTCAGTGGCTCTGAGGCTGCGAGGTGGCATCCACCGCTGTGCTGGGTGGCTGGATGTGTTCTACAATGGGACATGGGGCGCCGTGTGCAGTAATGCCCTGAAGGACATCTCCTTGTCCATCATCTGCAAGCAGTTGGGCTGTGGGGAGCAGGGATGGCTAGAGAACAAGCCTGTCCACAGCAGCTTGGGCACCTCCTGGGTGGATGACATCGAGTGCCGCAGGCTGAGGAACTCCACGCTGTGGCAGTGCCCCTCGGCGCCGTGGCACCCACACTCCTGTGCCCCTGGAGAGGAGGTCTGGATCACCTGTGCAGGTGGGACATGGGCGGTTTCCGAGAGCTCACCCACAGGAGCTGCCACTGATCCTGACTCAGGGCCTGGCATCCTGTGGGTTCTACAGACTTCATTCTGAAGCTTTTCAGGGCAATTACAATGGGATGGTGCCTATGTAATCCAATAGGATTGTCAGAGAAAATGACACAGGATTCCGGGGAGACCCTCAACTGCTCATCCACCCACAGCTGCCCAGGTACCCTTTCGCCCATTTCCCTGTCCACCCTTCATCTTGGTCCTGCCCTGCAGTGACCACAGCTTCCTTTTCCAGAGGAGGGTATGCTGCGTGTGCGTGGGGGCAAGGACAGCTGCTCCGGCCGTGTGGAGCTCTGGCATGCTGGCTCCTGGGGCACCGTGTGTGATGATTCCTGGGACCTGGCAGATGCAGAGGTCGTGTGCCGCCAGCTGGGCTGTGGCCCAGCTCTGGGTGCCCTTGCAGGGGCCGCTTTTGGGCCAGGCTCGGGCCCTGTGTGGCTGGATGAGGTGGGGTGCCGTGGCAGCGAGTCGTCCCTGTGGAGCTGTCCTGCGGAGCCATGGGGACTTGGAGACTGCGGACACAAGGAGGATGCTGGTGTGCACTGCTCCCGTGAGTGGGCAGGGGGCAGTGGGCCAGGCAGGGTGGGAGGGATTGCTGGGGGCTGCGGTGGGTGTTGCCAGAAGAGGTCCTTGGAATATCCCCCAAAACGTGGCCCTAAGGCTGTACCTGAGCTGGGTTCCTCTGGCTGCCTCTGTGGCTGTCCCATGGCATGTTGGGCTCAGGCTGAGTGGGACGACACTTGGCTGAGGGTCTGGGCTGCCCAGGGCTGTGGCTGCCTCCCCTCCTTTGCCCTCGGATCCCTCTGATTTCTCCTGCAGGGGACAGGGGAACCACGGCCTTGCCACCGGCACTGGCATGGACATCGGGTAGGTGTGTTCTCCCTCAAGTCTCAGCTCATGCCCTCCTGTCTGGTCCCAACTCAGAGGGGCCCTACAATGGGATCTGCACAGAGGGGTGCCCTGGAGTTTCCTATGGGTGCCAAGGCCCCAGGCAGCCCCTCCTTAGGTTGGTTGGGCCAAGGTCTTGAGGACCAGGAACACCCCCTCCTCTGAGGAAGAGGGACAGTCTGTATGGAGAGCCATGGAGTGAGATGGCAAGCCCAGGCCTTGACCAGTCATTTCTCTGGGGTCTGTCTTTTACCGGCTGGGGGGTTTGACCTGGGAACACTCTGACTCCCTTCTGGCCCCCTCCCTCCTGGTACTTCTCGCTCCTGGCCCCCTCCCTCCTGTGTCCCCTCCTTCCTCACCTTTGCCCTGTGACCTCAGGGCTATCTCTAGGAGAGGAGCACAAGGCCCATCTCTCCTGTGGGTGTCTTCCCCCTTCCTGAGAGGTTCAGGTGGTCCAGACCCAAGGTCATAATACCCCAGGCACACAGGGGAGACCCCACCTCTCACTGTCCCCACAGGCCACCCCTCAGCCCCTTTGCCTGCCCTCAAGACCTGGAACCTGCCCATGACGTTTTGCCTTGTCCTCGGCACCCTTCTGGTCATCGTCTCCCTGGTCCTGGGGGTGCAGTGGTACCGTGGCAGAGCCCACAGGGGTAGGTGGGTGTGGCTGGGAGGGGAGCATGTGCTCTGGGGATGGGGATGCCGGGGGTGCACACTCCGAGACACTAGCCCTTCACAGGCCCCTTCTCTCCTGGGAACTGCTCTGCATGTCTGGTCTCACCCAGACCCCCACTGCATGGTGACTTCTCAGTGACACCCTTGGGCCCATGAGTTTCTGGGGTCAGGGAACTGTGGACCCTGCTCTGCTTCTGAGAGGTGGCCTGGGTGTGAAAACAAGTCCCCAGGGGTGTCCCGATTCCTTATACCATCTGTGTGGTGGGGTTGAACAGCCATGGGAACCCAGGGAGACGTGTGGCCCCTTGTGGGGGACGTTGCTCTTGGTAGGCCAGGTTATACGGGAGACCCCACAGGGCCAGCAGGGGCTGGGCTCAGACGGAGGGAGGGTCTCTTCTAGGGGGCTCTGGTGTGGCCTTTGCAGGTTCCAGAATGTTGGGGAGTCTGGCCTCGGAAGCTGTTTATGAGGACATTGGAGCTGTCCCCATGGGGGAGAAAGACGAGGGACCCAGAGTGTCCCAGGACCTGGCCCTGGAGGAGGAGTATGACGATGCAGCGGAGCCGGAGCTGGGCCCTGAGGAGGAGGAGGAAGAGGAGGAGGCACCCTTGAGCCCCACTGGTGTGCACCTCTGCATGCTGGCATCTGTTGCGCTCTTCCTTCTGTACTGCTCCTATGTGCGGGGCTTTGCTCTGGCCAGTGCCTACATTTAAAGACCCTGAGAGCCGTCTGCCTGTGTGTCCATGTCCCTCACTCCTGCGCCACAGGCTGGGATGTCCCTTCAGAGCTGCTCCCTCGACAGGAATCTTCTTGTGGGGGATGTGGAGTTTAGAGAGGGTCCTGCAGTTTCCCTTGGGTTTCTTTTCATGGCTGCCCCCAGGGTCCCTCTAGTGCCTTGTCCTGTTCGGCTGCAGGGGGCGTGAGCAGACAGGGTGGGAGGGGATACAGTGTGACCCTGGCTCACCCACTCTAGTCCTCGTCTGGCCTCTGGTTTCAAGTGACACACCAGGGCCCAGAAGTGGTGGGGGCTCGGAGGGGTGGCCAAGGGGCCCAACGTGCGTCTTTCTCCTTCAACACAGGTGGGGCTCCTTGTAGCCTCAGCCCCAAAGCTTGGCCTGAGACAGAAGACACAGCATGCCCTGGGACGTGATGGCAGTGAGCTGGCCATGGCGACATCAGTGACATGGGGTGGGGGGGGATTGGGGAGGAAGCCCAGGCCCTGGGGGGCTTTCATTGTCCTCACTTCAAAAGGAGATGTCATTAAAGTCCCTTTGAACTCACTCATTCATGCATTAATTCATCTCAGGAACATTCCTCAGACCACCTCTCCCAGCCCAGGTGCAGTTCTCAGCTACCCCCTCTTCACCGTGGTCCCGTGTGGGCGCGCGTTTTCCGCGATCCGCACCCTCAGCTTCCTGCTCACGTGGGTCTCGGGCATGCATCGCCCGATGGGGCATCGTCGGAGCGGGGCCCGGAAGAACCAGCTCCTGGAGCGCCGTCTCGCAGAGAGCGCTGGAGCCGGCCCAGGTGTTCTGCCGCTCGGGGTCCCCAGCACTCACAGAGGGACGCAGCCCTTTGTGACCACACCCGCTCTGGCCACAGCCTCCCATCCTTCCCCACCCCCCCACCCCTTCCCTCCCTGACACACCCTCCCCAACCAGGTCGCCGACCACACCCTGACCACATTCTCCCTGACCACACCCCCACCACGGCCTGACCACACCCTCCCTGACCACACGCTGGCCACACCCTCTGCATCCTTACACTGGGTACCCCCGGGCCTGGGGGTTGGGGGAGGGTGCACAGGAGTGCGTCCCTGGGGTCAGGAGGGAGAGAAGGGAGCTGGCAGGAACTGGGGACGTCCCTCTGGGGGTCTGGGCATGGGACAGGGGACCCGGAAGACGCCGAGAGCAGAGTAAGGGTGTCAGCCGAGCAGAGAGGGTCGGGACTTAGAGGAGGTGTGCAAGGTTCCCCTACGTGGGCCGCGCTTCCCCAGTGCTTAGTGCTGCCCGGGCTGGACGGTGCCCCCTCCGGCTGTGTGCTGTGTGCCGAGCTCTCTCCCAGGGGCCCCCGCCCTTTCAGTCCCTTTGTAGGGTTCTGATTAGGCGGCTTGTGAGTGAAGTGCATTGGGGGACCCACTCGAAGCAACTGCAGGTCCCTGGTGTCCTGAGACCCGAGCTGGGGTGCCGCTTAGTGCTGGGAGAGGCTGTGGCTCAGGAGCTGCTGCCCAGAGGCTTCTGCGGATGGGGTCCTCCTGCCCTCTCCAGGCTCTCCTTGCCTCCTCCATACTGTCTGAAAACCTGAGCGGCCCTCTCGAAAACTGGTCATCTGGCAAAGCTTTGGCTAGCAGCCATTACTGATCTGATTCTGTTTATAAAAAATACGCGTTTCTTACCGCAAATGCAAAAGCTTACAGAACCAAGAAAGACGTTGGAAAACACTTGTTCTACATTCGGAAACGAATACCTCGGCGTCCTGATCGACACCCACGAGACCTTTTCTGTGCGCTGATGCGCTGCTGAGTGCGGCTGCCGCGCCGCGTGGTCCGTGTCCTGCGTGTTTCCCCCCGGAAACGTGCAGACGTGCCCGATGTCTGCCTAGTAACCCTCCGCACGTGTCCTCTAGCATTTCTCCCACTCCGTTGCACTTGTGACGGCTTTCCGAAGCCCCCGTGCTCACAGAGAGGTGTGTGCGCCCTTCATGATGGCTGACCACAGTCGGGCATTTTTTAAGGGTTCAGAGCAGATTGCTGTCTGTCCACAACGCCCCGGAGCCTGGATTGACCTTTTGCGCGGGGCAAGGGAGGGTGGGGCCGCCAGGAGCCTCAGACCTGGGTGTGTGGGAAGCCCAGGCCAGGCCTCCCCACCTGCCACGGGTGCTGTGTGGGTGTGGCAGGGTGGCCCGGGGTGGCTGGGACGTGGGCGGCGCTTCCTTCCGGAACTGCTCCCTGCCCAGCTGCAGCCCACCTCCTGCAGGGGCATGGGGCCCCCTCTCCGTGCCCAGAGGGCTGCAGCGGTGGGAGACCCCTCCTCCTGGCCTGTTGGATGCCCCCTCCAGGTGAGTGTGCTGCTGTCCACAGGGCTCTGGGCTCCAAGAGGTCCCCGAGCGGAGGGGACCACGGCACCTGGGCCCCAGAGAGACGAGCTGTCTCAGCCCTTTGCAGGCAGAGGGAACCGTCTGTGTTCAGGTGAAGAGCCGAGACCCTCACTCTGTGGAGATTCCTCAGGAAAGGGTCCTTGGGCGTTCATTTTTGCTAATGCTTTAATTTCTTAATGTCATGGACACCATCGAAATAAAGTGTGAGCAAACTTAGGAAAATTAAAATTAAGGATCCAAATTGAGATGGAAGGTGAATATTTCATCTCTCATTTTTGAAATTTCTGGACCAAGGGTCCTTGAGTGCATCTTTGCCATGTACAGCCTTCCTGTGCTCTCGCTCCGGAGGCCGTGTCTGGGGGTCACTGGGGCTGCTGCGGGGCAGACGCCACTGGGAGGCCCTGGCGCATATGCCCCCCCCCGCCCCCAGGCGGTGACTAGGCACCAGGGTTGAAGACTCACCAGGCCACGCACGTTCCAGTCAGGCACGCAGTCCCGGCCTGGGGAAGGGGCCCGAGGCCCCCAGGACACAGCTGAGGGTGCTGTGTTCATCTATCCCTGGCCCCCACGTGGCCTGAGGAGGTGGGAAGTGAGCCTTTGCTGTCACAGTGTGCGTGGGGCTGGGACCTGGGAGACGCTGAGGGACGAGACGGTCCTCCTAGTCCACGGGTCGCCCCACCCCCAGACTTCCAGTCCTGGCCTAAGGTCCCCTTGGCCCATCGGGACTGTGCTGGGCCAAGGGATCCTGGTCCTCCTGTGTCCTTCTTCCCTGTGGGGCTGGAGGGTGGGGCAGTCGGTCCCTTGCCCGGAGGGCTGCCACACGTCTCCCCTGCCCTAGATGGACTGTTTCAGTTCAGTGTCCTCCCCAGGCCATGAGGAGGCCCGGCTGGGGTGCGCCGGGCACCCCCGTCCCAGCGTCTGGAAGTGAGCTGTGGCCTGACCTGGGGCACCGTCTCCAATGCCCACCTGGACCGGACCAAGGCCCACGTGGTGTGCCGGGAGCCGCAGTGTGGCTGGGCGGTGTCCACGCCTGGAGGCGCCCAGTTCAGCCAGGGCTCTGGGCCTGTGTGGACGGAGGCCTTCCGTTGTGCAGGCAACGAGTCTCTGCTGTCCCACTGCCCTCGGGGGCCGGGGCACCGGCGTGGGCACCGCCCGGATGCCGGGCTCAGATGGGAAGCAGGAAGATTGTGTTGCTTTCAAAGTGAAGGGAATTTTCTCTCACTTCCTGTGGCGTTGTTCCTCGCTGCTATGTAGAGGTTCGGCTAATTTTTATGTATTGATCTTGTACCATCAACTTTCCTGAATTTATTTAATAGTTTCTTTTTTTAAGGATTCTGTAGGGTTTTCTACGTAGATGATCGTGTCTCTGTGAATACGGATATTTTACTTGTTTTTCCCATCCGAATGCCTTTTTCTTTTTTCTTGCCTCATTGTTCAACTAGAGCTTGCATCCTGGCGTTGACTGGGAGCCATGGGAAAGGGGTCCCGACGGCCCCGCTGCAAGGGGAGCTTGCCGGCCACCGCCGCTGAGCCCCGTGCACGCCGTGGGCTTTTCACGTCCGGCCTGGGTTGTGTTGACAAACGCTCCTTTCCTTTCCAGCTGAAGTGTTTTCACCGCCGGGCGGCTGGGTGGTGTCGGACACCCTTTCTGCCTCAGTCCGGACGCTCATGTTCCGTTGTCTCCTTTATGAGGGAAGTGGACAGTCTGGGGCTGGGCTTTTCTTGGCTCAGAGATTTTGGTTTACTCGTTCATTCTCTTTATTTTTTATAAGTCTGCTCAGATTTTCTGTTTATTTTGGGTCAATTTTGGTAGTTGGTGTTTCTGGAGATCTGCTCGTTTCGTCTGAGTTTTGTCGTGTGCTGGCTCCTGGCGCACCATGTTCACTTCTGTTCTGTTGGGTTGGAATGCCTCCACGTCTGTTTCTGAGTTTAGGAACTTGAGGCTTTTCTAATGTTTTCATGGTCGATCTAGATAAATGTGAATTTTATTTACCTTTTAAAAAATACTTTATTTCCTTAACAGGGAGAGGGACAGTGAGAGAAGGAACGTAAGTGGGGGAGGGCAGAGGGAGAAGCAGGCCTCCTGTGGAGCAGGGAGCTGGACCGGGACTCGATCCCAGGACCCCGAGATCATGACCTGAGCTGACAGCCAGAGTCAGATGCTCAACCGACTGAGCCACCAAGGCGCCTCTGGCTTACATATTTTCCAAAGAGAAATCTGCTTGCAATTTTTTATCTTTGTTCTTTCATGTGTGACTCTTCTTTACGCCTTTAATTCCTCTTACGATTCTCCACTGATTGTCAAACATCTCATAATGGTGAGTTTTGATGTGTTGCTGTGTGTTCATGCTGCTTGTGGTGACTGTTGAGATTCCTGTATGTAGAAAATCTTTGAAAAATTTTTGACCAATTTTCTTTGTTGTTTCCACCCCCCACTCCAGTTTTGGAAATCCATTTACATATCTGACAGATGGCTCAATATTGCCTTATGGGTCACCTGAGATGCTCACTTTCTAGTCTATTCTACTTCACCTAGCTTTTCTTTTTTTTAAGATTTTATTTATCTATTTATTTGTCAGAGAGAGAGAGAGAGAGAGCGTGAGCACAAGTAGGCAGAGTGGAGGCAGAGGCAGAGAGAGGAGCAGGCTCACCGCTGAGCAAGGAGCCCAATGCAGGACTTGATCCCAGGACCTGGGGATCATGACTTCGGCCGAAGGCAGCAGCTTAGCCACTGAGCCACCCAGGCGGCCCATGCTTAACTTCTTAACAATTTAAATGCGATTAAGCAGGTATAGCACATCATAGTTTTTGATGTAGTGTTCAACGATTCATTACTTGTATACAACACCCAGTGCTCATCACATGTGCCTCCTTAATACCCAACACCCGGTTACGCCCCCCTCCAACCCCTATCTCCTCTGACCCTTGTTTGTCTCCCGGGGTCCAGAGTCTCTCATGGTTCGTCTCCATCTCTGATTTCCCCCGCTTCAGTTTTCCCTCCCTTCCCTTATGGTCCTCTGTTCTATTCCTTATGTTTCGCATATAAGTGAAACCATAAGATAATTGTCTTTCTCTGCCTGACTTATTTTACTCAGCATCATCTCCTCCAGTCCCGTCCATGTTGATGCAGATGGTGGGTATTCGTCCTTTCTGATGGAGGCATCATACTCCATTCTATATATGGACCACATCTTTTCTATCCATTTGTCCATTGAAGGGCGTCTTGGCTCTTTCCAGTTTGGCAACTGTGGCCATTGCTGCTATGAACTTTGGGGTACAGATGTATCTGTATCTTTGGGGTAAATACCCAGTAGTGCAATTGCAGGGTCACAGGGAAGCTCTATTTTTAATTTCTTAAGGAATCTCCACCCTGTTTTCCAAAGTGGCCACACCAACTTGCATTCCCATCAACAGTGTAAGAGGGTTCCCCTTTCTCCACATCCTTGCCAACATTTGTTTTTCCTGTCTTATTGATTTTTGCCATTCTAACCGGTGTGAGGTGGTATTTCATTGTGGTTTTGATTTACATTTCCCTGATGGCTAATGATGTTGAACATTTTTCACGTGTCTGTTAGCCATTTGTATGTCTTCATTGGAGAAGTGTCTGTTCATGTCGTTTGCCCATTTTTTGACATGATTATCTGTTTTTTGAGGGTTGAGTTTGAGGAGTTCTTTACAGATCTTCTTTATCAGCCCTTTGTCTATAGTGTCATTTGTGAATATCTTCTCCCATTCTGTAGGTTGCCTCTTTGTTTTGTTAGCTGTTTCCTTTGCTGTGCAAAAGATTTTGATCTTGATGAAGCTCCCAAATTTCATTTTTTCTTTTGTTCCCATTGCCTTTGGAGATGTGTCTTGAAAGTTGCTGTGGCCAATAAATACCTGGTTAAATAAAATCACTTTATAAAAGATAAAAATTATAAAAATCTATAAATGCTATGATAAATAGCTATCCACTATTTGTTTAGCAATGCACAACAAAAATTTTCTGGTAGAACATAAAAGAAAAAGTTAACAGGGACTACTCTGGGGATAGAAATAGGGTGTGTGTGCAAGGGGGAGGGCAGATCCAGGGAAGACCAAGAATCTGTTGGAACTGTTTCTAGTGTCTTCATGTAACATTTTGCAGTGATGATAAATACATATCTACTCTTTTATAGAAGAAGTGGGAAAATTATTCAAGGTTAATTATAATCAGATTTTTTGCTTGATTGTCCTAACCCACTGAGGTGATGTGCTAAATTAGGGATCTTCACAGCTTTATGTGGTAAAATCAGTTACAATTTAGAAATACGACTAAGTGCTTGCAAAATTGGGAGATGAATTCTAAGTGGCTAAAGTGCCCAGAGGGATCAACTGAAGCCATTTTTGATGTGCTGAGTCGCCAGCGGCTAGTGCCAAGTAACATCCTGTGGTCAGTTCATTTGTCTCCTGGAGCCAGGCAAGATGAGAATGACAGAAACTCAGATGCTGGCTGGCTGGTTGGAAACATTCACGTGGTTACTATTTTGAGAGGATTTAGAAGAACTCTTTTCCCTACGATACTGTTCTCAGCACTCAAGGTCAGCGTCACCCTTCGAAGCAGCCTATGGTGCTTCTCACAGCCAATGGTGTATCCAGGACCTGGTCACGGGGGGACCCGTGTGCTGTGTGGTGTCTGTTCCATGGAGCCCCTGGGAACTGCCTGTGGCTGAGCCATGCCATAGAGAGGTGACCCATGGCCTACAGACCACCGGCGTGTTCGGGGGGACTACAGCACAGCCCAGCTGGCTAAACTACCCATATTTTTTTTTATTAAGTTTTTTTTCCCAATTTATTTATTTTCAGAAAAACAGTATTCATTATTTTTTCACCACACCCAGTGCTCCATGCAAGCCGTGCCCTCTATAATACCCACCACCTGGTACCCCAACCTCCCACCCCCCCGCCACTACAAACCCCTCAGACTGTTTTTCAGAGTCCATAGTCTCTCATGGTTCACCTCCCCTTCCAATTTACCCAAATTCCCTACTCCTCTCTAACGCCCCTTATCCTCCATGCTATTGGTTATACTCCACAAATAAGTGAAACCATATGATAATTGACTCTCTCTGCTTGACTTATTTCACTCAGCATCATCTCTTCCAGTCCCGTCCATGTTGCTACAAAAGTTGGGTATTCATCCTTTCTGATGGAGGCATAATACTCCATAGTGTATATGGACCACATCTTCCTTATCCATTCATCCGTTGAAGGGCATCTTGGTTCTTTCCATAGTTTGGCGACTGTGGCCATTGCTGCTATAAACATTGGGGTACAGATGGCCCTTCTTTTCACGACATCTGTATCTTTGGGGTAAATACCCAGGAGTGCAATTGCAGGGTCGTAGGGAAGCTCAATTTTTAATTTCTTGAGAAATCTCCACACTGTTCTCCAAAGAGGCTGCACCAACTTGCATTCCCACCAACAGTGTAAGAGGGTTCCCCTTTCTCCGATATCTAATAACGAGATTGAATCAGTGATCAAAAACCTCCCAAAAAACAAGAGCCCAGGACCTGACGGATTCCCTGGGGAATTCTACCAAACCTTCAAAGAAGAAATAACACCTATTCTCCTGAAGCTGTTTCAAAAAATTGAAGCAGAAGGAAAACTTCCAGACTCTTTCTATGAAGCCAGCATTACCCTGATCCCCAAACCAGGCAAGGACCCTACCAAAAAGGAGAATTTCAGACCAATATCACTGATGAATATGGATGCTAAGATTCTCAACAAGATCCTAGCCAACAGGATCCAACAGCACATTAAAAAGATTATCCACCATGATCAGGTGGGATTCATCCCTGGGCTACAAGGATGGTTCAACATTCGCAAATCAATCAATCAATGTGATACAACAAATTAATATGAGAAGAGAGAAGAACCACATGGTGCTCTCAATTGATGCAGAAAAAGCATTTGACAAAATCCAACATCCGTTCCTGATTAAAACGCTTCAAAGTATAGGGATAGAGGGAACATTCCTGAACCTCATCAAATCTATCTATGAAAGACCCACAGCAAATATCATCCTCAATGGGGAAAAGCTTGCAGCCTTCCCATTGAGATCAGGAACAAGACAAGGATGCCCACTTTCACCACTCTTGTTCAACATAGTATTAGAAGTCCTAGCAACAGCAATCAGACAACAGAGAGAAATAAAAGGTATCCAAATTGGTAATGAAGAAGTCAAACTCTCTCTCTTCGCAGATGACATGATTCTTTATATGGAAAACCCAAAAGACTCCACCCCCAAACTACTAGAACTCATACAGCAATTCAGCAACGTGGCAGGATACAAAGTCAATGTGCAGAAATCAGTGGCTTTCTTATACACTAACAATGAAAATACAGAAAGGGAAATTAGAGAATCGATTCCATTTACTATAGCACCAAGAACCATAAGATACCTTGGAATAAACCTAACTAAAGAGGTAAAGGATCCCTCTCTGTTTTTATCTTATTTTATTTTCCCTCCCTTCTCCTATGATCTTCTGTTTTGTCCCTAAACTCCACATATGAGTGAGCTCATATGATAACTGTCTTTCTCTGACTGACTTACTTTGCTCAACACAACACCCTCTAGTTCCATCCATGTTGTTGGCAAGATTTCATTCTTTTGGGTGGCTGAGTAATATCCCATTTTATATCTATCACATCTTCTTTATCCATTCACCTGTCGATGGACAAATGGGCTCTTTCCAGAGTTTGACTACCAGGGACATTGCTGCTATAAACATTGGGGTGCCGTTGTCTCTTCAGATCACTATGCTTGTATCTTTTGGATAAATACCCAGTAACGCTATTGCTGGGTCATAGGGTAGCTCTATTTTTAACTTCCTGAGGAATCTCCACACTGTTTTCCAGAGTGGCTGCACCAGCTTGCATTCCCAGCAGCAGTGTAAGAAAGTTCCCCTTTCTTCCCGTCCTCGCCAACACCTGTTGTTTCTTGTGTTGTTAATTTTTTTTTGTGCTGTTAATTTTAGCCATTCTGATCAGTGATATTGACATCTTTTTATTTTATCTTATTTTTTCAGTGTTCCAAGATTCATTGTTTATGCTCCACACCCAGGGCTCCATGCAATCCATTTCCTCCTTAATACCCACCACCAGGCTCACCCAACCCCCCACCCCTCCCTTCCAAAACCCTCAATTTTTTCTTCAGAGCCCACAGTCTCTCATGGTTCATCTTCCTCTCCGATTTCCCCCAATTCAATTTTCCTTTCTTATTCCTAATGTCCTCCACTATTCCTTAATCTCCACAAGCAAGTGGCTCTCTCTTCTTGACTTATTTTACTCAGCATAATCTCCAGTCCCATCCACATTGATACAAAAGTTGGGTATTCATCCTTTCTGATGGCTGAGGAATATTCCATAGTGTATATGGACCACATCTTCTTTATCCATTCGTCAATTGAAGGGCATCTTGGCTCTTTCTACAGTTTGGTGATTGTGGCCATTGCTGCTATGACAACTTTTCTTTAAACAAACAGGATATGAATTAGAATTGTCTGCTAAACAGAGGAATTTCATTGAGGGGTTCCTGTAGCTTTCTCTGTGTTGAGGAAGAATACCAGATCCCATGATGGGCACATAGTGGGAGACAGGAAAGTCTTGATTTTATCCTGGTCAGGTGTACTCATACCTCAGCTTATGAAGCACCCCCCAGGGAACCTGTTAAAATGAAAATTCTGATTCATTAGTTCTTTTCCCCAATTTATTTATTTTCAGAAAAACAGTATTCATTATTTTTTCACCACACCCAGTGCTCCATGCAAGCCGTGCCCTCTATAATACCCACCACCTGGTACCCAAACCTCCCACCCCCCCGCCACTTCAAACCCCTCAGACTGTTTTTCAGAGTCCATAGTCTCTCATGGTTCACCTCCCCTTTCAATTTACCCAAATTCCCTACTCCTCTCTAACGCCCCTTGTCCTCCATGCTATTTGTTATGCTCCACAAATAAGTGAAACCATATGATAATTGACTCTCTCTGCTTGACTTATTTCACTCAGTATAATCTCATTAGTTTTTAATGATTCATTAGTTTTTAAAAAACATCTTATTTATTTATTTATTTATTTATTTATTTATTTATCAGAGAGAGAGAGAGAGAGCTAGAACCCTGGGATCATAACCTGAGCTGAAGGGAGACGCTTAATTGACTGAGCCACTCAGGCACCCTTCAGTGATTTTTGTATTTGTTTACTTAAGAGAGAGCAAGTGTGAGAGAGGGAGGGCAAAAGTGAGCACACAAGCAGGGGGAGTGGCTGGCAGAGGGAGAGGGAGAAACAGACTCCCAGCTGAGCAGGGAGCTTGATGCAGGACTCGACCCCAGGACCCTGAGACCACGACCTGAGCCAAGGCAGATGCTTAACTGACTGACACCCAGGTGCCCCATTATTTCAGTATTTTTATAAATATGGCAATGTTTGCCACCTACATATATTCATTTCCAACTTGTTTTTCTTCCTTACATTATGCTTTTATTATATTGTCCCCATGGATAAAACACCCAACAGGAAATTCCATGTGTGATGTATTTAACATTAAATGGATGGATTCGAGATGATAACCCAGGTGTGGTAAATCCACGGCTCGCTTACTCATGTTCTCACTGATGGGCACTTAGGCAGTTTCCGCTTTTTGCTACCGCACGAAGTGACGGAAGGGACAACGGTGAGCCCCGTGTCCTGTGTCTGTAGGCAGGAGCAGCCGGCAGGGAGACGTCCCATAGTGGGGTTTGTGCGTCTTCGTCTTTGACAGATGTGACAAGTCAGAGGTGCTGTGCATCATTTGTCATTTATTTACCACCTCTTGTGCTCCAGGTCCCGCGTTTTGTGAGGATGCAGTGGTGTGCAAAATTCAGAGCCCCTTTCTTAATGAAACCCAGTGCGACAGATATTAATTACGTAATCGATTGAATGATTAGCTGTGAGGGAAATAAGAAAGCACTAGGAGAGCAGATAGTGGAGAGACCGAACTCAGGCTGGCTAGGGAAAAACTACTCAGGATTGAATGTGCAGCAGGGGTGTGAAAAGAGCATGTGTTAAGCAGTAAATAGTGTCCCACGTGGAAGGAGCAATGTGCACACGAGACTCAAAGGGGGTGTTTCTGTGGCTCATGAGGTATCTGTCGCGTCCCTGGGCCGGGGATTCCAAGGCAGTCATTGCACGGGACGGGAGAGGGTGTAGTCAGTGCTCTCCAGAGAAACCACCAATAGGAGGTACACGTACTTTTGGACTTGTGGTGATCTGTATCTATATCTATTCACACACACACACACACATAGATAACATGCACAGATACACACATATGCACATGTAATTACATGCACGATATGGTACAATATGGTGTGCATATATGTATGTATCTACTTATGTTCATATATACATAGATTTGGAGGTTTATTATTGGGGAGTGACTGATGCATTTATGGAAGACAAGATGCCCCACTACCAGCCGTTTGCAAACTGTAGAACCACAAGACCTGATGGAGTCATCCAGTCCAAGACCAGACTTACAAACCGGGGACAGTTTGTAGTACTCTTCAGAGTCTCATAGCCAAGGAAGCAAACATACCCTTCCTTCCCTTTTTTGTTCCATCTGGCCCTCAGTGCACTCGTGATGCCCACCCCCATTGGTGAGGAAGATCTATGACCTTCTTTATCCAGTTTGTCCATTCAGATGCTAATCTCTCCCAGACACACCCAGAAATAATGTCCGACCGGCTGTCTGTGTGTCCCACAGCGCAGTCAGATCGACACACGAGATCCACCATGGCAGGAGACTCCTTCTCCGCAATCTGGAGCTGAGACCCATGTGGCCTGAGCAGAGCTTCGGGTAGATTTTCAGGGGCATTTTGTTTGTTTGCTTGCAGGGGCATTTATGATGGAGTTGAGCTGGCTCCCACCTCATGAAAGTCAGCAAGACAAAGATAGAGACTCTGGTTTGGTGTGTGGTCCAGGGGTCTGAGAAGTAACCAACACATCCATTGTACCTTACCGTGTGTTATATTCCAGGAACTCCAAACTTTCAGTGACAGGTGGGCAAAAGCCACAAGTCACTGTGATGTTAGGGAGAACTCATACAGGAATATTTTCTCAATAAAGCTGTGTTTTGAGTCACATAGAAAGAGGGTATTTATAACGGTGGGATACATCTCATGAGGGTCAGTGGTCAGAGAGCAACAAAGAACACAACTTTAGAGACTGCCGATTTACAGGTTTTTTTTCCTCCAATTTATTTATTTTCAGAAAAACAGTATTCATTATTTTTTCACCACACCCAGTGCTCCATGCAAGCCGTGCCCTCTATAATACCCACCACCTGGTACCCCGACCTCCCACCCCCCCACCACTTCAAACCCCTCAGATTGTTTTTCAGAGTCCATAGTCTCTCATGGTTCACCTCCCCTTCCAATTTACCCCAACTCCCTTCTCCTCTCTAACACCCCTTGTCCTCCATGCTATTTGTTATGCTCCACAAATGAGTGAAACCATATGATAATTGACTCTCTCTGCTTGACTTATTTCACTCAGCATCATCTCTTCCAGTCCCGTCCATGTTGCTACAAAAGTTGGATATTCGTCCTTTCTGATGGAGGCATAATACTCCATAGTGTATATGGACCACATCTTCCTTATCCATTCATCCATTGAAGGGCATCTTGGTTCTTTCCATAGTTTGGCGACCGTGGCCATTGCTGCTATAAACATTGGGGTACGGATGGCCCTTCTTTTCACGACATCTGTATCTTTGGGGTAAATACCCAGTAGTGCAATTGCAGGGTCATAGGGAAGCTCTATTTTAATTTCTTGAGGAATCTCCACATTGTTCTCCAAAGAGGCTGTAGCAACTTGCATTCCCACCAACAGTGTAAGAGGGTTCCCCTTTCTCCACATCCTCTCCAACACATGTTGTTTCCTGTTCTGTTAATTTTGGCCATTCTAACCCATTTACAGGTTTTTGACCACGAGTATCAGGACTTTCCTGAGGGCTGCCTTGACATCCTTGTTCTTCAGGCTGTAGATGAGAGGGTTCAAGGTGGGGCTCACCGTGGAATAGAGTACTGCCATCACCTTGCCCATCCCGGGGGAGTAGCTGGAGCCGGGGCTCAGGTAGGTGTAGATGATGGTGGAGTAGTACAAGGTGACCACGGTGAGGTGGGAGGAGCAGGTAGAGAAGGCTCGCTGCTTCCCCTCGGCTGTGCGCATCTTCAGGATGGTGACGATGATGAAGCCATAGGACACCATGGTGAGCAGGAAGTTCAGCATGGCAAAGAAGATGTCAGCCATGACTGCCATGATGTTATTCACATATGTGGAGGAGCAGGAGAGTAACAGCAGAGGGGGGATCTCACAGAAGAAGTGATCAATCACGTTGGGGCCACAGAAGTTCAGCCGCAACATCAGGCAGGCATTGACGCCAGCTCCTAGCACGCTGATGCCCCACACGGCTCCAGCCAGCATGGCGCACACCCTGGGGCCCATCATGGAGCTATAGTGCAGTGGCTGGCAGATGGCCACGTAACGGTCATAGGCCATAGCGGTGAAGAGCAGCACCTCCCCGGCCACTGACCACGACAGGAAGTACATCTGGGCCATGCAGCCTCTGTAGGAGATGCTTCTCTTCTCTGCCACCAAGATCGCGAGCAGCTTGGGCACCACGGTGCATGCACAGATGATGTCCAGCACAGACAGGTTGACCAGGAAGAAGTACATGGGCGTGTGGAGCCTGGAGCTGAAGGCGATGGCAACAATTATGAGGGAGTTGCCACAGAGGGCCGTGGCGTAGAGGCAGAGGAAGAGGATGAAGTACAGAACATGGAGCTGTGGCCCTTCCGAGAAGCCCTGCAGGATGAATTCCATCACCCGCGTCTGATTCCGCATGGCCTTTGACCCGTCTGTGCAAGCTCTTTCCTGTTCGGCAGCTGGGCTGGAAAAAAGTGTGTGGAATTAGTGGTCTAGTGTGGAATAAGTGACTACACCAGACTCTCCCAGAATTTAATACTTGCGTATTTCATTAGACTCAGACATCTCCGGCTAACAAACTCCTGTCAGGAAAATGGGCGGGTGTGCTCGCCTTGATCCCTCCTGCGACCACTGCACCCGGGACCCTGTCCACAAACATCCCACCGTGGCATGACGGCCTCCCACAGTGGTCCCCCGACCATGCCATGTCCCTGTGAGAGCCCTTCAGGAGATGATGCCCAGTGCGCACGGTCGGCCTGAAAGTATCTCCATGTCCTGTCCTGGCCCGGAGGTACCAGGCATTACCCCCCTCTTCCACCCTCCGCCCCTTCCTCTGTCCAGTCCCCCCGGGTCCCTTCACATTCCTTGACGAGCTGCCCCAGACATGAGGCAGGGGACATCAGAGGACGTCACACCTGACATGGAGCCTGGGCTCTGCTTGGGGGGACAGAGGATGATGGGGGCAGGAGGCAGGGCCGGTGGGAGACCTAAGTCACCGGGGGGGTTGAACATGAGGTGCAGGCTGGGAGGTACAGTCGGGACCAGACTGGGAAGGTCAGAGATGATACAGGCCTTCTTGGAAGCAGGGAGGATCTTACAGGTTGAGGGTCCAGGGCAGCCCCACCAGAAGAGAGCAGAATGGAGGGTTTCCCCGAGGGCAGTGTCACTGATTCTGTCCCCGTGACTTCCCCGTCCTGGGAAGGGGGCATCCAGTCCAGGGCAGGCATCAAAGAGCCTGATGGCAACTCCCAGCTGCTTCTGTAGGGGTGACCTTGTCCATAGCCCTTATTCCGGCTGGTTTTGTGCTGACACAACAGGGATTAGCACGATTGCTGGTGTATTTTGTATTTCTGTCATGTTTCTTGTATGAAAACAGACACAGGGTAACAGTTCAAGGATGAACCTGTAAATGACAAGGGGATATGTCAGGCTCATTGAGAAGGCAGGCACACAGTCACACAGCAGACAGAGTCACCGTGGTCCTGTGGTCAGGACCGCACCCGGCCGCAAGCACACTCCGCGTATCTGCAGACGCACTGGCCCTTCTCAGATGGCCAGCAAGGGACTCCGAGAAAGCCGTGCAGCGGTTACAGAGCAGATGACAGTGTTATACTGAGTGGGGACATCTTCCAACGGAAGCCCAGATCAGCCTCAGGGGAAGTCCACCGGGAGCCGGGGACAGCCCAACTCTGTGTGCCTGCCACTTACATCTGTGAGTAAAGCACCTTTTTAAGGGTTCCCACCACAAATGAGTGACAGGTTGTATCTTCACTGTTTTAATTTTGACTTTGTACTATAAAGGTACAGACCTGCCCCAAGTTCACAGTGGCAACCCAGACTTAAGAAAAATATCTCTGGGGGCACCTGGGTGGCTCAGTGGGTTAAAGCCTCTGCCTTCGGCTCAGGTCATGATCTCAGGGTCCTGGGATCAAGCCCCGCATCGGGCTCTCTGCTCAGCGGGGAGCCTGCTTCCCTCTCTCTCTCTGCCTGCTTCTCTGTCTACTTGTGATCTCTGTCTGTCAAATAAATAAATAAAATCTTAAAAAAAGGAAAAAATATCTCTGCTTGAAATAGCACGTGTGACTGGGTCCCCAGCATCTTCATTTTTACAACCCCAAGAGACCTTCATGCTGGAAAGGCAGGCACAGGGGAAGCCACCCCATCTTCTGAAAGAGCCTGTCAATTGCTTGTGTCCTGTGCAGTCACGTATTAATAGGGGCCCTCCTGGAAGTGTTATTAAATACACCATTCTGGTGACTGGACCCAAAGTCAGACCCTCCCAGTCTTTTCCCGTCCAGAAGAGAACACTGCGCAGAGCACGCTCTTCTGCTGCTGCCCTTGGCTTGGGCTGTGCTGTGAGCATGTGGGGCCCGCGAGGAGCAGAGAGGTCGCAGTCGGAGTGTCAGAGGAGGGCCGGGGGAGCACAGAAGCATCCGAAGGAGAACCGTGCTCTCCTTCCCCGTCACAGTCTGAGCCCGAACACTGCGTGGTCACCAGTCGGTTTAAAAACTTGATGACATGGCAATTTATTATAACAACATGTTCTCTCAAAAAGCAGAAGTCAGGGCACCTGGGTGGCTCAGTGGGTTAAGCCGCTGCTTTAGGCTCAGGTCATGATCTCAGGGTCCTGGGATCTCTGCTCAGCAGGGAGCCTGCTTCCCCCTCTCTCTGCCTGCCTCTCTGCCTACTTGTGATCTCTCTCTGTCAAATAAATGAATAAAATCTTAAAAAAAAAAAAAGCAGAAGTCAGTTGTGTTTAAACCGGACAGACCTGCACACAACACCAGGACACAGCCAGGGTACACGGACCCCTCCAAGCTGACATGGGAGCCCGTCAGGACACTGGGCTCCGGGAGGCATCCGGTCACTCCAGACACGATCACCTCACAGAAGGTGCATCACCTGGAGGGAAAAGGGAACAACCTTCGAGCCTCGGATCTGTCTTACATCCTCGGGGTCAGGAGAAGGGACAAGTGGAGCAGCACCCACCTCAGAGGGGAGCCACGTTGCCCGGGCCTCCCGGACAGGTGTTCGGAGGTGTCCGCTGGTGTCCCGGAGAGGATGGTGCACAGCCCCACACTCGCACCTGCTCTGACCTGCAAAACGCAGGGACATGGGCCTTGGCCACAAAGTCCTAGCCCCTCTCTCCTTCCCTGTCCTGCTCTCTCTGTGGCCACTGAAAATGATGAAAACTTACCCCTAAAATTAAAAATTGCTATAATAATAATTTATGACCTAGCAAACAAAAAGTTTCATGCCCTCAGTCATTTTGTTCCACTTGTTTTGTGAAATGAATCTAATAATAACAGCAAGAGATCCGTTATCAAGAATAATACACAGCATGACTTAAACAGTTGTGGAGCAGATGAAAGCTTCTTTCTGAGTCCCGGAAGCATTGCAGATGGCCCTTAAGTTGCCTAGGGAGTCCCCTCGGGCTTGACTCAGAAGAAACAAACACGTGACCTTGTGCTGGCTCTTCAGGGGCCTCGTTCAGTGGCAAGTGGGGTCGGTGGGGTCTGTGCTGAGGACAGCAGGCAGAGCCCAGCATGACCTGCTTTCAGACAGGCGGCTCTGCTGTGTGATGTCATGAGTGAAAGTGTTAACCCATTGGGATCCAGCTCCAGATTCTGTCACTTAGAGGGATTCAGGAGCCCTGGGGGCCTTGGAGCCTGAGGCGGTGGCCTCAGCGCAGAGTGACTTGTACTGAGGGACAAGGCAAGCGGTATTGGCGGGAGCGGCCACTCCAAGTTAGACAGAAAACTTACTTCCTCCGACGGGGCTGTGACGGGCAGTGTCTGCCAGACACCAGCATCCCCAGTGCCCACTCTGAGCGCTGGTTTCTCCCGGAAACACAGCACTAGAGGGTTCCTTGGAGGTGACGACACTGACCCTTAGTGTACAAATGGGACAGCAGGTGCGGGGGGCAGGTATCAGCCTACGTCACAGGCCTGTGGATGACAAGGCTCACCACAGCACCACACACTCCTCCGGCCACTAGGCTGCGAGGCTGTCCAGGAAGCAGAATGGGGAACAGCGGGAGTTCTGGGCAACACTGGCAGGGACAGGTGTGCCAGTGGGTGTGGGGGCAGGAGGCTTGGCCATGGCTGGGCATAGGCAGGACAGGCCAATAACAGCCACACAGCAGCAGCCAATGAGGGCGACTGAGCCAGTCTGAGCACTTATGATATGACGATTTCCATAGGGTTTCTCCCTCCTTCCCTCCTTCCCTCCCTCCCTCCTGTCCTCCCTTCCTTTCCTTCTTCCTTCCTCACTTCCTCCTTTCTTTCTCCCTTCTTCCTTCTTTCTCTTTCTCACTCTTTCTCTCTCTCTCTCTCCCTCTCTCCCTTCCTTCTTTCAGCTCAGTTAGCCAACATATAGTACATCATTAGTCTTTGATGTAGTGTTCAATGATTCACAGCTGCGTATAACACCCAGTGCTCTTCACAGCACGTGTCTCCTTTAATGCCCATTACTCGGCTACCCCGTCCCCCACCCCCCCTTTGGTAATGCTCGC
This sequence comes from Neogale vison, assembly GCF_020171115.1. NCBI lineage: Eukaryota > Metazoa > Chordata > Mammalia > Carnivora > Mustelidae > Neogale > Neogale vison. The sequence continues at coordinate 240,254,945 of NC_058092.1, forward strand.
TCAGTTTGCTTCCCGGGGTTCGTTGTCTCTCATGGTTCATCTCCCTCTTTGATCTCTCTCCCTTCAGATTTCCCTCCTGTGCACCATGGTCCTCCATGCTATTCCTTATGTTCCACATGTGAGTAAAGCCATACGATAATTGAGTCTCTCTGCTTGACTTATTTCACTCAGCATCATCTCTTCCAGTCCCGTCCATGGTGTTAACAAAAGTTGGGTGTTCATCCTTTCTGATGGCGGCATCATACTCCATAGTGTATATGGATCACATCTTTATCCAACATTTGTTGAAGGACATCTAGGGTCCTTCCACAGTTTGGCTATTGTGGACATTGCTGCTATGAACATTGGGGTACAAATGGCCCTTTCTTTTCACCACATCTGTATCTTTGGGGTAAATATCCAGTAGTGCAATTGAAGGGTCATAGGGAAGCTCTATTTTTAATTATTTTAAGGAATCTGCACACTGTTTTCCAAAGTGGCTAAACCAACTTGCATTCCCACCAACAGTGTAAGAGGGCTCCCCTTTCTCCACATCCTCTCCAACACATGTTGTTTACTGTCTTTCTAATTTTGGCCATTTTAACTGGTGTAAGGTGGTATCTCAATGTGGTTTTAATTAGAATCTCCCTGATGGCTAGTGATGATGAACATTTTCTCATGTGTCTGATAGCCATTTGTATGTCTTCATTGGAGAAGTGTCTGTTCATGTCTTCTGCCCATTTTTTGACATGATTATCTGTTTTGCATGTGTTGAGTTTAAGGAGTCCTTTATAAATCCTGGATATCAGCCCTTTGTCTGTAGTGTCATTTGAGAATATCTTCTCCCATTCCGTGGGTTCCTCTTTGTTTTGTTGGCTGTGCAGAAGCTTTTGATCTTGATGAAGTCCCAAAAGTTTATTTTCACTTTTGTTTCCAGTGCCTTTGGTGTTTTTTTTTTTTAGGTGTTGGGTTTGAGAAATTCTTTATAGATCTTGGATACCAGACCTTTATTTGTCATGTCTTTTGTAAATATCTTCTCCCATTTTGTAGGTTACCTTTTGGTTTTGCTGACTGTTTCCTTTGCTGTGCTGAAGCTTTTTATTTTAATGAAGTCTGAATAGTTCATTTTTGCTTTTGTTTCCCTTGCCATTAGAGAGGTGTCTTGGAAGAAGTTGCTGTGGCCAAGGTCAAGGAGGTTAGTATCTATGTTTTCCTCTAGGATTTTGATGGATTCCTTTCTCACATTGAGGTCTTCATCTATTTTGTGTACATCATCATGTATAGTGTAAAGAAATGGTCTAGTTTCATTCTTCTGCATTTTGGCTGTCCAATTTTCCAAGCATCATTTATTGAAGAGAATTTCTTTTTTTCCATTGGATATTTTTTCCTGCTTTTTTGAAGATTAGTTGGCCATAGAGTTGAGAGTCCATTTCTGGGCTCTCTATACTATTCCAGTGTTCTATATGTTTGCTTTTGTGCCAATATCATGTGTCTTGATGATCACAACTTTGTAATATAGCTTAAAGTCAAGCATTGTGATACCATAGCTTTGGTTTTCTTTTTCAGTATTTCCCTACACGATTTGGGGTCTTTTCTGGTTCCACACAAATTTTAGGATTGTTTGTTACAGCTCTGTGAAAAATGTTGATGGTATTTTGATAGGGATTGCACTGAATATGTGGATTGCTCTGAGCATCCTTTCTTGATTAAAACTCTGCAAAGTATAGGGATAGAGGGAAGATATGACAATGTCATATAAGCCATCTACAAAAAGCCCACAGTGAGTATCATTCTCAGTGGGGAAAAAATGAGAGCCAAGATGCCTTTCGACAGATGAATGGATAAAGAAGATGTGGTTCATATATTATATGAATATTATTCAGCCATCAGAAGGGATGAATGCCCACCATTTGCACTGACATGGATGGAAATGGAGGGGATTATGCTAAGTGAAGTAACTCAAGCAGAGAAAGACAGTTAGCACATGCTTTCACTCATATATGGAACATAAGAAATACATGGAGAGCCAAAGGGCACAGGAGGGAAATCTAAAGGGGGAGAAATCAGAGAAGGAGATGAACCATGAGATACTCTGGAACTCGGTAAACAAACTGAGGGTTTCAAAGGGGAGTGGGGCCGGAAGATAGGGTAACGAGGTGATGGGTATTATGGAGGGCACATATAGTGATGGACACTGGCTGTTGTACGCAACTAATGAATCATTGAACAGTATATCAAAAACTAATGTTGCACTATACAATGGCTGACTGAACATAATTTTAAAAATTTGAGAGCTTTTCCTTAAGGTCATGAATATGACATAGATGTCCCCTCTCACCCCTATTGTTCAACATAGTACTAGAGACCCTAGCCTCAGCAATCAGACAGTAAAAAGAAATAAAAAGCATTCAAATTGGCAAAGAAGAAGTGAAACTCTATCTGCAGATGACATGGTACTTTATGTGAAAAACCCAAAAGACTCCACCCTCAAATTACTCAAATTCAACAGGAATTCAGCAACATGGCAGGATACAAAATCAATGCACAGAAATCACTGGCATTTCTATATACTAATAATGTGACTGAAGAAAGAGAAATTAAGGAATCGATTCCACTTACAATAGCATCAAAAACCTTAAGATACCTTGGAATAAACCTAACTTAAGAGGTAAAGGATCTACAATTTAGGGACTATAGAACGCTTACAAAAGAAATTAAATTGAGGAAGACACAAAGAGATAGAAAAATATTTCATGCTCATGGATTGGAAGAACGAACATTTTGAAAATGTCTATGCTGTCTGTGTGGTTTTTTTGACATCTTATTTGCATTTCCCCAGCTTTTAAAAGTTAAAATTAGTAAATAAAAATTTTATCTATTCAAGGTGTGTTACTTAATGTTTTCTTCTAAGGATTTCTACATTTTTTTTCTTGTGGTGCAATACTCATAACAAAAAGTTTACTATTTAACTATTTTAAAGTGAACGATTCAGTGGCATTGACTACTCCTCATCACTATCTTGGTCCAGAGATTTCTCATTGCCCAAATAGAGACCCTGGAGCTATGAAGTGGTCACTTCATATCACCTCCCATGGCCGGGCAACCATCAGTCTGCACTGCGGCATGTGGTGTTTCTTGTCATGGACACTTTCTCTCCTCACTGTAGCAGGAGCAACAGCAACAAGACATGCATTGAAGACCACTGTGGGGCCACAGCTAAGCCACAGCACCTCTTGCTAGGGCAGGGCATCTGTTAGAATCAAGGTATCCAGATGCCATCTTCCAGATGTTGAAAACAGCAAGTTACAGAACAAAAAGCATATCCTATTGTTAACATAAAAGTTATGAGGCAGGGGTATCATTCTTTATATAAACACAGGCACACAAATGCACAGGCAGCAGTTTGCACGGACACACAACAAGTGCACAACAGTGGTGCTGGGGGCGTGGTCAAAGGGCCTCGGCTTTGTCTGGTAATGTTTCAGCTTCCAGGAGAATGTGTTTGTGGACTGTGTCCATATAATGAATTGAACTGAGAGAAAACAGAAAAAGTGGAAGAGAGGGACCAATGTGACAAGTAAAAGGCAGGAAGGGCAGCCCACAGAGAGACAGAGGCATTGGGACACCTTGAATAGCTGGCCAGGCCACCCCTCTCTTCAGAGCCAGACAGCATGGACTGCTTTGTTTTTAATTTTATTTTTTTCACCACAACAATTACACTCCTTCGTCCCCTCTCCTCCCCTCTGCTGACCCTCTGTGTGTTCTCTAGAGTTAATGGTCTGTTTCTTAGTTTCTCTCCTTATTTTTTTGCTAATTTGTTTTGCTTCTTAAATTCCAGATATGGGTGAGATCCTGTGACAGTTGTCTTTCTCTGACTGACTTATTCCGCTTAGCATGACAGTCCCTAGATCCATCCATGTCATTGCAAATGGCAAGAGTTCATTCTTTTTCTTTGATGAGTAATATTCCATTGTGATTCACCAATCTGCAGCATGAGGTGTGTGAGTGTGGGAATTCCAGTGAGTGATAGGCTGAAGGTTGGTGATTACAGGCTGGTCCCAGGGTTGCAAAGTCCAGAGGCCAGTTCAGAATGAAACTGCTGTTTTGAGTCTTACTCTAGAAGCAGTGTTTAGATTTCAGAGAAAAATTCCCAAGTTTAATCAAGTTTCATTCCATTTCTCAAAGCAAACCTATAGGTGTGGACTAAGTGCCTCCAGCAGCTCCTGCCTTCCCTCACCCGGGCCCTCAGCAGCATCACTCCTGTTACCACACACCTGCTCTCTGCTGTCAGAAAGGCCCCTCCATAGGCCCCTGAGAATAAAGAATTTTGCTCTCGTTGGTGCACGGTCCCCACTACCTCCCTCACTCCAGGCCCCAGGGACATGTCCACTCAGAATCATGGTGGTCTGTTTAAGAATAGATGATGTTTCCAGCCCAGACTGAACACAAATCCCACAGACAAAAATCTGATGTTATCCTGCCTACTGGATGGACACAGGATTGTGGCTGAGGAGGCTGGAAGTGAGGGAATTGTGGTAGAAGGCATGTAGAGGGCTAGTCTGAAAAGGCTGGCAGGGATCAGCCAGACTCAGTCCTAGGCAGGGAGGTGGAGGTTAGGAAAAAACGTGACCAGGTCAGAAGGTGGAAAACACCTGTCTCTGTGGATGTCAGGATGGACATGATGGTCACCATGTCTGTCATGTATAGCACCCACCCTGCAGAGACTCTGGCCTCTGCCTTGCCTGGTGCCCAGTGGTCCTCACACATTAGCTGACTGCAGAGGAAGATACAAGGCAGTAGACTAGCAATATGGGAGGTCTGATGGGTGTCTTAATCAACAAATTGTGGAACACTGTGTGTATTTGTGTCTGTAACCAATAACACATTGAGGGGCCTGGCAAAGTTCCTGCATACACAGCTTATGAGGTTTTCTTACTCCTGGCATTCTGTTTTCCGTCCACAGGGAACTGAGTGTCTGGGCTCGGGGCATTACCAGAGCAGAGGTGAGAATTACTGTGAGTGCGTGGCGGCCTGATGGCATGGTGGGGACCACGGGATCAGGAGATGCTGGGACCCAGGAAGAGTAGGCAGCTTGATGTCAGAAAGGTCAGCCAAGTAACCAAGAACTGTGTGTGCCAGGTGAGATCGGCCAGGTAAGCAGGTGCTCTGTGTGTCAGGTGAGATGTCAGACCATGACTTCAGAAGCACTGGTATGAATGAAGGATCCTGAGCTGGAGAAAACTAGGCTTTGAGGAAGCTCCCCTGAGGCCAGCATGGGAAGTAGACAGGGGTAGGCTGCAGGGAAGGAGACCAGTGAACAGTTTTATTGGAATAAGGGAAAGAAATTGGGAAGGCAGTAGAGTGAGGCCATGAAGGGAAGATGTGTCTTGAGGTGTCTGAGGAGGTTGGTGGGTGCCCAGGAGGTGGAGCCAGGATGGCCGTGGGGTTGGCCCACGGATTCTCGAGACATGAACACAGAACTGCTATTCTCATCATCCCCGAAGCTCAAGTCCAAGGAGACCGCACGATCGTGGGGACTTTCTGCCTTCGTACTGCAGGCAGAACAGACACTTTTCCGTCATGAAGGGTCCATGTCAAGAGTTGATGGTAGGGAGAGTATTTGGAAAGCGACTTCACTGATGGATTCTCTTATTCATAAAGTGTGGATAAACTTACCCAAAGACGTGGTATAAAGATTAATTTGGAGAGACAGTGGGGACTTGCCACCAGTTCTAACTCCCAGTGTTTGAGAAGTGGGCATGCGCTTGGGGGTGAGAGTGCCAAGTGGTGAGAGCATAGGCTTTGGGAGAGACAGAGGGCCTGTCCAATCTTCACTGCATTTCCACCCAGGCTTCCTGCAACCACCACGCTCCTGGGATATGCACAGAGACTTAGGGACCCACTCAGCCTGCCCCTTGCACTGGGCCTTTCCTCCCCATGTGTCTGGCAGAGTCCCTCACCCTCTGACTTTGGCTTTCCCACCCTCCTGGTCTCTCCCCTGTTCTGCACTGGATGCCTCTCTCCCACCCTTTCAGAGACCTGCACTTTGGCTCTGCCCTCTTTCTCCTGCAACATGCGTTTTCCCCCTTGCTGACTCCTTCTCACACTGCTCACATATTTAAAGCAAATAAGCAAAAAGACAAAACAATTTTTCCTGGAAGTCACATCCCCTCACAGCCTGAGGTTTTGAAGGATCATTTTGTGAGACCTTCATTTCAAAGGCACTCCTTGCCTTGTTCTCTCACACTCCTGCCTGCACTGGGGTACCTCTTGGAAGGGGCTCTTGCTCCCATCACTGTGATGGGAGTGGATGGTCTAAGACATCCGCCAGTCATGGGCAGGCTGCCCATCCTGCAGTCTCCTGTCACATGCCCTGCTTCTGTAAGACCCCTCACCCCAGGCTCCTCCCTCCAGCTCCTCCCTCTTGCTCTGCCAAGAGTGTGCTAATCCAGCCCTTTGTCTTCTGACCTTGCACTCTCCCTACCCACAGCCTCACAGGACAGGTTAGATTCCCTGTCACGCAGCCCTGAAATCCAGGTATTTTATGTCCAACTTTTATAGAGGTGCAAGGGCATCACTCTTCTAATTCTTTTGTTTGTTGTTGTATAAAGGCAACCCACATGCCCTGAGCATTAAAATTCCTAGAGTAGGGGCTCTGCATAGAATGTCTGACCACCCTCCTTCACAGAGTGTGGGCTGATTAGGCAGGCAGTGCACGTCTGCAGGTCAGAGGTGGTGGTGGTGGTGGTGGTGGTGGGGCAAATGGAAGGCACACACCATCTGTAAAAGGACCTGAAGGTAGAACACCTACTCATACTAGCTCAAGGGTTGATGAGGAAATAATGTTTAGTCTCATAGCAGCATGATTATTGACACAGGGAGGAACAAGGGATTGTTGGTGCTGTTGTTAGGGTAACTAGGATGCTCCTGATGGAAAAAATCCATGCTCAGCTTCTTGGAGCCTATAAAGCCACATCATCTTTGACAAACTAAACTGCTCTGACTCCAAACTCCATCTAGGACTGCACTGCTCCCAGAAAGTTTAAAGATGGCACTTTTAGGCTGAAATTCTACATTATTACTGTTTTATTGCTACTTTTATCTAATTTAATAGATTTTACCAAAGACTAGAAAGGCTAAGCCATCGCAGTTGTATCTGATTTTTTTCAGAAAAATATGTACTGTACCAGGTCACTGAGCCACAAGCATGCTCATATACTCCCAGGTGACTCTCTTAATGGAGGCCCCACCAGGTTCCAGCTACTGGTTCCCTCACACTCAATCCTGGCCCCTCAGAATGGATCTTGGTACAGCCTGGAAAAACTCAGTGCATGTTAGCCGAATCAATTGTATGGGGGTGGAAATTGAAAGCTGAGGTGCACAGAAGTTGAATGCCATGGAACCAAGCACCTCCAGAGAGGAGGTGGAGAGTTTCCCATGGCCTGTACCTTTGACATAGACTCCCTAAAAGACTGAGACCTAATCATAGGCCTGTAGAAGGCTTCTCCTGTCTCTATTTCACCACTATGTAACTAAAACCTATTTACAGCAGTTCCCTTTACCCATTCTATCATAGCTGGCTATGACAAAGAAGTTACTAGCATATCAAAAGGCAAAAAGTACAAACTGAGGACACAGAAAAACCTTTCAGAACCAGACATGCAGGGATGTTGGAATTATCAGACCAACAATTAAAAAAATTATTAGGTGGGTGGGTGTAAGCAGAGAGGAGAAATCCTAAGAAAGAACAAAAAAGAAATTCTAAATATAAAAATCACCATAACAGAAATGGAAAATGCCTTTTAGGGGCACATTAGTAGATGGGACACAGCTGAGAAAATAATCTCTGAGCTAGAGAATAAATCAGTGGAGTCCTCAACAACTGAAAAGCAAAGAGAAAAAAGATTGAAACAAATAAAAGAAGGGTATCTTCAGACTATGGGACAACTACAGAAGGTGAAACATACACATAATGGGAATACTGGAAGGGGAAAAAGGAGAGAAAGGAATGGCAAAAATATTTAAAGCAACAATGACAGAGACAATAGCTACTTTAGAGTACTTGTCTGATAATACCAACATCTGGGTTGTTTCAGGGTCTAATTCTATTAACTATATTTTCTCTTTGTCTTTTGGTCACACCTTTTTTATTGTATGTATAACACTGTATTCCAAGACATTGTAAATGATACTTTACAAAGACTCTGATTATGTTACCTTCTGATTACGTTACCTTCCTGTGAAGATGGTTGACTTTTTGTTCTAGCAGAGTTAAATTACTGGGAGCTTTTATGAAGGCTTAATTTTATTTGTTAGGGATTACTTTTTATTTTGTCAGGCTAGGTCTTTTTGGTTTTGAGCTCAGTTTTTATTTTATTTATTTATTTATTTATTTTTCCAATTTATTTATTTTCAGAAAAACAGTATTCATTATTTTTTCACCACACCCAGTGCTCCATGCAAGCTGTGCCCTCTCTAATACCCACCACCTGGTACCCCAACTTCCCACCCCCCCGCCACTTCAAACCCCTCAGGTTGTTTTTCAGAGTCCATAGTCTCTCATGGTTCACCTCCCCTTCCAATTTACCCAAAAGCACATACCCTCCCCAATGTCCATAACCCTACCCCCCTTCTCCCAACCCCCTTCCCCCCAGCAACCCACAGTTTGTTTCGTGAGATTAAGAGTCACTTATGGTTTGTCTCCCTCCCTATCCCATCTTGTTTTTTTTTTTTAAGATTTTATTTATTTATTTGACAGGGAGAGATCACAAGTAGATAGAGAGGCAGGCAGAGAGAGAGAGAGGGAAGCAGGCTCCCTGCTGAGCAGAGAGCCTGATGCAGGACTCGATCCCAGGACCCCGGGATCATGACCTGAGCCGAAGGCAGCGGCTTAACCCACTGAGCCACCCAGGTGCCCCTATCCCATCTTGTTTCATGGATTCTTCTCCTACCCACTTAAGCCCCCATGTTGCATCACCACTTCCTCATATCAGGGAGATCATATGATAGTTGTCTTTCTCCGCTTGACTTATTTCGCTAAGCATGATACGCTCTAGTTCCATCCATGTTGTCGCAAACGGCAAGATTTCGTTTCTTTTGATGGCTGCATAGTATTCCATTGTGTATATATACCACATCTTCTTTATCCATTCATCTGTTGATGGACATCTAGGTTCTTTCCATAGTTTGGCTATTGTGGACATTGCTGCTATAAACATTCAGGTGCACGTGCCCCTTTGGATCACTACGTTTGTATCTTTAGGGTAAATACCCAGTAGTGCAATTGCTGGGTCATAGGGCAGTTCTATTTTCAACATTTTAAGGAACCTCCATGCTGTTTTCCAGAGTGGTTGCACCAGCTTGCATTCCCACCAACAGTGTAGGAGGGTTCCCCTTTCTCCACATCCTCGCCAGCATCTGTCATTTCCTGACTTGTTGATTTTAGCCATTCTGACTGGTGTGAGGTGATATCTCATTGTGGTTTTGATTTGTATTTCCCTGATGCCGAGTGATATGGAGCACTTTTTCATGTGTCTGTTGGCCATCTGGATGTCTTCTTTGCAGAAACGTCTGTTCATGTCCTCTGCCCATTTCTTGATTGGATTATTTGTTCTTTGGGTGTTGAGTTTGTTAAGTTCTTTATAGATTTTGGACACTAGTCCTTTATCTGATATGTCGTTTGCAAATATCTTCTCCCATTCTGTCAGGTGTCTTTTGATTTTGTTAACTGTTTCCTTTGCTGTGCAAAAGCTTTTGATCTTGATGAAATCCCAATAGTTCATTTTTGCCCTTGCTTCCCTTGCCTTTGGCAATGTTCCTAGGAAGATGTTGCTGCGGCTGAGGTCGAAGAGGTTGCTGCCTGTGTTCTCCTCAAGGATTTTGATGGATTCCTTTCTCACATTGAGGTCCTTAATCCATTTTGAGTCTATTTTTGTGTGTGGTGTAAGGAAATGGTCCAATTTCATTTTTCTGCACGTGGCTGTCCAATTCTCCCAACACCATTTATTAAAGAGGCTGTCTTTTTTCCATTGGACATTCTTTCCTGCTTTGTCAAAGATTAGTTGACCATGGAGTTGAGGGTCTATTTCTGGGCTCTCTATTCTGTTCCATTGATCTATGTGTCTGTTTTTGTGCCAGTACCATGCTGTCTTGATAATGACAGCTTTGTAATAGAGCTTGAAGTCCGGAATTGTGATGCCACCAACTTTGGCTTTCTTTTTCAATATCCCTTTGGCTATGCGAGGTCTTTTCTGGTTCCATAAAAATTTTAAAATTATTTGTTCCATTTCTTTGAAAAAGATGGATGGTCCTTTGATAGGAATTGCATTAAATGTGTAGATTGCTTTAGGTAGCATAGACATTTTCACAATATTTATTCTTCCAATCCAGGAGCATGGAACATTTTTCCATTTCTTTGTGTCTTCCTCAATTTCTTTCATGAGTACTTTATAGTTTTCTGAGTATAGATTCTTAGCCTCTTTGGTTAGGTTTATTCCTAGGTATCTTATGGTTTGGGGTGCAATTGTAAACGGGATTGACTCCTTAATTTCTCTTTCTTCTGTCTTGTTGTTGGTGTAGAGAAATGCAACTGATTTCTGTGCATTGATCTTATATCCTGACACTTTACTGAATTCCTGTACAAGTTCTAGCAGTTTTGGAGTGGAGTCTTTTGGGTTTTCCACATAGAGTATCATATCATCTGCAAAGAGTGATAATTTGACTTCTTCTTTGCCGATTTGGATGCCTTTAATTTCCTTTTGTTGTCTGATTGCTGAGGCTAGGACTTCTAGTACTATGTTGAATAGCAGTGGTGATAATGGACATCCCTGCCGTGTTCCTGACCTTAGTGGAAAAGCTTTCAGTTTTTCTCCATTGAGAATGATATTTGCGGTGGGTTTTTCTTTTTTTCTTTTTTTTTAATTTTTTTCCCCAATTTATTTATTTTCAGAAAAACAGTATTCATTATTTTTTCACCACACCCAGTGCTCCATGCAAGCCGTGCCCTCTATAATACCCACCACCTGGTACCCCAACCTCCCACCCCCCCCGCCACTTCAAACCCCTCAGACTGTTTTTCAGAGTCCATAGTCTCTCATGGTTCACCTCCCCTTCCAATTTACCCAAATTCCCTACTCCTCTCTAACGCCCCTTGTCCTCCATGCTATTGGTTATGCTCCGCAAATGAGTGAAACCATATGATAATTGACTCTCTCTGCTTGACTGATTTCACTCAGCATAATCTCTTCCAGTCCCGTCCATGTTGCTACAAAAGTTGGATATTCGTCCTTTCTGATGGAGGCATAATACTCCATAGTGTATATGGACCACATCCTCCTTATCCATTCATCCGTTGTAGGGCATCTTGGTTCTTTCCATAGTTTGGCGACTGTGGCCATTGCTGCTATAAACATTGGGGTACAGATGGCCCTTCTTTTCACGACATCTGTATCTTTGGGGTAAATACCCAGGAGTGCAATTGCAGGGTCGTAGGGAAGCTCAATTTTTAATTTCTTGAGGAATCTCCACACTGTTCTCCAAAGAGGCTGCACCAACTTGCATTCCCACCAACAGTGTAAGAGGGTTCCCCTTTCTCCACATCCTCTCCAACACATGTTGTTTCCTGTTTTGTTAATTTTGGCCCTTCTAACTGTTGTAAGGTGATATCTCAATGTGGTTTTAATTTGAATCTCCCTGAGGGCTAATGATGATGAGCATTTTTTCATGTGTCTGATAGCCATTTGTATGTCTTGATTGGAGAAGTGTCTGTTCATATCTTCTGCCCATTTTTTGATGTGTTTGTCTGTTTCGTGTGGGTTGAGTTTGAGGAGTTCATTATAGATCCTGGATATCAACCTTTTGTCTGTACTGTCCTTTGCAAATATCTTCTCCCATTCCGTGGGTTGCCTCTTTGTTTTTTTGACTGTTTCCTTTGCTGTGCAGAAGCTTTTGATTTTGATGAAGTCCCAGAAGTTTATTTTCGCTTTTGTTTCCTTTGCCTTTGGAGACGTATCTTGAAAGAAGTTGCTGTGGCTGATATCAAAGAGATTACTGCCTATGTTCTCCTCTAACATTCTGATGGATTCCTGTCTCACGTTGAGGTCATTTTTGCTTTTGTTTCCTTTGCCTTTGGAGACGTGTCATGAAATAAGTTGCTGTGGCTGGTGTTGAAGAGGTTACTGTCTATATTCTCCTCTAGGATTTTGATGGATTCTGGTCTCACATTGAAGTCTTTCATCCATTTTGAGTTTATCTTTGTGTATGGTGTTACAGAATGGTCCAGTTTCATTCTTCTGCATGTGGCTGTCCAATTTTTCCAGCACCACGTATTGAAGAGACTGTTTTTTTCTTCCACTGCATATATATTTTTTTTTTTTTTGCTGATTTGTCAAATATTAGTTGAAATAGAATTGAGGGTCCATTTCTGGAGTCTCTATTCTGTTCCATTTTAACCTCATTTTTTTTCTCATTGTTTTAAATTTATTTTTCCAGCTTTATTGAGACATAATTGATGTATAGCATTTGTAAGTTAAGGAGTATAACGTGTTGATTTGGTATTTTTTTATATTGAAAAATTTGTGTATTGTAGAAATATTACCACAAGAGCATTGGCTAATACCTTCATCATGTCAAATAATTATCATTTATTTCTTTTGTATGTGTGTAAAGAACATTTAACATCTATTTTTTAGCAACATTCAAGTGTATATGGTATTATTAGTTGTAATAACTATGATGTATGTGAGATCCCCAGAACTTGTTAATCTTATACCTGAAAGTTTGTACCCTTTGACCAATATCTCCCCATTTTCCCACTCCACATGTCCCAGCCCCTGTTAATCATCACCTTACTTCCTATTTCTTCTGGTTTTCTTTTATTTATTTATTTATTTGTTTTTAGATTCTACATGTAAGAGATATCATACAGTATGTATCTCTCTCTGTCTAAATATCTCAGTTAGCATAATGCTCTCAAGGTATGTCCAAGTTTCACAAATGAGAGATCTCCTCCCATATCGCTGAATAGTACTATTCTACCATATATAAATCACATCTTTATCCATTTACCCACTGATGGATGCTTAGGTTGTTTCTATAACCTGGCTATTATGAGCAATGCTACAATGGACATAGGAGTGTAGATATCCCTACAAGATTCTTTTTTTTTCCAATTTATTTATTTTCAGAAAAACAGTATTCATTATTTTTTCACCACACCCAGTGCTCCATGCAAGCTGTGCCCTCTATAATACCCACCACCTGGTACCCCAACCTCCCACCCCCCCGCCACTTCAAACCCCTCAGATTGTTTTTCAGAGTCCATAGTCTCTCATGGTTCATCTCCCCTTCCAATTTACCCAAAAGCACATACCCTCCCCAATGTCCATAACCCTACCCCCCTTCTCCCAACCCCCCTCCCTCCCTACAAGATTCTGATTCAATTCCTTTGGATATGTACCCAGAAGTACAATTGTTGCATCATAAGGCAATCCTATTTTAATTTTTGGATGGTCTTTTCCTGAGTGGCTGTGCCAGCTTACATTTCCACCAACAGTGCATGAGGGTTCCCCTTTCTCCACATTCTCACCAATATATACTACCTCTTGTCTTTTTGATGTCATTCTGACAAGTGTGAGGTGACATCTCATTATGGTTTTGATTTGTATTTGAATGATTTTAGTCTTAAGATAAATTTTTTGGTTCTGTGACATAGACTTTATTCCTTAGTTGTGACCCTTCTTGGGTTTTAATGGAGATCCTGAGGTATTTATCAAGCCCCTCTACCAATGTGGGACTTAAATTTCAAACTCTGTCTGTCCCATGATGAGAAGTAGCTCACATATCAGCCCCTTGAGCTTTCTAGTTACTAACACTCCTTTGTCTCCTTTCAGTGCCCCTTTTCTTCCACAGTTCAGGTATGGTCAATGGCTGGAAGACCTTTGCCACCTCCTCTTTTTTCTTTTTTCTCCTAATTTATCCTTAATTTCTATATGCCTGATGGCCACAATTTCTGTCCTTAAACCAACTGGCCTATGGCTCTGTGATGAGTCATAAGTGCCTGAATGTGACTCATAGTTGAGCTTAGACACAGAGCCTTACAATGACTCCATTCTTTTGAGGTTTATTCTTATCCAGTTTTGCCTGGTTTAGGTCACCTTCAGGTTCTAGAAAGAGTTGTGACAGAAAAAAAAAACCATTTGTTATGGAGATTATAATTGTCATCTGTGTAAGGGCTACTGATAAAATCTACTTAAAAAGGGGCGCTTGGGTGGCTCAGTGGGTTAAAGCCTCTGCCTTCAGCTCAGGTCATGATCCCAGGGTCCTGGGATTGAGCCCCGCATTGGGCTCCCTCTCAGCAGGGAGCCTGCTTCCTCCTCTGTCTCTGCCTGCCTCTCTACCTACTTGTGACCTCTCTCTCTCTGTGTCAAATAAATAAAAAAACTTTAAAAAAATCTACTTAAAGATTATAGAACTAGAAGCAACCCATTGTGTCCTTTTTAATTCAGTGTTTTCTAAAAATCCTTAAATATAGATACATTTTATTATGAAGGATGAAAAGAATAGGGACTTGCTGAGAATTTGAATATAGGGCTTGAGAAAAGGAGGAAGGCCAACATTCTAGGACATGTATATGAGGCTCTGATGGACTCCTGACACCTGCATACACAAGTGAGTAATGAAACTGAGCACTTCCAATATGAACTAATTTGGAAGAACCTGGAATGACATGGAAAGAATTACACAGTGTTCTTTAAACTGAAGTAGCATCTTATAAAACAATCAGTAATTCTATATTTATTAAAGCCTGTGTATGTGTACAAATACATATCAAACAAAACTTGCTCACACCAGAATGACATCCACTGGATAGAATCACATCCTCAATGGGAAAAAGCTTGTGTCCTTCCCGTTGAGATCAGGAACACAACAAGGATGCCCACTCTCACCACTCTTGTTCAACATAGTATTAGAAGTCCTAGCAACATCAATCAGACAACAAAGGGAAATAAAAGGTATCCAAATTGGTAATGAAGAAGTCAAACTCTCTCTCTTTGCAGATGACATGATTCTTTATATGGAAAACCCAAAAGACTCCACCCCCAAACTACTAGAACTCATACAGCAATTCAGCAACGTGGCAGGATACAAAGTCAATGTACAGAAATCAGTGGATTTCTTATACACTAACAATGAAAATACAGAAAGGGAAATTAGAGAATCGATTCCATTTACTATAGCACCAAGAACCATAAGATACCTTGGAATAAACCTAACTAAAGAGGTAAAGGATCTGTACTCGAGGAACTACAGAACACTCATGAAAGAAATTGAAGAAGACACAAAAAGATGGAAGACCATTCCATGCTCTTGGATCGGAAGAATAAACATTGTTAAAATGTCTATACTGCCTAGAGCAATCTATACTTTTAATGCCATTCCGATCAAAATTCCACCGGTATTCTTCAAAGAGCTGGAGCAAATAATCCTAAAATGTGTATGGAATCAGAAGAGACCCCGAATTGCTAAGGAAATGTTGAAAAACAAAAATAAAACTGGGGGCATCACGTTACCTGATTTCAAGCTTTACTACAAAGCTGTGATCACCAAGACAGCATGGTACTGGCACAAGGATTTGCTTTCTTATTTTCTTCTTTTAATATCCTTGTTTCTCAATTTTATTAGCATAAAACACATTTGTAAAGAAAAGAAACCCCATGGATCTTTTTCAGGGAATTCCTACAACACAGAACAACAGAGAACCTGGGAGCAGACACAAGTGAAGGGTGGAGGCCATACTGGAGCTTCCTGGGCTGGTGGCCCTCCATGGTGGTTCTAGATCCTCAGCTCAGTAGAATGCCTATCCCCACCTGAGGAGGGGGTGTGGGCACCTCTTGTGCAGAATTCTGGCCCCAGAGTTAATTTCTGGAAGCACTTCCTACAACTATCTCCCTCTGGGGTCAGGGAGGCAAGGAAGGAAAAGCCCACACCTCTGTGGCCACAGCCAGTCCCAGCAAGACTCTGCTGACCAGACACCTTCCGGTGACCTCCTGTGTGAAGCTCAGAAGCTCTAGGACTATATTTCAAACTCTGTTCCTGGCCACCATCCTAATACTGTGCCCAATTTCCACAGGTTTTATAAACCTCATAAATGTGAGGTTCACTTCCAATCAGGGAAAAATAAAAAGAGAGGTCACTGTCCCCTGACTAACCATGTCACAAAAACACTTCTGTGCAGCCTTTCCAAAATTAGTTCTAATTGGTAGAAATCATCTCTGGATCATTTGTTTTCTCTGTCAGCTGGTATTTACTGGGTTCCTGCCATGTGCCTGGTGCACAACGCTTACAAATGAATTGATTTAGACAAATAAGCCCTGGTGGGAATGAGTAAGAAGGTGAACAAGACATTGTCCTTGTCCTCAAAGATCTTCGAGTCCGTGGAGGAAGACAGACAAGGCAAGGTGGAGGAAGAGAGGCCAGGAAACACATTGAGAGAGCTTGCAAGTGAGATGGCAGCCCTATTCCCTCAAAGGGACCTTTCTCTCCACGTACTTCCAAAGCAATATGTTCCTATATTCCACCGCCAGCCCTGCACAGTTAAATCCTGAGGGGAACAGAGTGTTTGGGCCATAAGGGTCTTCCCTTCCCCAGGCATTTCCCATGCCCAAATCCTCCTGAACTCAAATATCCCTGGATCCAGGGTCCATGGAAAGTGGACGACTGGGTTCATCATTTGTGGTAGAGGAGGACAGGGCCCAGCAGCCCTGGTTTACTTTCCCACAGTGATGCCTATAACATCTTCACATCCTAGACTTGAAAAAGCCTTGCCAAATTATTAACCTAAAAAGTGCTAATTTTTTTTTTTAAAGACCACTCTTGGAGCCTCTGCTTCCAGGAAGAACCTATTCTCCTGAAACACTTCCCCAAGTGTCACCACCCACTGCTCCCTCCCCTTTGCTGCCTCTCACCCACTACGCCCTGCAACAAAGGCAGCCTTGAGTGTGCTGGGAGGAGTGGCTACAGGCTTCACCCAAAGCCTCTGCCTCTGGGCAGAATGAGCAGAGGCATGTTGGAGAGAAAATTGCTAGCCTGGGCTGGGGACAGGGCCATGTCCACATGAGAATTTCTTAAATCTATTTCATGCCTCTCAGTTCACAGAGCTGCCACACACGTCATTTCTTGACCTTACAGAGCAGGACACCCGGGATCTGGGAGGATGAGGGGCTTCCTGAGGTGTCAGGGTGAAGTAGTGTCAGAGCTGGGCTCCATGGACACTGCATAGTGCACCAGGGTGTGTCTTCCGGAAGGAGGATGGGGTTCCCAGATGCCAGGATACACCCCACTCTAGGGAAACCTGCACCTGGGGCCATGCCTGCTGCCACACCCTCCAGGAGAGGTGGTGGGGCCTGGGCGTTGGACACACAGACCTCAGCTCAGGAGAACAGTCTCCTGAGGGCAACTTTGACATCCGTGTTCCTCAGGGAGTAGATAAGGGGGTTCAGGGAGGGGGCCACCGAAGTGTAGATGACAGAGACCACCTTGTCCTTGTCCAGTGAGTATCTGGATGCTGGGCGGATGTAGGTGTAGATGACAGTGGAGTAATACAAGGTGACCACCAGGACATGGGAGGAGCAGGTGGAAAAGGCCCGCCGCTTGCCCGCTGCGGAGCGGATGCGCAGGATGCTGGCCATGATGCAGACGTAGGAGAGCATGATCACAGAGAAGTTCCCCACTGCCAGGATAATGTCTGCAGTGAAGGCCATCACTTCATTCAGGTGTGTCGGGGCGCAGGAGAGCTTCAGCAGAGGGGGGATCTCGCAGAAGAAGTGTTGGACCACGTTGGAGTGGCAGAAGGGCAGGTGCAGCAGGAGGCCAGTGTGTACACTGGTGTTGGCTAGGCTGACTGTCCACACAGCCATGGCCAAGAGCCTGCACACCCTGGGGTCCATGAGGGCGCTGTAGCGCAGGGGCCAGCAGATGGCCACATAGCGGTCATAGGCCATAGCAGAGAAGAGCAGTAGCTCAGCCCCCAGGGACCAGGTGAAGAAAAAAAGCTGCACTATGCAGCCTCCATAGGAGATGGTCCTGCCGGCCATCATGCTGCCCAGCAGCTTAGGCAGGATCGTGGAGGTGCAGAGGATGTCCACCATGGCCAGGTTCACCAGGAAGAAGTACATGGGAGTGTGCAAGGCAGGGCTGGAGACAATGACCACCACGATGAGCAGGTTTCCAGAGAGGGCCGCCATGTAGAGGAGGAGGAAGGCAGGAAAGAGCAGCATTTGCAGCTGAGGTGTTTCTGAGAATCCCAGAATGAGGAATTCAGTGACCCATGTCTGGTTCATTGCAGCCACTGGGGAGGGGAGCTCTGAGCCTGGCTGTGAAGGAAAGAGGTAGTCACAGTTTGTTCCAAGCATCCTGTCCTGCAAATATGTGTGTGACCCACTTAGAAAGAGAATGTCAAATATTATTTTGGTCATAAAAATAGAGCTTTGTATCCCTGAAAACTTTGGAGATCAGGGGCATCACAGAGAAAGCCGTGCCCCATGATGTGCTGAGAAACCCTAGTCCTCACCCTTCTCTTCTTGGTGCAGGACTGTGATGGCCACTCACAAAGTCACCAGACTTGGAGCTCTGGTCACTGAGGGCTGGTCTCCCAGCCACAGAGAGCACTGATTATGTGTGGCATTGTGGGGCTTAGAGAGAACCAGGGGACCTGAGCTCTGTGAAGACCCCAGAGATTGTGCTTACAGCCCATGCATCTATTCAGATAGGGTCTGGGAACAGATTGGGGATGGGAGAGAGGGGGGAAAAGGGAGCATATTAAATGGGAAAGAACCTGCTTCCAAAGCCCAGCTATCTTCTTCCAGGACTGACCATCTCCAGGCAGCACTGGCTGAGAGGCACCAAGGGTCCTCACACACATGGTCATTGGGCACAGGGCAGGCCTCTCTGTAGGTGCAGGACAGCCCACAACAGGGTACCCCCCAAATCAGAGGCAATTCACCACCAAACACTTCAGCTGCATCAAAAAGTCCACCAAGCTGAACCTGGAGTAGTGGGGACTCAGGCTCACCCGCGCCAGCTTCTGGCAATGATGCCAGTGCTGGTGGTATGGCTCTTTATCAGTTATTATGTCAATGTGGAGGCACTGTGTGTATTTCAAAACAGTGCATCTTGAAAATATTTCACTACTTATGTCATAGCCCTTCAATGAAAAAAAAAAAAAGAAGACTTTCATACATCTGCATAAAACCAGGGGCTTGGCACCCTACTTGATGATGTTGGTTGAGATCTGTCTCCCCAGCCATCATCTTTACAGTCATTGTGAGGGTGTCTGACTTTCACTAAACATTACAGGACATGTCCCTGTGAGGGGTGGTCTGGGAATGACAACCCAGATTGCCCGCTGGAATCTGCTCACTGGTGTAGAAAATGCTGATACATTTCAACCAAAAATCTTGGTTCTTTAAAAAGAAAAAGGACTGGGGGTGGGAAAGAAGAGAGAGAGAAAGAGACAGAAGTGGATTTTATACTACGTATTGTCCATGTTGCTCATTTTTCTTTCTAAAAAAGATAATTATGGTGCCTGGGTGGCTCAGTTGGTTAAGCAACTGCCTTCGGCTCAGGTCATGATCCTGGACTCCCGGGATCGAGTCCCACATTGGGCTCCTTGCTCGGCGGGGGGTCTGCTTCTCCTGCTGACCTCTCTCCTCTCATGCTCTCTCTCTCTCTCAAATAAATAAATAAAATCTTAAAAAAAAAAGAAAAAGTACAGTGAGTAACACCTGTAGTAAAGAGCGGGAGATGTGTAACCTAGGGCTAGAGATGCTCTGTGTCATCTGAAATAGGCAGACACCGCTCACAGGTAGTGCTGGTGCACCCCGAGGGACCAATTAGCACAAAACCAGCTCCTCCTGATTGGGCAGAACCAGCCTATGGATTCAGGACTCTCTGGAGAAGCTGACCAGCACCTGGGGGACAGATCTAATCACCAAGCAAGTAATAACAGAAGATATTCTTGGCATCTGATGGTGTTCTAGGCTCCAACAGGGACTGGTGCTCAGCAGTAATCACCCAGGGACTGGCTGACCAGTGGCAGCATCAGGAAAAGATGATGGACATGTCAGACAGTGAGACTGTCGTGGCATTGAGCCAGGGAACACACCAACCCACCATTTCTGCCATGGGTAGACATTGTCCTTCCTTCCCATGTAGAAGTGTGTAAAAAAAACCAAGGCCAACCCCCAAGCTGGTCAATGGCTCTGGGCTGTTGCTGGACATTGCCAGGTCCTCCCACCTAGGAGTAGCTAAAGGCCAGGTGTCAGTGGCCAGTGGGCATTGCTCGCAGCATTTTGTGTACTCGGTGCCACCGGTGTCACAGGAGTGAGTGCAGACTTCAACCAGTCTGGCAATGCTCCCCTCCCTGCTCAACAAACCTGGAGGAATGGGAGCTGCCCAGCCTTGGTCAAACCATGCTGACCCAGGCTAGTGACAATAGGCTGCCCCTGCTCCTGGACAAGGTGCCTCTGATGGTGGGTGGCTTTTCAGACATCTAGGACATTTACTGTAAAAGCAGTGGCTGGCTGGTCACCAGGTCTTGTCAGACCTGTCCGAAGTGCTGATCTTGGCTGGACATCTTCAGTTCCTGGTCAGAGTACTTACCAGTTTGGGTATAATCTAGGGTTCACTCTCCCTAACCCTCTACTGCTTGGTTTCAGAGAAGGGATTAGCCTCTCACTTGGGGTGGGCCCAGATTTTCCCCTAGTTTCACTTAGGAATGAATGACAATTAAGGTTGTATATACTTCTCTTCACATGAGGTTTTTAAGGCATGCGATGTGATGATTTGATTTGATACGTGTGTACAGTCGAGTTAAAGAACACATCCATCATCTCATAGAGTTACTGTTTTGGTGAGAAAGCTTAATATTTGCTGTCTTAGCAAATACAAGTATAAGTACAGTATATAGTCACCGTGTAATATGCTCAGTCCTCAGAACTCACTCATCTTGTGACCGAGAGCTTGTACTCTGTTCAGAATCTCTCCATTTCCCCACACCCTAAGCTCCAGGCAGACAGTTCTACTCTGTTTCTATGTGTTCAAGTTTTTTTCAGATTCTTCATGTAAGTAATACTATACACTGTTTTTCACTTTTGTGTGGCAGATTTCATGATCATAATGTCCTCTAGTCTCATCCATGTTGGAAATATCAGGATGCATTTTGAGGGGTTGTTTCAGGTAATCTTCTATATAATTGTTCTCTTTCTGTAAGATCATGTCATCTGCAAACAGACACAATTTCCTTCCACCTTTCCAACTTGGATAGCTTTTATTTCTTTTTTTTTTCTGATTTGTTTATTTTTATTTACTTATTTTTTAATTTATTTTTTATTTTCAGCATAACGGTATTCATTATTTTTGCACCACACCCAGTGCTCCATGCAATCCGTGCCCTCCCCAATACCCACCACCTGGTACCCCGACCTCCCACCCGCCCCTTCAAAACCCTCAGATTGTTTTTCAGAGTCCATAGTCTCTCATGGTTCACCTCCCCTTCCAATTTACCCCAACTCCCTTCTCCTCTCTCTCCCCATGTCCTCCATGCTATTTGTTATGCTCCACAAATAAGTGAAACCATATGATAATTGACTCTCTCTGCTTGACTTATTTCACTCAGCATCATCTCTTCCAGTCCCGTCCATGTTGCTACAAAAGTTGGGTATTCATCCTTTCTGATGGAGCCATAATACTCCATAGTGTATATGGACCACATCTGCCTTATCCATTCATCCGTTGAAGGACATCTTGGTTCTTTCCATAGTTTGGCGACCGTGGCCATTGCTGCTATAAACATTGGGGTACAGATGGCCCTTCTTTTCACGACATCTGTATCTTTGGGGTAAATACCCAGTAGTGCAATGGCAGGGTCATAGGGAAGTTCTATTTTTAATTTCTTGAGAAATCTCCACACTGTTCTCCAAAGAGGCTGCACCAATTTGCATTCCAACCAACAGTGGAAGAGGGTTCTATTTATTTAATTATTTTTAAAAATTTAATTTAATTCATTTTAGTGTTCCAAGATTCATTGTTTATGCAACACACGCAGTGGTCCATGCAATACATGCCCTCCTTAATACCCACCACCAGGTGCACCCAACCCCCCTCTCTCCTCCCCTCCCAAAGCCTTGGTTTGTTTCTCAGAGTCCACAGTCTCTCATGGTTCATCTCCCCCTCCAATTTCCCCCAACTCCCTTCTCCTCTCCATCTCCCCATGTCCTCCATATTATTCCTTATGCTCCACGAATAAGTGAAACCGAATGATAATTGACTCTCTCTGCTTAACTTATTTCACTCAGCATAATCTCTTCCAGTCCCGTCCATGTTGCTACAAAAGTTGGGTATTCATCCTTTCTGATGGAGGCTTAATACTCTATAGTATATATGGACCATATCTTCTTTATCCATTCGTCTGCTGAAGGGCATCTTGGTTCTTTCCACAGTTTGGTGACTGTGGCCTTTGCTGCTATGAACATTGGGGTACAGATGGCTCTTCTTTTCACTGCATCTGTATCTTTGGGGTAAATACCCAGTAGTGCAATTGCAGGGTCATAGGGAGGCTCTATTTTTAATTTCTTTTTTTTTTATCATGAAAAAAACTGTATTTGGATTTAGCCAGCTGGACTCCATTTAGATGATCCCAATTTTGTTGGCAACATCCAAAGCATCATAGTCAGGGGCCGGCCGAATGTATGCCTTCTTCTCTCCATCAGGCCTGATTAAGGTGTTGACCTTGGCTACATCAATGTCATCGAGCTTCTTCACAGCCTGTTTGATCTGGTGCTTGTTGGCCTTGACATCTACAATGAACACAAGTGTGTTGTTGTCTTCTATTTTCTTCATGGCTGACTCAGTAGGCAGGGGGAGCTTGATGATGGCATAGTGGTCAAGCTTGTTTCTCCTGGGGGCACTCTTTCAAGGGTATTTGGGTTGCCTTCGGAGACACAGAGACTTGGGTCATCGGAACGTAGGTCATGTGCGGATCTTCTTTTTTTTTTTTTTTTTGTGACTGTGGATGCCTTTCAGCACCGCTTTCTTGGCCTTCAAAGACTTTGCTTTGGCTTCGGCTTTGGGAGGGGCAGGGGCTTCCTTCTTAGCTTTCGACGCCATCTTTGTAAAAGCTCTATTTTTAATTTCTTAAGGAATCTGCACACTGTTTTCCAAAGTGGCTGAACTAACTTGCATTCCCACCAACAGTGTAAGAGGGCTCCCCTTTCTCCACATCCTCTCCAACACATGTTTTTACTGTCTTGTTAATTTTGGCCATTCTAACTGGTGTAAGGTGGTATCTCAAGGTGGTGCAAGGTGGTTTTAATTTGAATCTCCCTGATGGCTAGTGATGACGAACATTTTTTCATGTGTCTGTGAGCCATTTGTAAGTCTTCATTGGAGAAGTGTCTGTTCATGTTCTCTGCCCATTTTTTGACATGATTATCTGTTTTGTGTGTGTTAAGTTTGAGGAGTTCTTTATAGATCTTGGATATCAGCCCTTTGTCTGTAGTGTCATTTGCGAATATCTTCTCCCATTCCGTGGGTTGCCTCTTTGTTTTGTTGGCTGTTTCCTTTGCTGTGCAGAAGCTTTTGATCTTGATGAAGTCCCAAAAGTTCATTTTCACTTCTGTTTCCTTTGCCTTTGGAACCTTTTATTTCTTTTGATTGTCTGTTTGCTCTAGCTAGGATTTCCACTGCTTTGTTGAATAACAGTGGTGGGGGGAACCTTGATTCATTCCTGATCTTCAAGGGAAGGTTGGTGGTTTTCCACCATTGAGTATGATGTTAGCTGGAGGGCTTGTGAATGGACCTCACTGTGCTGAGGTGCCTTCTTACTCTACCTAATGGCTGAGAGATTGTCATCAAGAAAGGATATTGAATTTTGTCTAATGCTGTTTCTGCTTCTATTGAGATAATCATATGGTTTCATCCTGGATCTGTTAATGTGGTCATCATGTTGATTGATTTGAATATGTTGAGACATCCCTACATCAGGGATAATCCCACCTGATCTTGGTGTATGCTCCTTTTTTTCTGTTCCTTTTTTTCCAATTTATTTATTTTCAGAAAACCAGTATTCATTATTTTTTCACCACACCCAGTGCTCCATGCAAGCCGTGCCCTCTATAATGCCCACCACCTGGTACCCCAACCTCCCACCCCCCCCCGCCACTTCAAACCCCTCAGATTGTTTTTCAGAGTCCATAGTCTCTCATGGTTCACCTCCCCTTCCAATTTACCCAAATTCCCTACTCCTCTCTAACGCCCCTTGTCCTCCATGCTATTGGTTATGCTCCACACATAAGTGAAACCATATGATAATTGACTCTCTCTGCTTGACTTATTTCACTCAGCATCATCTCTTCCAGTCCCGTCCATGTTGCTACAAAAGTTGGGTATTCATCCTTTCTGATGGAGGCATAATACTCCATAGTGTATATGGACCACATCTTCCTTATCCATTCATCCGTTGAAGGGCATCTTGGTTCTTTCCACAGTTTGGCGACTGTGGCCATTGCTGCTATAAACATTGGGGTACAGATGGCTCTTCTTTTCACAACATCTGTATCTTTGGGGTAAATACCCAGGAGTGCAATTGCAGGGTCATAGGGAAGCTCTATTTTTAATTTCTTGAGGAATCTCCACACTGTTCTCCAAAGAGGCTGCACCAACTTGCATTCCCACCAACAGTGTAAGAGGGTTCCCCTTTCTCCACATCCTCTCCAACACATGTTGTTTCCTGTTTTGTTAATTTTGGCCCTTCTAACTGTTGTAAGGTGATATCTCAATGTGGTTTTAATTTGAATCTCCCTGAGGGCTAATGATGATGAGCATTTTTTCATGTGTCTGATAGCCATTTGTATGTCTTGATTGGAGAAGTGTCTGTTCATATCTTCTGCCCATTTTTTGATGTGTTTGTCTGTTTCATGTGGGTTGAGTTTGAGGAGTTCATTATAGATCCTGGATATCAACCTTTTGTCTGTACTGTCCTTTGCAAATATCTTCTCCCATTCCGTGGGTTGCCTCTTTGTTTTTTTGACTGTTTCCTTTGCTGTGCAGAAGCTTTTGATTTTGATGAAGTCCCAGAAGTTTATTTTCGCTTTTGTTTCCTTTGCCTTTGGAGACGTATCTTGAAAGAAGTTGCTGTGGCTGATATCAAAGAGATTACTGCCTATGTTCTCCTCTAAGACTCTGATGGATTCCTGTCTCACGTTGAGGTCTTTTATCCATTTTGAGTTGATCTTTGTGTACGGTGTAAGAGAATGGTCGAGTTTCATTCTTCTACATATAGCTGTCCAGTTTTCCCAGCACCATTTATTGAAGAGACTGTCTTTTTTCCACTGTATATTTTTTCCCGTTTTGTCAAAGATTAATTGACCATAGAGTTGAGGGTCCATATCAGGGCTCTCTACTCTGTTCCACTGGTCTATGTGTCTGTTTTTATGCCAGTACCATGCTGTCTTGGTGATCACAGCTTTGTAATAAAGCTTGAAATCAGGTAAGGTGATGCCGCCAGCTTTATTTTTGTTTTTCAACATTTCCTTAGCAATTCGGGGTCTCTTCTGATTCCATACAAATTTTAGGATTATTTACTCCAGCTCTTTGAAGAATGCCGGTGGAATTTTGATCGGAATGGCATTAAAAGTATAGATTGCTCTAGGCAGTATAGACATTTTAACAATGTTTATTCTTCCGATCCAAGAGCATGGAATGGTCTTCCATCTTTTTGTGTCTTCTTCAATTTCTTTCATGAGTGTTCTATAGTTCCTCAAGTACAGATCCTTTACCTCTTTAGTTAGGTTTATTCCAAGGTATCTTATGGTTCTTGGTGCTATAGTAAATGGAATCGATTCTCTAATTTCCCTTTCTGTATTTTCATTGTTAGTGTATAAGAAAGCCACTGATTTCTGCACATTGACTTTGTATCCTGCCACGTTGCTGAATTGCTGTATGAGTTCTAGTAGTTTGGGGGTGGAGTCTTTTGGGTTTTCCATATAAAGAATCATGTCATCTGCGAAGAGAGAGAGTTTGACTTCTTCATTACCAATTTGGATACCTTTTATTTCTCTCTGTTGTCTGATTGCTGTTGCTAGGACTTCTAATACTATGTTGAACAAGAGTGGTGAAAGTGGGCATCCTTGTCTTGTTCCTGATCTCAATGGGAAGGCTGCAAGCTTTTCCCCATTGAGGATGATATTTGCTGTGGGTCTTTCATAGATAGATTTGATGAGGTTCAGGAATGTTCCCTCTATCCCTATACTTTGAAGCGTTTTAATCAGGAACGGATGTTGGATTTTGTCAAATGCTTTTTCTGCATCAATTGAGAGCACCATGTGGTTCTTCTCTCTTCTCATATTAATTTGTTGTATCACATTGATTGATTTGCGAATGTTGAACCATCCTTGTAGCCCAGGGATGAATCCCACCTGATCATGGTGAATAATCTTTTTAATGTGCTGTTGGATCCTGTTGGCTAGGGTCTTGTTGAGAATCTTAGCATCCATATTCATCAGTGATATTGGTCTGAAATTCTCCTTTTTGGTAGGGTCCTTGCCTGGTTTGGGGATCAGGGTAATGCTGGCTTCATAGAAAGAGTCTGGAAGTTTTCCTTCTGCTTCAATTTTTTGAAACAGCTTCAGGAGAATAGGTGTTATTTCTTCTTTGAAGGTTTGGTAGAATTCCCCAGGGAATCCGTCAGGTCCTGGGCTCTTGTTTTTTGGGAGGTTTTTGATCACTGATTCAATCTCATTATTAGATATCGGTCTATTCAGGTTGTCGATTTCTTCCTGGTTCAATTTTGGTAGTTTATATTTTTCCAGGAATGCATCCATTTCATCTAGGTTGCTAAGCTTATTGGCATATAACTCTTTGTAATAACTTCTGATGATTGTTTCTACTTCCTTGGCGTTAGTTGTGATCTCTCCCGTTTCATTCATAATTTTATGAATTTGAGATTTCTCTCTTTTCTTTCGGATTAGTGTAGCCAGTGGCTTATCGATCTTATTGATTCTTTCAAAAAACCAGCTTCTAGTTTCATTGATACATTCTACTGTATCTCTGGTTTCTCCCTCATTGATCTCAGCTCTAATCTTGATGATTTCCCTTCTTATGTGTGGAGTTGGTTTGATTTGTTGTTGATCCTCCAGTTCTTTAAGGTGTAGAGACAGCTGGTGTTTTCTGGATTTTTCAATTTTTTTGAGCAAGGCTTGGATGGCTATATATTTTCCCCTTAGGACCGCCTTTGCTGTATCCCATAGGTTTTGGACCGAAGTGTCTTCATTCTCATTGGTTTCCATGAATTGTTTCAGTTCTTTTTTGATCTCCTGGTTGATCCAAGCATTCTTAAGCAAGGTGGTCTTTAGCTTCCAGGTGTTTGAGTTCCTTCGGAACTTTTCCTTGTGATTGAGCTCCAGTTTCAAAGCATTGTGATCTGAGAATATGCAGGGAATAATCTCAGTCTTTTGGTATCGGTTGAGTCCTGATTTGTGACCCAGTATGTGGTCTATTCTGGAGAAGGTTCCGTGTGCACTTGAGAAGAATGAGTATTCTGCTGTTTTAGGGTGGAATGTTCTGTATATATCTATGAGGTCCATCTGGTCCAATGTGTCATTCAATGCTCTTGTTTCTTTATTGATTTTCTGCTTCGATGATCTGTCTAATTCTGAAAGAGGCGTGTTAAGATCTCCTACGATTAGTGTATTCATATCAATATGACTCTTTATCTTGATTAACAGTTTTCTAGGACTTCTAATACTATGTTGAACAAGAGTGGTGAGAGTGGGCATCCTTGTCGTGTTCCTGATCTCAGTGGGGAGTCCAGATATGGACCCTCAACTCTATGGTCCAATAATCTTCAACAAAGCAGGAAAAAATATACAGTGGAAAAAAGACAGTCTCTTCAATAAATGGTGCTGGGAAAACTGGGCAGCTATATGTAGAAGAATGAAACTCGACCATTCTCTTAACCGTACACAAAGATAAACTCAAAATGGATAAAAGACCTCAATGTGAGACAGGAATCCATCAGAATCCTAGAGGAGAACATAGGCAGTAACCTCTTCGATATCAGCCACAACAACTTCTTTCAAGATACATCTCCAAAGGCAAAGGAAACAAAAGCAAAAATGAACTTTTGGGACCTCATCAAGATCAAAAGCTTTTGCACATCAAAGGAAACAGCCAACAAAACAAAGAGGCAACCCACGGAATGGGAGAAGATATTCGCAAATGAAACTACAGACAAGGGATTGATATCCAAGATCTCCTCAAACTCCTCAAACTTAACACACACAAAACAGATAATCATGTCAAAAAATGGGCAGAAGACATGAACAGACACTTCTCCAATGAAGACATACAAATGGCTCACAGACACATGAAAAAATGTTTATCATCTCTTCCAGTCCCATCCATGTTTCTACAAAAGTTGGGTCTGGAAGAGATTATGCTGAGTCAAATAAGTCAAGCAGAGAGAGCCCAATTATCATATGGTTTCACTTATTTGTGGAGCATAACAAATAACATGGAAGACATGGGGAGATGGAGAGGAGAAGGGAGTTGAGGGAAAGTGGAAGGGGAGGTGAGCCATGAGAGACTATGGACACTGAAAAACAACCTGAGGATTTTGAAGGGGCGGGTGGTGGGAGGTTGGGGGAACCAGGTGGTGGGTATTGGGGAGGGCACGGATTGCATGGAGCACTGGGTGTGGTGCAAAAACAATGAATACTGTTACACTGAAAAAAAATTAAAAAAAAACTGAGAATGAAAAAAAATAATATGAGCACTACCATTACAGCATTAGAGTATTCTGAATTTGACTATATATTTACCTTTTAAAGTTTTATACTTTCATAAGATATCATAATGTTAATAAGTTCCTTTCATTCAAACTTGATGAACTCCAAGTAGTAGTTTTTGTAAAGCAGATTTAGTAGTGATGTCACCTATTATTTGTCTGGGAATGTCTTATCCCTCCTTTGTTTCTGAAGGACTTCTTTAGTGTTTGGTTGCAGGTTTTCTTGAGCACTTTGCATCTGTCATCCCACTTCCTTCTAAACCTGTAATGTTTCTGCTGAACAATGCAGTGACAGCCTCAGACAAGGGATGAGGGAAGCCCTTGTATTTTCCTCTTGCTGCTCTCAAAACTCTTTTGTCTTTGATTTTTGACACTTTGTTTATGATGTGTCTCAGGGTAATCTTCAGGTTGACCTTGCCTGGGTTCTTTTGAGCTTCATGTATCTGCATGTTAATTTGTTACCCAACCCCCAACTTGGGTCAGTTTCAGCCATTATTTTTCCAAGTAGGTTTTGCCCTTTTCTGTCTTATTCTCCGGTGATGGGATTCTATCTTGATGAGTTACAGCTTTATAATACAATTTGAAGTCCATAATTGTGATGCCACCAGCTTTGGTTTTCTTTCTTCAATATTCCCCTGGCGATTCAGGGTCTTTTCTGGTTCCATACAAATTTTAGGACTGTTTTTTACAGCTCTGTGAAAAATGTCAATGGCATTTTTGAGAATGGAATGTTTTCTCATTTCCTTATGTCTTCCTCAATTTTTTTTCATGAATGTTCTATAGTTTTTGGAGTACAGATCCTACACCTCTTTTGTTAGGTTTATTTCTAGGTATCTTATAGTTTTTGCTACAATTGTAAATGAGATTAATTCCTTGATTTCTATTTTTCTGCTTCGTTGTTGGTGTATAGAAATGCAACTGACTTCTGTGCATTTATTTATTTATTTATTTATTTTATTTTTTCAGTGTTCCAAGATTCATTATTTATGCACCACACCCAGTGGTCCATGCAATATGTACCCTCCTTAATACCCACCACCAGGCTCACCCAACCCTCAACCCCCTCCCCTCCAAAACCCTCAGTTTGTTTCTCAGAGTCCATAGTCTCTGAAAGTTCATTTCCACCTCCAATTTCCTCCCCTTTACTTTTACTTTCCTTCTGATAATATCCTCTATGTCATTCCTTATGTTCCACAGGTAAGTCAAACTATATGATTAAGTTTCTCTGCTTGACTTATTTCACTCAGCATAATATCCTCCAGTCCCATCCATGTTGATACAAAAGTTGGGTATTCATCCTTTCTGATGGCTGCGTAATATTCCATTGTACATATGGACCACATCTTATTTATCCATTCATTTGTTGAAGGGCGTCTCAGCTCTTTCCACAGGAGGCAAGATGTCCTTCAACAGATGAGTGGATAAAGTTTATATATTTCTAGGAATGAATCCATTTTTTTCTAGTTGCCTAATTCGTTGGCATATAATTGCTTATAATATTCTCTTATACTTGTATTTCTTCAGTGTCGATTGTTATCTCTCCTCTTTTATTCATGATTTTATTTATTTGGGTCCTTTATCTTTCCTTTTTGATAAGTCTGCCTTGGGGTTTATCAACCTTATTGATTCTTTCAAAGAACAAGCTCCCAGTTTTGTTCATCTGCTCTACTATTCTTTTGATTTGTGTTTCATTGATTTCTGCTCTGATCTTTATTATTTCCCTTCTTCTTCTGGCTTTAATCTTTATTTGGTGTTTTTTTCTCCAGCTCCTTTAGGTATAAAGGTAGGTTGTGTATTTGACACCTTTCTTGTTTCTTTAGAAAGGTCTGTATTGCTATCTATTTCTCTCTTAGGACTGCCTTTGTTCCATCCTAAAGGTTCTGGAATGTTGTGTTTTCATTCTCATTTGTTTCCATGAATATTTTTAGATTTTTTAAATTTATTTTCTACGTAACAGTATTCATTGTTTTTGCACCACACCCAGTGCTCCATGCAATCCGTGCCCTCTCCAATACCCACCACCTAGTTCCCCCAACCTCCCACCCCACGCCGCTTCAAAATCCTCAGATTGTTTTTCAGAGTCCATAGTCTCTCATGGTTCACCTCCCCTTCCAATTTCCCTCAGCTTCTTTCTCCTCTCTAACTCCCCTCGCCCTCCATGTTATTTGTTATGCTCCACAAATAAGTGAAACCATATGATAATTGACTCTCTCTGCTTGACTTATTTCACTCAGCATCATCTCTTCCAGTCCCGTCCATGTTGCTACAAAAGTTGGGTATTCATCCTTTCTGATGGAGGCATCATACTCCATAGTGTATATGGACCACATCTTCCTTATCCATTTATCCGATGAAGGACATCTTGGTTCTTTCCACAGTTTGGCGACCGTGGCCATTGCTGCTTATAAACATTGGGGTACAGATGGCCCTTCTTTTCACTACATCTGTATTTTTTGGGTAAATACCCAGTAGTGCAATTGCAGGGTCATAGGGAAGCTCTATTTTTAATTTCTTGAGGAATCAGCACACTGTTTTCCAAAGTGGCTGCACCAACGTGCATTCCCACCAACAGTGTAAGAGGGTTCCCCTTTTTCCACATCCCCTCCTACATAATTCTTTTTTTTTTAAAGATTTTATTTATTTATTTGACAGAGAGAGATCACAAGCAGGCAGAGAGGCAGGCAGAGAGAGAGAGGAGGAAGCAGGCTCCCTGCTGAGCAGAGAGCCCGATGCGGGCCTCGATCCCAGGACCCTGAGATCATGACCTGAGCCGAAGGCAGCGGCTTAACCCACTGAGCCACCCAGGCGCCCCTCCTACATAATTTTTAAAGGGACCATCCACCAAGATGATCTAACAATTCTAAATTCCTTGCCTCCAATATGGGAGCAGCCAATTACATAAGAAAGCTGTTAATCAAGATAAAAAGTCATATTGATATGAATACATTAATAGTAGGAGATCTTAACAGGCCTATCTCAGAAATAGACAGATCATCAAAGCAGAAAATCAAGGGGCACCTGGGTGGCTCAGTGGGTTAAGCCACTGCCTTCGGCTCAGGTCATGATCTCAGGGTCCTGGGATCGAGTCCCGCATCGGGCTCTCTGCTCAGCAGGGAGCCTGCTTCCCTCCCTCTCTCTCTGCCTGCCTCTCAGTCTACTTGTGATTTGTCTCTGTCAAATAAATAAATAAAATCTTTTAAAAAAGCAGAAAATCAATAAAGAAACAAGAGCATTGAATGACACATTGGACCAGATGGACCTCATAGATATATACAGAACATTCCACCCTAAAACAACAGAATACTCATTCTTCTTAAGTGCACATGGAACCTTCTCCAGAATACACCGCATACTGGGTCACAAATCAGGACTCAACTGATACCAAAAGACTGAGATTATTCCCTGCACATTCTCAGATCACAATGCTTTGAAACTTGAGCTCAATCACAAGGAAAACTTCGGAAGGAACTAAAACACCTGGAAGCTAAAGACCACCTTGCTTAAGAATGTTTGGTTCAACCAGGAGATCAAAGAAGAACTGAAACAATTCATGGAAACCAATGAGAATGAAAACACTTTGGTACAAAACCTATGGGATAATCTCTTCCAGTCCCGTCCATGTTGCTACAGAAGTTGGGTATTCATCCTTTCTGATGGAGGCATAATACTCCATAGTGTATATGGACCACATCTTCCTTATCCATTCGTCCATTGAAGGGCATCTTGGTTCTTTCCATAGTCAATTATCATATGGACTCACTTATTGGTGGAGCATAACAAATATCATGGAGGACAAGGGGTGTTAGAGAGGAGAAGGGAGTTGGGGGAAATTGGAAGGGGAGGTGAATCATGAGAGACTATGGACTCTGAAAAACAATCTGAGGGGTTTGAGGTGGGGGGGGTGGGAGGTTGGGGTACCAGGTGGTGGGTATTATAGAGGGCATGGATTGCATGGAGCACTGGGTGTGGTGAAAAAATAACGAATACTGTTTTTATGAAAATAAATTAAAATAATTAATTAATTAATTAATTAAATTAATTAGAAAACAAACAAACAAAAAAACACCCTATGGGATACAGCAAAGGCGGTCCTAAGAGGGAAATACATAGCCATCCAAGCCTCCCTCAAAAAAAATTGAAAAATCCAGAACACACCAGCTGTCTCTATACCTTAAAGAACTGGAGAATCAACAACAAGTCAAACCAACTCCACACATAAGAAGGGAAATATTCAAGATTAGAGCTGAGAATAATGAGGTAGAAACCAGAGATACAGTAGAACACATCAATGAAACTAGAAGCTGGTTTTTTGAAAGAATCAATAAGATCAATAAACCATTGGCCACACTAATCCAAAAGAAAAGAGAGAAAGCCCATTTTCAATTTTCAAAAAATTGAAGCAGAAGGAAAACTTCCAGACTCTTTCTATGAAGCCAGCATTACCTTGATCCCCAAACCAGGCAAAGACCCTACCAAAAAGGAGAATTTCAGACCAATATCACTGATGAATATGGATGCTAAGATTCTCAACAAGATCCTAGCAAACAGGATCCAGCAGCACATTAAAAAGATTATCCACCATGACCAGGTGGGATTCATCCCTGGGCTACAAGGATGGTTCAACATTTGCAAATCAATCAATGTGATAGAACAAATTAATAAGAGAAGAGAGAAGAACCACATGGTCCTCTCAATTGATGCAGAAAAAGCATTTGACAAAATCCAGCATCCATTCCTGAATAAAACGCTTCAAAATATAGGGATAGAGGGAACATTCCATGAATTTTTAAAATTCTTCTTTAATTTCCTTCTTGGCCCATTAATTCTTTAGTAGGATGCTCTTTAGCCTCCATGTATTTGTGTTCCTTTAGATTTTCTCTTGTGATTGAGTTCAAGTTCTAAAACATTATGGTCTGAGAATATGTGGGGTATAATCCCAATCTTTTGGTACCAGTTGGGACCTGGTTTGTGACCCACTACCAATCTATTCTGATCTATTTTGGAGAATGTTCCATGTGCATGTGAGAAGAATGTGTATTCTGTTACTTTAGGATGAAATGCTCTGAATATATCTGTGAAGTCCATCTGGTTCAGTGTGTCATTCAAAGCCCTAGTTTCCTTGTTGATTTTTTGCTTAGATGATCTGTCCATTGCAGTGAATGGGGTGTTAAAGTCCCCTACTACTATTGTATTATTGTCAATGTGTTTCTCTGATTTTGTTATTATTTGGTTTATATAGTTGGCTGCTCCCATGTTAGGGGCATAGATATTTAAAATTGTTAGATCTTCTTGTTGCAGAGACCCTTTAAGTATGATATAGTGTCCTTCCTCATCTTGTATTATAGTCTTTGGCTTAAAATCAAATTTGTTTGATATATGGATTGCTACCTCAGCTTTCTTTTGATGTCCATTAGCATGATAAAAGGTTTTCCACACCCTCACTTTCAATTGAAGGTGTCTTTGGGTCTAAAATGAGTCTCTTGCAGACAGCATATCAATGGGTCATTTTTTTTTTAAAATTCCAATCTGATACCCTGTGTCTTTTGATCGGAGCATTTAGCCCATTTACATTCAGAGTAATTACTGAAAGATAGGAATTTAGTGACATTTTATTACCTGTAAAGTCCTGTTTCTGTAGATTGTTTGTTTCTTTCTGGTCTCTGTTACTTTTGGGATCTCTCTTTGCCTATAGTATCCCCTTTAATATTTCTTGTAGGGCTGGTTTACTGATCACAAATTCTTTCAGTTTCTGTTTGTTTAGGAAGCTCATTATCTCTTCTTGTATGCTGACGGACAGCCTTGCTGGATTAAGTATTCTTGGCTGCATATTTTTCTCATTTATCCCCTTGAATATATCATGTCAGTCCTTTCTGGCCTGCCAGGTTAGAGGTCTGTTGTCAGCCTCTGTAGGTTCAGTCCCTTTTGCCCTGAACTGCTTTCAGGATTTTCTCTTTAACTCTGAAATTTTGAAGTTTCACTGTAATATGTCTAGGCATTGGCCATTTTTTTTTCTTGATTTTGAGGTTGAGGGTTCTCTGTGCCTCCTAGACTTGTATACTGTTTCCTTTCCCACATTATGGAAGTTCTCTGCTATAATTTATCCAAATAAACCTTCTTCCCCCTCCTCCTCCTCCTCCTCCTCCTCCTCCTCCTCCTCCTCCATATTATTTCACTTTATGGTATCACCTATCTCTTGAATTATCCCCTCAGGAATCAGTAGTTATTTATCTCTCTTTTTTTCAGTTTCTTAGTTTCCATCATTTTTTCTTCTATATTACTGGCTCTCTCTTCTGCTTCATTTATCTTAGCAGTTAGAGCCTATATTTGATTTCAGTGTAGTCTTTTGATTTTGACTTGTTTAGATTTTAGTTATTTTATTTCTCCAGTAGGGTATTCTCTAGTGTCTTCTATGCTTTTTTCCAGCCCAGCTAGTATCTTTTTTTAAATTTATTTTTTATTTTCAGCATAACAGTATTCATTATTTTTGCACCATACCCAGTGCTCCATGCAATCCGTGCCCTCTCCAATACCCCCCACCTGGTACCCCAACCTCCCACCCCCCGCCCTTCAAAACCATCAGATTGTTTTTCAGAGTCCATAGTCTCTCATGGTTCACCTCCCCTTCCAATTTCCCCCAACTCCCTTCTCCTCTCTCTCCCCATGTCCTCCATGCTATCTGTTATGCTCCACAAATAAGTGAAACCATATGATAATTGACTCTCTCTGCTTGACTTATTTCACTCAGCATAATCTCTTCCAGTTGGAGGGGATGTGGAGAAAGGGGAACCCTCTTCCACTCTTGGTGGGAATACAAGTTGGTGCAGCCAGCTAGTATCTTTATAATTATTGTTTTGAATTCTAGTTCCAAATCTTACTTATATTCATATTGATTAAATGCCTGTCTCCTGTTTATTTTTTGGGATGAGTTTCTCCATCTCATCATTATGTACAGAAAAGAACAAATGAAAGAGAGAGAAAATACAAAAATAGCAATAACAACACCAGAAAAAGAGAAAAAAACAAATCAGAAGAAGAAGAACAACAACGAGGAGGAGGAGGAGGAGGAGAGAATGAGAGAGAGAGAAGAGAAGAGAAGAGGGAGAGGGAGAGAAATCAAATAAAAAGTAAAACAGAACAAACAATAAACTAGGTCCTGGCTGTATTTTATTTTGTTTTTATTTTTCCCCTATCCTACCTGTTTTTTAAACATTTCTTTTTAAAAATTTCTTTTCAGTGCTCCAGAATTCATTGTTTATGCACCACACCCAGTACTCCATGCAATATGTGCCCTTCTTAATACCCACCTCCAGGCTCACCCAGGACCCCTGCAAAAAAAGAACTGTTAGATTTTCAGAGTCCACAGTCTCTCATGGTTCATTTCCCCCTCCAATTTCCCCCAACTCCCTTCTCCTCTCTAACTCCCCATGTCCTCCATGTTATTCCTTATGCTCCACAAATAAGTGAAACCATATGATAATTGACTCTCTCTGCTTGACTTATTTCACTCAGCATCATCTCTTCCAGTCCTGTCCACATTGATACAAAAAATGGGTATTCATCCTTTCTGATGGAGGCATAATACTCTATAGTATATATGGACCATATCTTTTTTATCCATTTATCCGATGAAGGACATCTTGGTTCTTTCCAGTTTGGTGACTGTGGCCATTGCTGCTATGAACATTGGGGTACAGATGGACCCTCTTTTCACTACATCTGTACCTTTGGGGTAAATACCCAATAGTGCAATTGCAGGGTCATAGGGAAGCTCTATTTTTAAGTCCTTTTTAAAAAATGAACCATGAGAGACTATGGACTCTGAAAAACAATCTGAGGGGTTTGAAGCGGCGAAGGGATGGGAGGTCGGGGTACCAGGTGTGGGTATTAGAGAGGGCACGGATTGCATGGAGCCCTGGGTGTGGTGCAAAAACAATGAATACTGTTATGTTGAAAATAAATAAATAAATAAATAATTAAAAAATTTATTTTTGCATTTTTTCAGTGTTCCAGAATTCATTGTTTATGCACCACACCTGTTTCCATGCAATACGTGCCCTCCTTAATACCCACCACCAGACTCACCCAACCTTCTACCCCCTCCCCTCCAAAATCCTCAGTTTGTTTCTCAGAGTCCACAGTCTCTCATTTTTAATTTCTTTCTTTTAAAAAAATTTTATTTATTCATTTGACACAGAGATCACAAGTAGGCAGAGAAGCAGGCAGAGAGAGGAGGAAGCAGGCTCCCTCCTGAGCAGAGAGCCCGATGTGAGGCTTGATCCCAGGACCCTGGGATCACGACCTGAGCCAAAGGCAGAGGCTTTAACCCACTGAGCCACCCAAGCGCCCTCATTTTTTAATTTCTTAAGGAACCTCCACACTGTTTTCCAAAGTGGCTGCACCAACTTGCATCCCCACCAACAGTGTAAGAGGGTTCCCCTTTCTCCATATCCTCTCCAACACATGTAGTTTCCTGTCCTGTTTTTTATGGACATTCTATCTGGTGTAAGGCTGTATTTTAGTCTGTTTATTAGAAGAAACTGGATCCCACAATAGGAAAGAAAGAAAGAATATATGTATGCAAAAATAGAATTGAATACAGTGAAAGAAACCATAATTAAAAAATAATTCTATATGGCATAAATATAAAAATTAAAATTTAAAAAAAGGGCTTAAATAAGAATTGATAAAATAAGAAAATAGCCAAATGGGTATTAAGGAGGGTGCATGTGGTGATGAGTACTGGGTGTTATAAGCAACTAATGAATCGCTGAACACTACATCAAAACTAATGATGGCTAACTGAACATAATGGAAAAAAAAGAGAAGAAAAAATAAAACTGGAAGACCAAAGAATAATTAAAAAAAACGCACAAATATACCATTTTCCTCAAGTCTAAGTTTTGCAGCTCTCTATGATGAGTAAATTTTGTATTCACCCAAGATTCCTGCTGTTCTTCTGGGGGAGGGCCCTATTGAGCTGATTCTCAGGTGTTTTTGCCCCTTGTCCGTGGGGCTGGGCTCAGTGTAAGTGGCACCAGAGCTGGTGGAGGGGTATAGAAATGGCGGTGCCCCGTCATTAGCCCCGAAACCGACAGTTAGCACCCCCAACTCTTACAGAAAAGCAGTCAGTCACTCTTCTCTCTCTGGTTTCTGTCCACACTCTGTGTATACTCACCCTGTGACTGAGTGTTTTATATCAGACTCGTGACCCCACTTTGAGTCTCCAAACTTCATGGACTACTGCAGGGTGGACCAGAGCTGATCCTCCAAGGGGATGGAGGGGGTCCCGCCCAAGTTCTGCCTCTTGCTGGGCCCCTGCTCAGAGAGTGGTCACTCACTGTGACCGCTGACTATGCAGTGGTTCCCAGTTTATGGTAACACCAAACAGAAAGCTGGCGCCTGGGCTCACTGTTTGCAACCAGCTTCCCTGGTCCAATGCCTGGGAGCTCTGCTGTACTCAGGCACTCCTATTCTTTTTGTGACCTGGTTATGTTGGCTTTCATAAATCACTTCCACAAAGTGCTATCTCAGTGCAAGTGCTAGGAAGTCCCCCAAGGCAGTCAGCAATGGCTGGCTGCATGTAATCAGGATGAGGAGCTGCTACAATTCAAGCAAACAAGAGCACCTGTGGGGAGCATGTATAATGGGGAACCCTTGGGGCTGCCACTCAGAAGAAGCAGCACCAGCTCACCAAGGACCAAGACAGACTCAGCACTTCCAAGACTTCCACACAATTCCATCCTCCCGCAAGTTCCATTTAAAGGGATGACTCTGAGAAACAAACTGAGGTTTTTGGAGGGGGACGGGCAAGTGAGAGGTTGTATGAGCCCGGTGGCGGGTGTTATGGAAGGCATGGAGCACTGGGTGTGGTGCATAAACAATGAATTCTGGAACACTGAAAAGAAATTAAAAAAAAAATAAAGGGATGCCTGTGACTTTTAAGTCTTATTTTCAGCAATATCCCCTCACAATCTTCACCTTCAATGCCACTGGAAGGTTCCCTCCCTGTCCACTGGAGCCTCCTGGGGACAGGTCTTCCTGGAGAGGACTGCATGCAGACATGCTTGGACATGTAGTTCGGGCTTCGGAAACTGCACTTAGCTTTTTGACTTTTTAATTACAGGCAAAGCTTGTCATAGCAGCCCTAAAACCCAAACAAACTTTTGGTCAATTCTAAACTCCTCAAAACCACATATACAGGGTAAAGTCCTGTACTGTGGTTCTCCAGCAGGACATGGGTACATTGTTCACTCAGGAAATGATTGCTGTGCTGTGCTCAGCTTGAACGAAGCAGATGGAAACTTTGAGGACACAAAGTCCACATTCAAGAATGTGAGGCATTCATGCATTCAACTGACTTCAGATGACTGCCACATTACTGTTCTAGATGCTGGGAGTAGAACACGGAATGGAACAGACAAAAGTCCATGAACTCAGGCGGCTTGTGTTCTAGTAAAATATACCTGGGTAAATAAACAGTAAGATTTCAAAAAATAAACAGAGTAATGCAGTGTGAATAGCTGGAAGAGAACTTTCAGATAAGGGAACACACCGAGACTCTGTGGGTGACATTTCATCTGAGGCCTGAGTAAGACCAAGGTTCAAGCAAGGCAAGGGGCAGGACAGTGCGCAGGCGGCCCATTGGCTTTTCCTGCTCCCTGGAGCTCTGAGAATACCTGCTCTTAGGACTTTGGACAGCTTAGTTGAAGTGGCATGTGGAACATTGCAGCGACTATAGGGAAAGCACATTATGTACAAATCTATTGCTTTCTTGCAGTTTTCCACTTAAAATAGATGCTATCAGTCCTATTTTAAGATTAGCTGGTTAACACCCTAAAATTCCATATTGGCCATTTCCCTTCATTTATTAGATATAGGAAAATATTTTATTGAGGGCCACGTTGACATCTTTGTTCCACAGAGAGTAGATGAGGGGGTCCAAGGTGGGGCTGATTGTCTTGCCCAGCACAGGGACCACTTTGCCATTTTCCATGGAGGAGTTGAAGCCTGGCAGATGGGTGTGTAGATGATGGTGGAGTGGTACCAGGTGGCCACCAGGAGGTGAGAGGAGCAGGTGGAGAAATGCTCACCACTTGCCCACACCTGGCAGGTGCCTGGGATGCTGGTGATGATGTAGCTGTAGAGCACCAGGGTGAACAGGAAGTTGACTACTCCAGAATAAATGTCCACAGTGACGATCATAATGTTGTTCAGGGTCATTCATTTACCAGAGAGCAGCAGCAGCTTGGGAACTTCATGTAGAAAATGATGGATCTGACAGGGACCACGGAATGTTAACCTGGTCATCACGCCTGTGTGCACAGATGTGCTGACCGCAGTGACCACCCACATGCTGCCTGAGAGTAAGGCACAGGTGGGCCGGCTCCTCAGCATGCTGTAGTGCATTGGGTGGTAGATGGCCACATGGCAGTCAGGCCACAACCAGGAGCAGCAGAGGCTTGGCTCCCAGGAGCCATATCAGGAAGAAGAGCTGGACCATGCAGTCAACCTGGTTGACTACCAGGTTCTCCAGCAATTTGGGGGAAATAGTGAGTGTGTGGGTGGTGTCTACAAGGGCCAGGTTGGTGAAAAAGAGATTCACTGAGGCCTGGAGGCCTCGATGAAGGCTGATGGCCTTGACAATGAAGGCATTTCCTGTGAAAGCCCCAAGGTACAGGAGGAAGGACACAGCCAAGAAGGGCCACTGCAGCCCAGGGTCCCCTGAGAAGTGTTACAGGACAAACCCCTCCACAGCTGTGGGGTTGTTTGGTCCTCTGGCCCTTGGATTCAGCCCTGCCTGCAAAGGGAAGCACAGGGTGGGCTGGGCAGCCTCTGTGGGAATGCTTGCTCCCCGAAACGGCTGCACAAATCACATAATGAAGATGCCAACGAAGGTCCCCAGGCTTAGGGAGACAGAATTAACTCTCCTCCTGGACTCCCTTCCAGTCCTTCCCAGCCCTGCAGACACCCCTTCCATGGCTGGGCCGGCATCACACCACACATTACACAGAAAGCTCAACATGAGACTATCCTCACTTTGACTTCGAACATCTACATGATCCAGGGACAAGAGGCTCACTGTTGCACGTGTTGCATGTGTGCCTGGCACTGTGGTGGGGGGGGCACATCTCCATCAGCAAGCCAGGCACTGGGCTCCAGATTCCCAGAAGGAGAACCCAGTCAGCTGGGGCCTTAAGGACAGGATGGGATTTTCACCTAGGGGGGTCTTGGAGCTGGGGATTCAGGGGGAGCATGGGGTTTTGGAGGGGAGAGTGGCTTGGGCCCCAGCCTAGTCAGGGTTTGGCTGCTTTGGAAAGGTCACCTCAGGGTCCAGACTGACTGGACCCAGCACTTAGTTGAAGATGTAGCTGCCAAACCCTGCCTGGGCCAGTCTAGGCTGCACCTCTGGGTTGAGATGGGGCGAATGTAGGTCACCCAGGTTCCTGGTTCTAACCCCAGATCCTGCTCCTGGGATGGACAAGAAGCTTGTCCCTTCTATCCCAGCCAGAGACTGGGATACAGGAAGAAAGGCACAGACCCAGTTCAGTGCAGCAACACAACCTTGGCCAACACACCCACCTAGCTCCCAGGCCTGTGTACCAGCAGCCCTCAAACCTTCTGGGGACACCCAGTCTCCCTGGGCAGGACAGGGCCTAGCTCATTGAGGAGAGAATATTCCTCATGCCCATGGAACAATCAGACGGTGCATGAGGAAAACAAGGCCAGCCTGACCTCCTTCCCTGGGGACAACCCCCTGCAGTCCCAGGGGCGTCAGGTGGGGGCATCCACGGCCTGCGCTCTGGGCTCACACGCATTGTGGGCTACCAGGCACAAGTTAACAACACGGCACGTCTCAAAAACAGAGAAAGTCTGTCTTTTCCCAGGTGGAGTCTGAACAAAGACATGCCAGTTTACAGAAATGTGTCACCAGCTGCGGTCAGTTATGGTGGGACGCCAACGCTGTGGGGCTCTGGGCTTCCTGAGAGCCCCTGCTGCGTATCGAACCACCCCCCCTCTCAGCTCCTTCCCCTGTAGGGCTGAGGTGCCATTGAGTCAGAAGGATAGGGCTTCCCACCTGCTGGTCACCGCTGGCCCTGTCCCATGCCAGATGCCACACACGCCCCTTCTCAGCAGTCACCCAGGACCAGCGCATGCAAGCAGGAATTCCTAAGGCCTCTTCTGGCTGCAGCATCTGAGCTGCCTGAGCTCCCCTCTGGCAGTCCAGATGGGCAGATAGGCATACCTATCTGCTTGCGTGGCCGGCTGCCCACCTAGATTCACAAAACCCCAGCTGCAGGCTCACTGCGTCTTTCTCTTAAAGATCCTGACCTACTTAGAAATCAAACCACACTGCTGGGTTTCTCCCTCCTCCCGATGTGGTACACAGATAGGTCACACATGCACTGGAGGTCTCTGAGGACTTTGCAGTTTCAAACTGAAGCAGTGAAAGCCATGAGCAAGGCAATTTTCTGTCATTTTTTCCACAATAAAATAGGTCAGGGCCAAACCAAATCTGCCTTTTGAGAAACATCAAAAGGAAAATTTTATTTATTGTTTTTTATTAACATATAATGTATTTTATTTTCAGGGGTACAAGTCTGTGAATCACCAGCCTTACACAATTCACAGCACTCACCATAGTGCATACGCTCCCCAATGTCCATCACCCAGCTGCCCTATCCCTCCTACCCTCCACCACTCCAACAACCCTCGATTTGTTTCCTGAGATTAAGAGTTTCTTATGGGACAAGATGGGACCTTCTCCCCAGGCCCATCTTGTTTCATTTTTCCCTCCCTTCTCCCTATGACCCCCCGCCCTGCCTCTCAAATTCCTCATATCAGAGAGATCATATGATAATTGTCTTTCTCTGATTGATTTATTTCGCTTAACATAATACCTTCTAGTTCCATCCGCATCATTGCAAATGACAAGATTTCGGGTTTTCTGATGGCTGCATAGTATTCCATTGCATATATATACCACATCTTCTTTATCCATTCATCTGTTGGTGGACATCTAGGTTCTTTCCATAGTTTGGCTATTGTGGACATTGCTGCCGTGAATATTTACATGCCCCTTTGGATCACTACATTTGTATCTTTAGGGTAAATGCCCAGTAGTGCAATTGCTGGGTCAAAGGGTAGCTCTATTTTCAACTTTTTGAGGACCCTCCATACTGTTTTCCAGAGTGGCTGCACCAGCTTGCATTCCCACCAACAGTGTAGGAGGCTTCCCCTTTCTCCACATCCTTGCCAGCACCTGTGGTTTCCTGACGGGTTAATTTTAGCCATTCTGACTGGTGTGAGGTGGTATCTCATTGTGTTTTTGATTTGTATTTCCCTTATGCTGAGTGATGTGGACCACTTTTTCATTTGTCTGTTGGACATTTTGATGTCTTCACTGCAGAAATATCTGTTTGTGTCTTCTGCCCATTTCTTTTTTTTTTAAATTTTTAAAAAAATTTTTAAGGATGAATACCCAACTTTTGTAGCAACATGGACAGGACTGGAAGATATTATGCTGAGTGAAATAAGTCAAGCAGAGAGAGTCAATTATCATATGGTTTCACTTATTTGTGGAGCATAACAAATAGCAAGGAGGATAAGGGGTGTTAGAGAGGAGAATGGAGTTGGGAGAAATTGGAAGGGGAGGTGAACCATGAGAGACTATGGACCCTGAAAAACAATCTGGGGGGTTTGAAGTGGCGGGGGGGTGGGAGGTTGGGGTACCGGGTGGTGGGTATTATGGAGGGCACGGATTGCATGGAGCACTAGGTGTGGTGAAAAAATAATGAATACTGTTTTTCTGAAAATAAATAAATTAATTTATAAAATAAATTAAAAAAAAGAAATGGGCAGAAGACGGAGGAAGTATAGAGGGAGAGCTGTACGCAGATGCATTCATACTTACATTATAATAACTGTGTGTGCGTCTCTGGCTGTACTATAGGAATACATTAAGTGATTCAATGGAAACATACTCCGTTGCTAATATTTGAACAGTATAGATTGGATAATGAATTCTTTTAGAAGCATTATACATTGTGTATTCTTATGTCTGTTTTAATTGAACATTAAGGGAATGCGGCATTTTCATGGTAACCCTGCCAGTATCTTTATCTAGAGGCCTGTTGCCATTTTTGTCTTCTCTGAAATCTTTGTCACTGAGAAAGGCAGGATTACACTTTTTTCTTTCAGATGGAGTTGGTGTAGTGTATTCTTGGTTATCGAAATACTCATAGTTTGGGGACGTTGAAATGGTAAATATTCATGGTGTGTAAAAAAGCATGATACATAACTACTATCTTAATTACAATAAAATGCTTGCTTTTGTAGATACACACATGGGACATAGAAGTCAAACTGTAAACTGCTTGTGATTATGGATGACTTTGTTCTTTGCTTCTTGTGTTTTTCAATTTCCTTTTATGCACACGTTAACTTTTAAAAAATAAATTTTTTAAAACCTAAAAAAATTATTTTTATTTTTTTTAAATTTCTTTTCAGCATGATAGAATTAATTGCTTTTGCACCACACCCAGTGCTCCATGCACTCCGTGCCCTCCCTAATACCTACCACCTGGCTCCCCCAACCCCACACCCCCCCAGCCCCTTCAAAACCCTCAGGTTGTTTT
The DNA here is from genome assembly GCF_020171115.1 of Neogale vison. Lineage (NCBI taxonomy): Eukaryota > Metazoa > Chordata > Mammalia > Carnivora > Mustelidae > Neogale > Neogale vison. The sequence goes on from NC_058092.1 coordinate 240,299,399, forward strand.
TCAGGGTCCATAGTCTCTCATGGTTCACCTCCCCTTCCAATTTACCCCAACTCCCTTCTCCTCTCCATCTCCCCATGTCCTCCATGCTATTTGTTATGCTCCACAAATAAGTGAAACCAAATCAAGACATACAAATGGCTATCAGACACATGAAAAAATGTTCATCATCACTAGCCATCAGGGAGATTCAAATGAAAACCACATTGAGATACCACCTTACACCAGTTAGAATGACCAAAATTAGCAAGACAGGAAACAACATGTGTTGGAGAGGATGTGGAGAAAGGGGAACCCTCTTACACTGTTGGTGGGAATGCAAGTTGGTGCAACCACTTTGGAGAACAGTGTAGAGATTCCTCAAGAAATTAAAAATAGAGCTTCCCTATGACCCTGCAATTGCACTCCTGGGTATTTACCCCAAAGACACAGATGTCGTGAAAAGAAGGGCCATCTGTACCCCAATGTTTATAGCAGCAATGGCCATGGTCACCAAACTGTGGAAAGAACCAAGATGCCCTTCAACGGATGAATGGATAAGGAAGATGTGGCCCATATACACTATGGAGTATTAAGCCTCCATCAGAAAGGATGAATACCCAACTTTTGTAGCAACATGGACGGGACTGGAAGAGATGATGCTGAGTGAAATAAGTCAAGCAGAGAGAGTCAATTATCATATGGTTTCACTTATTTGTGGAGCATAACAAATAGCATGGAGGACAAGGGGAGTTAGAGAGGAGAAGGGATTGAGGGAAATTGGAAGGGGAGGTGAACCATGAGACTCTGAAAAACAATCTGAGGGTTTTGAAGGGGCGGGGGGGTGGGAGGTTGGGGGATCCAGGTGGTGGCTATTGGAGAGGGCACGGATTGCATGGAGCACTGGGTGTGGTGCAAAAATAATGAATACTGTTATGCTTAAAAAATAAAAAATTAAAAAAAAGAAGACATAAAATATTCCTACAGTGAGATAAAAACAGGAATCCCAGGAAGAAAGGGGAGCCAAGTACATGAGTAGGCGCTTTATAGAAAAGGACACAAGTTTGATGAATAATCATATAAAGAGATTCTTTGTTTTATTCATAATCAGGGGAATGCAAATTGGAACCACAATTAAATATCATTTTGTACCCACTAGATGAGCACAAATTAAGAAACCTGTCTATATTAAGTGTTGGAGGGATAGTGAACCAACAGGACCATGTAGACATAGCGGTAAGAGTATAAATGTGTTCAAATACTGAGAAATGATATGGTATCACGTGTTATGTTGGCGAACATAACGGATTAGAGATATTCTTGCAGGGTGTTCCAGAAGCACCCATGAAAATGTTCCAAGCAACACTCTGCAATAGCAAAAACTTGAGAATAATATGATGGGGTATTGGGTAAGTCATGCAGTTGGTGCGACCACATCTGACAACAGGCACATGGAGGTAAAGATGAGTAAAAAATTCAGGCCTCAGAGAATAGAAAAGCTATGAAATATCTTTTAGAAATTTAAAAGTAAGAAAAAATAAACAGTATAAAAACATAAGAAAAATCACAGAGAGTATTAGAAGTGAAGTCAAGACAGTGGCTGCCTCTGGAGGGAGGCAGTCACGTGTGGGAGAAGTGTGCAGGCAGGTGAAGTTTAGAATGCAGGGTTGTGGTTTTTGGATTTGGGATGGGTTGCTTGGTGTTCATGATGTTATAATACTGTATATTTTATATATATATATTTTTTCAATTTATTTATTTTCAGAAAAACAGTATTCATTATTTTTTCACCACACCCAGTGCTCCATGCAAGCCGTGCCCTCTATAATAGACACCTCACACTTTTTAAAAGATTTTATTATTTATTTGTCATAGAGAGATAGAGAGAGCACAAGCAGGGGGAGCATCAGAGGGAGAAGCAGACCCCCCATTGAGCAAGGACTCTGGGATCACGACCTGAGCTGAAGGTGGGTGCTTACTGACTAGGTCACCCAGGTGTCCCTTCAACATTCTCCAAATTGTTAATGAAGAAGTCAAACTCTCTCTCTTCGCAGATGACATGATTCTTTATATGGAAAACCCAAAAGACTCCACCCCCAAACTACTAGAACTCATACAGCAATTCAGCAACGTGGCAGGATACAAAGTCAATGTGCAGAAATCAGTGGCTTTCTTATACACTAACAATGAAAATACAGAAAGGGAAATTAGAGAATCGATTCCATTTACTATAGCACCAAGAACCATAAGATACCTGGGAATAAACCTAACCAAAGAGGTAAAGGATCTGTACTTGAGGAACTACAGAACACTCGTCAACATTCTTTTCAAACATGTTATTAAAGATAATAAAGGACCCAGTTGCTTCAGAGATTCTTTGTTCTTGCTCTTTCCCTCTGCTGTCCTCTGGTGGTTACCATAGCTACTTGGGCATCATGTATTCTGGGGACCCTTTTGTTGCCCCACTCCCCAACACTGGTCATTGGTGTGTTGGCATCTCCTTTGGAGTCTTGGTCAGTTGAAGCTACACATATGAAGTCCAAGAGGCTTCTTCTTCCACCCAGAGGGGCTAAGGCTTTTGTGTGTCAGAGAACAGTGTTCCTTGCTCCCAGAACCTTAAATGGCAGCTCACAGATGGAATCAGAGCCCACTGACAGATAAGAGAACACTTACATGTTGTCCCCAGTCCCTTGATGTGGAAAAACAATCCTTGGTCAAGCTGGTTTGCTCTTTGGACATTGTGATGTTGTGTGTTCTCCGCTTTTGTTTCACTTGGAAAAGATTTTTGGCTTTCGTCAAAGTCATTATTTCTAATCAAGAGTTCATTAAACATTACATACTTATTTGCACAAATTTCTATTTTAGTGTTATCAACCCTTTTACCATACAAAATGAGAGGAAATTTCCAGGGGAGGTTTCTATTCCTCTCTCAGTCTTTAAAGATTTTTAATTTTTATTTTAAGTAATCTTCCCACTCAGCTTAGGGCTTGAACTCACAATCCTGAGATCAAGAGTCACATGCTCCACCAACTGTCCTCTGGTGGTTACATTTGCCCTTTCAGGAGAAATTTCTGAAATTAACTCTTACAAGCACATTTTCAACTCCATTTCTATGACATTCCCTTCTTGCTTATTCAGAGCCTTCTTCGTGCCCAGAGATATCATATTCTTCTACCTTTCTCCTCTGTGATCTAAGGATTTATGGTTACCAAGTAGCCTCTTTTTAAAAAAATATTTTATTTATTTATTTGGCAGACAGAGAAAGATCACAAGTAGACAGAGAGGCAGACAGAGAGAGAGGGGGGAAAGCAGGGTCCCTGCTGAACAGAGAGGCCAATGTGGGGCTCGATCCCAGGACCCTGAGATCATGACCTGAGCTGAAGGCAGAGGCTTTAACCCACTGAGCCACCCAGGCGCCCCCAAGTTGTCTCTTAAAAAACTTCTGAAGAGATTATGCTGAGTGAAATCAGTCAAGCAGAGAGAGTCAATTATCATACGGTTTCACTTATTTGTGGAGCATAACCAATAGCACGGAGGACAAGGGGCGTTAGAGAGGAGTAGGGAATTTGGGTAAATTGGAAGGGGAGGTGAACCATGAGAGACTATGGACTCTGAAAAACAGTCTGAGGGGTTTGAAGTGGCGGGGGGGGTGGGAGGTTGGGGTACCAGGTGGTGGTTATTATAGAGGGCACGGCTTGCATGGAGCACTAGGTGTGGTGAAAAAATAATGAATACTGTTTTTCTGAAAATAAATAAATTGGAAAAAAAAAAAACTTCTGAGATGGGACACCAGGGTGACTTAGTTATGTAAACATCCAACTCTTGATGTTGGCTCAGGTCATGATCTCAAGGTTGTAAAGCTGAGCCCTATGTGGGGCCCTGTATTGGGCTCCATGCTCAGTGGGGAATGTTGGATTCTCTCTCTCCCTCTCCTCTATTCTTCCTCTTGACACGAGTCAGCCTAACAGAAGCTGTTTTCCCCACAGGATTTGCCACTGAAGAGAATGGCATAATGGGAGGCAGTCAAAGAGCACTATGGTTTGACAATCATCTTGAGAGGGAGGACTACTCTGTGGGTAGTCACACGTGCCCCCTCATGTAGCCCACACTCTCTGTATAAGGCCTGACTGAGCATAGGAGATTTTATATCACATGAACTAAAGTGGGGGTTATGAAGAACTAAGAGACCCCAGAGGTGCCTGTATGCAGAGGAGAGGCCATGTGAAGGAGCAGCACAAGGACAGTGGTCTGCAAACCAAGAAGAAACACCTACAGACATCGTGATCTTGGAGGTGTAGGCTCCAGAATTGTGAGAGATAAATGTCTGTTGCTATGCCCCCAGTCTCTGGTGCTTCATTTCAGTGGCCCCAGAAAACTAAAACACATGGCAATCCTCCTCAAACTGACACACAGATTTATTATATTTATTATTGTTATTAATATTATTTATTATTATTAATTTCTACCAAAATCTCAGTTGTCTTTTTTGCAGAAATTGACAAGCTGAAAATTCATGTGGAAATGCAAGGGACTCAGAGTAACTAAAAAAAAATCTTTAAAAAGTGAAAAGAAGGACACATGCACCTCAAAGTTCATAGCAACGATGTCCACAATAGCCAAACTGTGGAAGGAGCCGAGATGTCCTTCAACAGAGGGATGGATAAAGAAGACGTGGTCCATATGTATAATGGAATATTATTCAGCCATCAGAAAGGACGAATACCCACCATTTGCATCAACACGGACGGGACTGGAGGGGATGATGCTGAGTGAAGTAAGTCAAGCAGAGAAAGACAATCATCATGTGTTTTCACTCATATGTAGAACATAAGGAATAGCATGGAGAACCACAGGGAGGGAAACTGAATGGGAGGAAATCAGAGAGGGAGATAAACCATGAGAGACTCTGGACCCTGGGAAACAATCTGAGGGTTTCAGAGGGGATGGGGTGGGGCAAGGGTAGCTGGGTGATGGATATCAAGGAGGGCACCTGTTGTGATGAGCACTGGGTGTTATACACAACTAATGAGTCATTGAACACTACATCAAGAACTAATTATATACTGTACGGTATTTAACTGAGCATAATAAAAATTTTAAAAAATGAGTAACGCAAAAAAAAAAAAAAAGGAAGCAATTTGGAGGACTCACTTCTTGACCCAAAAACTTATGGCAAGCTACAGTAATCAAGACAATGTGGCACTGACATAAGGACAGACACATAGATTAGAGGAATAGAATTTAAAGTTCAGAAATAAGCACTGACATTTATGGCCAATTGGTTTTTGACAAGACAAAGGACACTCTCAGGGCTCCCTCCACTGCTGAAATAGTTTTTTCAACAAGGGGTGTTGGAGCAAAAGAATGAAGTTGGAGACACGTCTCATGCCATGAAAACCCTTACCTCAAAGTCGATCAGAGACCAGAGAAACCAGACAGCAAGTCTGTGTGACCTTAGATTTGGGAATGGTTTCTTGGATACAAACCAAAAGCACAAATGGCAAGAAGGAAAATAGATTAATTGGACTTCATCAGAATTTGCACCTTCTGTGCTCAGAAAACATCACCGAGGAAGTAAAAAGACAGCCTTTGGAATGGGAGGGAACATCTGCAAATTGCATGTATGACAAGGGATCTGTTGTTCAGGTACAGCTCGGCTCAAGCTCATCTTCCATCTGAGCTGTCAATGTTCATGGCGGTTTCCCTGCATGATCGCGTCCTTTGTGATGTTAGGGGCATTGTATGTAGCATCTACTTATTTTTTTATTTATATTTATATTTTATTTTAACAGCAGCAGGGCTGACCCAGTGTTGTACGAGTCTCGTGCACAGCATCGTGGCCCGACACTCGCACGCGTCTCCCGAGCTCAGCACAAGGGCAGGCCTCCACCCCGTCACCTAACTGTCCCCCCACTCCCCGCTGGGGACCATCAGCCCCTTCTTTAGAGTTACAGTCTGTCCCTTGGCTTGTCTTTTTCTGTCGGGTCATTTTGTTTCTTAAATTCCACATATGGGGGGCGCCTGGGTGGCTCAGTGGGTTAAGCCGCTGCCTTCAGCTCAGGTCATGATCTCAGGATCCTGGGATCGAGTCCCGCATCGGGCTCTCTGCTCAGCAGGGAGCCTGCTTCCATCTCTCTCTCTCTGCCTGCCTCTCCATCTACTTGTGATTTCTCTCTGTCAAATAAATAAAGAAAATCTTTAAAAAAAAATTCCACATATGGGTGAAATCCTATGGTATCTGTTTTTCTCTGACTTCCTTTGCTTAGCACGACACTGTCTAGCCCCATCCTTGTCGTTGTAAAGGGCGAGATTTCATTCTTATGGCTTAATAATTCTCCATTGTACTCACAGACCCCCTCTCCTTTCTCCGTTCATCAGTCAGGGGACACTTGGGCGGCTTCTATCTCTCGTCTACTGTAAATAATGCTGCTAAAAACATCGGGGTTCGTGTGTCCCTTTGAATTGGTGTTTCTGTATTTCTTGGGTAAATAGCCCGTCGTGCAAGCCCTGGGTCATATGGAAGTGGTATTGTAGTTCGTCTGAGGGACCTCCATACAGTTTTCCAGAGTGGCCACCAGCTTGCATTCTCATCAACAGTGCAGGTGGGTTTCCTTTCTCTGTATTCTCACCAACACCTGTTTTCCTGTGCTGTTGATTTTAGGCAGGCAAACTTTTTATTTATTTATTTTTATTTTTTACTTTAAGATTTTATTTATTTATTTGACAGAGACAGATCAGAAGTAGGCAGAGGCAGGGAGAGAGGGGGAAGCAGGCTCCCTTCCTAGCAGAGAGCCTGATGCAGGGCTCAATCCCAGGACCCCGAGATCATGACCTGAGCCGAAGGCAGAGGCTCAACCCACTGAGCCACCCAGGTGCCCCAGGCAGGCAACCTTTTTAAAAAGAAGGCTCTGCTAGTCTCCTAGGACTTAATTTCAATTCCCTACTGCTAATTCTTCAAGTGTTGAAGGCTCCTACCAGGAGTGAGAGGTCCTAACAGCACACGGGAAGTTGTTTAAAGTTAATGGCAACCAAGGCACTTGTTTAATTTCCCTTAAAAAAAAAGTTTTTATTTATTTATTTGACAGAGAGATAGATCACAAGTAGGCAGAGAGGCAGAGAGAGGGGGAAGCAGGCTCCATGCCGAGCAGAGAGCCCAATGCAGGGCTCAATCCCAGGACCCTGAGATCATGACCCGAGCCTAAGGCAGAGGCTTTAATCCACTGAGCCACCCAGGCGCCCCTAACTTCCCTTTTAGGTGTACGCATGAAGTTGATATACAGAATTAAGTCAGTGTAAAAGAAGTCTTTATGTCTTTTTTTAAAAAGATTTTATTGGGCGCCTGGGTGGCTCAGTGTCTTAAGCCTCTGCCTTTGGCTCAGGTTATGATCTCGGGGTCCTGGGATCAAGTCCCACATCACGCTCTCTGCTCAGTGGAGAACCTGCTTCCCCACCTCTCTCTGCCTGCCTCCCTGCCTACTTGTGATTCCTCTCTCTCTCTGTGTCGAATAAATAAATAAAATGTTTTAAAAAAAGATTTTATTTATTGGCTCCATAGCTCAGGGGTTAGAGCACTGGTCTTGTAAAAAAGATTTTATTTATTGATTTGAGAGAGAGTGTATGAGCAGGGGGAATGGCAGAGAAAGAAGCTGACGTCTTGCTGAGCAGGGAACCAGGCATGAAGTTCTTTCTATCCAGGACCCTGAAATCATGATCTGAGCCAAAGACAGACACTTAACCAACTGAACCTCCCAGATGCCCTCAAAGGAAATCTTTCAATAAGTCTAACAAAAATCAGAAATAACAAAAAAGAATTGGTAGCAATTTTTTTTTCTTAATAAGTCTTAAAGTAAGAAAGCCACCTCTGTAGGGAGAATCTGGGACTCCCAGTTTTTGCTTTATCCAGTTTTGTATTGTTTGAGTTTGTTACAAAGAACATGTTTTACTTTCTTAATTAAGGTGGTCTTTTAACCTTTACAAATAATTGTTTAACTTCAATAAAGTCTCTTTTTTTTTCCATGTTGTTTCACTAGTGAGTTCTAACAACATTTCAAAGTCCAGATAATTTCTTGATGGTTTAAAGCATCTCAGACATAAAGAAAGATGGAGGGCATTTCAATTGTTTTCTTGAGTTAGCACAGTTCTTTTTTTTTTGTTTTAATGTTATGTTAGTCACCATACAGTACATCGTTGGTTCTTGATGCAGTGTTCCAAGATTCACTGTTTGCATATAACACCCAGTGCTGCATGCAATCTGTGCTCTCCTTAATATCCGCCACCCTGCTCACCCACAATTCTTATGCAAGAACCTAATAAAACATAAGAATCTGCCCCCCAATTCTATTTACAGATACAAAATAACCAAAAGTACTGTTAATAAGTTGAGTCCACCAGCATGTGAAAAGAGGGTCACCCCATGAAAACACTGGGGGTGATGTCACGCTGTGAGTGTTGTCACATGAGACCCTGTCCGCAGCCAGCACCGTGCAGCAGACCCAAGGAGAAAAGTCACAGGATCGTCTCAGCGAGAAACTATTTTACCCTCTCAGCACTCACCAAGGTCCTCTTAGTCATCTAGGGAGACAAGAAGGTGGCTCCAGTGTGACTGAGTCTTTGCCACAAACTACCAACAGCAGGTGTGATGGAAAGCCTGCCGAAGGACCTCATTCCTACCAGACCAGCCCGGTCATCACCGTTCATTAGCATCGTCCTAGAAGGTCCAGGCAACTGAATAAGATGCAAGACGAACAAAAAGGCCTCGCTTCTGAAAAGAAGTACTCAAAAATGTCACTATTTTCAAAAGATATGTATTCCTGTATTTAAAATTTGATGTTATTTGGGCGCTCTGCAGCATTATGGCCAGAGGCCCTGGAACAGTGGGACCTTGCCCCAGAGCACAGCTGCACCCCTGTGTGGTCCAGGCTCACCAGCGCCTGCCCTCGGGCTCCCTCCCCACATTTACAGCCTCTGGAAATGTGTACAGACACAGCTGTTCTCAGCCAGTGGGAGTCTGAGCAGACGTGAAGACTCTTACTGCATGAGATCCAGTACTCTGCCGTGGAGGCACTCACCAGCACATAATCGATGCTGCCTTAGATCTGGCCCTTAAGCCACCCCTGTAAACATAACCTGAACCCCCCTGTCCAAACCAGGGTGATCTTCTGACCCAAGGTCCAGCGTGGTATTTCCCTGGATGCTGTTGGCTGACTTTGGTGCAGGTGCCAGCACCCAGGGTTGATAAGATATTGAACATCATAAGGTGGGTGCCCGGACAGAGTTTCTCTAATGCAACCACCTCAGGCATCAGCTTTGGAAATGATGGCCAACAGTAGCTAATAATAAACTAATATGTTGGGTGAGAGGAAAAGGAAGATGGCATTGGTTGGCTGGTCACCCTCCTTCCTGAGGGTGCATTATAAAAGCTGTGGCTTCAGAGCATTCACACAAGTCAGCAGTGACCCAAAGGCACCATGGCTGCCTTGGGCATCACAGTTGCCCTGTTGGTGTGGATGGCCACACTAATGCTTATATCTATCTGGAAACAGATCTACAGCAGCTGGAAACTGCCCCCAGGCCCCTTTCCACTGCCCATTATTGGGAATCTTCTTCAGTTAGATTTGAAGAATGTTCCAAAGTCTTTCGCCAAGGTAAGAGAAATATTGTTGGTTAGGGGAGGAGAATTCAGAGATTAGACATAGTGTGTGTGTGCATTCAATTCACTGTCAGACAAGTTGTTATTCAATTCCAGCCTGTTAGGAGTGAACTGACTTAACAGTAGCATCCAAGAGGGATATTAACGATATTTAGTTAGTGGTACAGATTGGACCTTGAGCTCTTGAGTGGGCATTGGCCGTGGCTGGCCCCAGAAGCCTGCTTGAGTCATGGATTAAATGCTTTGTCAGTGGATGGCTAGGTGAGGCCAGTGTGTCTGGGGCTGCTGCTGTTCACCATCCCAATGTAAGGAGGACCATGTGTTCCCACAAGATGCATACTGTAGATGCCAAACTACAGGGTACAAAGTGATGTTGACCCACCTCTGGTGTGATACCACTGTCCACAGCTGTTGTGAATAGTGAATGAGCTAATGAATCTAAAAACTGAATGAGTTGCTAAATCTATTCCATGAGTTAATAAAAGAATGCCATAAAGCACCTTACATGTGGGGAAAGTGTTTGAGGTAAGGGAGATGTTGACAGTGCTTTGTGCACCATGGAGGATGGACTTGTGGAGGTCAGGACAGTGCTGACTCAGGGTCCTCCTGCAGCACCGTGGGGTCTGGGACTTCGGGGATGGCAGACAGTGGGGGTTATGGGGCAGATGTTGGCAAAGGATCCTCAGGGGTGGGACAGGAGCCAGCCCACCAAGTTAATTTTGTCAAGGAGCCCAGGCATTCTGGACCCTTGATCCCTGCAGAAGAAAGTTTCTATGCGAAGGGTCTTCCCAAGTCAGGCTGGACAAAGACTGTCTTTTTCCAGATCCCTCTGTGTTCTCTTGGTCAACAACAACTTTGGGTTTTAAGCGTGGCCCACCTCCTCCCTGAGTTCCCAGTGGTCTCACTTGGCTCCTTGCTCGTCTCTGCAGCTAGCAGAGCGGTACGGGCCGGTATTCACCTTGTACCTGGGCTCCCAGCGCACTGTGGTCCTGCATGGCTACAAGGCGGTGAAGGAAGCTCTGCTTGACCACAAGAATGACCTTTCTGGCAGAGGAGAAATCTTCGCATTCCAGTTGCACAAAGACAGAGGTGAGCCCCACTTTTCAGAGGACCCCTATGGTGGGTGGGAGCCAGGGAAATACCAGGGATGACGACCACATAGCACAGCGTACAACCAAATGGAAGAGTAAAGAGACCCTCAACAGTTCAGGTGCTTAGGACAGACTTTATTGAAAGCTTCTATGACAGACTTGTAACCAAAAAAAACAGGACCTCCTGCACCATCACTCTGACCAGCAGGACAGGTGTGTTATAGAGAAATACCACAGAGGGAAATGCCTCTGGCGGATGAGCTGTGCTTTCCTCCCACAGAGCTCCCAGCCTCCTGGGGCCACAGTTTGGGAAACTCTTCTCACTCACAGCGCCTCCTGTTTCTGGGTGTTGGTGCTCCGTGCCCTGAGGCCCCTCACCTAAGAACAGGCACTGATGCCCCCGAGGTCTGTGGGGCTGTGGGCAGCTGCAGTTCACATTCTAACCCTGGAGGCCTCTGATATGCCACCTGTGCTGTTCTGAGCACAGAAGCCCCAGCTCGCACAGGGACTCCCACGGGACCCCGTATTGCCAGGCTCACCTCTCTTTCTTTGCAGCCCGTCTCCAGAGCCCGGGTTCCCATATCGAGAGCAGGCAGTTACCTCGTATTAGGGACCTGGTGGTCTGAGTGTTTATTGGAGTCTTTACCTGAGTGTCGTCCAGACTCCCGACTACAGTGCCTACCTCCTGTGTCTCCTGGGACATCCTGGAGCCCCTGCGGGCACCTGCTCCTAGCTCCTCCAGCTCACAGCCCCGTGAACTTGCTGCCCACCACTGCCTGTCCCCCGGCCGTGTATGCTGATTCTTTCCCACTTGCTCACTGTCATTCTAGCATCCATATTCATCAGGGATATTGGTCTGAAATTCTCTTTTTTGGTGGGGTCTTTGCCTGGTTCAGGGATCATGGTAATGCTGGCTTCATAAAAAGAGTCTGGAAGTTTTCTTTCTGCTTCAATTTTTTGAAAAAGCTTCAGGAGAATAGGTATTATTTCTTCTTTGAAAGTTTGGTGGAATTCCCCAGGGAATCTTTCAGGTCCAGGCTCTTGTTTTTTTGGGGAGGTTTTTGATCACTGCTTCAATCTTGTTACTAGATATTGGTCTATTCAGGTTGTTAATTTCTTCCTGATTCAGTTTTGGAAGTTTATAGGTTTCCAGGAATGCGTCCATTTCTTCTAGGTTGCATAACTTATTGGCACATGACTGTTGATAATAATTTCTGGTGATTGTTTTTATTTCCTTGGTGTTAGTCGTAATCTCTTTTCATTCATAATTTTATTAATTTGGGTCTTCTCTCTTTTCTTTTGGATTAGTTGGCCAATGGTTTATTGATCTTATTGATTCTTTCAAAAAACCAGCTTCTAGTTTCATTGATGTGTTCTACTGTATCTCTGGTTTCTACCTCATTGATCTCTGCTTTAATCTTGATTATTTCCCTTCTTGTGTGTGGATTTGGCTTAATTTGTTTTTGATTCTCCAGTTTTGTAAGGTGTAAAGAGAGCTGCTGTGTTCTGGATTTTTCCAGGTTTTTTGAGCGAGGCTTGGATGGCTATATATTTTCCCCTTAGGACCGCCTTTGCTGTATCCCATAGGTTTTGGACCAAAGTGTCTTCATTCTCATTGGTTTCCATGAATTGTTTCAGTTCTTCTTTGATCTCCTGGTTGATCCAAGCATTCTTAAGCAAGGTGGCCTTTAGCTTCCAGGTGTCTGAGTTCCTTCGGAACTTTTCCTTGTGATTGAGCTCCAGTTTCAAAGCATTGTGATCTGCGAATATGCAGGGAATAATCTCAGTCTTTCGGTATTGGTTGAGCCCTGATTTGTAACCCAGTATGTGGTCTATTCTGGAGAAGGTTCCATGTGCACTTGAGAAGAACGAGTATTCTGTTGTTTTAGGGTGGAATGTTCTGTATATCTATGAGGTCCATCTGGTCCAATGTGTCATTCAGTGCTCTTGTTTATTGATTTTCTGCTTGGATGATCTGTCTATTACTGAGAGTGGCGTGTTAAGATCCCCTACTATTAATGTATTAATATCAATATGACTCTTTATCTTGATTAACAGATGTCTTGTGTAGTTGGCTGCTCCCATATTGAAGGCATAAATATTTACAACTGTTAGATCTTCTTGGTGGATAGACCCTTTAAGAATGATGTAGTGTCCTTCTGTACCCATTCTCAACAAGATCCTAGCTAATAGAATCCAACGGTACATTAAAAAGATTATCCACCATGACCAGGTAGGATTTATCCCTGGGTTGCAAGTGTGGTTCAACATTAACAAATCAATCAATGTGATAGAACAAATTAATAAGAGAAGAGAGAAGAACCACATGGTCCTCTCAATTGATGCAGAAAAAGCATCTGACAAGATACAGCATCCATTCCTGATTAAAATGCTTCAAAGTATAGGGATACAGGGAACATTCCTCAACTTCATAAAATCTATCTATGAAAAACCCACAGCAAATATCCTCAATGGGGAAAAGGGGAAAGCCTTCCCACTGAGATCAGGAACACGACAAGGATGCCCACTTTCACCCTTCTTGTTCAACATAGTATTAGAAGTCCTAGCAATAGCAATCAGACAAAAAAGAGAAATAAAAGGTATTCAAATTGGCAATGAAGAAGTCCAACTCTCTCTGTTTGCAGATGGCATGATAGTTTATATGGAAAACCCAAAAGACTCTACTCCCAAACTACTAGAACTCATACAGCAATTCAGTAATGTGGCTGGATACAAAATCAATGCACAGAAATCAATTGTTTTCTTATACACTAACAGTGAAAATACAGAAAAGGAACTTAGAGAATCAATCCCATTTACTATAGCACCAAAACCCATAAGATACCTGGGAATAAACCTAACCAAAAAGGTAAAGGATCTATACTCAAGGAACTACAGAACACTCATGAAAGAAATTGAAGAAGACACAAAATGATGGCAGACCATTCCATGTTCATGGATTGGAAGAATAAACATTGTTAAAATATCTATACCGCCTAGAGCAGTCTATACTCTCAGTGCCATTCTGATCAAAATTCCACTGACGTTTTTCAAAGAACGGGAGCAAACAGTACTAAAATTTGTATGGAATTGCTAAGGAAATGTTGGAAAAGAAAAACAAAACTGGGGGCATCACGTTGCCAGATTTCAAGCTTTACTACAAAGCTGTGATCACCAAGACAGCATGGTACTGGCTCATGTAGTTTTAGTGAGATTCTGAAGTAGACGAGGAAGAAAGCAGTCTTCCATCTACCCTAAAAACCCAGAAGCCTCTAGTTTTTCCTTAGTTAACTTTGGTGACAAATCTCTAGAATACCTGTATCCACTTTATGCAGAAATTTCCAATTGATGTGCTTACAGCTGTGTGTGCTGTTCTTATGTGCGGTCCCCTCATTCCCATCGACATGCACAAGGTCGAACCCTGTCACTGTCAGACACATTTGATTTTCTTTCTTGGACGTTGTGGGCTGGTTTTACATCTTTGGGGTTGCCGAAAGCAAAGTTAACTTCCTCAGTTTTTATCATTAACACAAGAGGAGCTTTGCTGCCCCACAAGAGCAGGAGTTGTGGGGTCAAGGAGCTCCACCCTGGTTCCAGGGAGCCCTTATATGCCACCCCTGGTCCAAGTCATGGGCCCCTGAATGCAGCCAGGCAGGGGCCATATTCACATTCTATGCATTGGACTCAGGGGGCTTTGTCCTGTCCTGGCTGTGGTTCCCAAGTCCTATTTTCACATGTGCCACGTGGCCCAGACCCTGTCCATGGGACACTTCTGATGCCCTAGCCATAATGATGCAAATGTTAACTGTCAACATTATACTGAGCACAGGGCCCACATTAATTCCAATAAATTTCACTTCAGTGAATGTTTATGAGGCTCTGACCCAGAAGCATTACTGTCTCTATTTCAGCCTGTTTTAGGTTCCAAAGTCTTAGCTCCTCTGGGATCTCCCTCTCTGTCTCTCTATCTCTGTCTGTCTCTCTGCCTCTGTTTGTCTCTCTGTCCCTCTCTGTCTCTTTGTCTCTGTCTTTGTCAGTGTTTTTCTTGCTTCTCCCTGTTCATTCATCTGTCTCTCTGTGTCTTGTCTCTCTGTCTCTGTTTTATCTCTTTGTCTATGTCTCTGTCTTTGTCTCTCTCTCTTTGTCTTGTCATTCTGTCTCTCTTTGTCTCTGTCTCTCTTTCATCTCTCTGTGTCTTGTTTCTTTGTCTTATCTCTTTGTCTCTGTCTCTCTGTCTCTGTCTCAGTCTCCAACTCTTCTCTCTGTCTCCCCTTTGTCCCTCTGTCTTTCTCTGTCTCTCTGTCTCTCTGTCCACTGCTCACATTTTCTGGCCTCTCCCACCTTCCCCCTGCTACACAATTCTTTCCAGAACCATCTTAAAATTGTCTGTCTCCTTGTCCACCTGCCCAGCCCCCATGTCACAGCCATTTAGGTCCAGGGCACTCCCACTTTCTGCATTCCCTGCCAGCTTCTCAACCCTTAGCCCACAGCTCTGGCCTCTGGCCTGCCAAGGGCACACTCTCTAGTGACCCCCGCTTGTCTGCCCCACGTCCTGGGGCAGGATCTGTCTGCTGCAGCCACTGGAGCCACTGGAGCCACTGCTGAGACATCAGTGGACCCCACAGACACGTGGGGGTATGGTCACACATGTCTGGGATCCCTCTTGGGCTGCCCAGCTGTGTCTCCGGCATCCACCTAGCAGGCTCCATAGGGCCCTGCAGGCACCCAAAGCTCCTCATGCACAGACCCAAATGCAGGAACCCAAATGCCATCCCTCGATGGACGGCCCCTCTAAGGAGGACCCTGGGTGCCATGTACCCTCCCTGCACTCCCACCCAGTCAGGGTCCATGTTGTCCAGCCAGCTGCTGTCTCTACCTCGTGTGCCCTTCGGGTGGAACTGGGCCCTAGTGTGACCAGGGCCCCCTCCCCGCCTCATCTCGCACCGCCCAGTCCCTCTCTGACCCTCCAGACTTCCTTCTAGGATGCGCAGTGCCTCGGCCTTCCTCAGACCTCTGCTTGCCCCTCCGAGGGACTGTGCACAAGGTCTCCCCATATCCAGAGGCTGGCAGAGTCTGGGAGCCGAATGACAGCTCAGGTTTCAGTAAGGACACTTTTTAATTTGTAGTGTGGAAGTTCGAAACCAGTGGAAACAGCACAGCTTCTGGGAAAGGGGCAGGGGCTTTCACTGGTGGGCAGCTGTGGCTTTGTTTCACGTGGGAAGACTCTGGGCAAAGTGGACAAAGGCAGCAAACTGATGGTGGGAAGAACACCGGGGAGGTGAGGTGTCAGGTGGAAAGCCAGACTCGGGGCACCAGCCAGGCATCTGGACACCAGGAGCCCCAGTGCTTGGGTGCCCAGGCCGGTCAGTTCACCACTTGGGTCCCTCCCACCTGGAGCCACTCACCTTGTCCCTCTGCCCCAGGGCGTGCAGTAAGCGCTCTGCTGTCCCCTCTTCCCCAGGGATTACTTTCAACAATGGACCAGGCTGGAAGGACACCCGGAGACTCTCCCTGACGATGCTCCGGGACTTCGGCATGGGGAAGCGTGGCAACGAGGAGCGGATCCAGAGGGAGATCCCCTTCCTGCTGGAGGCGCTCAGGGGCACCCGGGGTGCGTGTGGCCACCGGGTCTTTGCACACGTGGTCTGGGGGGCAGCCTTGCTGGGCCTGCGAGACCCCGAACTGAACTGAAGCAGTTAGAGCTGAGAGGGTTGCCTTAATCCACAGACACTGTCTGCAGCTCTGGTCCTCTCCATGTCCAGTGTGTTTATCTGGAATAACTGGAACATAAAGGGACCCCCCCCCCACCACAATAGCCTCCCACAAACCTTGTAGAATTACGGGGATGCTTAGGACGACAGATCACAGACTCTGGAAAGTGTGAGTGGGTGGGAGCCGGCCTGACCGTTCCCCTGTGTTGCAGGCCAGCCCTTCGACCCCACCTTTCTGCTGGGCTTTGCCCCCTGCAACGTCATCGCTGACATCCTCTTCCGTAAGCACTTCGACTACACGGACGAGACGGGCCGGAGGATGCAGAGGCTCTTCAACGAGAACTTCAGGCTGCTCAGCACGGGCTGGCTCCAAGTGAGGCCCCTTAGTCTGCACTTGCCCATGTGTGCTCCTCTGAGATTAGGAAAAGGATGAGGACGGGACCTGGGGGACAGGAAGACAGGACCACAAAAGCCAGGGAACACCCAGGGCTGGTGCAACTCACCATCTGAGAGCCTGGATGTTGCTTCTGGAGACATCCATGGGCCCAGTGTTTGCCTTGCTGACCACGGGAGACCGTTTTACCCTTTAAAACAGGACCTTGCTAACACGCGACCCCACACACCCACACCGTGGTGCGGAAAAGATACTGTGAGCCCAAATGCTCTAAATATCACAATATGACATCCATGAGTTCAAGTCAGAGGAAATAAATAGCCCAGTACATAAAACCATGTTGCATCTGGAAAAGAAAATAGAAATCCCTCCCCCTCTTTTTCTAGCTTTATAACATTTTCCCAAGCTATCTGCACTACCTGCCTGGAAGCCACTGGAAAATGCTAAGAAACGTGTCTGAAATAAAAGATTACACTTCGGCAAGAGTGAAGGAGCACCAGCGGTCGCTGGACGCCGGCTGCCCCCGGGACTTCACGGACTGCCTGCTCCTGGAGCTACAGAAGGTGCGGTGCGGACGCCGGTCCCCGACCCCACCCAGCT
Source organism: Neogale vison (assembly GCF_020171115.1). Taxonomy (NCBI): domain Eukaryota; kingdom Metazoa; phylum Chordata; class Mammalia; order Carnivora; family Mustelidae; genus Neogale; species Neogale vison. The sequence continues at coordinate 240,316,820 of NC_058092.1, forward strand.
AGACACGTTTGCTCGTGGGCAGGGGCGTGCAGTGCCCATGGTGGTTGACGCTGTGACACTCCTGCGGCCCCCGGGGGCATGTTCTGATGTTCCTGGTCTGACCGCACCCGGGCCTCATGTGACCATCCCACCTGTGCTAGAAGTGTGGGAACGCAGACCTTGCCTGCCCAGCTGGCCTCACTGTCCACACGCTGGGCAGCAAGGTGGCTTTGCTGGGGACGCCCTCAGTGGCTGCCAGGCGGGTGTGTGGGCCCCTCATGGTGGTTCCCTCCAGGCTGTACTTCCTCACCATTTCGGACTTTGATGACTGTGTCTCCTTTGGGGAGAAGCCCTCCACCCTCCTCATCAGCATGTAAACCCCAAATTGTACATGACTTCACGGGCTTCCAGCATCATCTCTTTGACGGCCCTCTGGGACCCCCACCCAGATGGTGAAGCTTCTCCTCTCTCCTTTGACATCTCTTGTGTTTCTAGAACAGTATGTGAATTCCTGGACAACTGCGGGGGGCTGTCTGAGAAGCTCTTCCACGAGTGGGGCTCCTCACTGCCCCTCCTGGGTGTCTGGCGTCCTGGTGACTTCCCTGCCTCCTAGACCCAGTGGTGCTGACTATAGGTGTGGAGAAGGCCCAGGGAAGCGTGTGGCCCTTGGGTTGTTAGCATGGGCCCCACAGCTCAGTCCCGGGCAGCTGGAGGTCATGGCTCAGGACTAGGGAGAGTCTTACTACACTCTTTGCTCCCCCACTCCCCATGGCTCCGCTCTGTAGGAGGAACACCAAAGCTGCACAGCCCAGGAGAGGAGCACAGTCCTGCCTGTGGCCGGTCTTCCGGGAGCCTTGGTTTCCCCAGTTGTGCCATGGAGATGATCATGTCTCCACAGGATAACTTCATGCACATCTGCCCTCTTCTCTCTGTGGGGCTGACAGCAAGGCTGGTGGGTGTGTCTGAGGCGGAGGGAGACAGAGGTCTCGTTCTCTAACCCTAAGAGCCCTTCTTATGGGGTCCCTGTGTGGCTCTAATGTCTGCAGGAAAGATACAGTTCGGAGCCCTGGTTCACCCTGGACAATATTGCTGTGACTGTGGCTGACCTGTTCTTTGCGGGCACAGAGACCACCAGCACCACTCTGAGATACGGGCTCCTGGTTCTCATGAAGTACCCAGAGGTCGAAGGTACGCTGCACAGGAGACAGGGCTCTGGGGCCACGCTTTGTCAGGCCAGTGTTTGGGGTGCAGCTTTCTGCCTGTGAAATGAAAGGCCGGCTGTGCTTGCTAAGCCTCGTGGCAGTGACACGGGGGTCACCGCCTGGATTCGGCGGAAGTGCTGCTGTATGATGGGTGCCTGGCGCTCTGGGATGCCGTGCCCTGCGCCCCACTGACACATACCTGACTTCAGAACGGAAGAGCCTGCAGCAGCGTGTGGAAAAGCCATGCCTTTTGCATTCTGCTCCACAGAATAACCTACTTTTGACAGTGAAAATAATGTCTACCTTGCCCCGGAACAAGACCTGGCTGGCTACACATAGCACAGAGAGAGAGGGCAGGATGGGGTGAGGGTGTCCTCATGCCTAAGACCTGCTCCAGCGTCCCGGCTGCCCCTGGGCTCTGCTCTGGGGAACACTCATCACCCTGAGGCAAGCTTGCTGCTGCTGCCCATAATAATTTGGCTCCTGCTGTGTGCCAGGCTTGGGTAGGAGCCCTGAAATACACTGTGTTCTTAAGGGCAGGTATTTTGGGATACGAGATAATTTCCCTCAGGGATGCGGACTGTGACCTGTGCAGGATCAGACCTGGCCCCAAAGGCATTGCTTTTTCTGTCTCACAGAAGGGTTAGGGGTGAAGGAGCCCAAGTCTCTGGAGCAAAGCCTTCCACAGATCTGAGAACTTCTGACCAGTCTGGACCAGGGGGACTATAGCCTGAGAAACTGTGATTAGTTGTGAGCAATCTCCCATATAGAGAAAAAGACAGAAAGTAAATAGGACTGACACCCACACGCCATTGCCGGATCTGACACGTGTGAGCCTTCACAGGAGCCGCTTTGGGGCTCTTGGAAACCTGTTGCCGAAGCCCTGCCCACCCCAAGCTTGTCCCAGGGCCGTGTGTTACCTCTGCACTCAGCTTCGTACCCTTAGTGCTGGTTCAGTGTCAGCATGAGTTTCACCCCTTTACCTGGGAACCATACAGCACACGACTTTGTCATTCACTCAGCATACTGCAAAGGCCCCAGCAACTTGTCAGCAAGGGAGTCCCAGACTCTGTTCCTCCATTCTTCATGCAGAAGGCCACATGCACCTGTTTCCATTCTGCCTCTCACCTCCACAGCTCCTGAAGCGTGCAGTAAACCAGCCTGGGGTAATAATTAATACAGAGATTTCCCTCCGACTGAAATTTCTAAGACCTTTTTTTTTTTTTTAAAAGATTTTATTTATTTATTTGACAGAGAGAGATTACAAGTAGGCAGAGAGGCAGGCAGAGAGAGAGAGGAGGAAGCAGGCTCCCTGCTGAGCAGAGAGCCTGATGCGGGACTCGATCCCAGGACCCTGAGATCATGACCTGAGCCGAAGGCAGCGGCTTAACCCACTGAGCCACCCAGGCGCCCTCTAAGACCTTTTTGTTACCCTCTACTCCGGGCGTCAGGTCAGGCACTGGGTTAGCTGCCATCAGCTAGCAGCTGGCCCTAGCCTCACAGAGCGTGACTCTCATTGGCCTTCGTGGAGGAATTATCCAAGGGTCCCCAGCATCCAGGACACCCCCAAGCACTGCTGAGGGTGCCCTGTAAGCCTCTGCTGGGCGGTGGGTGGGTGTGAGCCGGCCCGGAGCGGGTCCTTTGCATCTGTCCTCTTCATGTCTCTGCAGAGAAACTCCACGAAGAAATCGACAGGGTGATCGGGCCAAGCCGCATCCCTGCCATCAAGGACAGGCTGGAGATGCCCTACATGGACGCCGTGGTACACGAGATTCAGCGGTTCATCGACCTCCTGCCCTCCAACCTGCCTCATGAAGCAAACCGGGACACGGTGTTCAGAGGTTACATCATCCCCAAGGTCAGATGGGGCCTGGCGTGCGTGTCTGATCACCACCGCCAGCCTGTCTGCTGGCCCACGGGAAGGCAGGGTCCCTTGACAGATGTGGCTGAATGGGGGCGGGCAGGTCCGTGTTCTGCCCCCTGGAGTGCTGCTTCCGCAGCTGTCCTCACATGGACCTGGTGACCAAGCCGTGGAGGAAATGGAAGGGGACCCCTGGGCCAGTGCCTGGCTTTGTGGTACTTCCACCCCAGGAACCACGGATAGTACCATCTAGCTGGTGAGCTCCTCCCGTGATGAGATTAGAGCTCCCGCTTCTGTTTAGAATCGGCCCCTGACTGCCTCCCATCTAATCCTGAAGCAGACGACGTCCCCTGCTGGGAGCCCCTGTGGAAAGCCCATGTTCTGGTAACTTCACTGACGCCAGCGTTTGTTCCTTCTAGGGCACGGTTGTAATTCCGACCCTGGACTCCCTCTTGTTTGACAAGCAAGAATTCCCTGATCCAGAGACATTTAAGCCAGAGCACTTTCTGAATGAAAATGGGAAGTTCAAATATAGTGACTATTTTAAAGCATTTTCCGCAGGTAAGAAGAGGGAGGACGTAGGTAGGGTCTTCCCTGGGAACTGTCCCTCGTTCCCGCTCTCTGCCGTGGTCAAGCACTTGTACGGGGGCCCAGATGTCTTCCTCCCATCCACAGAGGCCAAATGGCATCTTCTCGTCAGAGGTCCTGGGAATGAGAGGAATCTTCCCTTCTGCATAGCAGATACCGTTCTTCAGTGCTAAAATCCTATCCAATAGTGCTTAGTGAAATTCCCTCAAAACTTCATTACCTAATTCTCCATACTTTTAAACAAGGGTCAGTCAATGAAACCTCAGGGCTGGTTACTGGGACTCACCATGGGACACTGTGGCCTTCCCTAGGCTGTGTCCTGGCGTCCTCTCTCAGACCCTTGGTCTCTCCCAGGGCACTTCCTCAGTGGTTGCTGGGAGGGAGTCCATGTAAGCAAATCCCTGATACTCCGTGTTAGAGGCCACCTTCCAACTGTGGCCCCACTTCTTTCCTGCAGGATGTTAGGGGAGCACTGGGCAGAGATCACTGTTCTAACCCCATATAGGGTTATGCTGCTGAGTCCTGGTGATGGAGACCATATGAAGCCCTATCCCCAAATATGTCTATCACGGATATTTTTATACTGAACGGTGTCATGTGCTTCCTTCTAAGGGGCAGAGAGGGGTCCGTTCTGCTTGAGGGTGACAGATTACCTACAACCCCCTCCACCCAGCCCCCCCACCCCCGCCGCTGCCTCACCTGTGCTGCCTCAGAATCTCAGGAACACTATTGTCACTTCCAGGAAAGCGGGTGTGTGTTGGAGAAGGCCTGGCTCGCATGGAATTGTTCCTGTTCTTGACCGCTATTCTGCAACACTTTAACCTGAAGTCTCTTGTTGACCCCAAGGATATTGACCTCAGTCCCATCGCAATCGGGTTTGCCAAGATCCCACCCCATTACAAACTCTGTCTCACTCCCCGCTCAGGCTGAACACCACCCCCACCCCCGCCCCAGGCTCTTTGGGGCAAACCTGGAGTTACCCCAGGCCCCCACACCCCCTCGGCGCCTCCAGGAAGGCCCTTTCTGCAGAGTCTCAGTGAAAGCAGTTGGCTTCACAGGGAATAAATTGGGCTAGAGATGCTGCTTTCCACAGTTACGTGCATCAGATGAAATTTGGCAGCAAAGTCCAAAAAAGAATGTATAAAGCTAATTAAACAAATTGAAACAAACTGCGACCTAGTTGGGTCTGTGCCGGGGTCCTTGGAAACAACGGTGAGTGGTACTCCGGGAAGGTAAACACGCCTTTTCCAGGAAAGCAAAGTAACCCAGCCACCAGGGTTCACAAAAAAGAATACCAATGCTGTTTTGTAGTTTGGAAAAGAAGAAAATAGTAGACCTTTGAAGGCTTGTTAACCATGTCAAAAATGTATCTGCTACCATCTGTACCTGGGATATGACTTTGTTCCTTTGGGCTCGCTTCTCAGCATCACGTGCTATATTTTAAGATTAAAATATGTCTGAAAAGTCAACATAGACATCTGTTTTTATCTCTTATCATTAAAATGTGACTTTGTGGGTGCCTGGGTGGGTCAGTGGGTTGAGCCGCTGCCTTCGGCTCAGGTCATGATCTCAGAGTCCTGGGATCAAGTCCCGCATCGGGCTCTGCTCAGCGGGGAGCCTGCTTTCCTCTCTCTCTCTCTGCCTGCCTCTCTGCCTACTTGTGATTTCTCTCTGTCAAGTGAATGAATAAAATCTTTAAAAAAAAATAAAAACAAAAGATCTCTCATCTTAAAAAAAAAAATGTGACTTTGTACCTGGAACAAAAATTCTAGGCTCGTGGGAACCCCGGGTAGAATAAGGCAGAAGTGAGGAGATAACGATCAGTCGGCTCAGTGAACTAAATCATGTCGTGAAGCAGAAGAGGAGTTTGGAACAAGAACTCTGTCTTCACCCTGTCGGCTCTCACCAAAGCCCCCTGGGCGCTCGGCCTCCATGCTCTGACTGCCCGCCTGTGGGACGGGACTGATGGAGGCCCCTCTACCCCATAGCCTATGAGGGCTGGGCGGTGTAGGCCTGCAGAGTCTTTGGAACCTGTGGGGCAACCAGAAGTCCTGCATAAATGTTCCTTAATAAAATGAGTAATTTTCGAAGCCAGTCGTGTGGCAGCTTTCAGTCTCTCTCTGGCTGACCTCCCGCCTCCCTCTTATACGGGTCCTGTGAGGATCGTGGGTCCCCCCAGATAACACAGGTTAGTCTCCTTGTCTTAGAGCTCCTACCTTCATCGCACATTCAGAACCCCTTCTCCAGGTAAGGTAGCATATCCCCGGGCTCCGGGATTGGGACGTGTGTGCCATCCTACCCACCACGAGGCACTAGCAAAACCAACACTGACAGACGGGCAGATCACAAACTGAGGGCTGGCCGCCCCATTCTGAAAGCTGTCTGTCATTTTCCTGACACACCTACACGGGGTAATACTGCTTCCAACAGAACAAGATAAGAACGTGTCTTTTCATTTTCTCTGGGGATTTAAAGTGAGAGAATGTCTAGAGAATGTCCAGGAAAATCTCAAAGTACTCAAAAGTGATGGAAAACGTTGGGAGGGAGAGTGGGGGGTGTTGGGGTGTGAGCGCTCAACGGATTCGGGCAGCAGCCGGCTATCAACAGGCTTGGGTTGGTTCCTGGTCAGCACATTCCAGAATGCCTCCATGCTGTGGTCTCCTGAACTCCAGCTCTTACGAGCCCTGCTGTCCCCTCAAGGACAAGCATGGACTGCCAGGTAAAACTAGCTAGAAACTTAGTCTGAACTTAAGAAACCCTCCACTGACCTGAACCACCTTTGGCAGAACAGAAAGAGAAAGGGTGGGGTGGACAAGGGAACGGAGGAATGACTTGGTCTGTTTGCTGTAACGAGGTGCCACAGACTCGGGCTTATCACTGACTGAAAGGTCTGGAGGCTGGAAGTGCCAGGTCCGGATGCCAGCAGAGTGGGGTTCTGGGGAGGGCAGATGGCTTTTGGGTCGCAGATGGATGACTTCCTGCTGTGTTCTCATGTGCAGAAAGGGAACTAGGTAGCTCTCTGGCCTCTTTTCCTAAGGACACTGGTTTCATTCATGGTCAGATCACCTCCCAAAGGCCCCTTCTCCTAGGACCATCACATTGGGATTAGGGCTTCCACATAAGAATTCTGGGGGACACAGACATTTAGTCTATAGCATTCCATTCCTAGCTTCCCTGAATTCACATCTTCCCAGTGTAGTATACACTCCCTCCATCCCAGCAGCTTCAAAGTCTTACTGCTTGCAGTCAGTGTTTAAGTCCAAAATCCTGTCTCCTCTAAATACCCACTAAACCAAATGGGGTGAGGCTGGAGGCACTGTTTCTTCTCAAGCAAAACCCCTCTCCAGCTGTTACCCATGATGCTAAAGGAGTTATGTGGTGGGGCAGGCGTCTGATAGACACTCCCATGTCAAAAGGGAGAAATGGAGTACAGAGCCTTTACCTCCTCGGTCAGGCTTATTCCCAGGTGTCTTATGACTTGGTGCAATAATAAATGGAATCAGTTCTCTAATTTCCCTTTCTGTTTTTCCATTGTTAGTATGAAAGAGAGCAACTGATTTCTGTATACTGATTTTGTATCCTGCCACATTACTGAATAGCTGTATGAGTTCTAGTAGTTTGGGGGTGGCATCTTTTGGGTTTTCCATATAAAATATCATGTCATATTCACAAATGACAGTACAAAGAGCTGATATTCAAGATCTATAAAAAACTCCTCACACTCAATATCCCCAAAACAGATAATCACATCAAAAAAATGGGCAGAAGATGTGAGCAGACACTTCTCCAAAGAAGACATACAAATGGCCAACAGACACTTGAAAAATGTTCAACATCATTAGCCATTAGGGAAATACAAATCAAAACACAGAGAGATACAACTTTACACTAGTCAGAATGGCAAAAATTAACAAGACAGGAAACAACAAATGTTGGCAAGGGTGTGGAGAAAAGGGAATCCTCCTACAGTGCTGGGAATGTAAGCTGGTGCAGCCACTCTAGAAAACAGTATGGAGTTTCCTCAAGACATTAAAAATAGAGCTATGCTTCGACCCAGCAATTGCACTACAGAGTATTTATCCCAAAGATACAGATGTAGTGAAAAGAAGGAGCATGTGCACCCCAACATTCATGGCAGCAATGTCCACAATTGCCAAACTGTGGAAGGAGCCGAGATGTTCTTTAACAGATGAACAGATAAAGAAGATGTGGTTCATATATACAATGGAATATTACTCAGCCATCAGAAAGGATGAATACCCACCATTTGCATCGACATGGATGGAACTGGAGGGGATTGTGTAGGTGAAATAAGTCAATCATTTGTATGTCTTCATTGGAGAAATGTCTGTTCATATCTTCTGCCCATTTTTTGATATGATTATCTGTTTTGTGTGTGTCGAGTTTGAGGAGTTCATTATAGATCCTGGATATCAACCTTTTGTCTGTACTGTTATTTGCAAATATTTTCTCCCCTTCTGTGGGTTGCCTCTTTGTTTTGTTGACTGTTTCCTTTGCTGTGCAGAAGCTTTTGATCTTGATGAGGTCCCAAAAGTTCATTTTCTCTTTTTTTCCTTTGCCTTAGGAGACATATTTTGAAAGAAGTTGCTGTGGCTGATATCGAAGAGGTTACTGCCTATGTTCTCCTCTAGGATTCTGATGGATTCCTGTCTCACATTGAGGTCTTTTATCCATTTTGAGTTTATCTTTGTGTACGGTGTAAGAATGGTTGAGTTTCATTCTTCTACATATAGCTGCCCAGTTTTCCCAGCACCATTTTTTGAAGAGACTGTCTTTTTTCCACTGTATATTTTTTCCTGTTTTGTCGAAGATTATTTGACCATAGACAGATAATCATATCAAAAATGGGTAGAAGATATGAACAGACACTTCTCCAATGAAGACATACAAATGGCTATCAGATACATGAAAAAATGTTCACCATCACTAGCCATCAGGGAGATTCAAATTAAAACCATATTGAGATACCATCTTACACCAGTTAGAATGGCCAAAATTAGCAAGACAGGAAACAACATGTGTTGGAGAGGATGTGGAGAAAGGGGAACCCTCTTACACTGTTGGTGGGAATGCAAGTTGGTGCAGCCACTTTGGAGAACAGTGTAGAGATTCCTCAAGAAATTAAAAATAGAACTTCCCTATGACCCTTCAATTGCACTCCTGGGTATTTACCCCAAAGATACAGATGTTGTGAAAAGAAGGGCCATCTGTACCCCAATGTTTATAGCAGCAATGGCCATGGTCGCCAAACTATGGAAAGAACCAAGATGCCCTTCAACGGATGAATGGATAAGGAAGATGTGGTCCATATACACTATGGAGTATTAAGCCTCCATCAGAAAGGATGAATACCCAACCTTTTTTTTTTTTCATAATTAGAAATCTCTTTATTGACAGTAAGTTAAATACCACATTATTTTTTTAAATTTATATTTTATTTATTTTCAGCATAACAGTATTCTTAATTTTTGCACCACACCCAGTGCTCCATGCAATCCGTGCCCTCTATAATACCCACCACCTGGTACCACGACCTCCCACCCCCCACCCTTTCAAAACCCTCAGATTGTTTTTCAGAGTCCATAGTCTCTCATGGTTCACCTCCCCTTCCAATTTCCCCCAACTCCCTTCTCCTCTCTATCTCCCAACTTTTGTAGCAACATGGATGGGACTGGAAGAGATGATGCTGAGTGAAATACGTCAAGCAGTGAGAGTCAATTATCATATGGTTTTGCTTATTTGTGGAGCATAAGAAATAACACGGAGGCCATGGGGAGATGGAGAGGAGAAGGAAGTTGGGGGAAAATGGAGGGGGAGACGAACCATGGGAGACTGTGGACTCTGAGAGACAACCTGAGGGTCTTGAAGGGGCGGGGGTGGGAGGTTGGGGGATCCAGGTGGTGAGTATTAAGGAGGGCACGTATTGCATAGAGCACTGGGTGTGGTACATAAACAATGAATTCTGGAACACTGAAAAAATAAAATTAAATAAAAAGAAATAGCAACAACAGAAAATTAAAATTATGTGAGAAAATCCTTAAGACAGCTTCTTTTACTGTGGGCAAAAAGCAAACAAGAATACTGGAAACAACACAAATGTACCTTCTTGGGGGAATGATTTATTGAGTGTGGTGTATGTCAATGTAAAAATGAACAAATCTTTTAGAATCTCTAAAAAGAAGAGTTTTGTTCGAGCCCAAGTGAGGACAGCCTGGGGAGCTGCCTGGGGAACATGAACTTCACAGAGAAGGGGATGCCCCAGGAAACAGCATTTGGCACAGGGCTGTGGACATTTACATGGAAAGGTACAGTTCATCAGACAAAGGTCGTCAGACAAGGTTGCAGACCTCATTTTCAGCTTCTGGTGTGTGCGGGACTGTGTGACCTTGATTTTATGGGCACAGGAGAGCTTTCTTCCTTTTGCTTATCTTTGTGTTTGTGTTTGGAACCCCTATTTGGTTATATTTTAAACAAAGTAGATGTACAAAGTGCGCTAGGGCAGAAACAGAGCCATGTTTTGAGACTTCGGTCATTTTGACCTTGGTAAGTGTTGAGGGATGGCTTCTCTGGGAGCCCAGGAGCAGGGCTTTAAAACATTAAAAGTTGAAAATTTCCTTTATTCTCTCATGTATCACACCATGGGATATTATGCAGCATTTAAAGGAATGACGAGAATCTGCATCTATTGATTCAAAGAAGATGCCCAAGAAATATTTGGTGAAGGAACAAAACACAATAGGCAAGGGGTTCCTGGGTGGGTCAGCCAGTTAAGTGCCTATCTTTGGCTCAGGTCAGGATCTCAGGGTCCTGTGCTCTAGCCCTACAGTGGGCTCCTTGCTCAGAGGGGAGTCTGCTTCTGCTTCTTACTTTCCCTCTCCCTCTGTGTGTGCACTGTCTCTCTCAAATAAATAAAAAAAGGAGAAGGGAGTTGAGGGAAACTGGAAGGGGAGATGAACCATGAGAGACTATGGACTCTGAAAAACAACCTGAGGGTTTGGAAGGGGCGGGGGGGGTGGGAAGTTGGGGGAACCAGGTGGTGGGTATTAGGGAGGGCACGTATTGCATGGAGCACTGGGTGTGGTGCAAAAACAATGAATTCTGTTACGTTGAAAAGAAATTTAAAAAAAAGTCTTATAAAAAGTAGGGGAGTGGAATAGCAAGTCCCCGTTTTTTGTTTTAAAGATTTTATTTTATTTTGTTATCCACAACTAATGAATAGTTGAACACTACAACGAAAACTTATGATGTACTATGTGTTGGCTAACTGAACATAATGAAAAATAAAAAAAGAATAAAAATAAAGATTCTATTTATTTGAGAGAGAGCATGATTACAAATGGGGAGAGTGGCAGAGGGAGAGGGAGAAGTGGACTCCTCACTGAGCAGGGGGCCCTAAGCGGGGCTTGATCCCAGCACGCTGGCATCATGACCTGAGCTGAAGGCAGAGGCTTCGTTGACTGAGCCCCCCAGGCGTCCAGCAAGGCCCTGTTTTTTATGATCCAGCAGCACTGGCTCCCCTACCCCACCTCCATGTGTCCATACATGTGGCCAAATGGAGCAGTGTGTCTCTGGCTGATGACCCCAGGGACTTTGGGAGAGGTAGTAACTTTTTCCACACACCTTCACATTGTTCCCCCAGTTAAAATGAGGATCTATCTCAAAGAAATGGACTTTAATTTATAACGCAGGAAAGGAATAAATGGTCATTACATTTCTCATGTAAAACATTGTCTTAATATCCTGACGTGAAATTTGACTAACTGATACATAATTGGGGAACATGTCCAGTAAGTTAATGTGCATATTGTTTGGGTAGATGGTGTTATCGCCTTTTTTGAAAATTGGCTATATCATTGAAAAATCAGTAAGGTAAATATCTCCTTAGAAAAATGGTCAAATAACAGTTCAGATATTACCAATGGCCCATAAACCTAAAAATACTAATTGTTAATCTTGTTGATAACCAAATAACAGCCATTTGAACTGAAGAAGCAGCCTGCTGTGGGACGGAAAGAAGGAAAAGCTACGGAAAGGGGGGAGGTGCCTGAGGTGCAGGGTGCCAGGGGTTGTGGAGAGCACCTGTACGGTAGAGACATGAACAGCTGGACCCCATCCCCGGGTGCACAGTGAAGTGGGCACCAGCCCACTGTCCTGAACTCCACGGCTTCTATCCAAACCCAGCGGACCATCAGAGTTAATGTATAATCACCACTTAAAACATGTGAGAAGGCAAGGTCGTTGTGGTGAGTGTGTGGGAGAGGCTGGGGGCTGGAGGTGCAGGTGAGTCTGCAGAAGAGGCAGAAAGGACATCATCAGAAGCAGAGGAAGGGGCTGGGGCAATGCCCTGGAGACCACATGGCATGGACTGTTCTTGGAGCTGAGTGGTGGGAGGCCCCACAGGACAGGAAGGCAAGGTGCAGGCTAGTGTGTGTGGGGGTTCTTGAAGGTCTTTGTAAGGTTTTTGGGTTTTACCCTCCGGTAAATTCCTGGGAACCCACTGAGGGTTTTTCAGCAGGCCTGATCTATGTCTTTAAAGGAGATTCTGGCTGCTTTGTTCTAAATGGACCTAATGGGGCAGGCGTGATGTAGGGACCCAGCGGGAAGGGAGAAGAAGGTGCCACAGGTGAAGGCACAGCCAATGCCAAAGATGGAGAAGATCAGGCAGGATGTGGTTGGGAAGAAGAGAGGCTCAGGGGCTCCAGTTGAAGATCATCTTCCATCTGCCTGCTCTATGTATGCTGGAGTAGGACTCAGTCTGGCGGCCGCCAAGAGACACCCAAGTTTTCCCTTTGGGGTTTCCTTTCTATTCCAGGAGAAGAGTCAAACTGATGATGAGATGGGAGGGACAAACAAAGGGACAAGGAGGAGTCCTGTCCCTGGGGATAGTGTAGAGTCTTAATTAAGTGACTTTGAAGATGCCAAACCCATCACATTTCTAAACGTGGCTCAAGGGAGCATGTGGGTCTCCTGTAGACTTGATTTGCAATTACAACAAACTGTCTTCAACTGTGGCTGACATTCTAAGGGACAGTTCCATGGCCCACACAGGGTGGTGACATGGCTCTGCTCAGTCTGCCCACTCTCCTGGTGGCTTGTGGGGCTTTTCTGCTGTTCACCTTTGTGTGGAGAAGAGGAGGCCCACCTGGCCTTCTTCCTCTTCCCATCATTGGGAATATCCTGCAGGTGGAACTTCGGGACCTGCCCACCTCTCTCTCCAGGGTAAGCCCCCCTCAGGTATGACCAGCTGCTCCCTGGGCTGATATAAGTGCTTTACTCAGATTTCCCAGCTAATGTTGGTGGGGGGAGGTTGTTTCTTTCAGTTGTACTAGAATATCCCATTTTTTGTTTATTTGATCCTCTTAAAGAGAGCAGGAGTTGGTCAAACATGATTCCATTCCTAACTGACGGCTCTCTGAGGTCCCTTTCATGGTCTCTGACAGGAGAGGGAGATTCCAGCTTTGATTCAGACTGACATTGAACAAGAGCCCCATAATACATGGAGCGCCTGTTTAGTGAGGATTGTATCCACGGCACAGTGTGGTCGTTGCCAAAGCTGCACCCCATTGTCATGGTACAAAGTGCCCACCACCCATCTGGCTTTCCAACTGTAGATCTGGAGGTCAACTCCAGGGAGACCTGTCAGCATGTTATTTCCACATCCCTGCCCTTTGGTTAGTCTAGTGCCTTGTGGACCCAGGGATCAAAGGCATCCACTCAGGAAGGGCTATGAGGGGTATAGGGGCATCAGAATCCTCAGACAGCAGTGGATTGTGACCTGAGTGAGGGAGAGGTGGGTGAACATGTCCTAGACTTCCTTGCGGTCTAGAAGCTTCTGCAGGGCCTTCATGAAGTCCCTCATCCCCACTGGTGGAGAGAAGGCCGTGGGCACTCAGTGTTGCCCACTGGAGTGTCTCCACTTTTCCCCATGCCCATCTGGGCACCTTCCTGCCCCAACCTGGCTGGGATTCTACTGCTAGTCATGTGCTTCTCTCCCTGGCACCAACTCTCCTCCCCTTTCTCCCTTCCAGGAATCTATGCCTCTGCCAGGTCAGGCTCAGAGGGACACGGGTGGCCCTACTCACAGTCCCCAAGCTCCCGGGGCCCCTTCAAACTCCTGCAGCCCCAGGATGTCCCCTCCTTCCTTTTTCCCGCTCTCCTAGGGGACTATTTCTCCTTTCTTGCCTGCTCTTATTTCTTCAAACCTCCATCAGTGTCCCCTCTGGCCCCCATGTGGTTCTCACTTCCATTTCTCTGAGAAAACCAGGCTGTCAGAGAACACGTCCTGAGGCTTCCACGCCAGCAGCCCAGAGCTCTTCAGCTGCCATACCATGAAGCTCACGGGCTCTTTGCACTGACAGGCACACAGCTGTGCCGCTCCTTCCTGCCTCTGCACCTCCCCCTTGCTTTCCTCTGTCTAGAAGGAATGCTCTTGCTCTCGGCACTACTCAGACCCGAGGCCAGGAGTCATCCTGACTCCCCTCTCCCACCACATTGTGGCCACCAGCAAACCACTTACTCTACCAAGAAAAGATATCAAGAATCTGGTCTCTCTGGACCTGGATCAATCCAACACAGCTTCCTGCCCATAGATGCCCTTTCTTCCATTCTGTCCATGCTCCACACAGGGAGACCCTGGAGGGGGAAGTCCACTCCCTCAGCAGCCAGTGCCCCTCTCTGACACACACAAAAGGCCTCACGGGACCTGGCCCTCCCACTCCCCCAGACCCATCCCCCACCACCTAACCCCCGTACCATCTCTCATGCTTTCCTGTCCTCCGCTGCCCGCCATGGCCACTGACCTCCTCACTCCTTCCCAACACAAACACCCTCAATTCTCAAGGCTTTGCTGGTCCCTCTGCAGGGGCTACTGTTCCCACAGATATCCACCTGGCTGGCATTCCCATCTTTCTCGGTGTTAAAATGCTGCATTCGAAGGAGACCCTCCCCAGTGGCCTTCTCTTGAGGGTGAGAGCACCGCCAGCCTTCCGCCCCTCCTCACTGGTGTTTCCCAACGGCATGTCTGCATGGAGGCATACTCTGGACTTGACTGTCATATGTTGCCCACTAGAATGTGTATCAAAGAAGATAAATTTCTTGCCATGCCCTGTCTTTCGTCAGTCCTGAGACACTGTGTAGTACCTAGTATTTGTCAAATGCTTAGTAAGTGGTTTGTTCTTTCCAATAAAGGAAGGGATTAGGGAAAGGCACAAGAGGTTGAGAGGCCAGAGTGTGAGTCCCTGCACAGACATGCTTCCCTCATGTCAGCATGGCCCCCGTCTGCAGCTCTGAATCTTGGCTGGGACACACTGATGGAGAGGTGCTGGCCAGACATGGGGGCTGCTGGGAGGGAGTGTCTCCATTTCCAAATGCCCCTGTGCATCCAGGAGTTGGGACAGTTGTTCAGGTGTGCCCTGCCACTGTCCCCAGCTGGCTAAGCAGCATGGCCCCATGTACCACTGCGTTGGGGCCCCCCCATCCAAGTGTCGTGCTATATGGACACCAGGTCCTAAAGGATGTCCTGTGCCCTCGGGAAGTCACTGCAGATGTTGCAGAAACACCAAGAGAACTTGAATCAGAAATGGGGCCTGAAGATGGGACTGGATTGTTTTGGTTTCATGACAAAACTTCAGCAGATCAGGAGTTGCTTCTTAGGGGTGAACGAAGAAAGTGGTTTCTTGAGAAGGACTCTACTGCTGGTGGTGATGCCGTGAAGCCTGTTGAAATGACAACAAAAGACTGGAATATTAGATAAACCTAGTTTATTAGATAAACCTAGTTGATCAGGTAGCAGTGGGGCTCGAGAGGACTGACAGCAACTCTAGAGGAAGTTCTGTGGGTGAGAAGGTGTCAAACACCATCCCATGGTACAGAGAAATTGTTCATGTTTCCTCCATACGAGGATTTGACCAATTAGGGACAATGTCTCTCATTCGGTGAAATCAGGATCTCATAATAAACCAGAAATCCCCGGTACCCTCACGAAGTTAGAGGCCAACTCCCCGGCCCCCAGCCCGTTCCCGCGCAGCGGGACACATCACCTACCAGGGCTCCTAAAGGACTGAGCGCAGAGGCTTGTGGGAAATGTAGTCTCCCGGGACAACGACGAATGCCCGCGCGGGACTCTGGGTCTTCGGGTTCCTTCTGCGCACGTGCGGGCCCGCCCCTCCTCTTCCGCCCGGAAATCCGGCTCCCTGCGGGTGTCGGCGGCTGTGGCTGCGGGCCCCGGTGCGTAGGGTCCTGTGTCCCCGAAGGTCGGTGCGAGGGGCAAAGGGGAGCCCTGCGGCCGGCGGGAGCTCGGCGGGGGCGGGGCCTGAAGTGCAGGCGCGACCCGTGGAGCGAGACCCGGTGCGCGGGGCGACGGGGCTTCGGGGCCCGCGGGTCGGGCGCCAGCCGGGCGCCCTCGGGCTGTGCTGGCGGCGGTCGCTGGGCCGGAGAAGGCGCGCTGCGGGGGGCCCGGCGGCGGCGAGGGCGGGGGTGGGTCTGCGGGCGTGCGCGTACCCGTTCCCGCTCGGGCGTGGCGCGGGCGTCTCGGTGCGGAGCGCGGGGGCCCCGGTCCGCGGCGGGGTCCGCGAAGCTCGTCCCGGCAGCGGTCGTGTGCGCGGGCTCTCTTGAGGCCCCTCCGAGGCCGGGGGTCGGGCCCCCCGCACTGTGCGGTCTGCCGGGCGCTGTGCGGTCTGCCGGGCGCTGTGCGGTCTGCCGGGCGCTGGGCTCGCGGCCCCGTGTGCACGACCCGGTTTGCCGGCGCAGCTGGCTGCAGGAGCGATGGCGCGCCCCCCGACGGCCGTCCTGTCTTCTCTGGAAGGGGCGCCTGTGACTTGAGCGGAGGCACAAGAGTCCCGGCGGGGAGAGGACCCCAGCTCTGCATGACCAAGCGCGTGCGGAACAGGGTTGGGGGTGCCACCTCCCCCAGAGGGCCCCAGAGGCTGCGAGTTATGGGAAGGGTGGACCCGCCCTCGGGGGACCTGAGCCAGGCTGAGAGGGGCGGGCGACACGCCCGAGGGGCCTGGTGTGAGGGGGAGGGGTCACCTGCTGAGGCTGAGGGCCACTCGCCCCAAACCCTGCCTGGCTCTCCCTTCTCCTCTCCCGGTTTCTGTTGCCTGAACTCCCTCCGCTTGCGCGGCTGGAGCTGCCTTCCGCGCTCCCCGCGGTGGCCCGGGTCTGCGGGGTGGGGGGACGGAGGGGTTCCAGGACACGAGTGGGCTGCGGGCTCACCGGCTTGCGCGCGTCGGGGAACCCGGCTTGGGGTGCTGTGCGTTCTCTCTTTTGCCACAGTGAAGCCACGGCCCATGTCTGTTTCTGACCTCGTTTTTGATGAATGCGGCACTTAGGACAGCCGCTTCTTGGGGGAACTGCCTTAGACACGCCTGCCTCACTTTCCCTGATGTCTTCTCTGTCCTGGGGGGGCTCAAGGCGTTTACGGGGCAGGTGTGCCCACCGGATGCCAGTAACCTGTCTGTGAAGAGCAAAGACTCTACAGTGCGATGCCAGGAGCCTGTTTTCCATTTTCCGTTGTGTAAGCTGGGAAAATCGGACGCAGTTTTCTTCTCTAACGCATCTTTTGGGACTGCAGATCAAACCCCGCATGCGCCCAGCTGTAACCAACAGACTCGTGTGGCCAAGTACAGGTGTTAAGACGGGTGTGTGCGGGCTCCCCACGGCCGGTCTTCCAGGGCCTCACTGGAGTCCGGAGCGGGCAGTCTTCCCGCCCCGCAGAGGTTCCGTGTGCGGTTGTCCGGTTCTGTCAGTGGTCCTTGGTGTGTAATTCAAGACTCTCTCCCCGTGCACATACTGAGTTTGGGGCTTCAAGTGTATCACGTTAGCATTTGCTGGGTAACAGGCCAACCGCATTCAGTGACTTTAAACAACAGTCATTTAAGGTTTTGAGGTCCTGAGGCTCCGTACTTGGGGCTGGGTGTACTCGGTCGGGTCCCGTCGGTGCCTGGTTCCCAAGAGAGGCCGTGATCTTCTGGTGCCAAGGCTGGGGTTGGTTGGAAAGAGGATTTCGTTTCCTTCCTGGTGGTCGGTGCTGGCTGTTGGCTGAGCCTCGTATCAGGCCAGTCCCGGGCCTCTTCACGGATGTCCGCGGAAACGCGCTCCTCCACCTGTGTCCAGGGTGTGCGCTGCGTTCCTTTTGGCGAGAGCAGGTCACGTGGCAGAGCCCACATCCGTGTTGGAGGAAGTGAGCGGAGGGGAGCAGGTCATGGAGAACCATCACGGCAAGAGTGCCCTGCAGCACAGTGTCCCATGTCCCTTACGGGTGTCTCTTCCTGTAAAGTCACGGGCCAGTAGTGTTGTTGCAGGGTGTCTACTTCTGTGAAGACGAGCTGTTTACACCGCGGGTGTCCTCACGGAGACACGACTGTGAAGCCCTAAGTCTGTGTCTCTACTAATAGGAGCATAAACAGTCGTTGCTTTAATGAGCATCTTCAAGATCTTAAATTGATTCTTTCTCTTCACTGTTGGTAAGTCAGTGGGGAGTGTGTGTTTTGATGAACAAACTGTATGTGTAAACTAATGGGCCTGTAATCGGGTCTTTCCTGCCCTTTCTCAAGGTGGAAATTCTCTCGTCCCACAGGAGCTGCAGGCTCGCTTCCTCTCGTCTTCTCTAGCCAGTGTGGAGAGCTTCAGACAGGAGAGGCCAGGTGTGGGAGCCGAGCCCCAGCGTCTGGTCCTGCAGCCAGGCCATTCGCCTCCTGTCCCAGGGAGCCCTCCAGAGCCCTCTGTGGTTTCCCGGAGCAGCGGAAGATGCACACCTCTCTGGTGAGTTGTCGGCGTGTTGGCCCCTCAGCTTGTTTGACGTGGCGTTTCCTGAGCTCGGAGAGGAAGGGCTCAGGCTTTATTTATTCAATTTTATTTTATTTCTCAGTGTTCCCGATTCATTATTTATGCAGCACACCAGTGCTCCATGCGGTACGTGCCTCCTTAATAAGGGCTCGTACTGTAAAAGAGAAAAGTAGAAGTCGGTAAAATGCAGCTTCGGGGTGATACGCGGGAACACGGGAACAGTGGCGTGCGGATGTGGACGGGTTATATGACCTTCGAGTCATCCAGGGTGAGTGCAGGTTGGTCTCTGGGGTTTCTGACGCCGCAGCAGAATGACACACAGCGTGGCTGCCTGTTCAGAAAGGACCCTCAGAAGAGGTGTGTCCCGTTCTCCCAGGACCTGAACATTGTAGGCCCAGAAGTCCGAAGTGGGGCCTTTGTTGGTCACACGGCTGAGGGGGCGGACAGCGTTTTACCACCAGTCCGGAAGGTCACCTGGTGCCGGAATGCTGTTTGCCTGAGAAGCTTTGCTAGAGTCGAGTCCCAGGCAGCTTCTGGAGGGCTCTGCTGGGTCCACGGCCCCACTGCAGCCACGGCCCGAGCCCTGCTAGAGTCAGACCCTGGGGTGTCTGCAGGTCTTACCCTCCACGTGTTTCTGTCAGCCGGTCTGTGTAGGCTGTGTGTCTGACTGTGGAGAGTGGTATTTTCTGAGAGTTCGTTCCACGGCTCGTTTGCACCTTACCCTCCGTGTCATCTTTTTTTTTTTTTTTTTAAAGATCTTATTTATTTATTTGACAGACAGAGAGCACAAGTAGGCAGAGAGGCAGGCAGAGAGAGAGGGGGAAGCAGGCTCCCTGCCAAGCAAAGAGCCCGATGCGGGACTCGATCCCAGGACCCTGGGACCATGACCTGAGCCGAAGGCAGAGGTTTTAACCCACTGAGCCACCCAGGCGCCCCTGCTCCGTGTCATCTTAATCCATGTTTTCTTTTTTTATTTATTTTTATTTTTTTTTAAGATTTTATTTATTTATTTGACAGAGAGAGATTACAAGTAGGCAGAGAGGCAGGCAGAGAGAGAGGGGGAAGCAGGCTCCCTGCTGAGCAGAGAGCCCGATGTGGGACTCGATCCCAGGACCCTGAGATCATGACCTGAGCTGAAGGCAGAGGCTTAACCTGCTGAGCCACCCAGGTGCCCCTTGGCTGGATTATTTGAGTGCTGAGTTTGATAAGTTCTTTATAGATTTTGGATACTAACTTCATCTGATAAGAGATTTGTAAATATCATCTCCCATTCCATAGGATGCCATTTAGTTTTGTTTTTTTTTTTAAAGATTTTATTTATTTATTTGACAGAGAGAGATTACAAGTAGGCAGAGAGGCAGGCAGAGAGAGAGAGAGGAGGAAGCAGGCTCCCTGCTGAGCAGAGACCCTGATGTGGGACTCGATCCCAGGACCCTGAGATCATGACCTGAGCCGAAGGCAGCGGCTTAACCCACTGAGCCACCCAGGCGCCCCTTAATCCATGTTTTCTAAGTGAAGAAATAATCCTACAACCTACAGAGCAACCCAGATTATGTCTGATTCAGTGACGGTGCTGTGGGCTGTGCCTTACTCGACTCTTCTGCCGTAGGAAAACTGCCATCCAGGGTCTTCTCCTGGACGTTCTCGTCTGTTAGCTTCTGGGGCGGCCTCCCTGATGCTTTCTTCTGCTTGTTTCCTCTCCTGAACGCAGCTCATCCACGTGTTCCGATCTGGGCCCCATTTTCACACTCTGGTTTTCCTGCACTTGTCCGGCCCTCTGCAGTTGGCGGTCCTGACAGCGCCTCTCCCCAGCTCGGGCCTCTTCCCGAGCCTTTCGACCACTAGTTCAAGCCCCTGGGGAATGTTTTCGTGCAGCCGTCCAGAAGGCGCCCCAAGCGGAGTGAGTCATGTGGGAAAAGCACATCTTCCTTTCTTCTCTCACGCATCCTTCTTCCAGTTACCAGTGACCGACACGGCCAAAATGGAGTTTCTCTTCTCCCGCTCTCTCCCCCTGAACCTCTGCTGGCGTCGAGATCTGGACACTTGGATAATGAGATGGAGCCTCCATGTCAGTCACACCCCACTGCAGTCGTACAGAACAGCGTCATTGTTCTCCACATCCTCCGTGCTCCTTCTGTTCATTCTTCCTGCCTCCTAGCCCTTGGCCAGTGGTGATGCTTTTCCTGTCCCCGTAGTTTTGCCTTTGACAGGCAGGCGTGGAGTTGGAATCACACAGTATGTGGTCCTTGACGTCTGCTTCTCTCACTTACTAGGGTGCATTTTTGTTTCCTCCCCCGTTTTTCCCTTGCCCCGAAAGCTCCTTCGTCTTCAGCCCCACGTGGCGTTCCCTTGTCAGAGGGGAGCGCAGTTGATTCATGCATCCGCTGAAGACATTTGGTCACGTCCAGGCTTGATGGTTATGAATAAAGCGGCAGTACGCATCCATGTGCTGGTTTCCACATGGACGTATGTTTTCAGCTCCTCCAGATGCATACCAGAGGTGCGATGCAGGGATCGTGGGTTGGGAGTTTGTGCTTATCTGTGCAGACGGTACCAAACTATCTCCCAAATGGCTAAACCATTTTGGTGCCTCGATACGGCAGCCGTAGCAAATTAAAACTGCACTTCATTCCGTTACCTTTTTATTCACTCCTCACAGGGTTTACCACACATACTGAGTAGTAGTGCCCTGCTTCATAGAAAATAGGAACTTTTGAACAGTATAAATCCATTTGCTGCCCTGTCATGTGTACTGTGGATAGTACACACGTGTGTACGTACTGAACCTACAGATGTTATGAGTGCCCTGTACATCGTTGCAATGTTTTCCCTAAAGGATCATGTTTTTTATTGACGTAAAGAAGAAAAATGCATGTATATAGTTCCTTATGTTTACCTACACATTGGCATTCCCAGTGATCTTGATTCTGTCTTATGGATCCAGATTATCTGGTGTCACTTTGTCTCAACCATGGAGAAGGTCCTTCGGCATTGTAGTGCCATCTTCTGATGATGAATTATGTTAGTTTCTGTTCCTCTGAAAATGTTTGTATTTCACTTCAGTTTTGTAGCATAACTGCTCAGTGGGTGCAGAATCAAGGAATCGAAGGATTTACGTTCACCACATTGTTTCCAATAAGTTTCCCAACCTTCCCCGTACTTGTACCTGAACGTGCTTGCTCTTCTCTGGCTGCTTTCAAGATTTCTCTCTCTTTTTTTTTTTAAGATTTTATTTATTTATTTGAGAGAAAGAAAGAGCTGAGTGAGGAGCAGGTCAGAGAGAGAAGCAGACTCCATGTGGAGCTGGGAGCCCCATGCGGGACTCGATCCTGAGACTTCGGGATCATGACCTGAGCCAAAGGCAGTCGTCCAACCAGCTGAGACACCCAGGCGTCCCAAGATTTCTCTTTATTCTTGGATGTTGGCAGGTTGGCTGTGATGTGCCTTGAATAGTTTGTTTGGCTTTTTGTTTTTTGTTTTTTTTGTAAATCTAACTTATGGGCACTGAAGTTAATAAATCTGTATATTCAGATCATTCGCAAAATTTGGGAAGGTTGGAGCCATTGTTTCTGAAATCTGTAAATGCTCTATTTTCCCTCCTTTCCTTATGGAACTCCAGTTACATGTTGTTAGACTGTTTTTTAAATTGTTCATGGGCCTCTTTTTATTTTTCTTCATTTTTTTCTCTCTCTCATAAAGATTAGAAAATATCTGTTGGTCCATCTCCCAGGTTCAGAGACTTTCTTTTGCTGTTGTTTCCAGTCTGAGGTAGGAAATTTCTGCTGTGGGATCTCTTTACCTTACCCCGCAGTACAGACTACAAACCATGGGTGTATTTTGTTCAAGACCAAACACAAAAAAGAATGAACTCCTAGACTTCCTGTTCTGATCCAGGCTGATGCCTTGAATTGAGGCACATGTCATTCCAGGAATTGGTGTCCTTTGAGGACGTGGCTGTGAACTTCTCCTGGGAGGAGTGGCAGGACCTGGATGATGCTCAGAAGACCCTGTACAGGGCCGTGATGCTGGAGACCTACAGGAGCCTGGTGTCCCTGGGTGAGTGTGTCCCAGCAGGGCAGGCACTTTCCTCTTCATGGTAAAGGTGCCGCGGTGTATGAAGTGAAAGGCTGCTCAGTGTTAGGCTCCGCGGCCCAGGAGAATGTGCGTGCTCACCCTCTAATCAGAGGTTCATGTTGGCCCTTCATCGTACAGTCGTTGGAGCTCTGCTCGTGTCATTCTTCAAAGGCCCTGAAACTGAAGCAGTTTGTGAAAAGTCCCACTTATTTCTGATCAACAGGGCACTGCATTTCCAAACCTGAGGTGATTGTCAAGTTGGAGCAAGGAGCAGAGCCGTGGGCTGTAGGGGAAGCCCCAACCCAGCGCCTCCCAGGTCAGTGAGTGCATACTGGGCAGGGGTCTATGAAGAGAAGAGCACAGCCAGTGTGGGCCGTGCTGGGCTGTTTTCCCAGGTGCTTTTCCCAGGTCCAGACCTCAGGACAGGGAGTCTGCATGGATCACACTCCTGCCTTCTTCACTCTCACAGTATGGCTCTCACCTACAAATGTCCCCTTCTTTTCTTAATTGCCCACTCTTTTCTTAGACTTAGCCAAAATCCATTCCAATATCTTTCTTCATTAGCAGTTGTCTCTGGGTTCAAAGATGCCCTCCTTTCCTCCATTCTCATGCACTGTTTCCTTTTGAGTGTTTACTTATACCTTCATTTATTCTTTCAACACAGGTTAAGCATGGGTCATTTTGTAGTTGTGGGGATTACAGTGGTAATCAAATACATGCCGTCCTTTCTAGGAGATTACTTTCAGTTGAGTCAGAATGAAGCAAATACACAAAACACTAAGAAGTGGGTCACAATCAGAAATAATGTTTTACCACTCTGAGAGAAAAACTGTTATTTTGGTAGGGAAGCCCAGGGAAAGTATTTTTGAGGGAATTATCAAGACTTTACTTTCGGATAGCTTTAACCTGAGGTGATGATTTAGATTTTCCAGTGTTGACCACATAACCCATACAGGGTATAGTGTCTGCAGTAGAGATTGGGTGTCACTATTAGAAGTGGCAAACTAGAACAGTCTTTAGCCTGACTGGTATCTGAGGCACAGGATGAGAGGAGGTTGCCCAGGTAGTTGCTAAGGAAATAAGGGAGCGCAGGACCAAGCCTTGTCAAGCGCGGAATCAGTGTCACAGGGGGCGGAGAACCATGCACAAGCTGCAGTGTGGAAAGGGGTGATCCATGGCACGGGGGGAGAATCTGGAGTTTATGTGTTCTCAATGCCAGTGGAGCCAGGGGTTTCAGGATGCAGTTGCTCCTGCTAAGTAACCCTAATATGACAGAGAGAATCCAGTCCATGCATGGACTCCCATTTCCATTGAAAGTAGGACACAGCTGATACTCCAAAGTGCAAAACAGAAGCCTTTAGAAACAGCAAATTGTCAAGTAGGGATGCACTAGCAGGAAGCAAAGCACAGCAAAACAGGTGAGACTGCTTTTCCAAGAAGCAGCCAGAAAAAGACTTTTCAGAGCTCGTGAGTGCAGCCTGTGTTGCAGAACCTAAATTGTTTAGACCAGCAGGGAGGGTAGCCCAGGGAGGAGAATTGGAACTTGGTTGTAAGAAGCCAAGGCATAGGGTTTCATTAGGAGTTAGCAGAAATCTGTCTTTGGCTAGCATGGAGAAGGAGAGAGGATGCCCGTAGCCATCCCCCAAGAAGTAGTGAAAAAATAAAGAAACATGGGTGCAGATCCTTGTCCCTAAGCAATATCCCTGCTTAGGTGAAAAATGGCCGTCTACTGCATCCTAAAGTAGCCAATCCAGGACAGTCCTGTCATCTTCAAAGCTGAGTGATGAGGAAAGGCCAAGCAAAAAGGACTGCGCAGTTATTGTGAGAGAAAACAGGAAACAGAAGGAACACAGATGACAGATGAAGAAACTCAACCGAAACTGCAGCTAGGGAGTAGGTGACTGTTGTGACTGTTGTGACTTCTCCTGGATCCAGTAAGGAAAAAAGAAACTTAAAAAAGCAGAACCAAGGGCGCCTGAGTGGCTCAGTGGGTTAAAGCCTCTGCCTTTCGCTCGGGTCATGATCTCAGGGTCCTGGGATCGAGCGCCACATTGGGCTCTCTGCTCAGCGGGGAACCTGCTTCCTCCTCTCTCTCTGCCTGCCTCTCTGCCTACTTGTGATCTCTATATGTCAAATAAATAAATAAAATCTTAAAAAAAAAAAAAAAAAGAACCGACAAATAAAACCATGATTTGATATTCAATAATCTATTAGTGTCATTTGTTACATGATTTTGTTAGGGAGAAAAATAATATGCTTATCATAACATACCCATTATCGATTCTTCAAAATTCATATCCTGCTGTTGTTGGGTCTTTTATCAAAGGCACGAGACTGAGACAAAGTTATGCAAAGCCTTATTCTATGCCAAGCATTAGACGTCAGACTGACTGGCTGGGCCACCTCTGAAGAGAGCGATGCCCCTTGGTCTTACAGGCTAGTTTTTATAGGGCACAATCGCAGACATCTGCATAGATGGCTTTGGCTGATTCAATGTCTCCTACCTGTGTGTTTTAGTAACGGTTACCCGGAACCAATACTCGTAACTGCTGAGGTGTTTATTAAACAACAAAATGGCCTTGTTTTAGGTATGTGTTTTAGCAACGGTTACCCAGAACCAGTACCAGTAACTGCTGAGGCATTTATTAAACAACCAAATGGCTATGTAGGCAACATGGAGTCACTCTGGCTAAGCAGACCCAAGCCGGCCCTAGGGGTTTAACAGGTTTTAACGTGGATTCGGCCCCAATACTGTGATGGAAAGAAACGGCTTTATTCCTACACAAACCTTCCATAAGAAATGCTTAGATGTGGTTACCAGACGTGTCTGGTAACCAGACGTGGTTACTTCGTCTCATTTCAGATGTCCAGATTGCAGGTGACCTGACGGAGACCAGCCAGGACCATCAGAGCAGACATGTGGGGCAAGTTGGGTTCTCCAGCAACAAAAGGTCAACTACGAAGAGAACCGCCTTTGGAAAACCATTTAATTTGAGTGCAATCCACATTTCAGACCTGGTTATAAATAATGGAGACTGTTCAGGAATGAAGCCAGAGGAGTTTGATGTGTGTCAGAATATGTTTCTCCCTGGTGAGCCTGATGAGATGCATGGTGAAGAGAAGCCCGAGGACCGTAATGTGAGCGGCAAACCCTTCGGGTGTGAACACCGTAGTTTTCATCAGAAGGGTCAGATTTTGCAGCCACTTTCTGAATTTGGTGGGCAAGGGCATGACTTGAACAGGGAGACAACCACCTTTACACATAGCAGTGCTCCTGTGGGAGAGACTGCCTGTAACTACGATGACTGTTGGAGAGCCTGTGACAAATCTGCTGTCGTTGTCCGAGAGAGAACTCATGTAGGGGAGGGTCACTGTAGGTGTAACAAATGGGGGAACACCTGTGTGAAACCAACCCAATCGAATCTTCACAGAGCTGATTTGGAGGAGCAACACTGTGATCGTGATCAAAGAGGGGACAATTTCAGCAAGAAATTACAACTTACTCGGCTTTCAAGAACTCAGTTAGGAGAGAAAACTTTTGAATGTGACATATGTGGCAAAACTTTCCACGAAAAGTCTAATCTCCGTAAACATCAGAAAATGCACACAGGGGAGAAACCCTATCAATGTAGCGAGTGTGAGGAAACCTTTATCAGTAAAACAGTTCTTACAGTACATTGGAGAACTCATACAGGGGAGAAACCCTACGCATGTATCGAGTGTAAGAAAACTTTCTGCCATAAGTCTCACCTAACTGTTCATCAGAGAACCCACATGGGAGAAAAACCATATGAGTGTTACGAATGTGGGAAATCTTTCTCTGTGAAAACCAAACTCACTGTGCATCTGAGAACACACACAGGGGAGAAGTCCTATGAATGCAATGAGTGTAGGAAATCCTTTTACCAGAAGTCAGCCCTCACTGTACATCAAAGGATTCACAATAGAGAGACACATCATGAATGCAATGATTGTGGTAAAACCTTCTGTAAGAAGTCCATTCTCACTGCGCATCAGAGAACTCACACAGGGGAGAGACCTTATGAATGTCAAGAATGTGGGAAATCCTTTGGCCATCGCCCAGCTCTTACCGTACATCAGAGAACTCATACAAGAGATAAACCTTACAAATGTAACGAATGTGGGAAATCTTTCTGTGTAAAGCCAAAGCTCACTGTGCATCTGAGACTTCACACCGGTGAGAAACCATATGAATGTAAGGAATGTGGGAAAACTTTCTACCAGAAATCAAAACTCACTGTACACCAGAGAACTCACACAGGTGAGAAACCTTATAAATGTAACGAATGTTGGAAGACCTTTTGTGAGAAGTCAACTCTCAATAGGCATCAGAGAACTCACACAGGAGAGAAGCCCTATGGATGCAAAGAATGTAGGAAGACTTTCTACCAGAAGTCAGCCCTGACTGTGCATCAGAGAACTCACACAGGAGAGAAGCCCTATGGATGTAATGCATGTGGGAAAACCTTCTGTCAGAAGTCACACCTCAGCAAACATCAGAGAACTCACACTGGGGAGAAGCCATGTGTGGCAGAGACTGGTGATATGTACACCAAAACTCACTTTCTCTTTGTGTTGGGCACACAGTTCACCTGCATTTCTCGGCTCCCGCTTACTGTGGGTGGAAGCACGTAATTGAGCTCTGGCCAAGAGATCATGAACACAAATTATGAACATTACTTCCATGCCTGGCCACAAAAACACTTACTTGCCTTTGCTGATTTTTCATTCCTTGTGCTCTGGAATGCATATTACCCACAGGTGTGTTTTTGGAGCCACATGGTGAAGATGGCAACCAGGACTTAAGGCAGAAAGGACTGACTGGGGAGGGCAAAGATCTTCCCAACGCTGCCTCACAAATCTTCACCTGCACTTACCTGAGGGAGAAGTAGTCACTGTTGAATCCTGTGTGTGACCTATTTCCAACAATGTGAGTCCATTGTAGCTAGTTCAGTTTGCGAATTTGAGGTCGGCTTCTGTGAGACGTTACCAGTCCTTGTGTAAGAGAGTCACACAGGAAAGAACCTTTGTTGCCACTTTTCATCCCCAAGCAGTGGATGGAAAAATCAAAGAAATCATAGGAAAAAAGAAATTCAATAAATGCAGGAATGACTTTATTGGTCATTGAACACTGAAGATAAAGTGAAACCTTATAAATACCTTTCATGTGTCCCAATTTTCAACAGAAAGTCCAACTTTGTATCAGTGAATTTTTCATGAAGCGAAAACTATCAGGTAATGTGGATTAAAAAATTTCAGATAGAAATGATACTATATTGAAGATTTTTGAAAGACTATAGACCATTTTTTCTCTGGGGTGATTTTTGCCTCTGTGGCGACACTTGGCAATGCTACTCCTGGTACGTAGCACAGTCACTTCTGAATTTTTCTATTTGGGGTTGTTACGGGGCCCACGAAGATCCTAAGGGGTGGAGAAGTCGAGTCTACCTTTACCTGTTGATGTAAAGGCATCTCACAAGAATGTGTGGCCATTTCTGGAAAATACAGTAGGACACCACCTGATTTCTGGCCACAGAGTTCACATCACTTATAAATGCACACTACACTAACACTCAAAGAATTCCAACTTATAAAGCTGTTTGGCTGAACATTGAGGACATCGTCATCTGTATCAGGACAAGGAGCACAGTCTCTTTGGGAGCAGTGCCTTCTGTGTGGTTGCTCTTAGTCTGAAGCCATGTGACCTCAAGTGGCCACTTAGATGGTCCACAGCGTAGCATGGAGATGGGGAGACTCCGTCCACTCAAAGGGGAGGGCAATTGGGAGGCACTCAGCCATCTGTGGTCCCCACGAACTCTGAAGTCTAGCAGGGCACCCCATCAGCCCCTCGATCAGGGTGCAGTGGGTCTGAGAGTAACTTCCAAAGCTCTGGGTTCTGCACTCTGTCATCTCTCTTCTACCAACACATAACCAGCTTTTTGTTTGTTTTTACACTAACTAGTTTCTTCAGGTGTATTTCCTGCCCAGAGGGCTCTTTTCATTTGAACTGTTTCTAAACTTATTTCAAATTGATTTAATTTCCTTTAAAAAGTTTTTGGATTTTTCATCTATTAAATATAATCCACTCCATTAGACGAAAGCCATCCCCCACCACTCTGCCTCAAACAGAGTGATGTGGGGACAATGCCCCTAAGATTTGCAAAAACCTCGTGTCATCCGTCATGAGGATTTACAAGCTTAAGAGACTCAGAGGGTCTTTGAGCAGCATCCTTGGTCTGAGATTTACCCTGAGGCTCCATTTTGCTGATACTGTCCTGAATGTGATCTTTAGCCTGAAGTCATTTCCTTTCTCGGGGATCCTTTTTTCTGCCTGGAGAAGCTGGGAAGGAGGAACAGTTCCATTTTCAAACCTGGGAAGACTAAACAGTTTCTTTTAGCTCATCTGACTCTACGTATACCTTATGGTAAGTGAGGCTACCAGCTACGTTTTTCTGTTTGTCTCAGCTAGGGACCCCCCCTAGGTAGCCCAGCTCTGGTGATGGGGCTACATTCCTCCTTTTCCAGGTGACACGATCTTTGGGTTTCCAAGGAAAGGGCCAGCATTTCTCATCGTGGGCGTAGCTGAACTGCAGTTCTCTGAAGTGATGTTTCCATTGTCGTGCAGGGGAATATACCAGTTTCCAGGAGATGTGAGTTACTTTGATGGTTCCAGTTCATTTATGATACAGGTCTGATGAACCCCATCTCAGAACACTGGGAGGTTGATGCTTAGCGTGTCATATTTTTCCGTTCTTCCACAGAAACAGTGCTCTCCATACTGGGGGCCTGTTTGGACCCCTCTCCATCCCACCACGTTACTGTCCTACCTGGATGCGGGAGCCTTTCAAGAGAAGGCATCTCTTTCTTTTTTAGTCACTGTATTTTGGCTTAGGATCACAGACTCTGACAAGGCTCGCTACCCTGAATTGGGCAAGTGCATTTACGTGGTTTGAAACATACTTCAGAAGTGCACAACAGTCTTGGGTGACTGAGTCCCAGGACACTGAGGAACCCTAACACACTGTGTTGTAGTGACGGGTGTCTCAGTTACAGATTTTTTTCCACAAGAGCACAGACTACACTTGGCCTCCAACTGTGTTTCTTTTTCTCTGCTCATTGGTGGGGACTGTGGGCAAAGGACTGATTGGCCGAGAACCCCAACACCCTGCTCCTCATTTTTGGGATTTCTGGGATCCTGTATAATCCAGGCCTGAATAAGGAATTGAAACAATCACAGGGTGAGTCCACAGAATGTGCATCCTTCTGCCTGGAGACCTAGAACCACATGTTAAGTCCTAGAAATGAGCAGAGCAGAGACTAGAAGGTTAGGGAAGCACTTACTGAGTACCTGCTGCAGAACTCTGGCCGAGGCCAAGAGGAGATGTGGCCAGGGCTTTACCAAGTCTCGAGGGTCATGGGTCTTGGGCCAGACAAACCCTTCCACCCCTGCACAAACTCTGCTGAGGCAGTTGTACTGAAATAGTGCTTTTATTTCTTGAAGTTCATGGAACATGCTCCAGGGCAGGGAGAGTCCTCCTTGCCTAGGAGGGCACAGGGCCTTGCTTGGTGGGCAGCTCTGGGTCTTTCTCCTCAATGGCTCCTAGGAGCTTGGGATTGGCCTGTGGGAGGTCAGGGTCTGAGGAGGGAAGCCTCCATGCATCCCTGTGACCACTCCCTCACTGGGACCTGCCTCTTTCTAACCCACGCCGCCAGCCTCTGCACTTTTGTCTTGGTTGTGCCCTGAGAACACCCTTCCCCCTAAGACTCAGATCCTCTGAGGACTCTGTGGTTCCCCTTCCTTGCTTTCCTGTGCCCTGTTCCTTTCGTGAGCTATCTCTGCTCCCTGCCACCTAATTCTAGGACTCACAGGTTCTCCTGGGCCAGCCCCTTCCTCTTGTTTGCTTTGGCCTCGAGCAGGGATCTGCATCCCAAGCTTTTCCAGCTCCTCCTTAAGCCTGGACCAAAAAGGGAGGGTCAAGGGGAGGAAAAGGGACAAGACGGTGTGAGGAGATCCATGAAAGGGGAGCTGAGATGCCCTCAGCCACCGTCCCCTTGGGATTAGGGGCCGGGCCTCCATGCCCACCTCTGCCTCCTCTGCTGCAGCTGCCGGCACTTCTGCTGCAGCTGCTCGTGGTGCCGTGCCGAGGCCTCCAGGAGCTCCTGGGCCTTCCTGTTCTCCTCCTCAAACAGATGCCTGAGGGTGCAGCTGTCAGCCATGGCAGCTCCCTCCCTCCTCCCCATTCCCTGTCCCCATCATCTTTATCTTACACCGCAGCTGCTGCTTCCTGGCTGCGGAGAAAGAGCCCTTCAGCAATGGCCGAGCAGCCATCAGCCCCAAACTGGGAGCACAGGCGATGCTTCACGTCCTCCAGCTTCGCCTCCACAAGCTTCTCTGCAGCAGGAAGGGACCGATGAGCAGGGCAGGCCAGGGCAGGACACATCAGGGCCGCCCCACCCACCAGGCCTCACCTTCTTTGAGCAGTTGCTCCTTGCTGCTGTCCAGGGTGCCTATCTCCTGGGCCATCTGCTCTGGCCTCTGAGTAGGTAGAGAGGAGGCCTGTCCATGTGTCCTGTCCTCCTCCCACGCACCTCAGAGAACCCTACCTGGATGTGGTCCCTACTCAGCCTGCCTCGCTTCCTCCTACTCTGGGCCTCTGGGCAGACAAGGCACATTCCAGATTCAGGGCCTTAATGCTGGCCATCTTCTCTCCACCACCGTCTCTGTCTGTCTCACCCCAGATCCCGTGATGCTGCGCTAGGGAGGCCAGGAGGTTTGGAGGCCTTGAAATCAGGTCTGAGGCAAGTATTTCTTACAGGGGATCCTGAAAACATTGCAGATCAGTCTGTGCCTGGAGAATCATTCACCAGCTCCTCTTCCCTTTGTGCGGCTTCTCCACCGAACCCCTCCAGCCTAACTGATCCTCTCTGCCCCTTTTATTTGGCACCGGGATCCTTGGTTTCCCACTCTCTGCCCTGTACCGGTCATCGCTGCTAACATCGCCAGGGATCTCCCTTATGGATAACCTCTCCCTGGTTTATCAGGGTTCCTCCTGGCCACTGAAGGGGGTGGGGGGGGTGGGGGCAGCAGGGAAGGACGGGCAGGATCAGTGAAGAGGACAGCACTGGGTGGTGCCGAGGGACTGAGCTGAGGGCCATTTTACGTATGACCACAAGGGCTGGATCAGGAGCTGGGTGCGGCAGGTGCGAGGAAGGAGGCCTGCAGTGGAACCCTGAGTTTTGGGCCTGGGACTTCCAGGGAAGATGTGGAAAGTGGGAGGAGCGGCTTTGAGTGACTCACGTGGAGCTTCCAGAGGTCCTTGTGCTGGCCCATCAGATCCTCCAGCTGCTCCTCAAAATCCAACCTGTGGACCAGTCACACAAGATGAGGGGCCACGGGCTGAGACATTCCTCCCCACCTTGGCCCAGGCCAGGGGTCTCCATGCACAGACCGTGGGAGACTTGCTCCTGTTCTTTGCTGGGCAGGAAGCACCTTCACCACCTTGACCCTCCAAGCCTCAGCCCCGCCGGCTCCTCTTCGAAGCACCATTCCCAGTATTACCACATCCACAACCCATCCCAACCCATCGCCCCCCCCATCCTGCCGGGCACTGGGCACTGGGCTTTACCTCAGTTGCCTCTGTTTGTTCTTCTCTTCCTCAATCTGGGAATTCAGGGCAGAAATTCGCTCCTTGCACTCCTGCAGCATGCTCTGCTTCCTGGGAAGAGGCAAGGCGGCCCTCCGTCATATTCTCTGAATGTTTCTGAATGACGGGGCTGGGGTGGGGCTCCCGCCTCCTCTTGGGTCTGTTCTGGCTTTCCGGCCTGAGGCCCTTCTCTAGTAACTTCGTGGGGGGGGGCATGAGCCCATGACCCTGGAATCCTGTTGCGAAATCAGGGAGCTCAACGCTGACACATGTACACAAGCTCACATACATACGGATCTCATCCAAATTTCCCACAAAGTTCCAATGTTGGTGTGTGAGGGCTTAGGGGCACGGATCACAGAATGATCTAACTCAGGGTTCGGGAAGTGGAGAGATGGATTCACAAATACTGAGGTGGATGGAAGGATAGTGGACAAATGGAGACACTGGGTGGCTTGATGCCTAAATGAAGGGACAGACGAGTGAAGAGTGAGCCAAGGAGCCGATTTTAA
Source organism: Neogale vison (assembly GCF_020171115.1). NCBI lineage: Eukaryota > Metazoa > Chordata > Mammalia > Carnivora > Mustelidae > Neogale > Neogale vison. The sequence goes on from NC_058092.1 coordinate 240,349,506, forward strand.
GAAGAGTCACGGGCATAGAATAAGAAACAGCTGAAAGGATTTGATATCCCAGCAAATGAATGATTATCCCCGTGAGTCAGAGTACCCTCAACACTACTGTGCACCATGGGGCCAAGGTGGGAAGCCATGCACCTGGCCTCTCTTTTTTACAGACTGGAGACAATGTGACCTGTGGATCCGGAACTGATTTTCCTTCTTTCATGAAAGGGGAGAGCAGAGCAAGTCCCAGATGTCAGCTCTTACCTCTGTGCCTCACTTTCCTTCTCCTGGCAGTGGAGCCTGAGGATCCTTAGAGTCTCTGCAGGGAGAAGAGCCAAGGGCCCCATGAAAACCCACGGAAGCATCAGGATTGGGCATTCATGACAGGGTCAGATCATGTGAGGTCTTATGGACACCTGCTAGGGCTTTGTCATTTGCCGAAAGTGTGGTGGAAGCCACAGCAGGGCCGCAGGCTGATTCGGGTTTCAAAGGGCTTCAGCTGCTCTGGAGAGACTGGCCTCTGCGGGGTGACAAGGGCAAAAGCCTGGAGACAGAGTGGCTGCAATTACCTTGCTTTTTGTTCAAGATCTCTTTCAGGCGTACTTTCTCTCCAGTCACTGGAAAACACCGGAAACACATTCAGGCATCAGGAGGCATCACCCCATCCTCAGGGAGCACATCTGTCTCTCGTCACACAGGCAGGCTGGGACAGCACCACCTCAATCCCAAATGTGGACCCCTTGAGTTGAGCCCCCTCCCCTCTTGAGCCCACACTCCGTCTAAGCAGCAAAGGGCCCTGGGGTTGATCAAGGCTGACTGTGAGGACCCTGTGGAAGGCCAGTGTGTCTCCATGGATGGGAGCATGGAAAGAAAACACATCGCGTGGACTGGGACATGGGCTAGGAAGAAACCCAGCAAGCAGTTAAGGGGAATGCGATCAGGTGGGGACAGGGTGCGTTCTCTAGATGGGATGACTCGGGGGAGGCTGACCTGAGAAGGGGACATTGAAGGTAAGAGCTGCTGAGGATGTCGGCACCAGCAGCCAGCACTATCTGGGACGGAACAGCCTAGCAAAGGCCCTGAGGTGGGATTATGCTTGGAGGACTCCGGAAACACTCCTACCCACAGAGTGGGGCTGCAGAGGGGTAGGAGCCCTTGGTCACAGCAACAATGTTGTGTCCAGAATACTGAGTTCAGGAAGGCCTGACACCGAAGACCTCTGGGTGAGCAACAGGATTCCAGGATTCCAGGGTCATGGGCTCATGCCACCCCCCCCCCCCACGAAGTTACTAGAGAAGGGCCTCAGGCCGGAAAGCCAGAACAGACCCGCATGCTTACATGAGTCCATTTCCCTCTGCAGGGCTTCCCAAACAGCCCGGGCCTCTCCCAGCTCTTCACTAGCTTTCTTTTTTGCTGTGCCGAAAAGCAGAACAACGTGTAAGTGCAGCCTCCCACTGCGTTATTCCTTGGAAGCTGACATTTCTCATGTCTTCCAGGAAATCTGGGGTGGGGGCAGATTTTAAAGCAAGAAATGAGGTTTCCAGAGCACAGGCCTTTCTTGTTGGGCTCAGCTGAGAGCAGCACCAGGCTCACGGACACGTGACCACAGCGGCTGCATTTGGATGGTCCCACCCTTGGGTTAAGGATCTGCTGCTGCTGTCACGACCTACTCAGTCATCTTTGAACAAGGAGCCCTGCACATCATGTCGCTGGTGCCTGAGCTCACCTTGCTGAACCTCATTAATCCGATTAATCAGGACTTCAACCCTGGGCTCCAGGCTTCCCGCTGCAGGAAGGAAAGAAGTTGAGTGGAGAGGAGAGCAGGCACAGGGAGCTGGGGGCCCTACGGGGACTTTCCTGGGTAGGGGAGGCGAGGACAAAAATTAATACAGATACTTAGTCAGGCGGTAGTCACTGCAGCCAAGATACACAGACGGGCAAAGAATTAAAGAGTGAAGGAGTGGGGCCTGCCCTTCAGATATGGGAAGACCTGGTAAGGGCCCCGTCAGCGGGAGGGCAGTTCCTGGGGCGGGTGGGAGACAGCGAGGCCTGCCCTGAGGTGGGAACACGGCTGGAAGGAGGCTGGTCAGCAAGCGGAGAGCAGCAGAGCTAAGGGGGAGGGAAGGAGGTGCAGGTGAAAACCTGGACTTGAGGCAGTTGGGGCCCAATGGGCGGCTAGTAAGGAGGTTTTGGGAAAATTTCTGGCCTTCCATCCCCTCATACTTTAATTTTGAATCATGAGGCTGTATTTTTACTTCAAGGAATTAAGCTTTAAAAGACAGAGCAAATGAGCTGATTTCCCAAGTCTGTGAATTGTGGGGGCTACAGAGGGCACATGTGACCTTTCTGCAACTTCTTCACCATTTCCAGCAAGTCTTCCGTTTTCTGTGAGGATTTGGCTTGCCCTGTGGAGACAAAGGCAAACATGTTAGAATCCCGAAGGAGTGGGAGTCCAACAACCTTGGTCTGGAACTGAGGGGGGCTCAGGTCTCCATCCAGAGAGGTACGCCCCGCTGCTCCTTGTCCTGAGGTGGGTGGATACTGAATGAGAGATGAGTCAGGCCATTTCACAGCCAACTTCTAAACTGTGAAGAAGCCATACCACAGATTTCCCCTTAATAAAACCCAGGCCAAGGGGAGGGGTGAACTCCCACTGCCTGTAGTAGTCCAGATTGGGTCAAAACTCATGATATACCAGTGAAAAAAAAGAAGGGGCACAAAAGACCCCTGGAAACAAGGAGTCAAAAATCACTAACTGCACGTGGCTAATTATCTAGAAAGTTCTAGAGTTCTTATAAGAAAAATCCCGCAAGGAACAAAAGAAAATTCAAGACATCTCATTTAAAAAATGCAGTTCATCTATGTACACTCATTCATTATTCTGAAGCCTCCCAGTAAAATATTTCGTATTAACCCATTTATAACCAATATAGGCACCTATTTTTAATCCCTTCATGAATGGTAGATCTAAGCAATTATTATTCATGGCACTAACCCATCACAGTAAAGATAACTGGACACTATGAGCCACTTGAGGTAAAAATATAGAATTTTTGCCAAAAAAATCAGACGAATACCTTGTAATCCTCTCAACCTAAATACTAACTCAGAGGAAAGAGAGAGACACTGACCCACGGGGATGCAATTAGCAGCATCCAGATTGGGAGCTTCATAGGAAAACCAACTCAGCTTCTGTGGGGAAAGGGAGAAAGAAGAGCCTTGCAGACTGAAACGGATTAGAGAGACGAAGAAATCAGTCTAAAAATGGACATATTTAGATCTTGATTCAAATGCACTTTAAAAAATGTTGATGACTGGGTAATGGATGAAACCAAGGAATTACTGTAGTAGTCACTCAGCTATGACGTACTACTGTATTTAGTTACCCTTTAGACACCTGTTAGAGAGACACATGGAAATATTTAGGGATGACAGGCTACGAGGCCCGTGATCCTCCAGTGCAACAGTGGAGTGGGCGGCAGCGAGAGGGGGAGGATACAGAGGAAACAGGGTCGGTCAGAAGCTGATGATTGTTAAAGTGGAAGGATGGGTTCATGAGGTAATTATACTTTGTTCTTGCCTTCTGTGTATGCTTAAATTTTTCCATAACATGTTTCAAAGCACATAAAGAAGGCTGGCAATCATTTCTATAAAGGGTGGAGAAAAGGCTTGAACGGTGAAACAGAAATTCTACAAATGGCCACTAAATATTTGAAAAGATGTACAATCCAGTCCTAATTAATGAGCTAAAAATAACATCTTGTACCTATCTGATCGGTAAAGATGAATAAATCTGACAATGGCCAGTGAGATCACGTGGAGGTCATACACACGGAAAAGATCGTGGAAACTGATGTATGTGAACTTACGGAGGGCCAGTTTTACTCTATCAAGATTTTGAAGACTTAATTCCAGTTCTGGAAGTTTATGTATAAGATGTACTTGGTTAAGGAGCACCTGGGGGGCTCAGTGGGTTAAGCCTCTGCCTTCGGCTCAGGTCATGATCTCCGGGTCCTGGGATTGAGCCCCGCATTGGGCTCCCTGCTCAGCGGGGAGCCTGCTTCCTCCTCTCTCTCTGCCTGCCTCTCTGCCTGCTTGTGATCTCTCGCTGTCAAACAAATAAATAAAATCTTTGAAAAAAGGACATACTTGCTAAGTATGCAAAAGGCATGGTAAGGGGCACTGAAGCAATGTCTGTTACATCAAAAGTGGGAAACAACCTGAATGTCTGCCGATCAAGAATCTATGATTCATCTCAACAAAGTACTGTTCAGACACTGAAAAGCAGGTTGGTTCCTACGTACTAACATGGAAAGAGACCCCAGACAGATGGGAGTGAAAAAGGGCAGAGAATCACATGGCTGAGGAAACAGGGGAACGGCGGACCCTCAGTCTGCACACACAAGCGGACCCACTTCTGGCCCAAGTCGCAAAAGAAGTTCAACAGCAGCTGACCCTGGAGGGTGGGGTGGGAAGGACAAGGACGACGATGTCTACCTGTCAGTAAGCCCACTTCTGCATATGGTTCTATTTCTTACAGTGACCCGGTTTGCGCATTTTCCTGGCAGGGAACTGCGCTGCTCTGTTCTCTGCCGCAAGGCACGGCGCAGACTGGCCATATGAACCTGCTGAACGCAACAACCGAGGTCTCGTGGAGAGTCCAGGGCACACAGCAGCCTGTGGTGCGAGCGCCCTAGTTTTATTCCAAGATCATTTCACGTTTACCGAGAAGTTGTGGAAATAGGGTCCACAGCTCGTATCCCCCATTTGCTAACATCTCTGAACCCGAGAAGAAGTTGCAGACGACGCCTCATGACCCCGTAAGGCCCCGGTGTGAAGTGCCAAGTACACGGACACCCCCCCAGGCAGTGACCACCAAACAGCAGGTGTTGAACTGGTCCGCTCTGCGGGCGCCCGGTGGTCCGTCGGTCACGTGTCTGCTTTCGGCTCAGGTCGCGATCCCGCGGTGCGGGAACCTTGCTCAGCAGGGAGCCTGCTCCCCTCGGTCGTGCCCCGCCCCCCGCCCCCGCCCCCAAGAAATAAAATCCCAGGGAGGCAGGAAGAAATACAACATGTGCTGTGACCACACCGGGAGGTGACTGGGTCATGACGGCGGACGGAGCGCCTTGACGAGAGACACTTGCAGAACCGCCCGGCTGCGGGGACGCAGACCCCGGGAGTGGGTCTCCGCCGGACCCTGCTGACGCCTGCGTCAGACTCCCGGCCTCCCGGCCTCCGAGCCCTGGTCTGCGGGGCCAGTGGGCCTGGGGCTTCGCGGCGAGCAGCCCAGCCGAGCCTGGCGGAGTAACCAGCTGCCGGCGGACTGGAGGTGCCCGACGGCCCTACGGAACCGCTCCCTCGGCGCGGCCGCGGCCGGTTCACTCGAGGGCGGGGAGCGCCTCCGCACCCGGCCCGGCACCGCCTCCGGGCGCCGCCCCGCTCCGAGCGCGCTTTCTGAGCGAGGGCTCAGGGCTCAGACCCTCGTCCGCAGGGACACCGAGGCGCCGCGGCGGACCCAAGGCTGCCCCCGGCAAGGAGGTTGACGGGAGCCAGCAAGGCCCGTGCCGCGGACGGCGCTGCGAGCAGGGGCCCGGGGGGCGCGGGGGGCTCCCGGGAACGCGTCCGAGCCGGTTCCTGCCGCCGACGGCTTGGCTCGGGGACAGCCTCCCCCGTCCCCTCGGCGCCGGGCGGGGAGCGCGCTCCGGAGGGCCTGCGCCGGGTTGCCCAGCCGCGTCCCCTGCGCCGGGGGCCGTCGCTCCGCAGGGCGCGTCAGGAGGAGGCCCCGCCGGGCGCTGCGCGGAGCCGGTGCGGCCCGACTTCGGTCAAGAAACGCCCCGCTGAGGGCTGGTCTGGGGCCGCCCGACGCCGCCGCGCGCGGAGCACCGGGGCTTCCCAAGGGGCCTGGCCGCCGGGGCCCAAACGGCCGGGGTCGTTCCCTCGACAGCGCGCTCCCCGGCCCGCCTGCCCCGGCGCGGCCCCCACGGCCGTCCCTGCGGGCACCCCGGCGCTACCTTCGGCCTTCTCAGCCCGCTCCGTGGCTCCTGCCCCCTCCGCGTCCGAAGGCCCCGGCCGCCCGGCCATTTCCTCCGCTCGCGGGAGCCTGGCGGGTGGCACCTCGGTGGGGATTGGCCGAAACTCGCGCCCGGGGCGGGGTTTCCTGCCGCACGCCTGCGCACTGCGCTTCTGAGCGCGACGGACCGGGTCACAACCGCCGCGGACGGGCGCTAACGCGCATGCTTTAGGCCTCTGCGGCCGCACGTTCGGGGGAGGTGGGGCTGGGTGCGCGTGGCTTTGCAGGCTTGCGATTGGCCAGTTGAGAAGTCGGGGCCTGCGCAGGCGCAGACGGCTCTGAAAGAACCGCCCCCGTGGCTGCGGCTGCGGAGGTTGGAGCGAGCGCGAGCGCGCCCCGCGGCGGGTGTGGGGTCGGGTCTTCGGCGCCGGAGCTCGTGTCTGCGCTCGCGGCGCTGGAAGTCCTGGGGCGTCAGCTATGCACCGCGTGGAGCTTCCGGGCGTCCGGCGCGGGGAGCGGCCTCGGGAGCGCGGGCGTCGTGCGGCTGCCGTCGTGCCGGCCCCGCCTGGGGCTCGCGGCGCTTCGCCGGGGCCTCCGGCTGCCCCGTGCGCCGGGCGAGCTGAGCCCGCAAGGCTCGGGGCCTCTGTCCGACGCGCCCTCCGACGCGCCGCCCGCCGTTGCTCTTCCGCGGGAAATGCCTCCGAGTCTGGAGCTCGCGTGGGGTCCGCGCTCGCCCGGGCGGTCCGGCAGGCTCGTACTGGAGAGCGGGAGAAGCGTCGTCGGTGGTGGGTCAGCGTCGCACACTTTCCAAGTCACAGGTTTTCACATCTTGGTTGAGTTCGTTCCTAGACATCTCACTGACTTTGAGGACATGGTCAGTGACACGGTTTTCTCCACTTTTCCTGGGATGGTTGGCTGTGAACGGGGAAGGAGCGGGAGCGCCCGGACCCGCCGGCGCCCTCCTCGGCGGACGCGCGTCCAGTTGGCGGGACGCACAGTGACCGGAGAAAGTGAATTTGACTTTGTGCCTGCGAAGAACCCGGAGAGACGTGGGAACTCCACCATGAGGAAGAAGAGGCGTGTGTGTCACCTGAATTAGGGACCAGGCCCCTCAGAGGGAGGGAATGCACTTCCCAAGAACAGCGAGTCCGTATGTTCGTGTGCGCTCGGACACTGAGATGCAGCGGACTTGACTCAAGTGGACCTGATAGGTTCCCCCGTTTCTGCCAGGCCTGGTCCATAACGAGTTCGTTACCGGATTGGTGGTGACGGCTCTTCCTGGAGCCAGGCCTCTGGGCATGGACGCCTCCAGCTCACCCAGTGCCTAGGGTTAGGGCCGAGGGCTCCGGCGGGTCCGATCTGCCAGCTGTGTGGCGAGCGTCCCAGGGACTGGGTGGAGGGTATGGGTCAGGGTGGGTCAGGCTTTGGGTTTGGGTCCCGGGAGCGGGGCACAGAATGTGGGGGTGGCCAAGGGGGACATGCAGGTTTCTCCTGCTGTCAGTCCTTGGAGAGATTCCAAGTGGCACGGTTTCCTTCTGGGTGACAGGCTGAGTCCTCTAGTATGGCTCAGAGATGCCCGCGTTCCCCCAGCTGCTGGTGGAGTGCCTGTTCCTCCCCTCTGTGGAGGGCTCGCTCCTGCACCAGCGCTGCCTCCTCTCCTGCCAGCCGCTGTCTGCCCTCAGCCTACGAGGGTGATACCCCGGGGACAGAGCCAGTGCGGGTGGGACATGGTCTCCCAGGAGGCCTGAGGCCAAATCCCCACGGTGCTCACTCCTCGTGTGGGCTCACTGTGCCACGTCCTCTCAGGTTCCCTGGGTCCAAGTCATCCTCTGCTTGGGACCACCCTTGGCTCAACTCCACGTGCTGGGACCGGGAGCAGGTCATGTGGACCTTCTGTCCTCAGGCTCCCATGCCTGTAATAAGGGTGCGGTCTGGCCTCCCAGCCTCATCCAGGGAGACCCAGCACAGGAAGATGGAGGCCACTGCAAGGGAGATCCAGGTGACCCCAGGGAGTGTTCAGGCCGTGCACAGAGCACTGAGCTCATGGGACCCAGCATGGAATGCAGGCACCAGGTCACAGGGCATGAGACGTCCTAGCCGGGGAGGCTCTGGAAGGGGTGGGGGTTGGGGAGGCCACAAGAGAATTCCAGAAGAGGTAGGAAGGTGGGAGGGGACAGGACAGAGCTTCCCAAGGACGTCGATGGACGAGTCAGAGGATCAAAGAGCCTTTGGGAAAACTCAGAGGTCCTAGAGATGTTTCCTGAAATGCAGTCATTTGGCCACAACCCCCCAGTTGACCCTGGTTGATTTACTGTTTGTTAGAACTCACATTGCATGAAGTCTAGGATATATTTACTTTCTGTCACTTTTCTCAGGACTAGATTTTTGTAGAGAAAGTGCTAAGCATGGGTCTCATTCTTTTCTTTGTGCAACTGGCCTCTGTTTTCAGGAGCAGATTCCTGGTGCTCATCCCCACTGCGAGCCCTGAGGACTGCCCCGTCACCTCCCATGATGGACGTGACCACATGAGTTGAGGGAGTGCTCACTGATGAAGCCCCAGTGCTTGGTAAAGACCAGAGGCCCCAAATCCTCTGCTGAATGAGGAGGGGCGTGAGGAAGGATGGGAGTGAGGGAAAGAGGGAGCCAGGAGGGGAGAGAGGGAGGGAGGGAGGACGAGGTGAGGCAGGTGGGGGGGATAAGAGGGAGGGAGTGGGGGAGGGAAGGGGAAAGGGGGGTGGAGGGAGGGAGTGGTGGAGGAAGGAGAGAGAGGGAGAGGGAGGGACTGGATGGAGAGGGAATGAATGACGGGGGCAGGGAGTGAAGCCGCAGAAGCCAGTCTGTGTATCAGGAGCCGTTATTTTGGGTGAGGTCTGAGGGAACCACAGCCCAGGCCCTGGATGGTGGCTCGGGGCAGGTTCCTCGATCCTCCCAGTGCTGACTTTCCTTCTCCTGGGCTCGCTGTCATCATGGATCCTCTCCACCTCCTCCTTCAACTATTACAAATGTCCCCAGGAGAGGAAGGCAGGAGTGGGGTCTCAGAGGGGCTGCTGGGATCCTGTGCCCCAGACAACACTGAGAAAGTAGCCCCAGGACATTGTGTCATGAGGACTGGGAAAGCGTCGCACACTTTCCACCTCCTTGGGCATGAACACTGTTCCATTCCCTGCTGTCTCCACCACTGCTGTGCCAACTACTACTGAAAACACATCTGTGACCCACCGAGCCAGAGTTTCTGGGGGTGAGTCCCAGGCTGAGCCCTCCTAGGTGATAGGTGGACCTGTGGCCCGGGATGGGTGCCGCTCACTGTTGTCCCGGACAGGGGTGCCTGCCCCCCTTCTCTCCAGGGGCCCTGCATTGGACTTCTGCTTCCTCACGTTCTCCCCAGGGCTGCTGGTCCCCAGACCAGACACCTGCCAGTCTGAGGGTGACCAGCACTGCCTCCCCAGGATTTCCTTTGCCTGAGTCCTTCCCCAGGAGCTCCTGCATCTCCTGACACATAGTGCCTGTGTGCCTCTCCTCCCCCTTGAACTTGCACGTGTTTAGTCTCTGTCCCTGTGGGACCCAGTGACTTGGAGCATGGATTGGAGCAGACCCATGGGAGACCTTTCTCCGGCCTAGGGTTGGGAGCGATGCTTTTGCCCTCTGCGGTGTGTCTTCCAGCTTTCTGCATTTCCCTGGTTTCTGTGTGGGCCACAGGAGGAAAGAGCCGTGTCTTGTCTGGGGACCGACTGTGGTGTCCCAGCAGGAACAGGGGCCTTGGCCCCGAGATTGTGCCCAGAATTCCTAAAGGGGTCCCTAGGAGGACATCTCCTCTGTAATCCATTGGGCATCTCAACAACCAATAAGGGAAATTCTATGTCAAACAGAGAGAAGAAACAAAAACCAAACCCCAAACAAGGGCCCTTTGAAAATAGGTGCAGACACAAAGGCACCTATTGAGGGATTCCACTTCCAGAAACCTCCAGAACACGTGCGGGACCAGCAAGAGAAAGCAGCTTAGGGCTTGCGAGGGGCCAGGCTGGGGGAACAAAGGGCAGGAGGGCTTGGGCTCAGGGTCTCGTTTGGGGAAGGAGATAGCCTGCAACGATGTTCTGTGGCGTGGTGGCCCAGCATTGGGAATGCACTTCATGCTCAAGATGTGTTCAAGGGAAAACAAGAACTTTTATTTAAAATAAATAGTACACGGCATACAGGAGATGGACGGCGACGATAACGGTGACTCCATACAGGAGAGGAAGGACACAAGGGGAGGGGATGAGAGATTCTGGGGGGATGTCGGGGTCAGGGGATGGAACTGCCGGCATTTTTATGGGGAGATCTCCCCACAGAGTTGTGGGCTCTGGATGCGGGTCTGGGAGTCCCGCAGGAGAAGGTGTTGGGGCAGGGGTTGGGCTAGGGGCGGGGACAGGGTCAGCAGTAGCGGCCAGTGCAGGATCCAGAGCAGGAGCTGGGTCAGAGGCAGGAACAGGAGCACAGGCAAGGGCAGGGAAAGGAGCAGGAGCAAATGATAGGGACTGGGTCTGGGGCAGGAACAGGGGCCTAGGCAGGGCCAGGGGAAGGGGCAGTGGTCCTGGCAGGGCCAGGGGAAGGGATGGCGGCAGTTGAAGGGGAAGACGCAGGGGCAGGGGCTGGGTCTGGGGCAGGAACAGGGGTGCAGGCAGGGAAAGTGGAGGCCTTCCTGGCAGGGGGAGGGGCAGAGGCAAGACCAGGGGTAGGACCTGGGTCTGGGGAAGGTGCAGGGGCAGTGGCCCTGGCAGGGAAAGGAGAAAGGACAGGGGCAGGGGCAGGAGCAGGAACTGGGGAAAGTGCATTGGTGGTGACTGGTTCAGGCTCAAGGGCAGGAGCTGGGTCTGGGGCGGGAACAGGGGCCTAGGCAGGGCCAGGGGAAGGGGCAGTGTTCCTGGCAGGGCCAGGGGAAGGGATGGTGGCAGTTGAAGGGGAAGACGCAGGGCCAGGGCCTGGGTCTGGGGCAGGAACAGGGGCGCAGGCAGGAAAAGTGGAGGCCTTCCTGGCAGGGGCAGGGCCAGGGGCAAGAACAGGGGTAGGACCTGGGTCTGGGGCAGGTGCAGGGGCAGTGGCCCTGGCAGGGAAAAGAGAAAGGACAGGGGCAGGGGCAGATGCAGGGGCAGGGGAAGGGGCAGGAGCAGGAACTGAGGCAAGTGCATTGGTGATGACTGGTGCAGTGTCAAGGGCAGGAGCTGGGTCTGGGGCAGGAACAGGGCCACTGACAGGGAAAGTGGAGGCCTTCCTGGCAGGGTCAGGGTCAGGGTCAGGGGCAAGAACAGGGTTAGGACTTGGGTCTGGGGCAGGTGTAGGGGCAAGTGCAGGGGCAGGACCTGGGTCTGGGGCACGTGCCCGGGCAGGTGCAGGGGCCGTGGCCCTGTCAGGGAAAGGAGAAGGGATGGGAGCAGGGAAAGGGGCAGGGGCAGGAGCTGGGGCAAGTGCAGGGGTGATGGCCGGTGCAGGGTCAAGGGCAGGAGCTGAGTCTGGGGCAGGAACAGGGGTACAGGCAGGGGAAAGGGAGGCTGTCCTGGCAGGGACACGGGAAGGGGCAAGGGAAAGGGCGAGAACAGGGTTAGGACCTGGGTCTGGGGCACATGCCGGGGCAGGTGCCAGGGCAGTGGCCCTGGCAGGAAGAGGTGAAGGGATAAGGGCAGGGGAAGGGGCAGGGGCAGGAGCTGGGGCAAGTGCAGAGGTGAAGGCCGGTGCAGGGTCAAGGGCAGGATTTCAGCCTGGGGCAGGAACAGGGGCAGAGGCAGGGGAAGGGGAGGCTGTCCTGGCAGGGGCGCGGGAAGGGGCAAGGCAAGGGGCAGGAACAGGTGAAGGACCTGTGTCTGGGGCAGGGGCAGGTGCAGGGGCCTTGGCCCTGTCAGGGAAAGGAGAAGGGATAGGAGCAGGGGAACGGGCATGGGCAGGAGCTGGGGCAAGGGCAAGGGTGATGGCCTGTGCCAGGTCAAGGGCAGGAGCTGGGCCTGGGGCGGGAACAGGGGCCTAGGCAGGGCCAGGGGAAGGGGCAGTGTTCCTGGCAGGGCCAGGGGAAGAGATGGCGGCAGTTGAAGGGGAAGACGCAGGGACAGGGCCTGGGTCTGGGGCAGGAACAGGGGCACAGGCAGGGAAAGTGGAGGCCTTCCTGGCAGGGGCAGGGGCAAGGGCAGACATAGGGGCAGGGGCAGGGCCAGGGGCAAGAACAGGGGTAGGACCTGGGTCTGGGGCAAGTGCAGGGGCAGTGGCCCTGGCAGGGAAAAGAGAAAGGACAGGGGCAGGGGCAGACGCAGGGGCAGGGGAAGGGGCAGGAGCAGGAACTGAGGCAAGTGCATTGGTGATGACTGGTGCAGGGTCAAGGGCAGGAGCTGGGTCTGGGGCAGGAACAGGGCCACCGACAGGGAAAGTGGAGGCCTTCCTGGCAGGGGCACGGGAAGGGGCAAGGGAAAGGGCAGGAACAGGGTTAGGACCTGGGTCTGGGGCAGGTGCAGGGGCAGGTGCCGGGGCAGTGGCCCTGGCAGGGAAAGGCGAAGGGATAGGGGCAGGAGCTGGGGCAAGGGCAGGGGTGATGGCCTGGGCGAGGTCAAGGGCTGGAGCTGGGTCTGGGGCAGGAACAGGGGCCCAGGGAGGGGTCGGGGAAGGGGTGGGCCCAAGGGAGGATCTGGGTCAAGGGCCAGAACAGGAGCACAGGCAGGTGCAGGGGCAGTGGGAGTCGCTCTGGCAGGGGCAGGGGCAGGGGGAGCGGCAGGAGCAGGGGTGGGGGCAGGAGCAGGAGCCAGCTCTCCCTGGACAGCATCAGCATCTCCGTGGGCAGGCGCCCGGGCACCTGTGGGCTCCCGGTCTCCCGCCGAAGTGACTCCAGGCACCATCTGCCCCTCCCGAGTTGCTGAAGTTGGGAGTGGGTCTAGCTCCTCCGCTGGAGAAGCTGGGAGAGGAGAGAAGGTCACCCGCGGGCCTGCCTCTCCCTGTGGCTTTGCAGAGACCGAGCACAGCCCGGGGTCTCCCGGAGAAGCCACAGCCACGAAGGAACCCTCCCCGGGACGTCTCCCCGACTGCAGTCCACCCCCTGGGTGCTCCGAGCCAAGTCGGGGCTCCTGGCCGAACACCAGCCCGTGGGGGCTTCTCCCTGTGGGGCCCAGCACCGACCCCTCCCCACACAGCCACAGGCACCCCATCCCAGCCTTCTCACCCTCGGACTTGGCCTCCGTGCGCTCCGTGTCCAGGACCGCAGTCCAGTGGAGTCCCGCGGGCAGTGGTCTGGGAGGTACCGGAGGCCTTCCCAGGACCGGGGACTCCGGGGTCGGGGAGGAGTGCGTGTCTTCCCGCCTCCTTCCTCGTTCATCCGTGGCCTGCCAAGGCAGAGACGGGGAGTGTGCAAGAGGCGTCAGAACCCTGCCTGGCCATACCCACCGTCCCCCTGCCCAGTGCCCCTGCTTCTCCCAGATCCCACACAGCAGACCTGTGTGTGCACAGCCCCGCACCTGGGTCGGTGACCCGTCCCTGCAGGGTCTCAGGATCAACCCTGGGCAGAAGGGTGCAGCCCCCACACCCCGTCCCACCTCGCCAGCCGTAACCTGGGGTGAGAACATGACCTGCCCACCAGGCATCTGACCCCTCATCAGCCTGCTCCTGCTCGGGGCGTCTCCACCCCCGATGAGCTCTCTTGACACACACACACACACACACACACACACGGGGAGGAGACCTAGGCCTACACGGGTCGGTCAGAAGGTGTGGGGCTGTCTGACTCGGAGCCTCCCGGGGTCACCTTTCGATTCTTTTTGCCAAAGGGCCAGAGTCGTCGGGGAAGCCTGACACGACCCGCCCAGTGAGGGGATGTGTCGGGCGGGCGAGCTCTCCTCTGCCTGCATCCTCTGGGCTTCGGTAGGCAGCACCAGAACATGTCGCTTCCTTCAGGATCTGCACAGAAATGAGCTGGGCAGGGGGGTTTTCTCTGGAATGTGGGTGCCTGGATACGTGGGTTCCAATTCCGTTGGGCTCTGTCGTCGAGGAAGTGAGGTCACCACTGCCTGGGGGCTCCTTACCCGACTTCCTGCTCCCACCAGCGCTCCCTGAGGGCGCCCCTCCCCCAGCTGCTCAAGGCTCACCCTCCACCCCATCCCCTGTTCATCCAGTGACCCCCACACAGCCTCCCCACAGCCCCTGGGAGGCCTGGGTGCAGCTGTTGTCCCCGCTGGGGGGGCACAGAGCTGGGTTCAGACCGGGCTCCTGCTCCTGCCCAGGACCGTGAGCCCGCACACACCCTGCGGCTCTCAGGGCCTCCCCAGTCTCCACGTCTGCACACTGGGGTTGTTCTGGCTTCTCCTTCTAGGGATGCCATCAGGGGTAGGACCTCTCCATTCGTTCCATCCCTGCTCTCCCAGGAGGCTGGTGCACACACTTGGCCAGGCACGGGTGAGCCAGGGGCTGGGCGGGGGCATGGAACACAGCCCAGAGGGGCCTGGATCTGCTCTGGGATCCAGGCAAAGCCACCCTCCTCTTGCCTGTGTCCCATCCCCAGTGGCAAGGTTGCAGTGCATGGCTTCTGACCTTGGTGACACAGACTTCCCGGGGCTCCCATTAGGTTGAGGTCCAAGGGCCTCGACTGCGCCCATGTGCTGGCCAGCCCCCACAGGGGACCCCGGGCATTCCCGAATCCGTCCTCCCAGGGTGGATGGCCTGTGGGACTGAGAAGGGGACAAAATGTTTGGCTGTCATTTCCCAGCCAATGGAGGAAAGTCTGGGACTTCTGGTTCCCTCTCTCCTGTGTTCAGTGTCTGTCTCTGTCTTTGTCTTTGTCCCTGTGCCTGCGTCTGTCTCTGTTCGTGTTTGTCTCCCAGGAGCAGGATCTGTGGGCTCCAGGGCTGATGGGAGAAACCTCCGAAGTCTTCCTTGTCCCTGTTTCCCTCTCCTGGGCTGGTGCTTGGTTCCTTGGTAAGTAAGGCCTTCTCATCCTGAGCAGGGCACTGACTCTGGAACCTCTTCCCAGTCGGGACCCTGAGGCTGCAACAAGGAGGGTCCTGCCCTTGGTCCCCAGGCCAGGGGTCTAGTGCTCTGCCACATTCGGCAAGCCCACAGTGTCAGCCCCCCACGCCTCCAGGCTGTCTTCTGCTCAGAAGGACCTCGAGGGAGTCCAAAGCATTTTCCCAAGACTGGGAGCACAGTGGGTCAGGGAGAGCGATTCCAGGCCAACAGGCTCTTCTACAAGCCTGTGGGAGACTAGGGACACCCTGTCTCTATGGCCCCATTGATAGAAGAGTAAGGGGAGGCCTTCCTTGTTGTAGCCCTGTCCACACGGGGAGGGGGTACCTCTTCCTACTTCCAGTAGTCCAGGGTGGTGATGGACACCAGGCCCCAGACCCTGTCCCCACCCAGTGTACTGGCAAAGCCCCTGGGCCCCTTGGGCCTCTTGACCATCCTGTCTCCCCTCTCCATGCTATGGATCTCGGTTTTTGCCAGGAGTCCTGATGCCCCTGACCCCATGGCCCAGCTGTTTCCTACCTCTTTCTTCTTTCCCCCTTGTTACCCACCATTTTCCCAGGGTGTCTCCCCCTCTGACCCTTAGCTGGGCAGTGCGGTGTGTGTGTGTGTGTGTGTGCACGTGCACTCGTGGGCGCGCTCAAACACATATGCCTCTAGCTGTCTGGGATGCCCGAGGTCATGTCCCCACATGGGATGGGGTGGGTAGCTCTCCCCAAGGATCTGAGGAGCTCTCACCCTCCAAGCAAACCTCATGAGAGGGTCAGGGCTTGCCTAGGACTGGAGGGAAGCTCTGTTCCTTGGATTCTGTACCCGTCTTTTGTCCTGTGACAGTCCCTGCCTCTCTTGAGCCCAGGTTCCCAACTATCCCTGAGGATTGGTCATGGAAATGCTAGAACTTGGCCGTTGCTCCAGGGGTAGGCAGAGGTGGAGGAAAGGTACACCAGGTACACAGACCTCCATTCCGAGAGGGCCAGGTGTACCCAGGAGACCTGCACACAGTCCCTGTACCATGACCCAGCCTTGCAGTGGATGTGTACGCGACCCATGGCTCTGTACCTGAGTGGTCCCTCATGTGCCCTCATCACTGCCAAGTGCTCTGTGACTTCAAAGTCTGCTGAGCATCAGAACCGTGCCTACCCTGGAAAGCAAGGCTCAGGGTGCAAGGCCAGGTCGGTTGGACATCTGGGGATGCAAAAGTTACTGATTTCCCCCCACCCAGCTGGTCTGGAATTCAGACTCCATTACAGGACCCAGCTAAATGCGGGGTTGAGCCAGAGGACTTGGCGACATCAGTGGAGGCCTAGTCAGGGCAGGGCGAAGATCAGTCTACCCCTTCCAGTTCTCCTCCCCTCCTTCTGCTTGTCTTCCTGGCTGTGCCCTGGGACAGAGTTCTAGCCTGTCCCTGGATTCAGCCCTGGCTAGAGTCAGAGGGGTGGGAAGGAGGGCAGGAAGGAGGGGGTCACCACCAGGATGCCCAAGTGTGAGGGTGTTGTTACCGTAATGAGGGACCCTGTGGACACTCATGGATTTCAGCCCTTTTTAGCCATGAGCAGTGGCCCCAGGACTCGGCCCCTGCCCCATCCTTCACCCTCCATGAGGTCCCGCATTTCCCCCAGCCCAGTCCTTGTCTGCAGCCAGTCCTCCCTCCAGCCCCAGGGAATTCTGCTGCTCCAGGAGGCTTTAAACTCATTACAAGTTGGAGCCGCGCCAGCCCTATGGGGCCTGATTTTAGGTCCTGGAGTCCCACAGTGAGGAGAGGTTATGTGGCACAGGAGCAGGGAGAGGGCAGAATGGACTCTCCCTGGGGGCCATGGCTCCCTGGTCTGCACAGACCCTGTTGTGTGCTGGCCCCTAGGGCACCCATACTCCAGCTCCCAGGCAGGCTCCGGGAGGGAAACCAGAGTGTGGCTTGTGCTAGCTCAGACTGTCACTCTGTCCTATAGCTACAGCCTGTCCTGCCAGCGGGACTCCCTCTCCCAGTTGGTCAGCAACACCCTCAGAGCCAAGAACAGCCCATCATCCAGCTCAGGGGCCAGTGTGTGGCCGGGCAGGCAGGGGAGAGCTCACCCTGGGCTCAGGGAATCCCTGGCTGGGCTAATGGTGGCTCGGGAGGGCTGGCCTTCCAGCCCCTCTGCTGAGCAGCCCTGTGACTGGAGTCATTTGCCTCCCCTCTCTGGGCCTCACTCTCTGCCTCTGTGCAATGCAGTGATCCTGAGTGATCGATCACTCCTGTGGCAGGAACATATGGGATGCTGGTGATTGACCTATTGTGGGCACAGAGTCTGGATTGCAGAGTGCTGCGGGGGATGGTGCTCAGTGTTGCCAGTGAGCACCCCTCCTCCCCAAGCCATTCAGCCCTTCCACACAGCTGCCAGGCCCCTGGGAGGCCACACTCCTGACACCAGGTCCCTATGCATGGCTCTTCTTCAGCAGTGGGACAGGGTGGGACCCTGGAACACGGGGTCATCTCCTCACTCTGAGGGCAGGAGAGCAAGGAAGACTTCCCCTGGGGTCCCCCAAGGCCATGTAAGAGGGGAGGTGGCTGCCCGCAAGCAGGACATTGAAAATCTGCTTCTGTTAGAGCCTGAGAACTGGGGTTTGGTTCTTTCACTTGCTGGGCTGACAAGACACACACGCTCTCCATGCCTCCTCCTTGAATGAAGAGCTCTCGCAGGGTCCTGGGTGTCCTGGACTTGGGAAGGGGGAGGGGCCAGTCCTCTCTCTGGCTCCTGAAGGAGACCCGTCGTCTCAAAGACAGGATTGTTTCTCGTCATGGTCCTGGGCCAGAATGGGAGACAGCCCCTTACGGCTCCTGACTCTGGGGCTGAGGGGGCCTTTCTCAGGTGCAGCAATGCCCACTGAAAGTGGGGGTTTCAGGAAGAACATATGCCTGGACCAGGTCCTGCCCCAGGGTGGTGGCTGCCTTCTCCAGGTCTGGAGAAAGAGGGACATCCTCTGCTTCTCTGGGCGTGGGGTCCTCTGACCCATGAGCAGGCACTGGAAGTTTTCCAGTCTGACTCTGGAAGTGCACCAGTGGGTCAATCACTAGCCACACATGAACACGGACAGCATGCTAAGGAAGTGCCAGAGGTGATCCTGTGCCAATGGCCTGTGGTCGGCGGGCCTGGCAGCTTCAGTGCCCTCCAGTGGACCCCCTTTCCCTGGATGGGAATCCCCCTGGAGTCTCTGTCTTCAGCGCTCTCTTCCTGCTGGTTTCAGGACCAAGGGAGAGACTGGTGTGGCTTAGAAGCCTCCACCCCTGCCTCCCTCTGTTTGCACACATCACAGAAGGAAGTCCCATCTGTCCACTGCTAGAGAAGGTGAATTCCTGGGTCAGGTGGAGCTCAGGTGCCTGAGGACAGAGGGTCTCCTGCAGTTCCCCCGGAGAGAAGAGTGATGGACTCCCCTGTCTGGGAGAATGGTGAGCAGCATCCTTCCTAGGCCACAGGTGCACCCGTCACCTGGCAGTGCTTATACTCCGACTCACCCCTGGAAGCTCTGGCACAGTTTTTCATAGATGTATTTTTTTAAAAGATTAATTTATTTATTTGACAGACAGATCACTAGTAGGTAGAGGGGCAGGTTTGGCGGGTGGGGAGAAGTAGGCTTCCTGCTGAGCAGAGAGCCCGATAGGGGGCTTGATCCCAGGACTCTGGGACCATGACCTGAGCTGAAGGCAGAGGCTTTAACCCACTGAACCACCCAGGTGCCCCTCATAGATGTATTTCCAACAGAGTTCAACACAGCGGTGGTGGAGATAGCGGAGTAAACAACGCCAGTGCTTGTTGGGGTGGATGGTGCCTCAATTAAGCCACGGAGTCTTGATTTTGGCTCAGGATGTGGGATCGAGCCCAGTGTAGGGTCTGTGTTCAGTGCAGTTTGGGCTCATGATTCTCCCTTCCCCCTCCTGCCTCTCCCACCACTCTCATGCCACACACTCTCTCTCTGAAATAAATGAGTAAAATATAAAAATGGCATCATACAGAATGCACTTTAAAAAAATTATAAAGAATTGAACATTGATTTTGCCATTTTAAGCATTTTCAGTATAAAGTTGGCAGTGGTAAGTGTGTTTACACTGCTGTGAAACAGAGCTTGAGAGCATTTCATCGTACAATCTGAACATTATATCTTACAAATCTGAACTTCTGTTCCCATTGTTATTTGTTTTTCATGTAGAAAGCACATTTATTTATTTATTATGCTCAGTTAGCCACATATAGTACATTAGATTTCAATGTAGTGTTCAATGATTCATTAGTTGTGTATAACACCCAGGGCTCATCACAACACAGAGTGCCCTTCTTAATACCCATCACTGTGGTATCCCATTCCCCTCCCTTCTCTAAGCCTCAGTTTGGTTTCCAGAATCCAAGGTCTCTCATGGTTTGTCTCCCTCTCTGATTTCTTCCACTCATTTTCCCTCCCTTGCCCTATGGTCCTCCATGTTATTCCTTACGTTCCTCATATGAGTAAAACTGTATGATAATTGTCTTTCTCTGGTTGACTTACTTCACTCAGCATAACCCCCTCCAGTTCTACCCATGTTGATTGATGCAAATGGTGGGTATTCATCCTTTCTGATGGCTGGGTGATATTCCATCATATACATGGACCATATATTCTTTATCCGTTCATCTGTTGAAGGGCATTTTGACTCCTTCCACAGTTTGGCTATTGTGGACATCGCTGCTATGAACATTGGGGTGCACATGTCCCTTCTTTTCATTCCATCTATATGTTTAGGTAAATAGCCAGTAGTGCAATTGGTCGGTTGTAGGGTAGCTCTATTTTTAATGTCTGAGGTACCTCCATACTGTTTTCTAAGGTGGCTGTACCAGCTTACACTCCCACCAGGAGTGTAAGAGGGTTCCCCTTTCTCCACATTCTTGCCAACATTTGTTGTTTCCTGTCTTGTTAATTTTTGCCATTCTAACGTGTTAGAATGTGGTGGCACCTCATTGTGGTTTTGACTTGAATTTCCCTGATGGCTAGTGATGTGGAGCACTTTTTCATCTGTCTTTTGGCCATTTGTATGTCTTCTTTGGAGAAGTGTCTGTTCATGTCTTCTGTCCATTTCTTGACTTCATTATTTGTTTTTTTGGGTGTTGAGTTTGATAAATTCTTTATAGATCTTGGATACGAGCCCTTTATCTGTAATGCCATTTGCAAATATCTTCTCTCATTCCATGGGTTGTCTCTTAGTTTTGTTGACTGTTTCCTTTGTTGTGCAGAAGCTTTTCATATTGATGATGTCCCCAAAATTTATTTCTTTTTTTGTTTCCTTTGACATGTCTTTTTCTTTTTAAGATTTTAAATTATTTATTAGACAGAGAAAGACACAGGGAGAGAGGGAACACAAGCAAGGGGAGTGGGAAAGGGGGAAGCAGGCCTCCTGCTGAACAGGGAATCTTATGTGGGGCTTGATCCCAGGAATCTGGGATCATGACCTGAGCTGAAGGCAGACGTTTAATGACCGAGCCACCCAGGTGCCCTTAGAGACGTGTCTTGAAAGAAGTTGCTGTGGCTGAGGTCAAAGAGGTTACTGCCTATGTTCTCCTCTAGGAATTTGATGGATTCCTGTCTCACATTGTGGTCTTTCATCCATTTTGAGTTTATCTTTGTGTATGGTGTAACAGAATGGTCCAGTTTCATTCTTCTGCATGTGGATGTCCAATTTTCCCAGCACCGTTTGTTTAAGAGACTGTTCTTTTTCCACTGGATATTCATTCCTGATTTGCCAAAGATGGGTTTACCATAGAGTTGAGGATCCATTTTTGGGTTCTCTACTCTGTCCCATTGATTTATGTTCTGTTTTTTTTTTTTTAAAGATTTTATTTATTCATTTGACAGACAGAGATCACAAGTAGGCAGAGAGGCAGGCAGAGAGAGAGAGAGAGGAGGAAGCAGGCTCCCCGCTGAGCAGAGAGCCCGATGCGGGACTCGATCCCGGGACCCCGAGATCATGACCTGAGCCGAAGGCAGCGGCTTAACCCACTGAGCCACCCAGGCGCCCTTATGTTCTGTTTTTGTGCCAATACCATGCTGTCTTGATGCTCACAGCTTTGTAATACAGCTTGAAGTCAGGCATCGTGATGTGATGATCCCAGAGTTGGTTTTCTTTTTCAGCCTTTCCCTTGTTATGTGGAGTCTTCTCTGGTTCCTGTTTGTTCCAGCTCTTTGAAAAATGCCAATGGTGTTTTGCTAGGGATGACATTGAACTTGTAGATTGTCCTGGGAAGCATAGATATTTTGACAATGTTTATTCTTCTAACCCATGAACATGCAATATTTTTCCCATCTCTTTGTGTCTTCCTCAACACTTACTTTCATAAGTGTTCTGTAGTTTCTAGAGTATATAGCCTTTACCTCTTTGGTTAGGTTTATTCCTAGGTATCTTATGGTTTTTGGCGCTGTTGTAAATGGAATTGATTCCCTAATTTCTCTTTCTACAGTTACATTGTTAGTGTATAGAAAAGCAACTGATTTCTGTGCATTGATTTTGTATTCTGCCACATGACTGAAGGCTGTATGAGTTCTAGTAATATGGGGGTGGAGTCTTTTGG
Source organism: Neogale vison (assembly GCF_020171115.1). NCBI lineage: Eukaryota > Metazoa > Chordata > Mammalia > Carnivora > Mustelidae > Neogale > Neogale vison. Next base: position 240,371,025 of record NC_058092.1, read on the forward strand.
GTTTTCTACATATAGTGTCATGTCATCTGTGAAGAGAGAGAGTTTGACTTCTTTTGTCAGTTTGAATGCTTTCTATTTCTTGTTGTTTTCTGATTGCTGATGCTAGGACTTCTAGTACTATGTTGAAAAATAGTGGCAAGAATGGGGCATCTTTGTTGTGTTCCTGAGCTTAAGGGAAAAGCTCTCCGCTTTTCCTCATTGAGAATGACATGTGCCATGGACTTTTCATAGGTGTTTTTTATGAAACTGAGGAATGTTCCTCTATCCCTACACTCTGAAGAGTTTTAATTGGGAATATATATTCCATCACAAATGGGCTCATCCTAGAAGGGTGCTTTGAAGGTCTAAGAAGCACTATCCACTCCATGGGTGAGACCAGAAAATGAAGTTCTTCCCACTTGGAGCATTACTATTAGGGTCTTAAAGTTGTCTTGGAAATGTGGGAAACCTTGCATTTCCTGAAGCCCAAGCCTCAGAAGGTCTGAGAACAGCTGACCTTGTCAGGAGCCAGGCACAACTCCTCAGGAAGTGTTGGTGCAGGAAGGGAAGGGGCAAGGCTCTGAGGGTGGTCTGCAGCTAGAGGAATCCGGGGAAGGGGCCCTGCTTGTGGGGGACCCGCCCCAAACTCCGCCAATGCCTGTGCGGCCCAGCCAGCTGCAGCCAGCTGCAGCCAGCTGTACAGGTGGGAAGGGCCTCCAGGACCACCTGCAGTTACAGGGAGGCACCGGTGTAAGTTCTGGTGCTTGGATGCAGGCAGGAGTAGCAACCAATGGGCTTGGGGCACCACCCTCCCTGACCAGTCACCGTGTGGGGGTGGAGCTACCTCTCTGTGGGTGGGCCCGCAGCTGCCCCTGGATACAGCAGTGAGGCAGGAGAAGGCGAGATTGACCTGTGGGGGCTCCCTGGTGGGTGAGTACACGCTGGGGGCTGGGGTGGGGACCCGGGTGGTAGGTTGAGCTCCACGTGGGAAGTGGGGGTACTGGAAGGGGGCATGGAATGAGCTAATCCTGGGAACTCAGGTGAGTTCTCCTTTTTCCCTTGAAAGTCCCTTCTGCCCTATATCCGTTAATTGGCCATACCCCCCAGATCCTTGAACTCTAGGACGCCCACTCACCCCTGGTTTTGTGGGATGAGTTGTGGACATTTCAGGTTTCCCAGTGTTCCCCTGGAAGACTGCATGTAAGGATGGCACACAGTCCCCACGTCAGTGGGCGGCACCCCGGTCCCTGACACAGTGCAGGTAATGGACCTTGAGCAGCACCTCCAGATCAGCAGGGTCCCCCTGTTCAGGCACAAGTGTGGCAGCACCAAGCCTCAGAGCCATCCCCCAACTTCAGCATTGTGCCCTGTGTCCCTTGGAGATGGTGGTAATGGCCTGTAAGGATCATGCAGGTGGGTCCTCCAGGTTCCTGTCTCCCGCCCCAGGCACAGGTGTAGTGGAAACAGCCCCAGAGGCATTTCCTAATTTTAGCATTGTTCCCTGCTGTCAGTATTGTGCAGGAGGGGCCTCCAGGTCCCTGTTCCCCCAGGCACAGGTGTGGTGGCAACAAACTTCAGAGTAGTCCTTCAACTTCAGCACCGTGCCTCATGCCCTGGGGTTGGTGGTCATAGCCTGTCAGGATCCTGCAGGAGCTTCCCCAGTTGGGGGCCTGGAAGCTGGATTAAAAATATATATGTATTAGACTGCTGACTAGAACAGGGTCACCCATTTAATTTTGGGTGGCTCATTGGGTTAAAGCCTCTGCCTTTGGCTCAGGTCATGATCCCAGGGTCCTGGGATCAAGCCCTACATCGGGCTCTCTGCTTGGCAGGGAGCCTGCTTCCTCCTCTTTCTCTCTGCCTACTTGTGATCTCTATCTGTCAAATAAATAAAATCTTAAAAAAAAAGATTATGATTATCTTTTTTAATGAAAGTATTGTTAAGGTAAACTAGTTAAAAAACGTTAAAAGAGGAAAGGGTAAAAGTTAAAAAAATAGCAGAAGAAAAAAAAAGAAAATTTAGAAAAATTAATTAACTGCAAGACTAAATCATGGGGAGAAAGCCATGAATTCCGTGCTTTGCTTTTTCCTCTCTGGAATTCCGCTGTTCTCCTTGGTAAGTGAGCTCGGTCTTGGCTGGATTTCTTGTTGATCTTCTGGGGAGGGGCCTGTTGCAGTGATTCCCAAGTGCCTTTGCCTGGGGCGGAATCGCACCGCCCTTACCCGGGGCCGGGCTGAGGGACCGCTCGGCTTTGCTTTCAGGAGCTTTTGTTCCCGGAGTCGGTGGAGTTCTGGAGGGCGGGCATGAAGCTGGCGGCCCCGTCTCCGGCGGAGCAGCGAGAGCCCGGCCGGCTCCCCAGTGCGCCCTCGGAGAAAAGCGCTCAACCCCTCCCGTCCGCCTGGGCTCCGCCGCGCTCCGAGCCCTCCGAGCCTGCGGCCGGTCAAGGTGAGCCCGAGCGGCGAGCTCACGGTCGGCTCCGTCTCCGCAGCCGGCTTCCCGCTCCAGTACCCGCGAGCTGCGGCACTCAGACACCCCGATCCTTCTGCGACCCCGCGGGACCTGGGGCCACGCCGACCCCGCGTGCGCTCGCCCCGGTTCAGCCTCTGGAGCGACGTCCCTCCGCGGCACCGACTTGTAAAAGTCCCGTTTTGTGCTCCGGCTCCGCCGCTCGCCGGGAGCTGCCCCTCCCCCGCGGTCTAGGTCCTGTGCTTTGGAGTCACTTCGCCGCCGTCCTACCTGTCGAAAGCGGTCGATGTTCTGTTTCTAGAATTGTTGCTCTTCTTCTCTCCGATCTCTGTCGGGTTTCTAGGTGTTCGCAATGGTTGGACAAGCGGTCTAGCTGGTCTCCTGCTACTGATGTTGTCTCAGCCTGTTACTTCACCATCTTGCGTGCGTGTGTGTTTTTTACAAGATTTTATTTGACACAGAGGGAGAGACGTCACAAGTAGGCAGAGCAGGAGGCAGAGAGAGGGGGAAGCAGGTTCCCTGCTGAGCAGAGAGCCCGATGCGGGGCTCGATCCCAGGATGCTGAGAGAGGACCCAAGCTTCAGCTTAGGCAGAGGCTTAACCCACTGGGACACCCAGGTGCCCCACACAGGTAGTGTTTTATTCGGTCCTTTTCCTTACTTCTCTGAAGGGAAAAGGAAGTGGAGACTGGAGCCTGGTTTCTGATTTGAAGAAATGGGAGATAAGAGATTTGGAAGAGCAGTGTTCATGCTGACACGGTCCTCAGTGCACAGTGAGCGAAGGTTTGAAGCTTGGACTTGGAAGTGTTGGTGTACAGGGAGGATGTTGTCCAAGTTTCCAGCACATAGAGTCACTTGGCTGGTCTTTCTACTCGGACCAGTTCCTGCCTTGATGAGGGCAGTGTCGCGAGCAAGCCCCTGCGTCCCGCCGGGAGGTCGCGGCTTATAAGAATGAAGAGAGATTTGGAAGATGTAACTCACTTGATATTTATTGGGACGAGGTCCGCACCGCAATCATCGCGGTTTGGCAGCTCGTCAGGTTGTCACGATGAAGGAGACGTCGCCTCACAATCTAGACAGAGAGGTCACCGCAGAAGTTGCGACTAAGAACCAGCGAGTGGTCGGCAACGAGACTGTCGGGGCGTCGGCAGCACCGGCGATGATGTTCTCCCGACAGGGAACTCGCTTCGCCTCAGTCCAACCCGATGCCTCTTTTATATGCTGTGCTAAGTCTCCTTCATGAACGTATTACATCACTTGTTTTTCATATGCTTACACTCCACAAATATACACACACACGTAAACGTGTTTTTGCAACATTTTTGCAACATCATTTCACTGATCAAAATATTTACAACTTACTGCTCTACGTTAATCTGCACACACATTAGTCTTATCACTACACACACATTGGTCTAGGCGTACCTGCCATGCTTGCTATGAATGTTTTTACCTGTTTACTTTTAGTTGGAGTAGGGGAGGCCTACTCCATTTTAATTTATTTATTTATTGCATTCATTAATTAAAGGTTCACACTCACTACAGGCAGCTTGAAAGTGGCTTGGAACCCTAGGGCACTTGAGGAATGATCGCATGGGACACCTGGGTGGGCCAGTGTAGACAAACTCAGGGAATTCCAGGGCTAATGATGAATACATTTCTGAGGCTGGAGTTTGCTTCTCTGTGAGTAGCATTGAGCCGGGGTGGAAAGCATTCTCTGGATCTTATGACTCATCATGTGAGCAGGTCTGAGCCTGGAAGCATTGTCAGATCAGATATCTGGGAGATTGTGAGGCCATGGTGGTGGACCACCACTCTTGAGGGCAGGCCATCCTGCTCCAGGGACAGGGCTCTGCTCCCTGGCCAGCCCTACTGCTGCAGATGCACCACTATCGTTACTTTCTCTTTGGTTCTCATGCCCTCGGCTCAGCAGGGTGGTTGGTGGGAAGCAGTCCACAGGCAACTTTATTGATCCTGCCCCGGTGCCCCTTGCTTTCTCAGATGAGGTGCAGCAGGTGTCCTCTGCCTGGTGTCTATGAATTCAACCAGCAGAAGAACTTCTTCCAAAGCCACACACCTGAGAGATCCTCCACTTTCCTGTGCTATGCGGAAGAGGCCAGTTTTCATTTGGAACTGAAATCTCAGCTCCTGCTATTCGGTTCCAAGGGCACACAGCACACCAGCCTCCAGGAAGCTCTAGTTCCGCTTGGGGCCTGATGTGCACGACTGAGGCCAAACCTGGGAAGCCTGCTGCTGCTGCTGCTGCTGCAGGTTCCTTCCGGAAAACTGTGCACCAACGTCTGGTTTGTCATGACATCCCAGGAAAGAGGGATAGGTGCAGCACTCTGCCTGACCACAGGAGGATGCTGGATGTCAGTCACAGGTAGCTGGTGTAGGGACGAGAGATGTCTGTTTCCCAGGACGTGGACCAGAGGGAGATTGAGGCCCTGGGATGCTTTTCTGCTCAGCTTTCTCAGGTGAGCTCATCAGGCAAGGGGAGGAAGTGTGTGTGCTCACCTGTAATCGAGGAAGGTGTCTGGTTTCAGGTTTCATGTGCAAGTGGATTCCCCTTATGGCTCATTTCCCTGATGGTGTGGAGGGTGCATTAGGTGGACTCCTTGGCCCAGGCATCCTGACTGTGCAAGAGCTTTGGTCACCTTTTCCCCCAGGGCTCTGGACTAGGAAATTGGAGTGAGACAGAAGTGAAACCATCCATGTAGGCCTCTGTTTCTCCCTTTCCAAGATGGACTGATGGTTGTGATAACTGCTCTGGAAATATAAAGCAGGAGGCAGGGCCGGGGTGATGAAAGGGAGGTGGGGTGGTGGTCGATGTTCACATGGGGGAAGGTGGTATTTCACTAGGAAGGTGATACTTGAATCAAGATCTAAAGAAGGTGACTGATATCACATCAAGAGCATTCTAAATGGAAGGAAAAGCATGTGCAAAAGCCCTGGGACGGAGCATACCAGGTATGTCCAGGAGCAGCAAGAAGGCCCTGTGGCCACAGGAGGCAGCTTAGGACGTGACCTCCAGGAGGTGACAGTAGGGTGACAGAAAGCCATTACAGGGCTGTGACCCCATGGGACCTTGTTTCACTGGGCCATCCTGGCTACAGTGTTGAGGATAGACAAGGGAGGTCAATAATGAAGCTTTTCTAGGAACTCAGGCAAGAGATAGGCAAGAGATGGGTGGCCTTGGAAGGAGTGGTTAATCCTATTCTGAGTACATTTTGAAGACGGAGTTCACAAGATTTGCTGATGGCCTGGATATTGGGAATGGGAGAAAGGAGGAATTGAGAGAACTCCCAGCTCTTGTTGGTTGCCCCAAGTGAGGGGAAGGAGGAGGTTTCTGGGAGTAGGAGGGAGTCTGTGTTCCACATGCTGAGGAAAGTACCTTTCACAGTGGACCTGCCGATGTTCGTGTCTGGGAGAACTCTGAGCTTCTGCCCCCTCAACAACTTTCAAGTACAAGTCTCCACCATGTTTTCAAAGTTCATGGTAAGACACTTGGCTCTTTTGAAAGATCTACGTTTTCACCCAGCTTCAGTAGCAGGAAGAAACCTGAAGAGGATTTCCCTCTTATGAAAAAAGTCAAAGAGTGGACATTGCGTTCAGCACCTGTTTTGTGGGGAACCCCTACAGAGGCAGCGTGCACCCCAACCAGCTCCTTCCTGGGCAGTGCTCTCCATATCCAGCCACCAGTGCTTTGAATCGTGGCTGTGAGCATCCGTTGTGCTTTATCTCCATTTATCTTGGGTATCCATTAGGAAGTTGTGTCCTGAGGCTGAAGAAAGGCCAAGGAGAAGAAATTTTTAGAGTCCGATCATACTCACTAGTTTTTCTGTACAATTTAATGGTAATTACTTCTTTACACAATTTCTGCTTCGAAAGGTTTCCTAGGAAAAATGTACTTTCAAAGAACAGGGGAACCTGGACCCCTCCCGCAGGGTTAGCTTTAGTCTCTCTGTGACACAGAACATTTCATGACTTGCAGATTTTATCACTCAAACATTGCACCTTTGACCACCTTCATCTGTTTCCCGCCCCCAACTTCCCTGAATCTGGCAACCACCAATTTGTTTTCAGTATGTATGTGTTCATTATGTTTTTGTTTCCATGTGGACTGGACATGAGAGCATCGGTTTGTCATTCTGTGTCTACGTTCCTTAGCATAATGTTCTCAAGGTTTGTTTCCGTGACTGGTTATTGTGAACGATGCTCCAGTGAACTTGGGAGTGCATCTCTCTTTTTGAGGGAGTGTTTTTGTGTTTTCAAAAAAATATTCGATAGAGCAATTACTGGGTCTCATGGTAGTTGTGTTTATTATTTTCAGGAACCTCCCTACTGTTTGCCGCTGTGGCTGCACCAATGTACATTCCCACCAACAGCCCATTGGGTCCCTCATCTACACATGCTTGACCACACCTGGTATCTGTCTCTGGGACAAATGCCGTTCCAAAAGTTGTGACAGCTAACTCCTGTTTTGACTTACAGTTCCCTGATGACGATTAGTGATGCTGAACAACTTTTTCTGTGTCTGTTTCCCACATGTATGTTATCATTGGAAAGTATCTATTCACTTATTCTTCCCGTTTTTTATTTAGTTTTTGTTTAGATTTGTATGTGTGTTTTGTGTATTTTGGATATTAGCCTCTCTCACATGTATGATTTACAGATGATTTTGTCACTGGGTGGGTTGCCTTTTAAGTTTTTGTTGGTTTCTTTTGCCGTGAAGAAGATTTCAGTTTGATGTTGTTCCACTTGCTTATTTTTGCCTTTGTTGCCTTTGCTTTTGATGTCTGATCTGAAGACTTTGCCAAAACCAATGTGAAGAAACTTACTACGTGTGTTTTCTTCTTGGAGGCTTATGGATTCAGGTCTTATGTTCAAGTCATTCATCCGTTTAAAATTTCTGTGTGCGGTGTTGTGATCTAGTTACATTCTTCTGCATTTAGTGTCCAGTTTTCTCAGTATCATTCACTGAAGAGAAAGTCCCCTCCGCATTGTACATTTTCTGCTCCTGTGTTGTAAGTTAAGACTATATACATGTGGGTTAGTTTCTGAGCTTTCTATTTTGTTCGATTCTATTCTGTGTGTGTGTGTTTATGCCAGTACCATTCGGTTTTGATGATTATAACATTGTATTCTAGTTTGAAATCTGGGAGTGTGGCGACTGCAGCTTTCTTTCCCCAGATTGCTTTGGGTATTTGGGTATATGGATTTTGTGAATCCATATGAATTTTAGAATTGTCTTCTATTTCTTTGAATAATGTCATTGGGATTCGGATAGGGATTTTATCACATCTCTAGATTGCTTTGGCTATGAGGAACATGTTAATGTCCAGTTAATGAGCATGGCGTACGCTTCTGTTTATTTGTGTCATCTTCCATTTCTTTGACCCACGCATTTCTCCCCACCCCAATGCACACATGCACTTCCTTTATTTTCCACCATGTGTTCAGTGTACCAGGTCTTTCTTATTCTTGGTTACTCTTATTCCTAGGTATTTTTTCTCCATGCAATTGTAAATGGCATTGCTTTCTTTCTTTTTGTGAAAGTTTGTCTTCAGTATATAGAAACACAACAAGTTGGGGCACCTGGGTGGTTCTGTTGGTGAAGCATCTGCCTTCAGGTCAGGTCATGATTCTGGGGTCCTGGGATGGAGCTCCTTATCGGGCTCCCTGCTCAGTGGGGAGCCTGCTTTTCTCTCTCCCTCTGTTGCTCCCCCTGACTGTGCTCATGCTTCCTCTGTCAAAGAAATAAATAAAATCTTTTAAAAGAAGAAATGCAATAGGTCTCTGTATGTCAACTTTGTATCCTGCAGCTTTACTGAATTTGTTTTCTCTAACAGTTTTTTTGGTGGAATCATTAGGGATTTCTATTTGTAGTATCCTGTCATCTGCAAATAGTGACTGTTTTCTTTTCCTATTTGGATTTCATAAATTTTTTTGGTCTAAATGTTTTGTCTAGGAATTTCAGTACTGTGTTGAATGAAAGTGGCGATCGTTGTCTTGTTCTTGGTCTTAGTGGAAAAGTTTTCAGCTTTTCACTCTTGAGTATGGTGTCAGCTATGGGCCTTTCATATAGGGCCTTTAAAAAATTACTTATGTATTTATTTTAAAAATTTCTTTTCAGTGTTCCAGAATTCATTGTTTATGTACCAAACCCAGTGCTCCATGCAACATATAGAGCCTTTATTGTGTTGAGGAATGTTCCCCCAATACCCAGATTTGTGAGAACTTCTTTCTGCATCTATTGTAACAATCATAGGATTTTATTTTTTATTTTGTTGAGGTGGTGTACCCATTGGTAGATGTGCAGATGTGGAATCGTCCTTGCCTCACTGTGAAAAATCCCAGTGGATCATGTTGTGGGATTCTCCTGATGTATTGTTGAATTCAATTTGCTGATTAATTTCTTGAGGATTTTGACATCTATGTTCATGAGGGATATTGGCATTTCCTTTTCTTGTATGTTTCTGGAATCCTTTTCTTGAATTGTTTCGGTAGCAGGTTAGTGCTTAGTTCCTAAAACGAGTTTGAATGGATGCCCTCCTCTTCTATTTTTTAAAGAGTTTGTGAAGGATTTGTATTAATTCTTCTACTGTCTGGCTGAACTCCTCAGTGAAACTTTTCGGTCTTGGACCTCTGTTTCTTGGGAGGTTTTTGATTATCAAATCAATCTTTTTTTAAAAAATTTATTTATTAGACAGCCAGAGATCACAAGTAGGCAGAGAGGCAGGCAGAGAGAGAAAGGGAAGCAGGCTCCTTGCTGAGCAGAGCCCGATGCGGGGCTCGATCCCAGGATCCTGGGATCATGACCTGAGCCAAAGGCAGAGGCTTTAACCCACTGAGCCACCCAGGTGCCCCTAAATCAATCTTTTTTACTAGTGATCAGTCTGTTCAGATTTTTTCCCTTTCATGGTTCTGTCTTTCTAGGTTGTTGGTAGGGACTTACCCATTTCTTCTAGGTTGTCCAGTGTGTTGGCCTCTACTTGCTCATAGTACTCGGATGATCTTTTGTATTTTTGTGGTATTCATCATCATGGATCATCTTTCATTCCTTTTTTAAAAGTTCCTCATTTTTAAAAATTTAAATTCAATTAGGCAAGGTATAATACATTGATATATATTTTTTAAAGATTTTATTTATTTATTTATTTGACAGACAGAGATCACAAGTAGGCAGAGAGGCAGGCAGAGAGAGAGGAAGGGAAGCAGGCTAAAGAAGGCCCTATGCGGGGCTCAATCACAGGACCCTGAGATCATGACCTGAGCCTAAGGCAGAGGCTTTAAACCACTGATCCACCCAGGTGCCCCACATTGTTAGTTTTTGATGTAGTGTTCGATGATTCATTATTCATGATTCAATTACTTCCATGATTCACAGAGTACAACAGCCAGTGCTTATCACCACACATGCCCTCTTTCATGCCCATCACCCAGTTATCCCATCCCCCCACTCACTTCCCTTTCTGCACCCCTCAATTTGTTTCCCAGAGTCCAGAGTCTCATATGGTTTTCCTCCTCAGATATCTTCCCATTCACGTTTCCCACCCTGTCCCTATGATCCTCTGTGTTATTCCTTATATTCCACATATGAGTGAAACCGTATGATAACTGTCTTTCTCTGCTTGACTTATTTCACTTAGCATAATCCCCTCCAGTTCCATCCATGTCCATGCAAATGGTAAGTATTCATCGTTTCTGAAGGTGGAGTAATATTCCATTGTATATATGAACCACATCTCCTTTTTTTTTATTTTAAAAAGGATTTTATTTATTTATTTGCCAGAGAGAGAGAGAGAGAGAGAGATCACAAGTAGGCAGAGAGCAGGCAGGGAGGGAGGGGGAAGCAGGCTCCCCACTGAGCGGAGAGCCCTATGCAGGGCTCGATCCCAGGAACCTGAGATCATGACCTGAGCCGAAGGCAGAGGCTTAACCCATTGAGTCACCCATGCTCCCAGCTCTTATTTTCATTGATCTTTTGTCTTTTTAGTCTCCATTGAATTATTTCCACATTCCTTTTTGTTATTTTCTTATTCCTACTGATTTGGGGATTTGCTTTTCTCCCCCCTCCTTTTTTCCCATGGAAGTGTATTGGAGAGCCTTTTTCTGGATTGACAGGGATCTGAATTTCTATGAATTTCCCCCTTAGAACTACTTTTATTGCATCTCATAAGTTTTTGTAGGTTCTCCTTTTTGTCTCAGGGTACCTCTAAAATTTCTTGATTTCTTCTTTGACAGTTGGTTGTTTAGTAGCATGTTGTTAAATCTCCCCATATTCTTGATAGTCCCATTTTCTTTTTGTGAATGATGGCCAGTTTCATATCGTTGTGCTTGGACAAGATCTGAATTAGAAGGTGAAGGGGGACCATTCATATTAAATGTTTGTTTCCTGTTTTTTTTTTTTTTTGGCTGAGGGAAGAGCATGAGTCCTGTGGGGACAGAGGGAGGTTTTGTGAGACTGGAGTCGGGGGGTGGGGGTTAACCCTCATCAGAAGTACTGACTACCATGCAGGCTGTATACCACTGTTCACACTTTAGTCCTGATGGACGTGTACTTCATTAGAAGCATTTTATATGAGGTGCAGGGGTGCCTTTCTCTAACAGAAAGGTGCCATGTGAGTTCGTGGCATGGCCCCAGGTCAGCGACCAGGATGTATGGTATTGTGGGGGATTCGAACTAGGCTTTCTGTTGAAAGTGACTGAAACAGGGCATGGTGAGCTTCATGACAATAGCTGAGGTCCTGAGTGACCCACTGGGTGTTGGTGGTGGGTGGGGTCGCAGGGCCTGTGGATCTGTCTCATCATGTCCTGTGGAATTCAGGGACACCCTCCTGTCTATCGAGTTGTGTGGAGTCAGGTAGACAGCAGTCCCTGGCCAGGCACAGGGTCACACTAGAGTGCCACTAGAAGGGCAGTGTGTGGGGAGAGCCACTATTTGACTTCCATGAAAGCTGATCGGGATCTGGCGACTGTGATTCCTATGAGCAACATGGGGAGAGGAGGGATGTGGTGGTGCCTACTTCCCGGGGTGGTGGTCAGGACTAATCTGGAGCTCACGAGGTCAGTCATGCCTGGCCAGAGACACCCAGTCACTGAAGCTGTGGACACTGTGCCCATGGTACTTTTGTGCCAGTGGGCTCCCATGCTGTCGCTTCCTACTCTTCATCATCTTCATGGTCATGAGCCTCTATTCTTGCTCTCTTGTCCATGACCTCTGGGGTGTTGCTTTCCCTCCATCTGGTCCTCCTCTTCTGCTCTGTGAAACCCGATGCCAGGGTAGCCTTCTAAAGAGGTAGCCCTGTCAGTACCCTGATGGAACACTTCTATGGATCCCCTGTGAGGTGAGGACAATACCTTGCCCTGGAAGGGGGCTGCAGGTCCCCAATCAAGAGATCCATCTCCCTTTTCAGCCTGGCCTGCCCTCCCCTCAGTCCTCCTCAGGGACTCTCTCCCCACTTCCTGAGCTTACAGCTCTAAACTTAAAAAATGAATATTGTTTTCAATTTCTCATGACCCTGGTTTGTCCATGCCATGTCTTTCGAACCTGTTAGTGGGTTTTCAGCAGTCCTGTAGGGCTGTCTGTTCAAGGAGGGGATGACCTCAGAGGGTAAGCCTTCCTTCTCAATTCCCTCAGCATATCCCTGAGCCCCGGAGCCAGCTGTCCCCCTGATGGTTGCAGGACTTGAGCCAGCCCATCCTGAGACCAGGATGTGCCATCTGTGTAGACTGATGTGGCCGGGAGGGTGGGCAGCTGGCATGGGCCAGGACAGGGGCAGATACTTTCTCTTTATCACTCTTTACCCCCTCTTCCTCCCAGAGTTAGCTCAGAGCAGCCTCCAAGCCCCGTATCTCAAGATCCCTTGATCTGTACTCCTGCCTTCAGTTGGTGACCTTGGTGTTTTCACATTGCTTCTGCCTCCTATACCCGCACCCATGGCATTTACTCAATCAGGGGAGGGATTGTACCCTGGTCTGTACTTGGTCTTCTTCCTGTCCTGCACCGAGCCCATCCACATTTGTATCTTCCATGTATGTGCTTGGAAGCAAACCCATCCACGGGGAAACTATTAGCCAAATGGATCCAGGTGAAGATCACTGAATTAGATATCCAGGATGTATAACAGACCTTCTCTGAAACCTGTCCCACACTCTGTGACTATCTCATCCTAAACCAGTAACAGTATTAGCCTTTTGGATTATGAAGTGGCATCTGTCTCTACTTATACTCTTGAATGCATAGGTGCTGAGACTGGACAGAAAGGGACTATGGCTCCCATGGACTAGGGTTAACAGGCAAAGTAGAAGAATTCAACAGACAATCAAGTCAAAAAATGGGCAGAAGACATGAACAGACACTTCTCTAAAGAAGATATACAAATGGCTAACAGACACATTAGCCATCAGGGAGATTCAAATCAAAACCACTTTGAGATACCACTTTATACCAATTAGAATGGCCAAAATTAACAAGACAGTAAACAACAAGTGTTGGAGAGGATGCGGAGAAAGGGGAACCCTCTTACACTGTTGGTGGGAATGCAAGTCTGTGCAGTCACTTTGGAAATAAGTGTTCAGATTCGTTAAGAAATTAAAAATAGAGCTACCCCGTGACCTTGCAATTGTACTAGTGTGTATTTACCTCAAAGATAGAGATGTAGTAAACAGAAGGGCCATCTGTACCCCAATGTTCATAGCAACAACGGCCACAGTCGCCAATCTGTGGAAAAAGCCAAGATGCCCTTCAACAGCTTGATGGATAAAGAAGATATGGTCCATACATACAACGGAATGTTATGCCTCCACCAGAAAAGACAAATACTCAACTTTTGTATTAACGTGGATGGGACTGGAGGACATTAAGCTGAGTGAAATAAGCCAAGAAGAGAGAGTTGATTATGTGGTTTCCCTTACTTGTGGAGGATAGGGAATAATATGGAGGCCTTTAGGAGAAGGAAAGGAAAAGTGAGTTGGGGGAAATCGGAGGGGGAGATGAACCATGCGAGACTGTGGACTCTGAGAAACAAACTGAGGGTTTTGGAAGGGAAGTGGTGGGGGGTTAGGTGAGCCTGGTGATGGGTATTAAGGAGGGCACGTATCGCATGGAACACTGGGTGTGGTGCATAAACAACGAATCTTGGAATACTGAAAAAATAAAATAAAAAATCGTATAAGAATTCCGTGAAATTTGAATTCCAGGCATAGCGCAAATAATTATTGTAGAGTAAATACTCCCAAGTAGGGCTTATGAACATTATGTAGCAACAGCTCTTTCAAATAGGTTATTGGAAGAAAAATCTTTTTTAAAAAATTATTTATTTTAATTCCAGTTGAGTTAACCCAGTGTTGTATTAGTTTCAGGTGTACAGTCGTGTGATTCAGCAATTCCATATATGACTCAGTGCTCATCTGGAGAAGTGTACTCTCTGTCCCCTTCCTCTGTTTCACTCATCCCTCCAGTAATCTCCCATCTGGTAACCATCAGTTTTTACTCTATTGTTAAGAATCTGTTTTTGGTTTTTTCTCTTCTTTCTCCTTTGTTTATGTATGTTTATTTCCTAAATTCTAGACAAGAGGGACATCCTATGGTATTGTCTTTCTCTGACTGACTGATTTCACTTAGGATAATACTTTCTAGCTCCACCCATGTGGCTGCAAATGGCAAGATTTTATTCTTTTTGTGGCTGAATAATATTCTACTGTCTGTGTGTGTATGTGTGTAAGCATCTATCATCTCATTTATCGCTTTATCAACAGACACTTGGGTTGCTTTCATATTGTGATCTTGTAAATAATGTTGCAAGAAACATAGGGGTGCATGCATCCTTTTGAGTTACTGTTTGCATATTCGTAGTAGTGTGGTTGCTGGATCCTAGGGTAGCTCTATTTGTAACATCTTGTGGAACCTCCATACTGTTTTCCAGAGTGGCTGCGCTAGGTTCATTCCCACCAACAGAGCATGAGAGTTCCCCTTTCTTCACATCCTCCCAACATCTGCTGTTTCTTGTGCTGTATGTGAGCCATTCTGACAGTAGGAGGTAATATCTTACTGTACTTTTGGTTTGCATCTTCTTGATGATGGGTGGTGGTGAACATCTTTTCTGTCGGCCATCTGTATTCCTTGGAGACATGTCTGTTTGTATCTTCTGCCCATTTTTCAACTGGACAATTTGGTTTTTTGGGTGTTGAACAGTATAAGTTTTATATATTTTAGACAGTATCTCTTTATTGCATAGGATATCTTCTCCTTTTCCATAGGTCATCTTTTTTTTTTTTTCCAATTTATTTATTTTCAGAAAAACAGTATTCATTATTTTTTCACCACACCCAGTGCTCCATGCAAGCTGTGCCCTCTATAATACCCACCACCTGGTACCCCAACCTCCCACCCCCCCGCCACTTCAAACCCCTCAGATTGTTTTTCAGAGTCCATAGTCTCTCATGGTTCATCCATAGGTCATCTTATTATTACTTTTTCATTGTTTTACCACCATGTGGAAAATTTTTATTTTAATATAGTCCCAATGGTTTATTCTTTCTTTTGTTTCCTTTGCTTCAGGAGACAGTTTATAAAAATATTGCTATGGTCCATGTCAGGAAGTTACTGTCTGTGCTGTCTTGTAGGATTTCTTTGGTTTCAGGTCTCCCACTGAGGTCATGAAACTGTTTTGAGTTTATTTGTCTGTATGGTGTCAGAAAGTGGTCTGATTTCATTCTCTTGCTCATAGATGTCCAGTTTCTCCAACACTATTTGTTACAGAGACTGTCCTTTTCCCTTTTGATATTCTTACCTGCTTTGTGGAAGATTAATTGTCCTCATAATTGTGGGTTTATGTCTGAGCTTCTATCCCATTCCCTTGGTTATTGTATTTTTGTGCCAGTACCACACTGTTAGGATGACTATAGCTTTGTAGTATAAATTGAAATCTGGAATCGTGCCTCTTCCAGCTTTCTTCTTATTCTCAACATTGTGTTAGCTATTCAGTATCATTTGTGGTTCCATACAAATTTTTATTTGAGCTCTGTCTGTTTAATTTAAATTCAGTTAGCCAACTTACAGTACATCATTCGTTTCCGATGTAGCGGTCAATAATACATCAGTTGTGTATAACACCCGGTGCACATTGCGTCCTAAGCTCTCCTTCATGCCCATCACCCAGTGATCTCCTCCAGCAACCCTCAGCTTGTCTCTGTAGTTAAGAGTCTCTCATGGTTTTTCTCCCTCTCTGATAACTTCCCATTCAGTTTTTCCTCCCTTCCCCTATGATCCTCTGTGCTGTTTCTTATAGTTCATATAAGAGTGAAACCATATGATAATCGTCTTTCTCTGATAGACTTATTCCCCTCAGCATAATTCCGTCTAGTTCCATCCAGGTCGATGTGATGGTAAGTATTCATCCTCTCTGATGGCTGAATACTATTCTATTGTAGATATGAACCACATCTTCTTTATGCTTTCATCTGCCCGTGAACATCTGGGCTCTTTCTGTAGTTTGGCTATAGTGGATATTTCTGCTAGAAACCTTGGTGAGAAGGTGTAGCCACTTTTCACTAAATCTGTATCTTCAGGGTAAATACCTAGTAGTGCAATCGCTAGATCATAGAGTAGCTCTATTTTTAACTTCTTCAGGAAACTCAATACCATTTTACAGAGTGGCTGTATGAGCTTGCATTCCCACCAAAGTGTAAGAGGGTTACTCTTTCACTGCATCCTTGCCAACATTTGTTGCTCCCTGTCTTGATATATTTCACCATGCCGAAAGTTGTAAGGTGGTATCTAATTGTGGTTTTGATTTGCGATTTCCTCATGGTCACTGATGTGGAGTACTTTTCCGTGTGTCTGTCGGTCACTCGAATGTCCTTTTTGTGGAAAGGTGTGTTATGTATATACCCATGTCTTAAGCTAGGATGGCGGTAAACCCAGTAGTATGGAAGGTGTGATCTGCTTAGGTACGGAGACCTTCACAAGCTCTGAGTTGAGGTGTAGAGATAAGGAGGGTATGAGTCTCCATATTATGGTCAGTATGGTATTAAAGTATAAATAAGTAGTGATTAGTTCAAGATTTCATTCAGATTTCTCCTGCTCTAAATCCTTTCTCTGAAAAGGCATGATTTTGACCTTGCTGTGGGGTGAGTCCTCTGCTTTCCGCAGGTGGCCTATTCCCTGGCATTTAGAGCCAGACCAGTGGGAGTGGTTCTTTAAAAAGCCAACCCAAGGTTAAGGTTAGGGTCTAGTGGCATGGTATGGCCCATCTTCTATCAGTATGGTGAACTTCCCAGGGGGCTGAATTGAGGGCATGGGTCAGGGGGAGTGTCAGGCTTAGGGTTTGTGTCCAGAGGGCCGCTCAATAGGGTGGTGGATTCAAGGGGTCATGCAGATAACTCCTACTCTGAATCCATTGCTGAGTTCGAAGCGGCACGGTATCCTTCTGGGCGGCATGCTGAGTCCTCTGGCACGGCTCAGATGTTCCAGGCTTTGGGGATTTGGAGCCAGGACTCTGGGGGAGGGAAGCCTTAGAATCCAACCTAGAGTTAGGGTTAGGGCCTAGGGGCATGGCAGGCCTGATTTGCCAGTGCTGAGGTGACACTCCCGAGGGCTTGAGTTGAAGGCAAGGGTTAGGCTGAGTATCAGTCTCCATGTGTCCAGAGGAGGACGCTGAAGGTGGTGCGGGTTAAGTGGGCATACATATTTCCCCTCTCTGAATCTTTTCTCGAACAACAAATGGCATGGACGCCTTCTGGGTGCCAGGAGGAGGCCACTGGTATCGCTCACGCATATGCAGTCTCTGGGTATTGGGAGTCAGACAGACCCCGAAGAACACCACAGACTGTTAGGGTCTGCTGGCGCTGAGGCGAGCACCCTAGGGGCTTGAGTTGAGGGCGTGGGTCAGGCTGAATGTCAGTCTCCAGGTTCGTACTCAGGTTCCAGTGAAGGTGGGGGTGGCCTCTGGTGGGCATGTTGACTTCTCCTGCTATGAAGTTTTTGCCAGCGTTCCAAATGGCACGGTTAGCTGCTGGGTGGCGGGCGGATGCCACGGCAATGACGCAAGTGTCCCCAGTCTGGAGGGCTCGAGGGCCAGGACTCTGTGGACAGAAGCCTGAAAACCCAAGCTAGAGAAAGGGTTAGGGTGTAGGGGCACAAAGGTCAGATCTTCCTGCGCTGAGGCAAGGGCCCTGGGGGGCTGAGTTGAGGGCGTGAGTCAGGCTGAGGGTCAGACTCCAGGACTGTGTCCATGAGGCGGCTGAAGGTGGATGGTGGTCTCATGTGGGTATGTGGATTTCTTCTGCTCTGAAGCCTTTATGGAGTTGCAAATGACACAGTTCTTTCTGGGCGGCAAGCAGAATCCTCTGGTATGGTTTGCAGGGATTGGGGGCAGGCCTGTGGGGATGGAAGAATTAAAACTGAACATAGGGTCAGGGTTAGGGCCTAGGGCCGTGGCAGGCCTGATCTGTCATCACTGAGGCAAGATCCCTGGGGGGCCAAGTTGAGGTCAGGGGTCAAGCAGAGTGTCAGGATGAGGCTTTTCTTCCGGGGGGGCGCTGGATGTGGGGGTGATCTCAGGGGGGCATGTACGAGTCTCCTACTTGGAGGGATTTGCACAGTTCCAAATAGAACCGTTTCCTCCTGGGGAATGGGTGGAGTCCTGTGGTTTGGCTCAGGGTTCCCCAGTCTGGAGGGCTTGGGGGCCACACCTCTGGTGACGGAACCTAAAAACACAACCTAGGGTTAGGGTTAGGGCCTAAGGGCCTGGAAGGCCTGATCTGCCAGCGCTGAGATGACCTTTTCAGGGGGCTGAGTAGAGGGCAGGGGTCGCCAGTGTTCTGGGGTGATTCAGGCCAGCAAGTGCCTGTTGTTGAGAGTACTTTTTCAGAAGGTTCAGGCTGTGACCCCTGGGACCACCGTCTAGACCCAGTCGGCTCCCGTGAGGGCTCCTAGTGCCAGAAGCGAGTTTGCCGGGGGGTTTCTGGCCAATTCTCACGAGGTTTCTGTCCAAGTCCATATCAATTTGTGCAGAAAGATTAAGAGAATTGGCTGACATTGTGTAGTGATTCGGGGTGTGCGTGTGTGGTGTTTGGAGCACTTTCTTGCCAAGGGCATGTTGCGACCATCTGGAACCAAGGGCTAGACCCACAGGACTTGCCTGAGGGTCCTTGCTGAGACTTGCTCCCCAGGGGCAGAGTTTAGGGAAGGGGTCAGGCTGGGCATCAGGCTTTGGCTTTGTGGTCTGTGGGGGGCACAAAGTGGGTGGTCTCAGGGGTCATGCAGTTTTCTCTCGCTCTGAGATCTCTGTGCAGTTCTGAGCAGCCTGGTTTCCTTCTGTAGGGAAGGTGGAGTCCTAGGGTGTGCTCAGGGGTACCCAATGTGGAGGGCTTGGGGGCCAGGCCTCTGGGGCAGGAGCATGAAAACCCAACCTAGGGTTATGGTGAGGGCCTAGGGGCATGGTAGGGCAGATCTGCTCATGCTGAAGTGAGATTTCCGGGGGACTGAGTTGAGGATGGGGGTCAGGCGGCACCTCAGGCTCCGGGTTTGTGGCCAGGGGAGCTGCCGAATGTGCTGGCAGTCTCCGGGGTGTATGCAGGTTTCTCATACTCTGAGGGTTCTACGCTGCTCTAAACGCCATGGTTTCCACCTGGGTGGCAGGCGGAATCCTGGGGTGTGGCTCAGGATTCCCTAACCTGGAGGGATTGGGGGCCAGGTCTCTGGGGACACAATTCTGAAAACCAAAGTAGGGTTTGGTCCTAGGGGTATGGTAGACCCAATCTGATGGCTCTTAGGCGGGATCCCAGGGGTGCTGAGTAGAGGACGGGGGTCAGGCAGTGTGTCAGACTCTGGTTTCTGTGGCCAGGGGTGGCCGCCAGAGGTGGGGTTAGCTTTAGGGAGGCATGGGGATTTCTCACGGTCTGAGGGTACGGCACAGGTCCAAATAGCACGGTTTGCTCTTGGGTGGCAGGTGGACTCCTGGGGTGTGGCTCTGGGGTCCCCAATATGGAGGGCTCTGGGGACAGACCCCTGGGGATGGAAGCCTGAAACCCCAACCGAGGCTTAGGGCAAGGGCCTAGAGGCATCGCAGACCTGATATGCCAGTGCCAGGGCGCACACCTCAGGGGTTGAGTAGCAGGAGTGGTTGGCATCATGTGCACCTGCCTCACAGAGGGCTTTCTAGCAGGGTTTGGACCACAACTACTTGGCACCCCGTGCCAGGCTCAGGCAGTGGCCCTGCCAGCCTGTGCCGCCAAATGCAAGTTCGCTGGGTTTTTCTGGCTAAATCTGACATTTTTTTCTGCCCAAATTGATATATCGGTTGGGCAGAAAGCTGTGAGAATTGGTCAGCATTGGGTGGTGATTCAGGCCATGCTGGCGCATGCAGTCTAGAGCTCTTTCTTTCTCGGTGTGTGTTGTGGCCATCCAGGAACATGGGTTGGGCCCATGCAGCTCCCCTGCTCCACAGGCAGAGTTGAGGGAGGGGGTCCAGCTGAGCACCAGCCTGCATGTTTGTGGTCTGGTGGGGAGCCATATGTGGGGGTGGCCTCAGGAGGGGTATGCAGGTTTCTCCCACTCTGAGGGTTTTGCACAGCTCCAAGCAGCATGGTTCCTTCCTGGGTGGCAGGTGGAGTCCTGGGCTGTGGCTCAGAGGTCCACAGTCTGGAGGGATCGGTGGCTAGTTCTACGGGGACAGAAGCCTGAGAACCCACCCTAGGGTTACTGTTAGGGCCTAGGGGTATGACAGGCCTAATATGCCCACACTGAAGCAGGATCCCCAGTACCTGAGTCGAGGACAGGGGTCCAGCAGTGCATCAGGCTCTTGGTTTTGTGGCCGGGTGGGCTGCCTGTGGTGGGGGTGGTCTCAGGGAAGCATGAGGGTTCGTTCTTTTCTGAGGGTTCTGCGTGGGTGCGGTCTCCTCCCGAGGGGCAGGTGGACTGCTGGGGTGTGGCTCTGGGGTCCCCAATCTAGAGGGTTTGGGGGATAGGCCCTTGGGGATGGAAGCCTGAAAATCCAACCTAGGGTTAGGGCCAGGGCCTAGGGTCATGGCATGCTTGATCTGCCAGTGCCGGGGTGGGCACCCCAAGGGGCTTAGTAGCAGGAGGTATTGGCCTTGCATGTGCCTGCTTCATAGAGCACTTTCTTCCAGCCTTAGGGCCGTGAGCAATTGGGACTGGGGGCCAGGCCAGGCAGTGGTCCTGCGGGGCTGCACCCCTATGAGCAAGTTCACCGGGTGTTTTCCGGCTAATTCTCAGGAGCTTTCTGCCCAAATCGACATCAATTTGGGCAGAAAGCTTGTGAGAACTGGCTGTTGCTGGGTGGCGATTCGGGCCGCACTGGTTCCTGCGGTCTAGATCGCTTTCCCATTAGGAGCATGTGGCGGCCATCAGGGAACTTGGGCTGGGCCGACATGGATCCCCCGAGGGCTCCGGTGCAGGGGAGCTTTCTGGAGTCAGATTGGATGGAGGGGGCCGTCTGAACGTCACCCTCCGTTTTTGCGGCTTGGTGGAGTGCTGAAGGTGGGGGAGGCTTCCGTGGGGGCATTCAGGTTGTTCCCTCTCGGAGGGTTTTTCGCAGCCCCGAAGGGCATGGTTTCCTTCTGGGTGGCAGACAGAGTTCTGGGCTGTGGCTCCAGGATCCTCCATCTGGAGGGCTCAGGGGACAGGCCCTGGGGGTGGAAGCCTGAAAACCCAACTGGAACCAAGGGCTAGACCCACAGGACTTGCCTGAGGGTCCTTGCTGAGACTTGCTCCCCAGGGGCAGAGTTTAGGGAAGGGGTCAGGCTGGGCATCAGGCTTTGGCTTTGTGGTCTGTGGGGGGCACAAAGTGGGTGGTCTCAGGGGTCATGCAGTTTTCTCCCGCTCTGAGATCTCTGTGCAGTTCGGAGCAGCATGGTTTCCTCCTGTAGGGAAGGTGGAGTCCTAGGGTGTGCTCAGGGGTACCCAATGTGGAGGGCTTGGGGGCCAGGCCTCTGGAGCAGGAGCATGAAAACCCAACACTAGCCCTAGGATCAGGGCTAGGGACTAGGGGCATGGCAGACCTGATTCGCCAGCCATTGGGCAGGCACCCCAGGGGCCTGAGTAATGGGAGGCATTTATCTTGCATGTACCTGCCTTGTAGAGGGCTTTCTTGCAGGGTTTGGGCCGCGGCCCCTCAGGACCTGAGGCTAGGCCCAGGCGGAAGTCCTGCAGACATGCGCCGCAGGAAGTGAGTTCAACGGGGTTTCCTTGTCAACTCTTAGGAGCTCTAGACACAAATTGATATCCATCTGGGAAGAAAGCTCATGAGAATGGGCCGGTGTTGGGTAGTGATTAGGGTCACACTGGAGCCCACGGTCTAGAGCGCTTTCTCAGTAGGTGTGTGTCACGGCCATCAGGGAACATGGGCTGGGCCCAAGTGGCTCCCCCCAGGGCCACCGTGCAGGGGAGCTTTCTGGGAGCAGAGTCGACGGAGGGTGTCCGGCTGAGTGTCAGCCTCCATGTTTGTGGCCCAGTGGGCACCGAAGGTGGGGTTAGCCTCTGGGGGACATGAAGGTTACTTCCACTCGGAAGGTTTTGCATAGCTCCGAATGGTACGGTTTCCTCCTGGGTGGCAGGCAGAGTCCTGGGGTGTGGCTCAGGGGTCCCCAATCTGGATGGCTTGTGAACCAGGTATCTGGGGACAGAAGCCTGAAAAGCCAACCTGGGGTTAGGGTTAGGGTTTAGGGTCATGGCAGGACCGATCTGCTGGTGCCGTGGCAGGATCCCTGGGTGGCTGAGTTGAGGATGGGGGTCCATTGGCACATCAGGCTCTGGTTTTTTTGGTCAGGCTGGGGGCTGCCGGAGGTAGGGGTGGCTTCAGGGCAGCATGCAGATTTGTTCCGTTCTGAGGATTCTGGGAAGATGCGGATGGCACTGTTTCCTCCTTGGCGGCAGGTGGACTCCCGGGGTGCGGCTCTGGGGTCAACAATCTGGAGGGCTTGGGGGACAGGCTCCTGAGACTGGAAGCCTGAAAACGCAACTAAAAGTTATAGCCAGGGACTATGGGCACGGCGGGTCCAATTTGCCAGTTTCGGTGCAGGCACCCCAGAGGGCTGAGTAGCAGGAGGCATCGGCTTCATGTGCACCTGCCTTGTAGAGCAGGATGGGCCCAGGTGGAGGCCCTGCAGCCGTGCACCCCAGGAAGCGAGTTCGCTGGGGGTTTTCCGGCCGATTCTCATGAGCTATCTGCCCAAATCAATATCAGTTTGTACAGAAAGCTCATGAGAATTGGTGGCATTGGGCAGCAACTCAGGCTGCACAGGCGCCTGGGATCTAGAGCGCTTTTTCGCTAAGTGCACGTCACAGCCATCAGAGAACATGGGTCGGGCCCAGGCAGCTCCCTCAAGGGACCCTGCACAGTGGAGGTTTGCAGGGTTAGAATTGAGGGGCGGGTTCCTGCTGAGCCTCGGCCTCCGAGTTTGCGGCCTGGTGGGGCGCCCAAGGTGCCGTTGGCCTCAGTGAGGGTATGCAGGTTTCTACAGCTCTGAGGGTTTTGCGCAGCTATGAAGGCATGGTTTCCTCCTCGGTGTGAGGCGGAGTCATGGGGTGTGGCTCAGGGTTCCCCTATCTGGAGGACTCGAGGTACATGGCCCTGGGGACAGAAGTCTGAAAACCCAACAGAGGGTTAGGCTCAAGGCCTAGGGTCATGTCAGGCCTGATCTGCCAGCGCCAGGGCGGGCATCCGAGGGGCTTGAGTAGTGGAAGGCATCGTTATCCCGCGGGTCTGGCTCATAGAGGGCTTTCTCACAGGATTAGGTCTGGGACCACTCAGGACCCCAGGCTAGGCACAGGCGCAGGCCCCGCAGACATGCAGCACAGGAAGCGAGTTCGCCCGGGGTTTCCCAGCCAAGACTCAGGAGCTTCCTGCCCAAATCAATATCTTTTTGGGCAGAAAGTTTATGATAATTGGCTGGTGTTGGGTGGCGATTCAGGCAGCGCTGGTGCCCTTGATCTACATTGTTTTATCAGTAGGTGCGTATTGTAGCCATCTGGGAATAAGGGCAGGGCTTAACGGGTCCCCCTTGGCCCCCACACAGGGGAGCTTTCCCAGGGTCCGAGTTAAGGAGGAGGGGGTGTAGCTGGGCATCAACCTTCATGTTTGGGGCCTGGTAGTGGACTGAAGGTGGGGAGTGGCCTCATGGGGCCGTGCAAGTTAATCCCACTCTGAGGGTTTTGCGCAGGTCCGAATGGCACAGTTTCTACCTGGATTTGCGCAGGTCCGAATGGCACAGTTTCTACCTGGTTTTAGATCAGGGGTCCCCAATCTGGAGGACTCGAGGGACAGACCCCAGGGGACAGAAGCCCAAAAACCCAACAGAGGGTTAGGGCTAGGGCCTAGGGGCACAGCAGGCCAGATCTTCCAGTGCTTGGTTGTACATCCCATAGGGCTGAGTAGCGGGAGGCCTTGGCCTCCCGTGCGCCTAGATCATAGAGGGCTTTCTTGCAGGGCTGGGGACTCGACCACTCGGGACCACAGGATAGGCCCAGGCAGAGGTCCTGTAGACATGCGTTGCAGGAAGCAAGTTCGCTGGGGTTTTCCCGGCCAGTTCTCAAGAGCTTTCTGCCTAAATCGATATTGATTTGTGCAGAAAGCTCATGAGAATTTGCTGGCGTTGGGTGGCCTTTCGGGCCGCACTGGTCCCCGCAGTCTAGAGCGCTTTCTCGCTAGGTGTGTGACGTGGCCATCTGGGAACATGAGCCGGCCCACGTGGCTCCCCCGAGGGTCCCGGCGCCGGGAGCTTTCCAGGAGCAGAGTTAAGCAGGGGGTACGACTGGGCGTCAATCTCTGTGTTTCTGGCCCAGTGTTGAGTTGAATGTGGATGGACTCACGGGGGACATGTCCTTTTCTCTTGCTCTGAGGGTTGTTCGCAGCTCCAAATTGCATGTTTTCTGTCTGGGTGGCAGGCAGAGTCATGGGGTGTGCGTCAGGGGTCTCCTATCTGGAGGACTCGAGGGACAGGCCCTTGGGAACAGAAGACTGAAAACCCAAATGCATGTTAGGGTGAGGGCCTAGGGGCATGGCAGGTTTGATCCCCTAGTGCCGGTTCGGACACCCCAGGGGTCTGAGTAGTCGGAGGCATTGACCTCACGTGTGCCCGGGGTCCTCGAGGGCTTTCTCGCAGGGTTCTGGCCACAACCACTCGGGATCCTGGGCCACGGCCATGTGGTGGCCTTGTAGACCCACGCAGCTGGCAGCGAGTTCACCAGAGGTTTTTCAGCCAATTCTCACGAGTTTTTTGCCCACATAGATATCGATTTGGGCAGAAAGCTCGTGAGAATTGTCTGGTGTTGGGTGGCAATTTAGGCCGCGCTGGCACCCGCGGTCTCCAATGCGTTCTTGCCAGCTGCCTGTCCTGGCCATCTGGAACATGGGCCAGGCTCCCACGAGGGACCCTGTGCAGGGAAGCTTCCTGGGGGCAGAGTTGAGGGAGGGGTTCCGGCTGGGCGTCAGCCTCCATGCCTGTGGTCTGGTGGGGAGCCAAAGTCGGGGTTGCCTCAGGGATGGCATGCAGGTTTCTCCCACTCTGAGGATTTTGTGCAGCTCCGAACAGCACAGTTTCCTTCTGGGTAGCAGGCAGAGTCATGGGGTGTGGATCAGGGATCCCAAATCTGAGGGCTCAAGGGAAAGGCCCCTGGGGATGGAAGACTGAAAACCCAACCAAGTGTTTGGATTCAGGCCTAGGGACATGGCCGTCCTGATTGGCCAGCTCTGGGGTGGGCACTGCACGGGGTGAGGAGCAGGATGCATGGTCTTGAGTATGCCCGACTCATAGGCGGCTTCTCGCAGGGTTCAGGCTGAGACCACTTGGCACCCTGGGCCAGGCCCAGGCAGCAGCCCCGCATGCCTGAGGCTTTGGGAGCGAGTTGGCCATGGGTCTTCTGGCTAGTTCTCATGAGATTTCTGGCAGAAAATTAATGAGTATTGGCCAGCGTTGGGCGGTGATTGGGGCCACGCTGGCGCCTGCAATCTAGAGCGCTTCTCACTAGGTGCGTGTTGCGGCCGTCCAGCAACACGGGTCAGGCCCCCACGCTGGGGAGCTCCCTGAGTTCAGAGTCAAGGGAGGGGTTCACCAGGGCTTTACCAGCCAAATCTCACAAGCTTTCTGCCCAAATTGATATCGATTTGGGCAGAAAGCTCATGAGAAATAGCTTGGTTGGGCGGCAAATCCGGCCGCGCCGGTGCTTGTGATCTAGAGTGCTTTCTCGCTCCGTGCATATCGCGGCCATCCAGGAACACAAGCTGGGCCCACATGGCTCCCCCGAGGGCCCCCACTTTGGGGAACTCTCTGGGGGCAATGTTGAGGGAGGGGTTCCGGCTGGGCTTCAGCCTGGGGGTTTTCAGCCCGGGTTTGCGCCAAATGTGGGGTATGGCCTCAGGTGGGACTTGCGGGTTTCTCCTGCTATGAGGGTTTTCTGCAGCTCCGAAGGGCATGGTTTCCTCCTGGGCGGCAGGCAGACTCATGGGGTGTGTTTCAGGGTTCCCCAATTTTAGGCCTTGAGGGACAGGCCTGGAGAAGGAAGACTGAAAGCCCCACCGAGGGTTAAGGCCACGGCCTAGGGGTTCTGGCTGGGCATCCGCCTCCAATTTTGTCCTGGTGTGGTGCCGAAGGTGGGCGAGAGCCTCGGGGGTATACAGGTTCCTCCCACTTGGAGGGTTTTCCGCAGCTCCCAATGGGATGCTTTCCTCCTGGGTGGCAGGTAGAGTCTTGGGGTGTGTTTCAGGTTTCCCCAGTTTGGGCGGTCGAGGGACATACCCCTGGAGAAGGAAGACTGAAATCCCAACTAAGGGTTAGGGCCATTGCCTAGGGTCATGGTGGCCCTGACCCATGAGTGCAGGGACAGACATCCCTGGGTCTGAGTACTCGTTGCCAGTGTGGGCACTCTGGGGGGCTGTGTAGCAGGAGTGTTTGGCCTCATGTGTGCCTAATTTATAGAGAGCTTTCTCCCAGGGTTTGGGATGTGACCACTCAGGACCCCAAGCTAGGCCCAGGTGGAGGCCCTCCAGACATGCGCTGCCAGAAACGAGGTTGCCAGGGGTTTTCTAGCAAATTTTCATGTGCCTTCTTCCCAAATCCATATCAATCTGGGAAGAACGCTCATGAAAATTGTCCGGCATCGGGCAGCGATTCGGGCCGCACTGTCGCTCGTGGTCTAGAGCACTTCCTTGCTCGGTGCGTGTCATGGGCATCTGGGAACACGGGCCTGTCCCACGCAGCTCCCCCGAGGGCCCCAGGGCAGGGGAGCTTTCCAGGGGCAGAGCTGAGGAAGGGGTTCTAGTTGGGTGCCAGCCTGGGAGTTTTTGGCCTAGTGTGGTGCAGAAGGTGGCCGATGGCCTCGGGTGGGGGGCATACAGGTTTCTCCCAACCTGAGGGTTTCTGCAGTTCTAAAGGGCATGGATTCCTCCTGGGTAGCAGTCGGACTCACTGGGTATGCTTCAGGGTTCCCCAGTTTGAGGGCTCGAGGGACAGGTCATGGAGAAGGAAGACTGAAAATGTAACCAAGTGTTGGGGCCATGGCCTAGGGTCATGGCAGGCCGAATCCACCTGCGCTGGGGCGGGCAACCCAGGGGGATGAGTCCCAGGAGGTGATGGCCTCGTGTGTGCCTGATTTGTAGGATGCTTTCTTATAGGGTTCAGGCTCCTACCTCTCAGGATCCCGGGCCAGGCCCAGGTGAAGGCCCTGTGGACATGTGCCCCAGGAAGCGGGGGTTTTCCGGCCAAATCTCAGGAGCTTTCTGCCCAAATTGATATCCGTTTGGGAAGAAAGTTTGTGAAAATTGGCTGGCGTTGGGTGGCGATTCAGGTCGAACCGGCGCCCGTGGTCTAGAGCAGTTTCTTGCTTGGTGCGTGTCACGGCCATCTGGAACACAGGGCGGTCCCTCATGGCTCCCCCTGGGTCTCCCACGCAGGGGAACTTTCCAGGGGCAGAGTTGAGGGAGGGGTTCTGGATGGGTGTCCGTCTATGTGTTTGAGGCATGGTGGGGCATCCAAGGAGGGGGTTGGTCTCAGGGGGTCGTGCAGGTTCATCCCGCTCTGAGGGTTTTGTGCAGCTCCAGTAGCACCGTTTCCTCCTGGGTGGCAGGCGGGGTCATGTGCTTTGGTTCACGTGTGGACTCGAGGGTCAGGCTCCTGGGATCAGAAGCCTGAACACCCAACCGAGGGTTAGGGACAGGGTCTATGGGCATGGCAGGCCCGATCTGCCAGTGCCACGGTGGGCACTGCTGGAGGCTGAGGAGCAGGTGCCATTGACCTTACATGCATCTCACTCATAGAAGGCTTTCTCACAGGGTTCGGGTCATGAACACTTGGGACCGTGGGCCAGGCCCAGGCAGCAGCCCTTTAGACATGACCCGCAGGAAGTGAGTTTGCCGTGGGTTCTCCGGCCAATTCTCTCAAGCTTTCTGCCCAAATCGATATGGGCAGAAAGCTCATGAGAATTGGCCGGTGATAGGCTGTGACTCGGACTGCGCTGTCGCCTGCGGTCTAGAGCGTTTTCTCACTAGGTGTGTGTTGTGGCCATCCGGGAACATGGGCCGGACCCACAGGGCTTCCCCACGTGCCCCATGCAGGGAAGCTTTCCAGGGGGCCGAGTTAAGGAAGGGGGTATGGGTGGGCGTCAGCCTTCACGTTTGTCTCCTGGTGGGAGCAGAATGTGTGGGAGGGCCGCAGTGGTATTATGCAGGTTTCTCCTGCTTTGAGGGTTTTGCGTAGCTTCGAGCAGCACCATTTTCTCCTTGGTGGCAAGTGGAATCATGCAGTGTGGCTCAGAGGTTTCCAATCTGTAGGTCTCGAGGCCAGACCCCTAGGGACCGAAGCCTGAAAACCCAACTGAGGGTTTGGGCCAGGGCCTAGAGGCATGGCAGGCCAGAAATTCCATCGCTAGGGTGGGCATCCCAGGCGGCTGAGTAGTAGGTGTCCTTGGCTTCGCCCGCGCATGGTTCTTAGAGGGATTTCTCACCGGCTTCCATCCTTGACCACTCTGTGCCCGGGGCTAGGCCCAGTTAGCGGCCCCGTGGATCCGTGCCACAGGAAGCGAGTTCACTGTGTGTTTTCTGGCCAATGCTCATGGCTTTCTGTCTAAATCTTTATCAATTTTGGCAGAAAGTAGAACGCTTGTGAGAATCGCCCAGCGTTGGGTGACGATTCAGGCCTTGCTGGCGCCCGCGGTGTAGAGCACTTTCTCGCTAGGTGTGTGTCGTGGTCATCCAGGAAAGTGGGCCGGCGGCAAGCCATTCCACCGAGGACCCACGCACAATGTAGCTTTCCAGGGACAGAATCGAAGGAGGGATTCTTGTCGGGCGTCAGCTTCCAAGTTTGAAGCACAGCGTGGTGCCAAATGTGGGGGATGATCTCAGGGTGGGCATGCAGCTTTCTCCAGGTCTGAGGGTTTTCTGCAGCTCAGCAGGGCACCCATGGCAGGCAGAGTCATGCGGTATGGTTCAGAGGTCCCCAATCTGGAGGACTCAAGGGACATGCCTCTGGGGACAGAAGCATGAAACCCCACCAAGGGTTAGGGTCAGGGCCTAGGAACATGGCAGGATCGATCCACCAGTGCAGGTGCGGGCATCCCAGGGGGCTGAGTAGCAGGAGACATGGACCACGCATGCGCCTGATTCATAGAGGGCTTTCTCGCGATGTTGGCCTCTTGAGATGGAAGCCTGAAAATCCAAACTAGGGTTAGGATTAGGATTCATCCTAATTCATCCCCAATTGAGGGCGGGTGTCAGGTGGAAGGGTTTGGCTTTGGTTCCAGGGCGCGTGCAGATCTTGGGGGTGGCCTTGGGGGACATGCCCGTTTTTCCCACTCTGAGGTTTTTGGGCAGCTCCAAATGGCACCATTTCACCCTAGGAGGCCGGCGGGGTGCTGGTGGGAGTCTCAGGCATCCCCAGTCTGGCATGCTTGGGAGCCAGCCCTCGGTACAGAAGCCTGAACACCCTACCTAGGGTTAGGGTCAGGGTGTAGGTCCATGGCAGGTCTCATCTGCCAGTGTTGAGACGGGCTCCCCTCAGGGCTGAGTTGAGGGCATTTGTCCAGCACCGCCGCAGAATCCAGCTTTATGGCCAGAGGGTTGTTGTTGGTTGGGGTGGCTTTAGGGTGGAAGCCAGTTTCTCCCCTTCTGAGGGTTTGACGCAGCTCCCAACAGCATGGTTTCCTACCACGTGGCTCGTGGAGTCCTGGAATTTTACTCAGGCGTCCTTCATCTGGGGGGCTTGGGAGCCTGACCTTTCAGAATGGAAGCTTGAAAACCCAAATTAGGGTTAGGGCCTGGGGGTATGGCAGGCCCGATCTGCAGGCACTGAGGCAGGCTCCCCTCGGGGCTGAGTAGAGGGCATGCGTCCAGCGGCAGGGCAGAATCCGGCTCCATGGCCAGCAGGGACTCTGATGGCGGAGTGGCTTTAGGGGGGAAGGCAGGTTTCTCCTCGGCTAAGGATTTGGCGCAGCCCCAAACACCATGGGTTCCTAGTGTGTGGCTAGTCTCGGAGTGTTTCTCAGGGGTACTTGATCTGGGACTCTTGGGAGCCAGGGCCCTCGGAATGGAAGCCTGAAAATCCAAACTAGGGGTAGGGTTAGGGTCTAGGCGAGTTACAGGCTCGATCTACCGGAGCTGAGGTGGGCTCCCCTCAAGCCCTATTTGAGGGCATTTGTCCAGCGGCATGGCAGAATCTGGCTTTATGGCCTGGGGGCCCCTGAAGTTTGGGGTGGCTTTATGGGGGCATGGAGTCTTCTCACCCTCTGAGGGTTTGGTGCAGCTCCAAACACACTGCTTCATCCTGCATTACCAGTGGAGTCTTAAAATGTTGCTCAGGGGTCCTTTATCTGGGGAGCTTTGGAGTCAGGCCCCTCAGAATGGAAGCCCGAAAACCCATACTAGGGTGAGGGTTAGGGCCTAGGGGACTTGCACGACTGATCTGCCGGCGCGGAGGCGGGCTCCCTCAGGGCTGTGTTGAGGGTATGCATCCATCCGCACGGCAGGATCCGGGATTTGGCCAGGTGTGCCAGCAATGGCGGGGGTGGCTTTCGGGGGGTATGCAGATTTCTCTCCCTCTGAGGGCTCAGGGCAGCTCCAAACTGCAAGGTGTCCTCTCGTGTAGCAGGCAGAGTCAAGGGTTGTTTCTCAGGGGTCCTTAATCTGGGCGGCTTGGGGGCAAGGCCTTTTGGGATGGAAGCCTGTAAACCATAACTTCGGTTAGGTTTAGGGCCTAGGGGCATGGCCGGTCTGATCTGATGGTGCTGAGGCGGGCTCACCTCAGGGCTGAGTTGACAGCACGCATCCGGTGGCTTGGCAGAATCCGGGTTCCAGCCAGGGGGGACACCCATGGTAGGAGTGTCTTTAGGGGTCCATGCAGGTTTCTTCCCTGATAAGGGTTCGGGGCAGTTCCAAACGGCACAGGTTCCTACCACGTGGTGGGCAGAGTCCTGAGTATAGCTCAGTGGTCCTTAATCCTCAGGATTTGGTGGCACGTCCCCTTGGCATGCAAGCTTGAAAACCCAAACTAGAGTAAGGGTTAGGGTCTAGGAACATGGCCCAACTGATCTGCTTCCACTGAGGCAGGCTACCCTCGGGGATGAATTGAGGATATGCATCCAGTGGCGTGGCAATCTGGCTTTATGGCCAGCTGCTGAAGATGGTGGGTGTGGCTTTCAGGGGGCATGCAGGTTTCTCCCCTTCTGAGGGTTAGGCACAGCTCCAAACCACAAGGTTTTCTCCATTGTGATTGATGGAGTCATGGGTTGTTACTCAAGTGTCCTTCATCCGGGGGCCTTGGGACCAGGTCTCTTGGGATGGAAGCCTGAAAACTCAAACTAGGGTTAAGATTAAGGCCTAGGGGCACGGCAGGCCCAATCTGCCTGTGCTGAGGTATTCTCCCCGGTGGGCTGAGATGAGGGTGAATGTCAGGCGACACATCCATGTCTGGGTTTGGGTCCAGGGGGCACAGATGCTGAGGGTGGCCTTCCACTCAGAGGATTCTGCATAGCTCCAAATCGCACCCTCACATCCTAGGTGGCCAGCGGAGTGCCTGCATACATTTCAGGTGTCCTCAGTCTGGTGGGCTTGGGAGCCATCCCTCTGGGCAGGGAAGCCTGTACCCCCCACCTGTGGTCAGGCTTAGGGCCTGGGGGCATGGTAGGCCCAATCTGATGGCGCTGAGGGGGGGCTCCCCTCAGGGCTGACTTGAGTGAATGCGTCCAGCACCGTGGAAGATTATGGCTTTACGGCAGGGGGGCCACTGATGTTTGGGGTGGCTTTAGGGTGGTAGCAGGTTCGTGCCCCTCTGAGGGTTCGGCACAGCTCCAAATGGCACAGTTTCCTATCGTGTGGCTGGTAAAGTCCTGGAGTGTCCCTCAGGGTCCTTTATCTGGGGGCGTGGGAGCCAGGCCCCTCAGAATGGAAACCTGAAAATAGAAACTACGGTTAGGGTTCGGGCCTAGGGGCACGACAGGCTCAAGAGGACGGCACTGAGGCAGGCTCCTCTCAAGGCTGAATTGAGAGAATTCATCTGACGGTGCAGCAGAAACTGGCTTTATGCCCAGGAAGGCTGACCATGGTGGGGGTTGCTAAGGGGGTATACAGTTTTCTCCCTCACTCAGGGTTCGGTGCAGCTCCAAAAGGCACGGGTTCCTACCTTGTGTGGGGGGGAAGTCCTCGTGTATAGCTCAGGGTTCCTTCATCCGTGGGTCCTGGGGGCCAAGCCCCTCAGAATGGAAGCCTGTAAACCCATACTCGGGTTAGGGTTAGAGCCCAGCACATGGCACAATGGATCTGCTGGCGCTGAGGCGCGCCCCCCTCAGGGCTGAGTGGACGCCGTGCGTCTGGTCGCGTGGCAGAGTCCGGCTTTATGGCCAGGGGGGCTGCCGATGGTGGGGGTGGCTTTGGCGGTGCGTGCATGTTTCTCCCCTTCTGAGGGTTTGGTGCAGCTCTAAACCCCAAGGTTTCCTCCCATGTGATGGGCGGAGTCAAGGTTGTCCCTCATGGGTCCTTCCTCTGGGGGGCTTAGGGACCATGCTTCTTGGTCCTGAAAACCCAAACTGGGGTTAGGGTTAGGGCCTAGGGGCATGTTAGGCCTGATCTGCCGGCACTGAGATGGGCTCCCCTCAGGTCTGAGTTGAGATATGCATCTGGTGGTGCGGGGAATCTGGCTTTATGGCGTGTATGTTTCTCAGCCTCCGATGGTTTGGCGAAGCTCCAAACGGCACAGATTCCTACCGCCTGGCTGTTGGAGTCCTGGAGTGTTGATCAGGGGTCCTTATTCAGGGGTTTGGAAGCCAGGCATCTCAGAATGGAAGCCTGAAAACCCAAACTATGGTTAGGGTTAGGGCCCAAGGCCATTAGAAGCTTGATCTGCTGGTGCTGTGGCAGGTCCGGTCAGGGCTGAGTCGAGGGCGTTCGTCCAAGGCCATGGTAGAATCCGGCTTTATGCCCAGGTCGGCCGCTGATGGTGGGGGTGGCTTAAGGGGGGGGTATGTGATTTCTCCCACTGTGAGGGTTCGGCGAGCTCCAATTGGCAAGGTTTCCTCCTGCTTGGTGGGCGGTGTCCTGGGGTGTCCCTCAGGGGTCCTTCATCCAGGGGCTTTGAGGGACTGGCCTCTTGAAACGAAAGCCTTTGCATTAGGTCCTAGGGGCTTGGCAGCCCTCCTCAGGGCTGAGTGGAGGGCATGCATTTGGCAGCTCAGAAGAATACGGCTCTATGGCCAGGTGGGCCGCCGATGGTGGGGGTGTCTTTAGGGGGGCATGCCGTTTTCTCCCACTCTGAGGGATCGGCGAGCTCCAAACCACAAGGTTTCCTTCCGTGTGGCAGGTGGAGTCACGGGATGTCACTCATGCGTCCTTAATCCATGTGTTTGGGGGCTAGGCCTCTTCAGATGGAAGCCTGAGAACCGAAACTCAGGTTAGGGTTAGGGCCCAGAGGCATTAGAGGTCCGATCTGCTGGTCCTGAGGCAGGGTCCCCTTAGGGCTGAGCTTCGGGAGTTTGTCCTGCGCTACAGCAGACTCCGGCTTTATGGGCAGGTGTGTGGCCGATGGTGCGGGTGGCTTGAGGGCAGCATCCAGTTTTCTCCCATTCTGAGGGTTCCGTGAGCTCCAAACTGCAACGTTTCCTCCCACGTGGTGGCTTGAGTCTGGGGTGTTGCTCAGGGGTCCTTAATCTGGGGGTTCGAGGGACAGGCCTCTTTGGCTGGAAGACTGAAAACCCAAACTACTGTTAGGGTTAGGTCACAGGGGCATGGCAGGCCTGATCTGATGGTGCCGAGGCAGGCTTCCCTTAGGGCTGAGTTGAGGGCGTGAGTCCGGTGGCGCGGCAGAATCCGGCTTTATGGCCAGGAGGTACACAGCCGGTGGGAATGGCTTTAGGGGAACACGCAGTTTTCTCCCCCACTAAGGGTTTATTGCAGCTCCATACAGCACGGGTTCCTACCGCATGGCAGGTGGAGTCTTGGGGGGTAGTTCAGTGATCCTTTATCCATGGGGCTTGATGGCCCCTCATAATGAAGGTTGTCCACCCAAAGCAGTGTTCAAGTTAGGGCCTGGGGGCATGGCACGAATGATCTGCTGGCACTCACTCAGTCTCCCCTCAGGGCTTAGTTGAGGACAGGCATCTTGTGGCACAGCGGAGTCCAGCTTCGTGACCGGGGGGCCGCGGATGGTAGGGGTGGCTTTATGGGGGCACGCAGGTTTCTCCCACTCTGAGGGTTTCCTCCCTGTGTCCAGAGGAGTCAGGTTGTCACTCAGGGGGTCCTTAATCAGGGGGGCTTGGGGGCAAGGCTTCTTGGGATAGAAGCCTGAAAACAAAAATTAGGGTTAGGGTTGGGACCTAGGGGCATGTTAGGCCCGATCTGCCGTCGCTGAGATGGGCTCCCCTCAGGGCTGATTTGAGGACATGCGTCTCCTGGTGCAGCGGAATCCGGCTCTATGGCCGGGGTGGGGGGCACCGATGGTGGGGGCGGCTTTAGCAGTGCATGCAGGTTTCTCCCCTCTGAGCGTTTGGCACAGCTCCAAACTCGCAGTTTTCCTCCTGTGTGGTGGGCGGAGTCATGGGCTGTCACTCATGGGTCCTTAATCAGGGGGGCTTAGGGGGGCCAGGTCTCTAGGGACGGAAGCCTGAAAACCTAAACTAGGGTTAGCGTTAGGGTGTAGGGGCATGGCAGTCCCAATCTCTCAGTGCTGATGCAGGTTCCACTGTTTGTCGAGTGGAGGGCCGGCCTCAGGGTGGGTCAGAGTCAGGGTTTGGGTCCACCGGGTGATGACGCTGGGGGTGGTCACAGCGGGTTGCAGGTTTTTGCTGCTTGGAGGTCTCTCTGCACCTCCCAAGGTCACCATTTTGCCCTAGGGGGCCGGTGGATTAGCGGCAGGAGTCTCAGGCGTTCCCAGTGTGGTGGGCTCGTTCCCAGTGTGGTGGGCTCGGGAGCCAGCCCTCTGGGCACGAAAGCCTGTATACCCCACCTAGGTTTAGGGTTAGGGCCTAGGGGCATGGCAGGCCTTATCTGTTGGCGCCGAGGGGGGCCCCTCTCAGGGCCGAAATGAGGGCACGTGTTCGGCGCTTCAGCAGAATCGGGCTCAGTGGAAGGGGGCCACCGATGCTGGGGTTGGCTTTAGGGGGCATGCAGTTTTCTCCCCCTCCGTGGGTTCAGCGCAGGTCCAAACAGCAATGGTTTCCTACCCCGTGGCTGGCAGAGTCTTGGAATGTCACTCAGGGGTCCTTTATCTGTGGACACCTCAGAATGGAAGTCTGAAAAGACAAAGTATGGTTAGAGTGAGGGCCTCGGGGAATTACAGCCCTGATCTTCCTGCGCTGAGGAGGGGTCCACCCAGGGCCGAGTGGAGGGCATCTGTCCAGCACTGCAGCAGAATCCAGCTTTATGGTCGGGGGTCACTGGCATTATAGGGGCATGCAGGTTTCTCTTGCTCTGAAGGTCTTGATCTACGGTTCTGAGCTCAGATTTACGGTTTCCTCCTGGATGGCAGCCAGAGTCCTGGGGTGTGGCTCAGGTGTCCCCAATCTGCAGGGCTTGGGGGTCCATTTCTCTGTGGATGGAAGTCAGAAAAGCGAACGTAGTGTTAAGGCCTAGGGGCACGGCAGACCCAACCTGCCGCTGCTGAGGCAGGTTCCCTGTCGGGCCGAGTCAAGAATGGGTTCCAGCGGCACGTCAGACTTTGGGATTTATTGTCATGTGGGCCGTCAGCGGTGAGGGTGGCCTCAGGAATGCACGTGGGTCTCTCATGGTCCGAGGGTTCTGGACAGCTCCACCTGGAAGGATTTTCTCCCGGATGGCTGGCGGAGTCCTTAGGTGTGGCTCAGGGGTTCCCAATCTGGAGGGCTCTTTGGCCCGTTCTCTGGGCACAGAAGCCTGGAAACACAAACTAGGGTTTGGGTTAGGGCTCAGGGGTATCCAGGCTCCATCTGCACGTGCTGAGGCGAGAACCCTGGGAGCTGAATCCAACACAGGGTCAGGAAGCACGCCAGGCTGTGAGTTTGTGACTGGGGAGGGTGGCATTGAGGTCGGGGGTGTCCTCAGGGAGGCATGCGGGTTGTTCCATTCCTAGGGTTCTGCATAGCCTCCCATGGCACGGTTTCCTCCTGGGCGGCAGGCAGGGAGGGTCGTTGCTATGATGCGCTCTGGTTGTTCTATGCAGGTGAGAAATCATGAAATCTTACCCCGGAAGCCAAGGAATGAACACTGCTTGGAAAGAAACTGGGATGGAAGACAAGGAAAGAAGACCATGTTCTACTTCATGAAGAGTCAGGTAAACATGGAGCGGTTTTCGCTGTCTTGTTCTCTCGATGATCCTTTTCAAACTCACTGTGGTAGGATACATTTGGTTTTGTTTGCATGAGGAGACCTCAGATAGCGGCCTGGAAAGATTTAGGTCTCAGAGCATGTCACGTTCCATGGATATGTTCCTTCCAGTTTGCCCAGGTACATTGGTGCATGGAGAGAGCTCGGGCAGAAGAGGCTAGGAGGTGTGCAGCAGTCAGGAGGTCGCCTTCCCCCTTTCTCATGAACGCCTTGGGCCGGTGTTCGTGGAGAAGAAGGAGAGGGGATCCCAGAGGTTTGCGTCAGGCAGGGGAGTTCCAGGTCTGCGTAGAGCTGACAGGGGTCCCTGAGGAGAGGTGAGCTAGCGGCGTGGCTGGCCGGAACTGCTGGTCTGGAGGTGGGTTCCCCGAGGAGCCGCGTTGAGGACGAGGGTCAGGTGGCGCATCAGGCTCCAGGGGTTTGTAGAATATGGGGGAGTCCTCACGGGGACACACTGGTTTCTTCGGCTCTGAGGGTTTTGCGCAGCTCCGAACGGACTGGTTTCCTGCTTGTTGGCAGGTGGACTCCTGCGCTGTGATTCCAGGGTTCCCTACCCGGAGGGCTTGCGGGACGGGCCTCTGTGTAAGGGAGCCTGGACATGCAACTTAGGGTTCGAGTTATGGCCTTGGGGAACGGCAGGACCGATCCTCCGGCTCTGGTGCAGGCTCCTGCCGCTTCCAGTCGGCGATGGGAGAAGAATTAGGCAGAAACAAGTCAGCTGCAAGAGACTGGGAGTAGGGGACCACAGTCGGAAAGGACTGCTGCCAGGAACAAGTCCAGTCTCCCTTCTACTGGAGAGAAACAATAGTCAACAGTAGGACTGAGGAAGGTCACACGTTAATCCCGTCTTGCAGACAAGCACGGGGGAGGATAAAGATAAACTTTATTAAAAGTTAAAGAAGCACATTCAAAGGACTCATCCAACTAACAACAGGCACTTCTGGGAAGAGAAAGGAGCGAGAACGGAAAAGGGAAGCAGGCGGTTTTCGTTCCACTCTGAGCTGACCGGGCGTTCCCGGGTGCTCGGCCTCCCTGAAGCAGGCAGCGTTCGCCCTGGGTGTGCAGGGTGTTCCCGGCTGCCCGGCTTCGGTGAAGGGGCGGCTTTCTGCCCGGAGCGAGCCGGGCATCCCCAGCCGTCCAGCTACATGGTCGTCCATCGTCCTTCTCCCCAGAGACCTGTTGCCACTCTACGTTTTTCTTAAGTCCGCATCTGAATGTGCTTGGCAACTGGTAAAATCCTCCAGGGACTGCAGTTCAAGTAACAAACTGTTCTGAGGGGCAGCAGCAGGCTCCCCTGGGGGTCGAGTCCAGGAAATGCGTCCTGCAGTGCAGCGGGATCAGGGTTGCTGGCCAGGGGTCCGCTGATGGTGGGGTCTTTCCAGAAGGGCATGCAGGTTTCTTCCTCTCTGAGGGCACTGTAGAGCTTCAAAGGACACAGTTTCCCCCCACAGGGCAGTTAGATTTTTGGGTTTTCCCATAGGCGTCGTTCACCTGGGGAGTTTGGGGGCCAGGCGTCTTGGGATGGAAGCCTGAAAACAGACACTAGAGTTATGTCAAGGGCCTCGGGGCATGGCAGGCTCCATCTGCTGCTGCTGAGGTGGGCTCCCGAGTGGGCTGCCGTGAGGGTGGTCATCCGGGGGCATGTTAGACTGTGAGTTTGTGTCCAGGGAGGCTCCCGAAGCTGGTGGTGTCTCAGAGTGGCACACAGGTGTCTCCCAGTCTGACCGTTCCGCAGATCTCCAAAGAGCACGGTTTCCTCATGTGTGTGGGGCACAGTCCTGGGGTGTGTCCCTGAGGCGCCCTTCAGCTTGGCTGGCATGAGTCTCAGAGGTGCCTATCAGCGAGCTTGGGGAACAGGCCTCTGAGCATGGATGCCTGTGCATCCCACCTAGGACTTGTGTCTGGGCCTGCCATGCCCTTATTGCTGGTGCTGATGCAGGGTCCCCTCAAGGCTGAGTCTAGGGCATGAGTCTAGTGTCAGGTAAAATTTGATTTTATGGCTATGGGGTCCTTTACCGGTGGCGGTGGCTTTACAGGGGTTTGCAGGTTTATCCCCATTTGAGGGTTTGGCGCAGCCCCAAAGCACCAGTCTTCCCATGGGGTGGGTCCTGTGGTTTCGCTCAGTATTTCTTAATCTTGGGGATGTGGGGGCCAGATCGTTTTGGACGGAAGCTTGACAACCCAAACTAGGGTTATGGTGAGGGCCTAAGGGTATGGCAGGCCCTATGAGGCGGTGAGGAGACGGACTACCTGGTGGGCGGATTGGAGGGCGCCCGCCAGGCGGGTGGTTCGGATTCTAAGTTTGAGTTCAGAGGATTACAGGTGCTCCGGTGGTCTCAGGCAGCATGCAGGATTCTGCACAGGTTTGAATGGCAGCACTTTGCGCTAGGAGGCTGGGATGTGCCTGTGTGAGTCAGAGGTATCAACTACCTGGCGGGTCCTGGGGCAAGGCCTTGGAGTATGGAAGGCTGTATAACAAGTCTAAGGTTAGGATGAGTGTCAGAGGCACAGTAGGCCCGATTTGACATCGAAGAGGTGGGTTAAGTATCATGTTAGGGTACGGGTTAGAGGGTACGAGTTAGGGGGTATGTGTTAGGGTATGGGGTAGGGTATGGGGTAGGGTACGGGTTAGGGTACGGGTTAGGGTATGGGTTAGGGTACGGATTAGGGTTAGGGTACGGGTTAGGGTTAGGGTACGGGTTAGGGTTAGGGTACGGGTTAGGGTTAGGGT